>NC_135884.1:32631614-33342738 GCF_964194155.1 Cetorhinus maximus | reverse complement strand
CCCTTACACTTGTGGGAAACCTGCAATTGCTGCAAAACCCAAAACCTTGCAGCCTGGCTTTTGGGATTCAGGTGGAATTGGACACTCTCCTGAACAAGGCATCTATCACCTCCCGGATGCACTTGTGTGTTGCTGACTGGGAGATGCACTACAGGTCTCTAGTGGAGCCCTGGAAGGAACCACTGGCAAAGAAGTTTAAGGTAACAGAGACCTTTCATGCCACTGGCATGGGATTGCCTCCAAGTCCTTGCAGCCACAGGTTCTCGAGGAGAGCAACCACATTCTGGGACATCCTTCAATGTCCCCTCCACCCTTAGCCTGTCTCCCGTGTCCGGTCTCGTCTCTGCCCTACCCCACCCCGACCCTGCAGGTCTTGCCACCATGTCCAACCTCCATGAAGCTTGGCCTCCCAGCACCTGATCTCAATCAGGAGGCTGACATTTGTGAGTGGTCCCCGAGAGGGCCAAAGCAGCGACAACTCACGTCAAAGTTGTGGAAGAAGTCAACCTTGCCAGGTGCATCCCACTTATATCCTAAATGTGAATTCAAATTTCTCGCTGGTGGGGAACTTAATTTGGAGGGAGAGCTTAATTCTGGCAGCCGGCCTTTTAATGAGCATGCATGACCTGCTAAAGCATGCAAAAGGGATTCCCAACGTTGTAGTCGGTAAGCTCGACCTGCCTTTAAAGTCTCGAGAACATAATTGCAAGAGTTCATCCCACCACTGGAAAACTGATTTTTTGCCTCATGCCAAATTAAGTTTCCCTGCCCACCAAGATTGCTGGCGGGACCAGAAGGTTCCACATCTTGGTTTAATAGCAACTGGTGTTGCAATCAATATTAGGGCCTCAGTTTGTTGTCAGATGCTTTAATTATGCTGAAGGTACAAGGATCTGAGTCGACCAATCAGTTAATCTGTTCAACAACAAGGGATCTGTTGTTACAGTGCCCCAAGATTCCTCTAGCCCTGAGATTAGTATTTTGGACATTTTTGTCCCAACACCTAGACTGACTGTGGTCGGCTCCCAATTCGTATCCCAGCTGTAGAATTTTAGGATAAAAGCAAAATACTGCAGATGTTGGAAGTAGGAAATGAAAACAGATAATGCTGGAAAAATTCAGCAGATCGGGCAGCATCTGTGAAGAGAGAAAGAGAGTTAACTTTCCAGGTTCACGACCTATTGTCAGGCCTCTCGTCAGAGCTTATGCCTGACGAAAGGTTATCGACCTGAGGTTAATTCTGTTTCTATCGCCACAGGTGCTGCCTGACCTTTAGAGTTATAGGTGCAGAATTTCCTGAAAAGTTATGCTGCACCAATGATATAAGTGTAGTGTAAAGCTGATCTGCACCACAGAAGATTGGAAAATTTGGGCATAAACAACTTACACGCATTTTCACACTACAGTAGATGTTTTGCTACTTTTGCTACTGCCCCTTAACATAGCTCTGCCCCCATGCAACAAAATTGCAGAACATAGGTCTCCAGTATTTATGCCCATTTTGATCAAACTGTAAGTTTATGCCTAAGAATTTGAGTGCAGTTATAGTCATATCCAGTTATATCCAGAGTCATATTTCTGGTGTTTTATGGTGCTTTTAAGCATTTGTGGCATACATTCTATTTTGTGCAGCTTTGATTCAGTTTTATGGCATAAGAATGATTACATTAAAAATTGAAAAGCTTCCATGATTCGTTTCTATAAAACATTCTGTGTGTAATCTGCATAAATTACATCGGATATACAGCACAGAAATAAGCTATTCAGCCCAATCAGTCCATCCCAGCGTTTAAGCTTCACTCGGGTCTCTTCTCATCTTCCTTCATCTAATTCTATGGGCAGGATATTGAGGTCAGTGAGCAGGGGGCGGGACCCTCTCACCAATGCGGAAAATGACGCGGGATGACATCAGGCGGAACTCCCGACCTCACCCCGCCTCATTTCAATTTTCAGGTCGGCGGGGGCGCAGCCGAATCAGCTGTGTGCCCGCCGACCTGTCAACGGCCAATTGAGGCCATTTAAAAACTAATTGAATTAGTTAAAGGACCTGCCCGTCCAACCTGAAGGATCCAACCTTAAGAAATCCCCCCACCGCCCCCCCCCCCCCACCCCCGCACAGGGAGCGTATAGCGCTTCCTGGCGGACGTCATGCTGGGTGGGCCTTAATTGGCCCACCCACACAAAATGGCGACCCGCCCCCAATCGGGGGTGCCGATCGGAGGCTCACCTGCATGCACCTGCCCTTGAACTTCCCCCCCAACAGGGGGAGAATTCTGCCCTATCAGAATAAGCCTTTATTCCCTTCTCCTTCATATGCTTATCTAACCTTCCCTTAAATACATCTATACTATTCGCTTCAACTGGTAGCAAGGTCCACATTCTTAACACTTGATGGGTAAAGAAATTTCTTCTGAATTCCTTATTTGATATTTTTAGTGACTATCTTACACTGATGCTCTCTGGTTATTTCCTTGCCAAAAAGTGTCCACTCTATCAAAATCTTTCATAATTTTAAAGACATTTATTAGGTCACCCTTCAGCCTTCTTTTTTCAAGAGAAAAGACTCAGCCTGTCAATCCTTCCCTGATAAGTAGATTGAGACTTTTCTGGTATCATCCTTGTAAATCTTGCACTCTCTCCAGTGCCACAATATTTTTTTTATAACATAACCAGAATTTCACACAGTATTCGAGATGTAATCTAACTGAGGCGTGATACAAGTTTGATATAACTTCCTTGTTTTTCATTTCTATGCCTCTGGAAATATTGATGAAAAGAGAGACGCGTTGCACAAGGAAATCATGTCAGCACTTGACGCTTCCTAGAAACAGCATATATTCATACGCAGGGACCTGTTCTCTACTAACAGAATGAAAACGTTCAAGACTTGCGCCTTTTTTGAATTACCCTGGGGCGGAATTTTATGGCCCCCTCATGGCAGGGGTGGGGCTGTAAAATACGGCGAGCCATTCAAAAGTCCATTGACTTCGGCAGGACAGTAAAATCCAGTCAGTGTAAAATTTCGCCACTGGAGTTTGGGGAGCCTATAGTTCCGCGTTGCTTTATCTATGGCAATCCCTCAGCCAATCGGATTTGACTTAGCAACTAATCAGGGCCCTCTTCTCCTGCAGTATAAATTGTTGTGATCATTTGAAATTTGGCATTCTTTTGTTAGTCCTGATGAGTGCAAGATGAAAAGCTTTGCAACATGTCTCTCTTTTCAGCAATATTCAAATTCTGTACTACCATGACTGCCTCTAGAAATAAACTCTAGTACTTTGTTTGCCTTTTTATGGCCTTGTTGATTTGAGTATTTGTACTCCCAGACAGTGGTGTAGTCCCAAATTTTGAGGTGCAGAAGCTCTAAGAAAATGTGTTGGCCATATCATTTCTAAATCTGATATTACATTGGTTTCCTATGTATTAATCATTTGAGTGCCCAAACATCATCAAAACTATGCTTTTTAAGTGAAAAATATTAGTGCTGTCAGGCATTTTATTTTGAATCATTAGCCTTTAGGATAGCTAAAATTTAATTATGCAACAATTTAATTATTTAATTCAACTCTATTAAAAACATGAATGACAGAAAGCTTTACTTACAGCATATGGAACAAAACTGGGTAAATAGAGTTAAGATACATATCAGCCATAATTTCATTGAATGGCAGAACAAGCTGAAGGGGCTGAATGGCCTACTCTTGTTCCTATGTTCCTATCTAGATATCAACAAATGGAGCTTGGCACACGTGAGCAAGCATTCATGCCATTCTCCAGTCAATTTGAACTAGTCCAGATCTCAAAGAACTATTAAATTAGTGGCTTGCATAGTACCACTCCAATTTTCTACTGCATTTTAAGTTAAATGTCATCAGGTCCAGCAACTTGATCAATCTTCAGTGCCTCAAACCAAGCTAAGGCCATTTATGCATTTACATTTAATAAGTCAATATCTAAAACATTTTATTTGATACCACTGTATCATCTTCAATAGTGAAAATGAATACAAAATATATATTCAGTATTTCAGCCATATGCTACACCTCAATCCTAACCACCGTGCTAAATCCTTCAAAGGGCTTCTGTGGCTTTTCTGGCCTCTAACAGACCTTATAAAGCTTTACCATGGGAATGCCACCTGATCGGTTCTTTTTCCCCAATGCCTTTTTGGCATTCAATTGTGGCTTTAGCTAATTCAACTGTTTCCGATACTTAAATATGCAATCTTGCCATTGTTTTATACTTTGTGAAATATTTATTTTTGAGACAACTTTCCCTATGTACCTTAATTACGATATTTAAATTTCAGCTTAGCATATCCTCTCCTATTTACGAAAAAGACATAACAAGATTTTCTGACTATATATTTAACAAACCTTATATTTCTTCCCTATTACTTATTTCCATCAACCAGCACATCCGAATCTCCATTTCTGAAACCTTTCTTTATACCTGAATATTCAGCCCATTCTTACAACAAGCACCAAGTTGTCTGCAGCAGTCATTTTCGCAACAAAATGAAATCTGATGCCACGATGGCTATTGGTATCAATTGAGGGGTTGTTAGGACATGGAATGTTCCCACCGGAAACAGTGGCAGGAATAGAATCCATCATACGTTTCATATCTGAAATAAAAAGAGGAGTACGGGGAATAGGACAACATGGATAGGTCTCTCTGAAAGCTGTGCAGTTACAATGATGGGCCAAGTGGCTTCCTTCTGTGCTGTGAAATTCTAAGGTTTCCACATGGAAATCGGATATCTCCTCAGCAGTACTGCTACTGATTAAATCCATCACTTCCCAACATGTTCAGTAAGGAAGAAATCCTTGCTGGCCCCCACAGCTATCTTTTCCCTGCCATCCTGTCTATTGAGTAAGGTCATTTCTGACCAATTATCATCATTTCATAAAGCCTTTTTGTTTTAGGTGTTGTGTTGATGCTTCAAATAGGATGAATGAAGTGATTGACAAAACTGGGGTTTAAAGCAATCTCTATATTCCTACAGCATTAGGCTTTACATGACCTAAGTCTTGATCCTTATAAAATATTTATCAGGTTGGGAAACCTAAAGAGGTCGCAGCCCTGGTGCTGAGATTCTATAATAGAGGCCATTGCCTGAGTTGCTCCTACTTGCGATAACACAAAGGAAGAAAGGATATTAATCGAAAAGCAGAATACATTGTTCTTTCTGAAGGAATGCAAGCTTGAAGTGGACTGTCTTGGCCTCGCCTCAGTGCTAGGGTGAAGGATTTACCTGCAGAATGTGCTTCTCTCTCCCAATGAGCTGGTAGCGCACTCCTGTACGTCATATCCTATGGTGATGGCAGTTGCCCCTTCAAAACCTCCAGTAGCCAAGTGCATTGCAGTGCCAGGCAGCGGCTCCCCGGATGGAGGCTGCTGTCAGGATTGGCTCATTCCTGAAGGAACGGGCCCATTTCCTGGATACAGACACATACAGACACAGACAGACAGATACACAGCCTCTTCCTTCCCTATCACCCACCCCCCCCAACCCATTCCCTGGGCCCTCATTGGAGGTGCTGGAGCAGCAAACCAGTGCACTCCAGCAGCATTACACCCCTGGTCCCAGATCCCTTTGCTCTTTTACCCTAATTAGATTCATATTTTCTAAATAATATGCAACCTCCTTATTTTTCTTGCCAATAAGTAATACCTCAGATTTATCTATGTTGAAATTCATTTGCCAGTTAGGTGCCCATTCTTCTTGTCATTCGTTGCAGTTCTCCTCAGAATTGACATCCCACATGCAAACCCACTTTGGTATCATCTGCAAATTTAGAAATTTTGCTTCCAATTCCAAAGTCTAAACTATTAATATAAATTGTGAATAAAAGTGGCCCCAGCATTGTAGAACACCACTTCTCAACTTCTGCCACTCGACATAACATTTCTTTACCCCATCTCTTTGTTTTCAGCCTTGAAGGGATTAGGTCTCCATGCTGCTACTCAGCCCCTTCCCAGTCTCTGACCTTATTGATTAGTCTAATATTAGTGGTATTTTACTGAAGACCTTTTGAAAATCTAGATCACTTACATCTACTACATATCCCTTGTCTACTCTCAATGTTACCTCTTCAAAAGAAATCAACAAGGTTTGTCAAATAAGACTTTCCTTTTTAAAACGCTTTTGATTTTCTGATGTTCATCTATTTTCTCCTTTAGCAGGAATTCCATTATTTTTCCTATAACCAATGTTAAGCTGTCTGGTCTATAGTTCCCCAGACACGTTTTACCTCCCTTCTTAAATACAGGTATAACATTAGCTATCCACCAGTCTTTTGAAACTACACCTTTCTTTAAAGGATTGGTAAAAATGTGCAGTAATGCCTCTGTTATTTCTTCCCTAGATTATTTTAAAATGCATGGAGGTAAGGGTAACCCCCATGGCCCAGGGATTTTTTATCTTCTCTTAATGTTAAATATACTGAAATAAACTTTATTTTAAATGCAGTTAACTCATTTCTAATCTCATCATCCAATGTCATGTTCACTGTCCTATTCTGGTAAACACTGGAGCAAAGCAATTAATATTTCTACCGTTATTCTATCATTACCTGTGGTATTATCCTGTCCATCAATAAGTTACCTAATTCCCATCCTGACTTTCCTTTTTTTTAAATTTATGTGTCTGTAAAAATATTTTACTGTTCTGTTTTATTTTTCTTGCTAATTTAACTTCATGGTTTCTATTTGCTCTCTTAATTGAACTTTTGACTTCTGCGCTTCTTTCTATCCTTCCTTACCATGGTCTCCAACATTGTTCATGTATTCAATGTATGTCTTTTTCCTTACCTTAATTTTATTCCCTATACCTTTATTATCCATGTGGCTCATTAGTGTTTAGCTTCGTTTTTCAATTTATTTTTTTCTGGACTATGCTGAACACAATTTTAAATGTTTCCTATTGCTGTTCTACATCCTTATTTGCCAATATTGTTGTCCATTTTATTTTTATAAGTTATGTTCTGATCTTCTCAAAAATCGTCTTTTCTTGCCTGGTTGTCAAGTACTTCTGTGCTTCCCAGTTATTATCTTAGAGTGTGTTATGTTGTGGTCATATTTCCTAGATGCTTCCCTACTTACTAATTTTATCTGATCTGGTTCATTCACCATTACCAGATCCAGTAACAAATCCTCCCTTGTTGGGCTTCTTACATATTGGGTTAGAAATGAATCTTGTACACATTGTAGGAACACCATTCCCTTATCCCCTTTACCTACCTCTTTTGGCCAATTAGTATCAGGGTAGTTGAAATCCCCCATGATGATTATTCTGTTTTTTACTCAATTCCCTAATTTGTTTGCCTATTTCTTCCTCCACCTTCTTTTCACCGTTAGGTGGTCTGTAGACTACACCTATTAATGTGGTTGATCCTTTATTATTTTTTTATCTGTATTCATATGGATTCTGTATTGCTGAATTGTCACTTTTTTCTACTGCCATTATATTTTCCCCACTAAGTACTGTGACTCCGCCTCCGTTTTCCCTCTCTAGCTTTGTTAAATATGATATACATGCAATGTTTAATTCCCTGTTCTAATTTTTCTGTAGCCACATCTCTCTAATCCCTATTATGTCTGATTCCTTGCAATGTAGTATTGCTTCCAGTTTCCCTCTTTTATTAATGTTATGCATTGCTGCACAGACAGTTTAACTCTTTTTTTAGTCTAAGTTCCTCTTACTTTAGTTTTAACCATCCTTTTACATAGCTGTTCCATAATTTTATTTATTCCCCCCCAGTCATCCAAGCCCTTACTTATTTTATTCTTTCCTATGATCTCCTTTCCTCTTTCATTTGTATTTAGACTGATTTCATTTCCTGTACACCCCTCCCCCTATATAACAAGTTTCAAGCCTTTGTTACCTCCCTATTTACACTTTCTGCTAGGACACAGGCCCGGTCCTGGTTCAGGCGGAGACTCCCCCCTCGGTACATCGCCTCCCTGCTCCAGAACTGGCATCAGTGTCCCATGAAAAGGAACCCCTCTTTGCCAAACTGTTTCCATGCCAATTTGTATGTGGCTCGGGCGGTAATCCAGAGTTTATTATTCTTGAGGTTCTGCCTCATAATTTAGCTCCTAAGTCCTGGTGCAGAATTTTGAGTTCGGCGGGTGGGCACGGTCGGTGGGCCCAGGATCAGCCGGGAAATGGGCTGCCACCCCCACGATCGGCTCCCGACTGGTCGGGAAGGGCCGAACGGGGGCCGGAGGCCTGTCGGCTGCCAGTCCAATGACCAGTTTAAAAATAGCCCAGGCAGCCCCAGAAAGGCTGCGACGGAAGAACGTCTGTTCTGCATTAGCAAACTCAAGTGATGGAGTCGAATGCGGCTGGAGACGCCAGGCGGGAGGGCAGATCGGGTGGGCACTCGATCTTTTCAGATGAGTGCCTCGTAGTCCTACTGGAGGAGGTGGCTGCCAGGCGGGACACCCATGTCCCCAGAGATGGGAGGAAGAGGCCATCGCACCTCACAAAAAGGGCATGGGAGGAGCTTGCAGCACTGGTTAGCAGCCATGATGTGGTGTGGCGCACATGGGTGCAGTGCCGGAAGAGGTTCAATGACCTGCTGCGCTCAGAAAAGGTGAGTACCGTGTTGCATGGGTCAGTGTGCAGAAGTGTTAAGGTTTGGCCATCACCCCGTGGACCTCAGGGGTGCTAGAGTCTGAGTGCCAACTGTCAATGACGCTGGAGCTGGACAAGGGAGTGAGTCCTGGCTGCTTGGACTGAGTGCCTTGCAGCTTGAAGGCCACGGCTCAGTGTGCCCTGCAAGGTGTTCCTCAGCTGCGGTTGGCTGGGCTGCAGTGGTGCTGTAGGTAGAGAGTGGACTAATCAAAGCTCCTCTGTCCTATCAGGAGAAGACGACCCATAGCCAATCAGAGAGGTCATGTACAGGTGGAGGCCCGCCCAGCCTGCTGCTGCTGACCAGGTTCGAGCAGGAGGCCTTGAGCTGGAGAGCCAGCATGCTCCACGTGCAACCGGGCACGGAGAGGCGAGGGTGCCAGAAGAAGAGCACAGTGCACAGAGGTGAGAGTTTCGGATTGTGCGACCGTTCTTGTGCAGTCTCTTCATTGATGGGAGCCTCAAACCTGGATTCACCAATGATCATTGAAAGACAAGGGCACCATGATGGCAGATCTCCATTGTGTCAGCAGGATGCCTGGCATGCACAGTGACAGTGTGGTGACTTCAACTAATGACATGTCCTTGTTCTCCCTTTTAGGCTCGCCAGCACGCACTTGCTTTCTGGACTCCGAAGGGCCACCCCTGACGCTGAAGGACTACCGGCTTCATTTTCACCTGCGTCACACCCGCTCTTTGAACTAGGCACCAGTGCAGATACCAGCACCTCAGTGGGCATTAGATCGGCGGCTATAACATTAGTGCAAATTGGTGAGGGCATTTCATACTCGCCTGAGGTACAGGCAGAAGCAGAGAGTGCCCAAGGCGCCTGCAGTCAGAGGACTGATGGGGACCAGGACGATGCTCAGTCAAAGGCAGATGATGAGCCTCTGGAGTCGTCCATTAGGCGGCAGATGCTGGATGTCCAGCAAGATGTTCGGGAGGACCTGTCGGAGATCCATGAGGGTCTGTGTGCATGGTCTCCATGATGGAGGAGTCCCTGCGGAGTGTGAGCACTGCGCTGTCCCTGATGGCTGAGCGCACTGCCTCCTCCATTGAGAGAGTGGCGACTCTCATGGAGCGGCAGATCCAGGGACAGTATCAGGAGTTCCTGGTGTTGCGCTTGGACCTGCAAGTCCTCACACAGGCAATGACCTCAGGTAGTCAGTGGCAGTGTGAGAGATGGATGAGGCACCCAGTATCCGAGCTGGGTGCCTATCCATCAATGGTGCCCTCACATTGGCATACGAGCTACCTGTCTTCTCTGCGGGCTCCTCTCAGGATGCTCTGGATGATGGCAGCAGTTCCTCCGCCCCTCTGCCAGTGACCGTGGCATCTAATGAGGCTGCAATGAATTGGGAGATGCCAATGGCACTGCCGCTCCCTCCAGCCCAGCACAGGCTCCATTGGCCAGAGGACGACTGCCAAGATCATCAAGGCCAACAGGACAGCACAGTCAGCAGGCTGTCTCCCATGCCAGTGCCAGCGAAGTTGATGGTGGAGGAGGAACACCAAGATGTAGCACTCGGACACATAAGTTAAAGGCACCATGAGCACAAGAGGGACAGTTCACTTGTGAATTTATGTTTGGTTTATATGTCTGCTGGTGTAGACATCAGCACCAGTAATGGTAATGTCATTATGCATTCAATGTGACAATACCATTAAATTTGCTTTGGTTCTGATGGTTGAGTTTGCTTCACCTTTTTCCCCTTCTGGTGCAGGGTACAATGGAATGTAATGCTGGGCATGAGTGGCTGGATACTTTATTGCACAGGCATTGAGTGGACTTTGAGTGCAAATGAAAGGATCATTTCAGACAACCGGGATGGAGGCGGTAGCCCTAGCATGAGGTGGAAGCTGATCTTTGAGGCAGCCTAGCTGAAGGAGCATTGAATCAAGGCGTCCCTGGTGTTCCTGCCTCTCTGGATGTTACCGAGGTCTGCCTCCACACCCTCAGCATTCTCCTCACCATGCTCCTCTTCTAACTCACGACTGGATTCATCATCTGTGGCCTGTGCAGCCGCGTCAAGATCCCCTCCCTCCAGTGGGCCCCCCCTTGCCAGTGCCAACTTGTGGAGAGCGCAGCATGCAACCACTATCAGTGACAGCCACTTTGGGGGGTATTGTAGTGCTCCCCCTGAATGGTCCAGGCACCGGAAGCACATCTTGAGAAGACCTATGGTCCTCTCTACCACTGTCCTTGTGGAGGCATGACTCGTATTGTAACACTTCTCTGCCTCTGTTCTTGGATGATGGAGAAGTATCATAAGCCACCTTTTCAACAGATAGCCCTTGTCACCCAGCAGCCATCCATCCAGTCGGGCTGAAGCACTGAAGAGCCTCGGCACCTGGGAGTGTCTCAGGATGTAAGCGTCCTTGTACAGACTTGTAGAGTCAGCATCCTGTGGTCACACACTATCTGCACATTCATGGAGTGGAATCCCTTCCTGTTGACAAAGGCACCCGGCTGACCCGCAGGCGCCTTGATGGCTACATGTGTGCAGTCGATTGCACCCTGGACGCAGAGGAACCCAGGAATCGCTGCAAAGCCTCCGGATCCCTCAGCCTGTCTGGCCTCATCCGTGCGGTAAAGAATAAATGTCAGTACCTGCCTGAACAGAGCTTCTGTCACCAGTTTGATGGAACTGTGGGTAGCTGATTGGAAGACTCCACACAGATCCCCCACTGACCCCTGGAAAGAGCCGGAGGCATAGAAGTTGAGGGCCACTGTGACAATGGGTCCGCCGGGTGCCTTTGTCAACAGGAAGGGATTCCACTGTGACCTTCAGAGCCACTGGCCTGGGGTGTCCACCCACACAGTCGAAACTGATCTCAGGGCCAATCCTCTGGCAAATGGAGGTCTCCCTTGAGAGGCGGAGCCTCCTTCGACATTGCACCTCAGACATATTGAGGTAGCTGCATCGCTGGCAGCAGGATAGTGGCATCTTCTGCAGCCCCTTCCGCCTTGAACTTCCTGCTACCCAGCATCCCTTGTGCCTGCGCCTCTCCTCCCACAGGTTCCTCCCCTCGAAGCTGCATTGGGACACTTGGCCTCCTCTCCCTTCTGCCCCTCTCTTCCTCCTCAGAGGAGGTGCCTCCAGCGGAGACCACAATCCCCATTACCAGGGTAATGGAAGGCTGTCTGATACCTGGAAGGGTCCACACAGTCTGAATCCTCCGAGGGCCTGACAGACAGCAATGAGTCCTGAAATGAAGCCTGGAAATGCTAACAATGAAGCTCTGAACAGAGATGAAGTTGCCAAGTACCAATAAGCAACCAGCAGCAAACTATCTCCAAAACTCCTCACTATTCACTTTGGCAATGCTGCTGACCCTTTTTGTCCCACCCTTGGATGAGGTTTAGCAAATTGCCGGCTGCCTGCCTGCCCGTTTTGCCCATGCGATGAGCGCAAAATCGCATGGGCAATGTAAAATCCAGCTTAATTGCTTTTTTAATAGCCTTAACTGGCCTTGTAATTGATGGTGGGTGCGGCTCCGACACCCGTGCATGCCCACCGTCCGAAATAGCATGCGAGTGTGGGATGACATCGGGATACTCACACAACATCATCTGATATTCCTTCAACAAGACCTTCTCCCTGTTCCTGCCTATGTTATTTGTTCCAACATGGACCACAACAATTGGATTATCCTGCTCCCTTTTCAAATTCCTCTCCAGGCACCACAAGATATCCCTTACCCTGGCACGGATCCTACGGGATTCTCATTCGTTGCTCCAGAGGAGGCTATCTATCCCCCTAGTTATTAGATCTACTTTTGCTTTCACCTTTTCTATTCTGGTCCCCCCTCCCCCAACCCCTAACTCCCTTCTGAGCCACGGTGCCTACACCCGTATTGTGGCTGTCTTCCTTGCAATCATTCCCCTTGTCCTCACAGGTAACCAGGACATTGTACCTGTCGGCCAGGGCCAGTGTCTGAAGGACCTCCTTATCCTCTCCTTTATCCCCACGACCCTGATTCCTAACGGTCTGTGTTCTGAATAAAACTATCCAGGAATTCCTTCCCCTCCATAATGTTTCAGTGTCTCTAACTCACTTCTCAGCACAATGACTCTGAGCTGAAGTGACATTTCCTGTGGGTGTGGGAAACCAGGACCGTCTTACTGTTCACAAACTCCCCCATGTTATAGCCCTGACAAATAGCCTTGCCCTGCTATGTCCTGTCTTTATTTGCGTAAAGATAGTCTGAATAAATTTAATACTTTAAAACTGATTATTTATAGATCCATTAATCATTTTATCTAGTTAACTTATTAATTTATTAAAGTAATAGCTGTATTTATCCAACTCCTAGTTTAAGCAATTGCTTTAGCTTAGAAAGAGACAGAAAATGGTGCATTACTCACCAACCAATCACCTAAATGCTGTCCTGAGATGTTACTCGAGCGATTTCTGCACAAATTGTTGATGTCAAGATGAGGGTAAATTTCAGTGTAACTTTCTGATTATGCCAAGAATATGTAAGAAATTCTGGGCTATAGAGTTTTTACTGCTGCACATGTAATTAAAATCTAATAGTTGAGACATGCAATAAGGGCAGTAATGACCTTCACTGTACTCCTATCCTTTGCTGTGATAACCTGCAAGAAGACAGAGAGAGGGTATGGGTTTCATTGAAGTATAATACCAACTCTCATTACAGTATAATACCTAGCCTTAAATATTATACCCATTCTCACTGTGGTATAATACTAGATTCCAATATTATAACTAGCCTCAATCCAATATTAAACTTAGCTAGGAAAGTGCAAAGTTTTACACTGTGCCATGTTTTGCATGAAGGTTTGCACTGCACTATGTTACAGGTAAATGTTTTTATTGTGCTATGTTACAGTTTCACTCCAACCTGTTATGGGGTGAAGCTAACTATGGGCTGCAAAGATCTAAGCTTATAGCTTTATGGGTACAAATTAAAATCAAATGCTTATGTTTTGACTTTGTTTTAAATAAATTATATTTATTTTTGGCTATTTTTACCAGTAGAAGTTGTGTAAATGTCAGCAATTAGTCAATGAACTAAACCCTTTGCAATTATCCTGCAGATTTAGTGTCCATCAGAAAATATCGACTCTAGTCAAATGTATGAAAAATTGTGGAATATTAGTGCTGTGCTTTGGAGAAGTGCTGCGTATACACTGAACAAAGAGACTGGATTATTCATTAAACGAGTGTGTACCAATGTAGACATGTGCAGACATTAAGGTGCAGTGTGATGTATCATTTTTAGGGAAGTGAGTGGACAGCGATGAAATAGTTACACTGTAGTTTTGAATCAGATTCCAATCCTGTGTTGAAACAAATGTAGAACCTTTAGTGATATAATGCTAAAGGATTGGAGGGGAACTTTGTGTCACACAGTAGGTTAGTACATTGTGATCCAAGTCCCAGCTTATTAGGAATATCTGGTGCCTCTTCTGCACAGGTGTGAGATCAGAGTGTTTGCAGAAAATTATTCTACTTTATGAGATCAACCAAGAGCTATTTCAGTAGACAAAAACAGAAACAGAAATACCTGGAAAAACTCAGCAGGTCTGGCAGCATCAGCGGAGGAGAGCACAGTTGATGTTTCGAGTCCTCATGGTAGTGTTGAAGAGTCATGAGGACTTGAAACGTCAACTGTGCTCTCCTCTGCCAATGCTGCCAGACCTGCTGAGTTTTTCCAGGTATTTCTGTTTCTGTTTTTGTTTTGGATTTCCAGCATCCGCAGTTTTTTGCTTTTATAGCTATTTTAGTAGACACAATGCAAACTAAAGGGTGAATTATCCATGTTGAGCTAAGACACTTGGCAGCTTTTCCATTCATTAAATCTGGAATTACAAGTAAGCTTAAATCAATTTGAAATAAGCATCTTCAAAATCCTAAACCTGAACATCAGAATCTGCTAATTCTGACAGCTTGATGTATATGCAGATTATTAGGAACATTATTTATGATGGTCTGTAACATTTCATGGCCACAAAAGTAAAATGTTGGGGCACACCTGTCTTGTCTGAATCTTGGAATATTTTGGAGGTGGGATGTAAAGTATTTTGCTCTCTTCACAGGGTGAAAGGCTGACCTGACTTTGGAGCCTATTGGCCAGCTGCCATTGGAAAGGCTACATTACTTTACTTCGTGCCATTTTCCTCTTTTGCCCCAGCATTTCTGATCTGCCTCAAAAAGAAAAACTTGCATTTATGTAGAGCCTTTCATGACCACAGGACATCCCAAAGTGCTTTATAGCCAGTGAAGTACTCTTTTGAAGTGTAGTCATTGTTGTGATATAGGAAACTCAGCAGCCAATTTGCACGCAGCAAGCTCCCACAAATAACAATGTGATAATGACCAGATAATTTATTCTTATGATGTTGATTGAGGGTAAATATTGGCTAAGTCATTGGGATAACTCGACTCCTTGCTCTTCTTTGAAATAGTGCCATGGGATCTTTGTATCCACCTGACAGACAAGGCCTTAAGGGAACCCTTTTTATTTTCATGAAGCTCAGGCTTTCCTTCCTCAGATGCATTTCTACAAGAATTGAGCTTTAGTCTTTCACTTCTGCTTACCTCTGCCAACCCTTGCTCCCCTCCACCACCCACCCACCACCACGCCCCAACAAGTCATACTAATTTCAATTGGTAGAGAGTTTTGGATTTAGCTGTTTGCTTGCGATCAATTTTTTTTTTACCGAGCATTGACTTCTTCCTTTAGTATTTCACCCTAATGGCCATTGTTTGTTCAGGAGCCTTGATGGTGATTGTCAACAGGGTATTTAACTGTTGGAAGAGGGGAATCACAAACAAGCCCAATACAGTCCTCACATCACTTCCTCATAGACGGTCACTTGGATAGCGATCAGGAGAAGGAACTTTCCTTAACTTGGAATGCTGATGTGAATTGCAGTGACTCTGTTGCCATCTGGTCTGAAACCACCTAACTCTGCGTACACTAATGATTGAACCTGAAGCCTTCTTAATCTGTATAGAGAATCAAATAGCAATATCAAAAAGAAGAAAGCAATTTGGCCCGTCAAAGCTCATCTCTTCAGTACCTTAACTCTCTCATTATAATATTCCCAATGTTTTAATCTCCACTAACCTGTTAGAAGATTATTTCAACCATTTACTATTCTTCAAGAAGTTGTTTCCGCTCTGCACCCTCTTTAATATGATGTTTTTTTTGGTATGGTGACTGGGATTAAGCACAGTACTCCAGTGAACACTGCTCTGGCAAATAAGCACAGCATATGTTGCAGTTATTTATGTAAATGTGCCTTTTTTCAGGCCCAAGGTCTATTCAAATCTTCAGAGTGATAGCTTTCCACCTCGATTGTATTCTGGCTTGATCTGGCCTGCTGTTTGAAACCTGCTCCAGGCAGGCCTCAAGTGCATAAAAACAAAAAACTGCGGATGCTGGAAATCCAAAACAAAAACAGAATTACCTGGAAAAACTCAGCAGGTCTGGCAGCATCGGCGGAGAAGAAAAGAGTTGACGTTTTGAGTCCTCATGACTCTTCAAGGGTCATGAGGACTCAAAACGTCAACTCTTTTCTTCTCCGCCGATGCTGCCAGACCCGCTGAGGCCTCAAGTGCACCTTTTTTTAATTCATTTATGGGATGTGGGCTTTGCTGGCTAGGCCAGCATTTATTGCCCATCTCCGATTGCCCTTGAGAAGGTGGTGGTGAGCTGCCTTCTTGAACTGCTACAGCCCATGTGGTGTAGGTACACCCACAGCGCTGTTAGGGAGGGATTTTCAGGATTTTGACCTGATTGTAAACAAGCTCAATTGTCCCTTAATTATTTATTTACATATGGCAGGTGGGCTGCCAATTTGTACAGTTCTCAATCACACTTTAAAACAGGAAAAGTTATTGCTCCTATAAATGTGACACATTGGGTCGTAACCTCCGAGCTCCCCAGCGTCGGATTTGGTGGGGGGGGGGGTTACCCCAAAGATGTGCAGGGGAACCCCTCTCGGACGTTCCCAGGTAAGGGTTGCGTGGCAATTGCCCAGAAGTGCAGACTTCCTCTGGACAATTGTGCTGCGCTGGGAACCATACAAAAATGTGGTTTAAATTGCAAACCCCGGATGGTTCTGCCAGGGTTACACCAATAGTTACTCAGAAAAAGTTAGGAGAATTAAAAGCTCTTCTAAATTCTGGGTAACTATTGTAAAGACTCAGACCGACCCCACGACACTCCCCCACACCCCCAATACCCCCCCACCCTGCGAGTCTCCCAACCCCATCACCCCTGCAATCCCCCCCACCCCAACCCCACCTCCCCCTAACTCCCGAACCCTCTGCACTCTGACACCCCCCCCAGACCTCCGACCCCACCCCCCCTACCCCCATGGACCTCCAACCCCACCCCCAAGAACCTCCGACTCCACCCCCCCACCCACCTCCGCGGACTCCCCCAGACCCTTGACACTCCCCCCAAGACCCCTCTGGACCCCCAAACCCTCTGGACCTCTGAACCCCCCCCGCCCCTCCACACCCCCCAAATCCTTTTCACTTACCTTAGGCGCTTATTTTCCCCTGGCCTGTCAATTTCACTGACCCTACCTGTTTTCCGGCAGCAAATGCTGTAAAAAATGGGGCGTGGCCTCCTTGAATCTGCCAGAGCTGCACCAGGATGGGGCCTGTGAGGAGTCTTTCGATGCAGGCCCCAAGCAGCTCCAGCGAACGGAAGTGTCAGTGTAATTTTCAAGGGCAGGTAAGGGTAGGTATTTATTTCTTCTAAATTCCTGAGGGCCAGCACTTTCCGACAGTAGTTGGAAGTTATGATGAGTCACTTGGATCTGCAGCTTTGTATAACTTTCTATAGTGAAAACCATAGCACCTAATATGCTAAAAGTTATAGAATAATTTAGATTTGGCTCACTACAGCCAGCTTTGTGTTCTTTTGTATACCTGATCCACATGTGATCAGCAATGCACGGTTTATACATGCAGCAACCTGTACTGAAGTACAATGCATCATCTTGCAGTTTTCGCATACTCTATTCCAATATGTTTGCCTATTTCAGTCTTTGTATAATTTCCCCTTTGAATCTGTTTTCTTGGTATGGAACTTTGGTTCTGTGAAATTCTATCAATTTATCCCTATCCTCTTTCCAAGTAACTGGTTGACATTAAGAACGTTCTATAAAGCCCGAATCTTAATAGCTCAAAAAGCAAGTGTTTCTTGTACCTTACACACAAATTCATTTTCCAGCTGCAAATAAAAGGTTCTCCTCTGGGGATTTCAGAAATGGAAATGAGGATTTGTTCATTCCATAAATGGGGATAAATTGAAGAAATACAAGGGGAACACAGGACTTTGTAATATCAAAAACTAGAGAAAGACAAAAGGGGTTGTGATAGAGAAGGAGTTACTAACAAATCCTGTGTTGTTAGACTAATTGAATGACAATGGCCCAGATTTTCCAAATCAGGATTGGAAACCCTATTTCTGACCCTGATCATGGGGGGAAAAAAATGCACACCTACCTTCCTCCGAATTTCCTGAGCAATCTTCCGTTGGAGAATAGTTCAAAATCGACTAAGGGCAGCAAACCTCAGAGAGCAGCGCAGAAGCCACATCCCTTTTTACAACACCAGCTGCGGTACTCGGGTAAGTGTTTAAAAAGATAGGGTGGGTAAGTAATTGGGTAGGGTGGGTGAGGTGGGTAGGTTGACAAGTGGGTGAGGTTGGTAGCGTGGCAGGTTGGTTGGGTTGAGAGGGGTTGTCATGTTGTGGGCTAGTCAAGTTTGGTCAGGAGGAGGGGGGCCAGCGGAGTCAGTTCGTGCAGTCAGGTCTGGTCGGGTCAGAGAGAAGTAGGAGGATTTGTGGAGGTTGGGGGGGTGGGGGGGTGTAGTCGGGGTGGGTGGTTGGGGAAGGTAGTCGGGTGGTGGGGTCAGGGGAGAGTCGAGAAGGGTTTGGGGCTATTCAGGTCAGGTTAGAGGGAAGTCGAGGGTTCAGGAGGTTAGACAGAGGGTCAGGTAACCGGGGTGTCGAGGGGTGGTAGGGGGAGGTCACTTGTATAGTTAACAAAGTGTTAAATTAGGTCTTTTTCTGTCCAATGTTTCCTGGGTAACTCCCCAGGTCAGTAAATCAGAATCGTCCAAAGTCTCCAACTCTGACTCAGGGTTAGAAAGTTTTTCAGAGGTTCCCAGAGATCGGGGGATTTTCCCATCGGAAATTGAAACTTCTTGTGCAGTTCCCATGGTGCCCTTCTATTGGGACTTCTGATGGGTCCTGAAGGGCATCTTCTGGGGTACGTACAGTCTCCAATCATTCAGAGACTGGAAGATCGGGACCATTATTTTCCAGTCATAAGGAGCTGGATTTTATGGTACCCCTGTCAGGCATGTATTTGGTAGGGTGGGCATGTGAAATATAAAGGGTGGCAAGTTCACCCCCCTCTGTCCCCCATAACACGGTGGGAGAGCGGGCACTGAAATCGGCAGCCTACCCACCATATGTAAATAAATAATTAAGGGTCAATTGAACTTGTTTACAAGCCAATTATCCCCAATATTACACTGCCCATGCCATAACAAAGCTGGCGTGGGCAGGCAGGCAAGAGTGGGCAATCCATCCTTTCAAAAAAGTTTTTAAAAGGGCGAGAAGGAAGGGTTGTCCTATCTTCGGGTGGTGGGGGGTATACTTTGCGCATCGGCGACACCCCCCCCAAAAATAGTAAAATAGTAACACCCTCTTCCTTTCCACCCTACAGGGCAAAACTCACGCTCCCAACTCCCTTGCCACCCCCTACCCTTCAGGTGCCCGATTCCTTCCTGCCCAATACCCCTGACTTACCTGAGTCCATTAGGGCCTTCATCCTGGGCCTGCTTGCACTTCTAGCAGTGCCCACTACTGAGCTTTGGTGTTGCCGGGACTGCAAGAGCTGCCAGCCAACCCCATTGAGGGGCGGAAGTCCTACACTTAGGCCGAAGGCGGCAGCAACCAGGTATTATTGCTGCGGGGCAGACATTTCTTTTCTGGTCTACTACCAGCGAGCAGTATGGCCTCCACCCCCCACTTTTAAAACACAGCCCAATGTTGCTGTTCTCCCTTTCAAATGATCCTCTCCATGCTATTTGGACCTGTTATGCAACTGTAGCTGTTTCAGACATTGACTTGTTTTTGGTTCTAGTCCAGCTGGAAACATTAACCATGAAGAAAGGTAATGGAAACTGTCTCTGAAAAAGATTGGCCCTGTACTCATCAAGTATTGTCCTGGAAGTCAGAATGACTTGAAAGAGACTTTCAGTTTCATCAAAAGCAGCAACACATCTCCAGTGAGATTGTTTAAAAAGGCTGCCTTGTACTTGGAATTATTTCTATGGTATGTCAAGGAATCAGTTTAGAACCCTGGACTAACTCCAATATAACACAAGAGGTATTCCAGAGAAAAAGTCTCTAATGTTTACTTTTAGCTATTTGAGTTCCAATATTACTATCAAAATTTGGAAAGCAATCAACACTCTTCGCATTCTATAAGCCTACATTCAATTACCGGTCCAGTGTGTACATCATTGAAAGTTGCAATGTTATATGCAAAATAGCATGTGCACAACATTTACCACGTAAACCAATACTTAAGAAAATGGCTTTTGGATTTAGTGGTCCGTGCCAACGGAATAACTTTTTGCAGGTTTTGGAATAGTGACTTGCTCTTATCGGCATCTGATGGTGCCATTGTCACATGGCACCCTCTACGGGGACCTGTGGCTTCTATGAACAGGCCAGGAAACAGTGAGGCTTTCCAACCAATTTGACTGAAGAATCCACACTGAGACATGCACAGTCTAATTCAGGAAGTATAAGTTAGATTTAAATCATGTACATAAAGTGAGAGAAGATTGGGAAAGAAGGATGGGGTTAAAAGAGAGAAATAGAAAAAGTATTTTTTATATAAACCTCCAACACTAAATTCCGAAGGAATGAGGCCCCAGTACTTATAAAATTAAATTTTCAGGGCCAGTTGGTTGTTTGGCAGTAATTATCACTTATTACAGTTAAGAATTGACTTACTCTTGAATGCATCAGTCCTAGCTTTTTCTGCCATGTTTAATGGGCATCTAGTGAGTAAGTACAGCAACTTCACACCATTATGTTCCTTGCTGATAGAATTGCCACTGAAATCAATGTTATGGTGCAGCCTGTGCATTGCATAGGATATATGGCACAGAAAGTGGCAATTCAGCCTAACCAGTCTATGCCAGTTTATGCTCCACTTGAACCTACTCTGATCTTTGCTCATCTAAATCTACCATCGTAACAATCTATTCATTTCTTCTTCAAATACTTGTCTAGTTTCTCCTTAAGTGCAGCAATGCTGTTCATTTCAACCCTCCCCTGTGGTAGTGAGTTCCATGTTGTTACCAGTCTTTGGGAAGAGAAGATTCTTCTGAATTCCCTATTGGATTTCTTGGTGATCATCTTGTATTGATGACCTCTAGTTATGTTCTTCCCTACAAGAGGAAACATTCTCTCTGTATCCACTCTATCAAAACCTTTCATGATTTTAAAGATCTCTGTTAGGTCACCGCTCGGCCTTTTTACAAGAGAGAAGAAACCCAGCCGGTCAATCCTTTCCTGATGCATACCCACACATACAATCACAGAATCGTTATGGTGCAGAAGGAGGCCATCTGGCCCATCGTGTCTGCACCAGCTCACCGAATGAGCATTATGCCTCAGTGCCATTCTCCTGCCCTTTCCCCATACCTCTGCACATTGTTTCTATTCAAATAATCATCCTCTTGAATGCCTCAATTGAACCTACCTCCACCACACTTCCAGGCAGTGCCTTCCAGATTTGAACTACTCGCTGTTTGAAAAAGTTTTTTCCAAATCATATTTGCTTCTTCTGCAAATCACTTTAAATCTGTGCCCTCTTGTTCATGATCCTTTTACAAACAGGAACAGTTTCTCCCTATCTACTCCGTCCAGTCCCCTCATAATTTTAGACACCTCTATCAAATCTCCTGTTAGCCTTTTCCTCTTCAAGGGAACAGTCCCAACCTCTCCAATCTATCTTCATAACTGAAGTTTCTCATCCCTGGAATCATTTTTGTAAACCTCTTCTGCACTCTTTCTAATGCATTCACATCCTTCCTAAAGTGTGGCACCCAGAACTGTACACAATACTCCAGCTGAGGCCTAACAAGTTTCTACAAGTTCAGCATAACCTCCTTGCTCTTGTACTCTATGCCCTTATTAATAAAGCCTGGGATACTGCATGCTCTATTAACTACTCTCTCTACCTGTCCTGCCACTTTTAATGACTTATGCACATATACAGGTCCCTCTGCTCCTGCACACCGTTTAGAGTTGTACCATGCATTTTATATTGTCTCTCCATGTTCTTCCTACCAAAATGAATCACCTCACACTTATCTGCATTGAACTTCATCTGCCACCTATTTGCCCACTCCACCAACTTGCCTCTGTTCTTTTGTAGTTCTACACTGTTGTGCTCCCATGCTTCCAGGCTACAATGCTTCCAAGTTTTATGTCATCCTCAAACCTTGAAATTGTCCCCTGCACATCTAGATATAGATCACTAATATATATCAATACCGACCCCTTGGGAACTCCACTACAAGCCTTACTCCAGCCCGAAAAATATCCATTAACCATTACTTGCTGTTTTCTGTCACTTAGCCAATTTTGTATCCACGTTGCTACTGTCCCTTTTATTCCATGAGCTATAACTTTGCACACAAGTCTGTTGTGTGGCCCTGTATCAAATGCCTTTTGGAAGTCCACATACACCACGGCAACAGCATTATCCTCATCAACCCTCTCAGTTACCTCTTCAAATATCTCCAGCAAGCTAGTTAAACATGATTTTCCATTAAGAAATCCACACTGGCTCTTCCTAATCAGCCCACATTATTCCATGTGAGTAGTAATCCTAACCTGAATAATTATTTCTAGAAGCTTCCCCACCATCGAAGTTAAACTGACTGGTCTGTAATTGCTGGGCTTATCCTTACAATCTTTGTTGAACAAGGGCGTAATGTTTGCAATTCCCCAATCCTCTGGCACCTCCCCTGAGTCTATGGAAGACTGAAAGATTATGGCCAGTGTCCCTGCAATTTCCACTCTCACTTCCTTTAATATCCTTGGATGCGTCTTATCCCGTCCGGGTGCCTTGTCAACTTTAAGTACCGACAGTTTATCCAATACCTCCTTATCAACTTTGAACCCCTCTAGTGACAGAGTTTCTTCCTCTGTCACCATGGTCTGGGTAGCACCTGCTTCCATGGTAAAGATAGATGTAAAGTATTCATTTAACACCTCAGCCATGCCCGTTGCCTCCATTTGTTAATCTCCTTTTTGCTCCCTAATTGGCCCTACTTCTCCTTTTACCACCCTTTTACTAGTTATGTGCCTGTAGAAGACTTTGGGATTCTCCTTTATGTTGGCTGCCAGTCTTTTCTCATAATCCCTCTTCACTTATCTTATTTGCTTCTTCACCTCTCCTCTGAACCTTCTGTATTCCACTTGGTTCTCAATTTTCTACCTCACACCTGTCATAAGCGCACTTTTTCTTCTTTATCTTACTTTCTATCTCTTTTTTCATCCAGGGAGCTTTCCCTTTTGAGGGAATAAACCTTGACTGTGCCCGAACTATTTCTTCTTTGAAGGTAGCCCATTGCTCAGCTACAATTTTTCCCGCCAGCCTTTGGTTCCAGTCTATCCGACCCAGCTCTGTTCTTGCCCCATTGATGTTGGCTCTCCCCAGTTAATTATTCTTACTCTGTATTGTCCATTGTCCTTTTCTACCATCTTCCTACACCTTATGAGACAATGATCACTGTCTCCTAAATGTTCCCCCACTGACATTTGATCTACTTGGCCCACCTCATTTCTAAGAACCAGATCTAGCAGTGCCTCCTTTCTTGTTGGACTGGACACGTACTGCTGTAGAAAATTCTGAACACACTCAAGGAACTCTTGCCCCTCTCTGTCCTTTATGCTACCACTGTCCCAGTCTATATTCAGATAATTGAAGTCCCCCATTATAATGTAATTGCACCCTTTTTGTTCCTTAGCTCGAGCCAAATTGATTCTCTCCTTGAACCCTCAGGGACATCCTCTTTCTCCAACACTGCAGGGCTCTCCTTAACCAATACAGCCACCCCTCCTCCTTTTCTTCCTGCCCTATCTTTCCTGAAGACCTTGTACCCAGGAATATTTAACACCCAGTCCTGCCCTTCCTTGAGCCAGGTCTCTGTTATCACCACAACATCATAATTCCGCATGGCAATCTGCGCCATTAACTCTCAAGTCTTATTTACTATGCTCCATGCATTCACATACATGCAGTATAACCTTGATTTAGACTTGATTACTTTCTCCCTTACTCCAACTCCAACTCTGCCTATTAACTTACTATTCTCTATTCTAGTGCTATCTGTCTCTCCCAGTATTTTGTGCACCTTGGAATTACTCTCTAATGTTCTCTCCTGATTCCCACACCCCTGCCGAATTAGTTTGCACCCCTCCCACTCACCACAACAGTATTAACAAAACACCCTGCAAGGATCTCAGCCCCGGCTCTATTCAGGTATAACCCATCCGGCTTGTACAGGTGCCGTCTTTCCAGAGCCCATCCCAGTGTCCCAGGAATCTAAAGCCCTCCCTCCTGCACCATCTTTCTAGCGACGCATTCATCTGCCTCATCCTCCTATTTCTGTACTCACTGGCATATGGTACTGGGTGTAATCTAGGGATCACTACTTTTAAGGTCTGCTTGCTAATTTTCAACCTAGCTCCCTAAATTCTGTCTGCAGGACCACATCCCCCCTTCCCACCTAAGTCATTGGTACCAATGTGGACCACGACCTCTGGCTGTTCACTCTCCCCCAGGAGAATGGCCCGCAGCCACTCGGTGACATCCTTGACCCTGGCATCAGGAAGGCAACACAGCACCCTGGTGTCATGCCTATGCTGCAGAAACACCTGTCTGTTCCCCTAACTAACGAACCCCCTATCACTATTGCTCTTCCTTTCTTCTTCCTCCTCTCCTGTACAGCCAAGCCACAAACTTGGCTCTAACTGCATTCCTCTGAGGAACCAATGCCCTCACCAGTATCCAAAACGGAAAACCGATTAGCCGGAAAACCGAAAACCGACTCCTGCACTACCTGCCTGGTTCTTTTGGAGTTCTAGGAGGTCACCCATTCCCTTTCCGCCTCTGTTCTCCTGGCTTTCCGTGACAGCACTTCCACCAACATCTCCCAGAAAGTGTCCAGCCAGAGTTGGCAACCCTTTTAATCTCAGTGCAAAAACCTAGGCTAAGAACTTGAACCATTTATTTCCAAAATTTAGCTGATGTAATGTGTGCAGCCCATTATGCTTTTTTGTATAAATATTACTCTCTCAAAAATTAACCCTCTTTTAACATGTACATCCTGAATACAGCATCGCACCTGTCTTTCTCAGCTCCACTTGATGAAATAGGAACTGTAGTTTGACTTGAGTTGGAGGGGAAGTTTACTGAAATACACCTTTTGAAATTCTTGAACCTGCAGCCTTTCCCGTATAAACAAATAGGGCTGGGAGTTCAGCTCCGACCTTTTAATGAAACCATACTCTTTGTTACCAACTTCTTTGTAGCTTGTTACAGTCACAGGCACCAGTTTAGGTTTGGCATTGGGGGGCAGGAATGAGACACAGCACACACATGCTGTTAAACATCATCCATGACTCTGACAGGCTAGTAATTAATATTGCCCAATTGTTTTTTAATCAGCAAGAAACCTGAGTTAATGAGAAGTCATCATGTTTCCCTTTGAATTACAAATTTATCTATTTTTACCTTCAGACAGGGATAACTTCCCTGTTGCATGTAATCCAAGCAAACAGATGCAGAATCCTTCTGTGAGTTGTGCATATTTAGATTAATAGATCCCCTTAAGTCAACACTTATGCACAATCGTTTAGAGAGAAAGTCCCAAGTTCCCCACCTCCTAACTACTCTTTACCTACATGACTAACCAGCCAGTTTAGTCTGGCAAAGATCTTGGGTCTTAGAATTGCCCCCTTGAACTGCTGTGTGGGATGTCAGGAGTAAGCAGGGAAAACAATCAATAACCTTTTCCAAATGACAGTAGTGCAGATAGCAGATATCTTGCGGATGGCTGTTAAATGACCTAAAACAACACTCAGATGATAGCCTAGGGCCTACAAGTTTGTGAGAGATCTGCTTGGCATTGTAATCTACTCTTCTTTATTATTGGCTAATTGTTAAAGTCTTTCGGGTAGAAATTAGATCTCACTGTTCTTTTAGGGAAGAAAAATTTTGAGGACTAATGTTTCAGAAGATGTCCAACCTGATACTTAGTCGGGCTGTTGTCCAGATGGCCCTGGCAGACACCTAAACATTTCTTAGTCCCTTTTCATATTTGTATGTGGGACCTGTCTGGGAAATTGGATAGTGAAGAGTGGAGCAGGAACCAGGTTTGTTCCACTCAGGATTCTTCAGCAGCTGATAAGTTTAACAAAAAATTCAAAGATCATTCCTGTGGAATCCAGAAAACCATACCTTACATATAATGTCCCAGACACCACTATCACCATCCCTGGGTATGTCCTGTCCCAACAGCGTAAGCAGCATGCAACAGACAGGGCTAAGTGATCCCACAACCAACAGATCAGATCTAAGCTCTGCAGTCCTGCCACATCCAGTCATGAAATGTGGTGGAAAAGTAAACAGCACGTTGGAGGAGGCGGCTCCACAAATATCCCCATCTTCAACGATGGAGGAGCCCAGCACATCAGTGCAAAAGATAAGGCTGAAGTATTTGCAACAATCTTCAGCCAGAAATACTGAGTGGATGATCCATCTCAGCCTCCTCCGGATGACCCCAGCATCACAGATGCCAGTCTTCAGCCAATTTGATTCACTCCACATGATATCGAGAAACGGCTGAATGCACTGGATAGTGCAAAGGCTATAAGTCCTGACAATATTTTGGCAAAACTGAAGATTTGTGCTCCAGAACTTGCCGTGCCCCTAGCCAAGCTGTTCCAGTACAGCTAGAATACTGGCAACTACCCAGCAATGTGGAAGATTGCCCAAGTATGTCCTGTACACAAAAAGCAGGACAAATCCAACCCGGCAAATTACCGCCCCCACAGTGTACTCTCGATTAAAGTAAACTGATCATTAGTGCTATCAAGCGATACTTGCTTAGCAATAACCTGCTCACTGGCAGTCAAGCTGGGTTCCACCAGGGCCACTCAGCTCCTGACCTCATTACAGCCTTCGTTCAAACATGGATAAAATAGCTGAACTCCCGAGGCGAGGTGAGACTTACTGCCCTTGACATGAAGGCAGCATTTGACCAAGTATAGCATCAAGGAGCCCTGGAAAAACTGGAGTCGATGGGAATCAGGTGGAAAACTCTCCACTGGTTGGAGTCATAGCTAGCACAAAGGAAGATGGTTGTGGTTGTTGGAGGTCAATCATCTCAGTTCCAGGACATCACTGCAGGAGTTCCTCAGTGTAGTGTCCTAGGCCCAACCATCTTCAGCTGCTCTATCCATGACCTTCCTTCCATTATAAGGTCAGAAGTGGGGATGTTTGCTGATGATTGCACAATGTTCAGTACCATTTGCGACTCCTCAGATACTGAAACAGCCCATGTCCAAATGCAGCAAGACCTGGATAATATCCGGGACAAGTGACAAGTAACATTAGTGGCACACATGTGCGAGGCAATCACCATTTCCAACAAGGGAGAATCTAACCATTGCCCCTCAACACTCAATGGCATTACCATTGCTGAAACCCCTACTATCAACATCCTGACCATTGACCAGAAACTGAACTGGACTAGCCATATAAATGCTGTGGCTATAAGAGCAGGTCAGAGGCTGGGAATTCTGCAGCAAGTAACTCACCTCCTGACTCCCCAAAGCCTGTCCACCATCTACAGGCACAAGTCAGGAGTGTGATGGAATACTCCCCACTTGCCTGGATGAGTGCAGCTCCCACAACATTCAAGAAGCTTGACGTCATCCAGGACAAAGCAGCCCGCTTGATTGGCACCCCTTCCACAAACATTAACTCCCTCCACCACTGATGCACAGTGGCAGCAGTGTGTACCATTTACAAGATGTACTGCAGGAACTCACCAAAGCTCCTTAGGCAGCACCTTCCAAACCCACGATCGCTACCATCTAGAAGGACAAGGGCAGATGATGCATGGGAACACCACCACCTGGAAGTTCCCCTCCAAGTCACTCACTACCCTGACTTGGAAACATATCGCCATTCCTTCACTGTTGCTGGGTCAAAATCCTGGAACCCTCTCCTTAACAGCACTGTGAATGTACTTACATCATACAGCAGTTCAAGAAGGCAGCTCGCCACACCTTCTTCAGGGTAATTAGGAATGGGTAATAAATGCTGGCCTAGCCAGCATGAATGAATAAAAAAAGTGATGCCTCAATTCTGCAACATTCTCCATCGCCCCTTGCCTTCATCCCCATTGCAATGCCACTCACCCCAGAAATTTATCTTACAATGGGTGAGCTGCAACAGGCTGCAACAGCTCATCCAAATAATATTAATGAGGCTCAATTGTAGGCCAGCCCTAAGCCTTCAGCGGCACTGAGGTTGAGTGCCCCAGCTGGGGCTCTCACCACCCATTTCAGGCCTCTAAATGAGGCAAAAGGAATTTTGATCTCAGTGTTTTCTGCTTATTAACTGTTTATTTTTTATTTTGGTTTTCCAGTACATGAGTGAAAAAAATTCTTTATAATTTTAATTTTTCTTCCATCAATATCTGTTCAAAACAAATTACATCATCTCATTACAGCGAACAGATTATGAGGATCAGAAGCTGTAACAGTTCCTTGCCCATCCCATCTCACTATCCCACCTTTAACAATCAAGTTTCATTTTGCCAGCAAATTGAAAAGTTACGAAGTTCAGTTTCGTGGACAGGTAGTCCAAGCAGATACATGATTTTAAATACATTACTTGTTGATGCTGTGAAATTTCACACAGGGAATCAAGACAAAGTTTAGTCTTCAGATTATATGGAGATGCCATTATTTCAGTCCTAATGTTAAAATCATATATTGTATCCCATATACTATTGTACTAATAATGTCGGCATGAATCAGTTAAGCATTCTCGCCTCTGGGTTCAAGCTCCACTCCAGGGCTTGAGTACAAGAGGCTGATTCTCCAGTGCAGTACTGAGCAAGTGCTACACTGTCAAAAGTAGCTTCTATCACATGAGACATTTAAATTGAGGTCCCATGCATCCGCCTGCTTGGGCGAATGTAAAGGAACCCATGGCACTATTTCGAAGAAGAGCAGGGGAGTTATCCCCAGTAGCCTGGCCAATACTTATCCCTCAATCAACTTCACAAAAAGCAGGTCATCTGGTCATTATCATATTTCAATTTGTGGGCGTTTCCAGTGCGCATATTGGTTGCCACAATGCGACAGTGACTATACTTCCAAAAGCACGCCATTGGCTGTAAAACATTCTGAAATGTCTGGTGGTTGTGAAAAGTGCTATATAAATGCCTGTCTGTCTTTCTTCATAATGAAACTGCATTTGTTAACTTATAATGAGTATAATTGTAGCATGACCAGTGGTGTGTTGCATCTCCTGCAGAGGATCATTGCAGCATGTTAAGTTTACAGGCAATTTCCATTATGAATATGGACTTCGATATTTATGTTGTCAAAATTAACTGGAGGTTCATTTGGATGTATTTTAACGTATTATACATATATAATATTCCATAGAGACATAGAGGTCTACAGCACAGAAAAAGGCCCTTCGGCCCATCGGGCCTGTGCTGGTGAAACAAGAACCTAACTATTCTAGTCCCATTTTCCAGCACTAGGCCCATAGCCTTGTATGCCATGGCATCATAAGTGCACATCCAAATACTTCTTAAATGTTATGAGGGTTTCTGCCTCTACCACCCTTTCAGGCAGTGAGTTCTAGATTCCCACCATCCTCTGGGTGAAAAAATTCTTCCTCACATCCCCTCTAAACCTCCTGCCCCTTACCTTAAATCTACACCATCTGGTTATTGATCCCTCCACCAAGGGGAAAAGTTCCTTCCTGTCTAACCTATCCATGCCCCTCATAATATTATACACCTCAATCATGTCCCCCGTCAATTTTCTCTGCTCCAGCGAAAATAACCCCAGTCTATCCAAACTCTCCTCATAACTAAAACTCTCCAGCCCAGGCAACATCCTGGTAAATCTCCTCTGCACTCTCTCTAGTGCAATCACATCCTTCCTATAATGGGGATTCCAGAACTGCATGCAATACTCCAGCTGTGGCCTAACCAGCATTTTATACAGCTCCAGCATAACCTTCCTGGTTTTATATTCTATGCCTCGGCTAATAAAGGCAAGCTTCTCATATGCCTTTTTAACCACCTTATCTACCTGTCCCGCTACCTTAAGGGACTGGTGGACATGCACACCAAGGTCAATCTGATCCTCGATACTTCCCAGGGTCCTACCGTTCATCGTGTATTCCTGTGCCTTGTTTGTCCTGCCCCAGTGCATCACCTCACACTTATCCGGATTAAAACCCATTTGCCACTGATCAGCCCACCTGATCAGCCCGTCTATATCCTCCTGTAAAAAGGCTACCCTCCTCACTATTTACCTGCCAATTTTCGTGTCATCTGCGAACTTACTGATCAACCCTCCTACATTCAAGTCTAAATCGTTTATATATACCACAAACAGCAAGGGACCCAACACCAATCCCTGTGGAACCCCACTGGACACAGGCATCCAGTCACAAAAACACCCCTCGACCATCACCTGCTTCCTGCCACTCAGCCAATTCTGGATCCAATTTGCCAAATTGCCTTGGATCCCATGAGCTCTTCGTTATCAGTCTCCCATGTAGGACTTTATCAAAAGCCTTACTGAAGTCCAAGTAGACTACGTCAAATGCATTGCCCTCATCTGCACACCTGGTCACCTCTTCGAAAAATTCAATCAAATTGGTCAGACATGACCTCCCCTTAACTAAACCATGCTGATTAATTCCTGCCTCTTCAAGTGTAGATTAATTCTGTCCCTCAGAATTGCTTCCAATAGTTTCCCCATCACTGAGGTTAGACTGACTGGCTTGTAGTTCCCTGGTTTATCCCTTCCTCCCATCTTGAATAACAGTACCGCATTGACTGTCCTCCAGTCCTTACAATAAAAATGTTAAATATAATGACTTCCCTGGCATAGGTTTTAAATGTCTAGGTATCAGGTTAGTGCCAGTATTGCATATTTTTCTAATCATGCAATAAGCTTTAAAATTTGCTGAGATGCACAGATTTAGCTACAATACACAAAGTCACAATTTTATTTCATTACTTATTTCTGTTTTCTGCACATTGACTGTGAATGGGTGAAGATCCAGTCTTTTTTATGTTCAGATTTTTTTTTAAACTGTAAGTACACTAGTAAGATAGTGAGCTGATTAAGTCTCGCTAACGTAAAATTACAATAGTGTTTCAACCAGCTTTGTTAGGTATTTTTTTTTTACAGAGCATATTGTTGTGATTTAGAATGCATTGCCTAAAAAGGTTATAGAAGGAGATTCTATAGTAGCATTCAAAAGAGAATTGGATAAATACTTGAAGGAAAAACAATTTACAGGACTATGGGGAAAGAGCAGGGGAGTAACACTAATTGGATAGCTCTACCAAAGAGGGATGGTACAAACAAGATGAACAGAATGGCATCCTGTTGTGCTGTGACATTCTATAATTCGGTGATTGTGTAAGGGACAAATTCAAAATAGTTTAAAATTACAAATAGCTTTAGCTGAATTTTTTATGTCATCTTTGCTACATTTCCATTCACTTAAAACTGGAAAGAAGTTCCTTTATGTAATGATTTTACCAGTTATTTTAGTTGGTTAATGTACTAAGATAGAAGGCGATTACGGTATCATGTGTAATTGATGTAGAATCTGTCCCAGGGGAGAAGAACCCATTTTCACTTTTGTAGTGTTGTGGCTTCAGCACATTGTCACTCTTTCAGGGCACCTGTGTGGGAGAGCATGCCAGAAGCCCAGCAGCACTTGGAAATAAAGTGGTTCTGTCAGGTAACTCAGTTTCACTGATTTAATCGATAACCAAAGGATGGCAGGACAAAAACGAGACAACATGGTTTTGACTTGCTCATGGATTTTATCCAGTTATGAGCCTTTTATCTAATTAATTAGTGATGAATACAATCAGTGACTTCATCTAGGAGGAAAGACATGTAAAATACAACCCACCAGAGTACCATAAATTCATTACTAAGCTGCCACATTGCAAGCCATTACATTCCAGACCAGCAACTTTTAGGAGGCGAATGGTTGATTATGTAGGTTATAGGACCGCAAAATCAAATTTGAAAAAGCAGGGAAGCAAACATGAGTTTGATGCTTCTGTAGTGCGGTCTGGATTACAAACTCCACTGTCAATTTATAATATGCTCACAAAAAGCCTCAAAGATGCAGTTAATTAGCATTCTGGCCTTTTATCTGTGGGTATTGTGTTTGAATCCAGCTCAGACTAATGGCCTATATTGTGGGGACCTCAAATGAAATGAGTTTGAGTAGTCTCAATACAGCTTTAAGTGGGCAGGGGTCATAAAATGATACAGTACAGAAGGTAGCCATTCAGCCAGCATGCCTCTGCTAGCTCTTTGAAAAGCTATCCAATTAGTCCCATACCCTGCTCTTTGCCCATTGCCCAGAAATATTTATTCTTTCAAGTATTTATCCAATTTCCTTTTGAAAGTTATCATTGAATCTGCTTACACCACTCTATTGCAGTACATTCCAGATCATCACAACTCCCTACATTAAAAATAAAATTACTCATGTCGTCTCAGGTTCTTTTGCTGATTACTTTAAAGCTGTGCCCTTTGGTCGCCAATCCTCCTGCCAGTGGAGACCGTTTCTCCTTATTACTTCTATTAAAATTCTTCAAGATTTTGAACCTCTCCATCAAATCTCTCCTTAATGTTCCCTGTTTTTGGAACAGCCCAGCTTCTCCGATTCCTCCATGTAACTGAAGTTTTTCACCCCTTATACCATTTTGATAAATCATCTGTACCCACTCAAAGTTTGGTGCCCAAAATTTGCCACAAAACTTCAGCTGGGGCCTAATTAGTCTTTTAGTAAGATTTAGCACAACATTCTTACTTTTGAAAGTGCATATACACAACATCAAACACATTACCCTCATCCACCCTCTCCGTTACTTCATCAAAGAATGCAATCAAGTTAGTCAAACACAATTTGCCTTCACTAAATCCATGCTGCCTTTCATTTATTATCCTATATTTTCCATGTGCCAATAAATTGTGTCCCAGATTAATATTTTTGAAAACTTCCTCACTACTGGCATTAGGATGACTGACCAGTCGTTGTTGAGTTTATCTAGCATTTGCATTTGTCCAGGGCTCTGGAACCAACCCCACATGTAAGGCAAATTGAAAGATTGTGGCCAGCGCCTCCACAATTTCTACCTTTACTTCCCTTAGTAACTTAGCTGCATCCCATCCAGACCTGGTGGCGTTACTACTTTGAGTACTGCCAACCTTCTAAGTATTTCCTCTTTGTCTATTTTTATCCTATCAATTTCTTTAATACCTCCTCCTTTGCTCTGATATTGGGAGCATTCTCTTCTCCAGTGAAGATAGATGCAAAGTATTCGTTTAGTACCTCAGCCATGCCCTCTGCCTCCATAAGAAGGTCTCCTGCTTGTTCCTTAATTGATGCCACCCTTCTTTCTACCCTCTTACTGTTTATATGTTTATAAAAGATGTTTTGAGTACCCTCAAATTACCTTAGTCCCTCTTGCTTCCTTTTTCAGTTCCCCCTTGTACTTTTGTGATCATCTTGGTTCTCAGCTGGATTATGAACCCAACTTTCATCATTCAGAGGAAACCAGGAATGCAGCAGAAGCCAGAATTGGAGGGTTCTGGGGTAGGTGAGGTTACAGAGATATAGAAGGATGAGGCCATGGAATGATTTGAATGAGGATGAAAATTTTAATATCAAATTGTTGGCCGATGTAGGTTAGTGAACACAGGGATAATAGCTGTCTGGGACTTGGGGCAGGTTAGGATAGGGGCAACAAAGGATGGGTTAATGTTTATGGAGTGTGGAAGTTGAGAGGCTGACCAGGAGAGCATAGGAATAGTGGAATATCAAGTCTCAATGTAACAAAGGCACAGTTCAGTATTTCAGCAGCGCTGAGGGCAGAGGAAGTTGATGTTATGGAGCTGGAGGTAGATGACCTTTATGATGGAGAGGATATGGGGTCAGGAGCTCATCTCAGGGTCCAACAGGACGCTGATGTTGCGAACTAACCTGTGGCTCATACACTGTTGAGCTAACATGGAGGACTGTTTGTGTCTCATTGCTGATATGTTTCTGTGTAAAGTAGTGTGGCAACAGGCAGAAAGTAAAACAACTCTCATGGCCACTGTTCATCCATAACTGCCAACCGGCTGTCTCCTGTTGGGGGACCAAACTTTCCACCATAATGCCTTTTATGTTTTGAACAATTTATTAGTATTCTCTCTCCAGTGCATGCTTCCAGTTGCTGACAACTTGTGAACTGAGCACTAGTTTTGGAGGCTGCAGTCCCTCTTCTGAACTTGTTTTAACCTGCACATTATCAGCACCACCAATTCTGGGTATTCACAATTGCTGTCTCCCTTGACAGTCCTAATGATGTATGTTTTTCAAATCACCCAGTGGATTCTCGTGGATGTTTATAGATAGGTTTCCCCAAATATAGATGCCATGCAACATGATAACAACAATGCAAAGAAAACTATTTTATGCTTTAAATAAAACTATATGTGATGGTTGTGTGGCAGAAGCTCACTAGATCTAATCTGCACATTTTATAAACTCATCTGCGGAGGTGCCAAACGCCCCCCCACAATTTCCACTTAATTGAACGTAGAGTTGAGTTGCTTTGAGCTTGGGATCAAAACAACTATTTGATCTCTCTTTGGAAAAAAATAATTGAAAATGGAGCAGAAACCACAAATTTATGATAAAGAGATTATTATCCAGTGCGTGAAAACATTATCAAGTTTATTGGTACTATTGGTTTGTAAACTGCATTTGCTAACTTCAGTATAGGTCTCCCACTCAATGCGTTTATGGTTAAACCACCTTGGAAAGATGACATTGTTGAAGCACAGTGCGATCCATATTCCCAGAATTCAGAAGGGTTTGAAAGTTCAGACTATTGTTAGATTTTCAGTGAGTAAAATTATCTACTAAGATTCCCCCCTCCCCACCCCGAGGTCATCATTGATCCTTTCTACAAACCTATTGGAGTGTGTGCAGCAATTTTAAGTGGAGATTGCAATCCGAACTGTGTGAGCAATTTTGTTGGAAAGTCTCTTAAGGGTTGGGAGGAGAACGTTCCAGCCTGATTCTGTCACTCTGTTGCACTCTTACCTGGTGCTGTTTTTCTATCTTTCTTCGATTTATGCATAAATAGGAACCTGTTGCTCCAAAGAACAAAAAGTAGTTCCTATTTTGATTATGAAAGTTTAAACTGGAAGATCTTGCACACACAGCCACACTTATACAGCTGGAATATGGGAAAACTACATTAATGCATATCAGAGGGAAATAAACACAAAACCCAGGAAAAAAGTGGAAATCATCCTGTTCATTATTATTCTACAAACACTTATATAAAATGTATTATTTTATCAGAGAGAATCCTGTTTATTTTAATCACAAATATATTAAACTTGCATAGAATTACATATAATATAAAAAACAGAAACAGGCCATTCAGCCCCAACTGGTCTGTGCTGGTGTTTATACATGCAAGTCTCCTTCCATTTCATCTGCTTCTATGGGCAGAATTTAACGTCCCATGGGTGGGTGCATGCCCCGACCCGGTTGGGTACAAAATCACGCGAGAAGACGTCGGGCGAGCATCCCGACGTCATCCTGCGCCCATGTGATATTTCGGTCAGAAACGCACCTGCCGACATTTAAGGGGGCATTGAAGCCCATTAACGGAGTAATCGACTCTGATTTTTCATGGTCCGTCCAACCTTACGTTTGGCGGACGGGCAAATCGGCCAGGCAGGCTTCGCATTTTTCACGAAACCTCATCCAAGGGCAGGAAGAGGTTTCCGTTATTAAATAAAATAAAAAGAAAAATCTATGGACAGCATTTTTATCATCCATATGTTCGGGTGCCTGATGTGATGCTCGGAAGTTTATTTTCTGTTTTTCAAAACTTTATTTCATGGTTTTCAGGTCTGCAGCTCCCTGAGGCAGTCTTCAGGGAGCTTTCTCGCAACGCTCGCCCGTGCCCGCGGGAACATCGTCGCCTGTTTTCCTCCTGCCTTCACCCACTGCACGTGTTTCGCGCTGGCCGGCTGTTAATTGGCCAGCCAGCATGAAATCGTGGCGGTGGGCCGATCGCTGTTGTCAGCCCATTGCCTAACCGCTCCTGGGCCCACTGATTGCGCCCACTTGCTGCGCTTAAAATTCAGGTCTATGTCCTTTTCATAGTATGGGGACCAAAACACTGCACAGTACTGTAAGTGTGGCCTGGCCAAGGTTCTTTCCAATTTAATATAATTTCACTACTTTTGAATTATATACCCCACAAATAACCAACCCCTGTGCTTTGATAGTATATGTAAATGCTTTGCTGACCTGAGATGCAGTTTTTAATCATTTGTTTACCTGTATTCCTAAATCACTTTGCTCTTATATCCCATTCAGTTTATTATTTTATAAGGTGTAGGTGATGTTTCTACTTTTCCTACCAAAATGCATCACCTCATATCCATCTGTGTTCAAATTAATTTGTCATTTAGCTGTCCAATTTGTAAGGCTGCGAAGTTTCTTGTATCGTGGATTATTCCTCAGTGTTACCTATACCCCCCCAGTTAAGTATCACTTGCAAATTTTGATCTTGAATGACCTGTTCCTAAGTCCAAATCATTAACATAAATTATGAATAACAGTAGTCCTAACATTGATCCTGTGGAACACAGCTTTATACCTTGCTTCAGTCTGAATGATTACCTTTTACCGTACTCTCTGTATTTCATTTTTTAGCCAATTTGCTATCCATTAGCTTATTTGACCCCTAACTCCACATCCCTAACCTTTGCCATGAGCCTGCTGTGAGGTACCTTATCGTAGGCCGTTTGATAATCTAGGTATATGACATTTGCCTACTCAAATAATTCTGTTAGGTTAGTTAAGCATGATATAGCCTTTTGGAAATCATGCTGATTTACTTTTTATTATTTTCAGTCTCTAAGTTTTTTTCATTATTTGTTCGTGTGATGTGAGCATTGCTAGCTAGGCCAGCATTTGTTGACCATCCTCAATTGCCCTTGAGAAGATGGTGGTGGTGAGCTGCCTTCTTGAATGGCTGTGCTCCCTGTGGTGTAGATGCACCTACAGCACTGTTAAGACGGAAGTTCCAGGAGTTTGACCCAGTGACAGTGAACAAACAGCGATCTAGTTCCAAGTCAGAATGGTGTGTGATTTGGAAGGGTACTTGCAGGTGAGGGTGTTTCCACGTGTTTGTTGCCCTTGTTCTTCTAGGTGGTAGAGGCTGCAGGTTTGGAAGGTTCTGTCGAAAGAGCCTTAGCGAGTTGCTGCAGTATAGCTTGTAGATGGTACGCAGTGCTGGCATGGTGTACCAGGTGATAGGTGTGGTGCTGATCCAGCAGGTTGCTTTGTTCTGGGTGGTGCCTTGAGTATTGTTGGAGCTGCACTCATCCAGGCAAGTGGAGAGTATTTCAACACACTCCTAACTTGTGCCTTAAATAGACAGGCTTTGAGACAGGATTTAAGTTATTCGTCACAGAATTCCCAGCTTCTGACCTGGTCTTGTAGCCACAGTATTTATATGGCTGATCCAGTTAAGTTTCTGGCCAATAGTAAGCCCCCAGGCTGTTGATGGTGTGGGGTCCGGCAATGGTAACGCTGTTGAACAATAAGTAGATGGTTAGATTCCCACTTGTCTGGCACTTGTGTGGTGCAGATGTTACTTGCCACTTATGAGCCCAAGCCTAACTGTTGTCCAGGCCGTGTTGCATGCATTCCGCTTCGGTGCCTGAGGAATTGCGAATGGTACTGCACACTGTGCAATCACGAGTGAAATTCCAATTTCTGTCCTAATGATGCAGGGGAGATAATTGATAAAGCAGCCTAGGACACTGCCCTGACGAACTCCTGCAGCGATGTCCTGGGGCTGAGATTATTGACCTCCAACAACCACAACCATCTTCCTGGTGGAGAGATTTCACCCTGATTCCCATTGACTTCAATTTTGCCAGGGCTGCTCGATGCTACACTCGGTCAAATGCTGCCTTGATGTCAAGGGCATCAGTCTCATCTCACCTCTAGAATTCGGCTCTTTTTTCCATGTTTGGACCAAGGCCATAATGAGTTCTGGAGTCAAGTGCCCCTGGTGGAATGCAAACTGAGTATTGGTGAGCAGATTATTGTTGAGTAAGTGCCACTTGAAAACACTGTCAATGATACCTACCATGACTTTGCTAATGATTGAGAGTAGATTGATGGGGCAGTAATTGACTGGATTGGATTTTCCCTGCTTTTTGTTGAAAGGACATACTTGGGCAGTTTTCCACATTGCCAGGTAGATGCCAGCGTTATGGCCATACTAGTGCAGCTTGGCTAGGGGCACTGCTAGTTCTGGAGCACTAGCTGGATGTTGTCAGGGCCCATAGTCTTTGCTGTATCCAGCGCGTTCAGCCATTTCTTGATATCACATGGAGTGAATCGAGCCGGCTGAAGACTGTGATGTAGGGACTTCAGCAGGAGAGCAAGATGGATCATCTACTTGGTACTTTTGGCTGAAGATGGCTGCAAATGCTTCAGTCCTGTCTTTTGCACTAATGTACTGGGTTCCCCTCATTATCGAGGACATTTTGTTTATTTTAAACTGATTAATTTAAATGAGTTAATGCATCCATTAAAGAAGCAGACAAAGGAGTTTGATGTGTGTGTTAAGCATTTGTGTAATCTGAATTCCAGGCTACTATTCCCATTATTTATGTCACAGGCTAGAATAAGGAGTATCGTTTTCTTTGTATGTAAAATTAAATAAATTATTTTGCTAAACTGTGATTATTCTAAAAGATGGTTTGTTAAAATTGTTTTTACCTTCATGCACAGAGGAAAATATATCTCAAGATCTTTAAAATATGTTATTTTTGAGACGTGGTGCAGAGTGCAGTAAAATGCACTTTTTGCACTGGCTGCAACTGTACCCCAGTCATAGTTACTTTTGAAGTGTGGTCAGTGATGTGAGCAAATGTAGCAGCCAAGTTATTGAATGGTACCATTCAATGGTGCCATTGAACCACAGTGCCTGAAGCTTTTGGATTCAAGCTCATTCCATAGACTTGAGCAATTAATCTAAGCTGACACATCAGCACTAAGCAAGTATTAAAGGTGCTGTCTTTTAGAGATCTTGCCTGCCCTCTCAGCTGAACGTAAATTCTTTCAGTTCCCTGCCAAACATTTATCCCTTGTGATTATCTGGTCATTTATTTCATTGCTGTTTGTAGGACTTTGCTGTGCACAGATTTGCTGCTGCATTTTCCCATATTCTAACAGTACACTTTAAAAGTTCTTCATGAGCTTTGAAGCACTTTTAGATATGAGGCCATTAAAGGCACTATATCAATTGAAACTTGTTCTTTTCTTTCTATACTTTGTCTGACTGACCTGATTTTATTCTATTTTTATAGAAGAAGCGGAAGCAGAGAAAAAGAGATGAAGATTCACTAAGTCTGTGTAGCCTCGATGGAAGTGTAAGCAACACTTTAATTTTTCTGTAGATTTTGCAAACCTCTTTGTATTGTACACGACCAAACAAGCAGAAACTTAACGCTATTGCTAACCAGGTGACTGCATGCTAGAAAGTTGTTGTGTTAAAATTGGACAAGGCACAAAAGACAATTCAGTGGGCAAAGTTATTGTGAAGAATATAATCTTATTTTATTGCGTTTCAAACATTATTTTGGACCTAGAAACGTCAGTCACTGGGCATTTCTTTTTCAAAAGAAGTTTGAAGTGAATTGATTAGTCTTTGTGGGCTCTCCTGAGCAGATGTTCTGATTGTATTCAGAAATCCTTCATAGATTCTCATTGGAGTTTGTGGATACTTTTTTCATTTTTGAGTCTTATGTTCTCTACCTCTTCAGTCCTAGTTTGTTGCAATTTTACTTCCACTAAAGTAACAAAGTGTAACTTTCCAAAAATGTACAAACGGGAAGTGTGTACGAGAGTCAAAACTTACATATATTTGTAAATATATTGGCCGGGATTTTCCCGGGCCTGCTGGTGTCGGACGTGTTTGGTGGCATGAGCGGACAATATGTCACAATTGGTTTCACAACGGCGCGAAACCAGTTCGCGATCATCCACTCAGCCCGCCGACGGGCTGGAATTGTTCTCACCCCCACTGGATCACCTGCCCACGTCGGCGGGAAAGCACGCCGGTGTAGAACACGTCTTGACAACTGTGACGTGCAGAAGTCAGGATTTACCCAGCAGGGCTTTGCTCACATTGCGGATATCCGAGGAGCAGAAGATGCTGGAGCCTAACACCAACGGCACACTGGAGGAATGTCCATGGCATGCTGGGTGGATTCTCATGGATATGGCTCTGCTGCAAAGCAGCTCATGGAAGTTGGAAAGTCACCGTAGATGCTCACAATGGGTGATGGTTGAGAGGGTGGGAGAGGAAGGGCTAGGATCAGCTGGGAGAGGAAGAGGTGTCGGGGGGTGAGGTTGGGGAGGGGAATGAAGGTGTCAGGATGGGGTGAAGTTGGGAGGGGGGGAATGAAAGTGTCAGGATGGGATGAAGTTGGCGGAGGGAGGGAGAATGCGGGAGGAGGGGGTAACAGGGGTGAAGACGGCAACTAGAAAGGTAGGAGTAAGGGGGGGGGTCTGGAAGGTGCAAGGGAAGGAGTGCAGAGAGGGGAGGGTATCCAGGGGGAGGGAAGTGTGCGGAGAGGGGAGGGCGTCCGGGGGAGGGAGCTGTGTGGAGAGGGGAGGGTGTCCAGGGGGAGGAAGGGGTGTGGTGAGGGGAGCAAGTAAAGCTGGAGGAAGAGGTAAGGCTGGAGGAAGGAGTCAGAAGGGGAGGGGGACTAAGGGTGGTGGAAGAGGTATGGGCGGAGGAAGGGGGAGGGAGTCCGGGCGGTGGGGTGGCATGCGAGGACTAGGGGGTGAAGGGGTTCCAATGGGGAAGGGGTGTGAAGGGCAGGAGGGGTGCAAAGGGGGTAAGGGATACCGGGGCGGAGGGGAGCTGTTCGGGGGGGAAGCGGGGTGGCGGGGGGGAAGTGCAGATGAACATGCACGGGAGGGGTTGGATAGGTCCATGTCTGCCTCCTGGGGAGCGAACTGAGGGTGGGCATGGTATGGAGGAAGGGTGAGAATGACCAAGGGCAGAATGAGGTGGTAGAGTTGGAGGGTGGGAGGGTGAGGATTCGACCGTAGTGATAGAAGTGATGGTGAGGGTGGTTGGTGGGGATCCGGATGGCAGAAACGGACCCTAGGGGGAGGTCGGGGAGGTGAATGTGGATGGGGTGGGTTTTTGGGAAGGAAGGAAGGGAACATGCATGTTCACCTGGGCACCCTGAAAGAAAAGTGTTGGGGCTGATAGGTAACAGAGGGGAGGTGGAATGTGATGCCTGGGGGGTCAACTATGATGGGGGAAAAGAAATGGGTTACTGGGGGAGGGTAAAGGATGGAGGAGCGAAAGTAAAACCGAATCCAGACTATACTATCCAAATCGAAAGTGAAACGAGAGTCGTGGTGGGTGAGATCATGTGCTACATGGGAATGTGCTCAGTGGGCGGACGGAGATGCAGGGCAGCTCAGATGGACAACTGAAAGTGAACCCCGGCAAGCAGCATTCAAAATGCTCAGGATATTGAGATGAGTGTGAAATGTGAAGGATCCGCGTGCCTGTGAGAGTGCTTGTATGAGCCTCTGAAAGGCCCTGCCACACACACACACTTTTCCCTCCAGAATCACTCGTGGGCCGGCTGCTCCTTCTGTGGTGATGGGTCTTCTGGGTTATTTCCGCCTCTTCAATCTTGGCTGCAGATGAGGATGTTGGTGGAGCTGAGGGACTGGCTGGCTGAGGGTGTTGGTCCCTTGGCAGAGCTCCCTGTGAACCAACGTAGAGATAAGTAGTGCATGGCAGCAGAGTCGAAAGAAGGAGACAGAGTACTCACAGTTGCGTTGAGGGGGTGCAGGATCCTCAGGTGTTCACCACCGATCTCACCGTTGCCGCAGGCAGGGTCCACATCCTCACCAGTCAGCACGATGGCATGTTCCTCAAATTGAGTGAGGGGCCTAATGTGGGCCGCTCCCTCCCTGGTCTGGGATCTTTTCCTGCTGATGTGAGCAGGCTTCTCCTGCATGAAAACAGATGGAGAGAGTGTGAGCAGGACATATGGGACTGTGTGGAATGTTTATGTGGTGAGCGGAGCCATGGACAGGAATGAGGATATGAGCCTGGTGGAGATGTGAGGGTGTGTGTGTGAGTTAGTGGTGTTGTCCCTTGAGGTGTCAGATCCCTGTGGATGTGTGATGGGTTTGTGAGTGTGTGAGTTGAGAGTGATGAGAAGAGTGAGTTACCCTGACAGAACGGATGAGACCATTCAGCCTGTAGTGGCACTGGGTTACTGTCCTCTTTTGCAGGACATTGGCACTGACCACTATTGCCACCACCTCCCAAGCCTGTTGGTAATGTTGCTGCCCATCCTGCGGCCAGAACAGGGGTAGAGGACATTGCGGCGGTCCTCCACTGTGTCCAAAAATCTTTCTAGTGACGCGTCGCTAAACCTGGGGGCTGCAGTCTTCCTACCTTTCGTGGACATCTTCCCTGCAGTAGTTGTGGCCTGGAAGCACTGAGATGTGTGCGCATGGCTGGACTTTAAATATGGCGCCTGGCGTGATGAAGCGGCGAGGTGATGGTGGGCAGGTGAAGAGAGCCCGCCTGCCATGGAAACAGCGTGTTTCCCGGGAATGCATAAATAATATGGCAAGTTTGGGATGATATGGCGTGAAAACCCGCCATTGCTGCCGGCGGGTAAAATTATGTTTTACCCGCCCATTACTGCACTTAGTGCAAATCTGGGACGATTCCGCCCATTGGCCTATATTTCCAATCAACAGCAATAGTAATAATCATTTCAAATAGGTTACTGATTGCATTATAATTGAAAAACAAATTATTCTCCTTAAGGCAGATGTCTGACTTGTCAGGTTAGCTTAGGTAGCAAGTTTGAAATTGGGCATCACGGAAACAAGCACATGCTTTATTACTGCAAGGTGCATTCAGGGTCATCATCTTCTTCAGATTCCTTCCCCTTGCTGAGGGTTGGTTGCAATGTTGTGCCAAGCTCTTCTACTGTAAGCAAGAGCATTTTTGTGACGAGGTTTCATTGCTATCTATGGGATGATATTCAGCAAAGGCCCAATCTTTTCTGAGGTGACTGGCCACAAGTCCGCTTTCTATTGAGAGTCTCCTGGATGTGTTATGCATCTTGCTGGTATCCACCTTCAAAGCCATTGTCCTCAAGCTAAGATTATCTGTCTCTTTCATCATTCCAGGCTTCATTGACTTAGAGGGGTAACATCCCCTTTTGTTCACCAGATGAAGTTAATAATACCCTCACTTAGTTTAGCTCATCAACCAAGATGAAGTACCAGGGTACGCCCAGTCATCTGCATTACCAGCTACTTGGAGGAGTAAGTGAGTGCTAAGCTAAGGGCTGTGTGGGATGCCAAGGAGCCTTACTCACATTCAAAACTGAAGTGTGTGGGTGGCAATGATTCACAAGTTCTAGTTCTGTCATAGAAAGGCCCGATAAAGCCTAATTCAATATCATCAATATGTATAAATTAACTTTGAGCCTTTTGGTTTCCATCAATAATTCACGTTGAATGACTGTTAAAGTGAATACACACCTGTATGATTGATTTGTTGTGCAGTATTACATCTTCCCAACAGTCTGAGTTTGAAAACTCATTGGGCGGAATGTAATGCAGGTGAAGGGGGTCTCACCCCACCAGCTGGAGAGCTGGTGAAAGCCCTGCCTCACCTCTTTACAGGAAGACCTGCTGCGCTAACTGGCTCTAAACTGGGCAGCGAAGGGCCTTCCCTGGGATCAGGGACCCTGGGGCAGACATCCTGCCCACTGAGAGCTGCCAACCAATCTGAAGCCAGGAGCTCTTCATTGCAACTGGGGAAGTGCCCTTCTGAGGGATAGGATCACCCAGGGACCCAAGCAGAGGAGAGTGATGGTGCAGGGGAGGTTGTGGGGTGAGTGTCGTGGGGGAGGGCTGTCGGCAGCAAGGGCAGGGGCTGGCTCCCTGCGGGGACCCACTCCCCCTCCCAATGTCAGGTCCCTTGCCCAGGCACCAAGTGCCTTTGAACAAGGGACAACCCACCCCCACAAGCCCCCAAGCAACCCTGGTAGGGTTTTTTTTTTGGGCTTCCCGCATGGTGAGTCCACCACTGGATGAACACCAATGGCAGTGGATGCAGCCCTTACATGGGCATTCACTGGGTAAATGAGTCCATAGCTGCCACCCTCTGCCCAATTAAATGTCCACTGGCACCAAACTCACCATGGGGGAGGGCATTAAATTCCACCCATAACGTGATGAATCTTTGAGGGGAGCAGGGTTATCTCATTTCCTGGGGTTAAATTGGGCTTTGTAGTGTCTACTTTTTAGGCTCTACAGAGCCACCTAAAGTTTCAAAAAAATGCCCAAGGTGCAAGCACACGGTTCCAACATTAAAGTGTGTTGGACAGCATCTTGAAAAAGGGATTTGTGTACATCTGCAAAGTGCCCAACAACTGCCACCAGCAGCAGGGTGGTAAAATCATGACACGATTCAGTGTGTAATGCTGATTTGAAGCCACCATTGCCATTTTGGGACTCCACACTTCAATCAACACCCTGTCTTAATCTCATACAGCTGAACATGACATTAAACAGTGTGAAGCATCCTCCACCAGTGCTATTTAAAGGAATCACAAACTACTTAACAGGTTAATTATTTGATTAATAATTCTAACTACTGGTGCCAATGTACACACTCGTGCAGGTTTCCTATACTTCCACAAGGACTGGCCGGACTGACATTGCGATACTTACTGTATCATTTAAAATATTGTGCTGAGAAAGTTGCTTCCAGACATGGGTAGTCTGGTAGGGTTTCCTCTGGAAGTTCAACATGACTCGGGGAATGTAGAGCAGGACAAGTTGCTAGAAGGGGGAAGGGGAGAAGGGCATTTAGCAGGAGGCCATATACATGGGAGGTCTTGAGGGAGCAAATCTCTTATCTCAATTTCAATGAGGATCACTGCATGAGACATCTTCATTTCACAAAAGAGGTAATGACTAAACCTGTCAACTGCTGCAGTCACAACTGCGACCTCAAAGCAGAGCAAGCACAGTTTTATCTCTGGTTGTCAAGGTGGCCATGGCTCATAATTTTTATGCCTCTGGCTCCTTTCAGGTTACTGCTGAAGATATCTCACACTTTGCACTGCTGTATAAGGGAGATCACTTAGACTCTATAGACAATGAGAAACACATACATCTCATTCTCTCTTGCCACAGACAAACAGGAAGAGTGAACACAAGGTTTTCCACTGATTGCAGATTGCTCAATGATGCAGGATATCATTGTCTGCTCATACATTGCTTGTCATCTGAACTTGGCCAATTTCATTAACAAAGTAATCTACATGCTGAACAAGTAGCTGGTATGCAATCAGAGAATGCATCCTGAGATGAAGTGCCATTATCCTGGCAGCAATCATGATTCTTTCATTCTGCAGCAATCCTCTGATCATTTCTATTTGATCCAGCATAACAAGTCAAAGGCTGACTACTGGGTGACAATGATTAGCCCCTCATAGCACAGCTTCTGACTCCCACCTGGTACACATATACAGCAGGCCTACAATGAGAGCCGCGTTGTCACAAGGAACATTATAGGGCATATCATTGACATCTTCAAGCTGACGAGACTGTCCTGGGGAGCCCTGCAGTATTCAACTGAGCCGGTATTAAGATTTATTGTGGTGTGCTGCATGCTGCATAACGTGACCATTGGGAGGGAAAAGCTCACTGCTTCCACTATCTCCTGAGCTGTAACCTGATGACCCCGGCCCCACCCATGACCCTGTTGATACAGGATGTCTCTCCTTTCCACTTCCTGCAACAAGGCTCCAGTGCATTAAGAGAAAACCTTGGTGTACACTTTCTCACATATTGTGCCATTTCTCAAAGTAACATATCCGCTTTTCAAATGACTGCCAACACTTTCTCCAGCCACAATGCATCTCCCCTTTAAGAGATGCAGGCTGATTTTAAGCAGCATTAGTCACCCATGATATCAGGTCCCTTACTGACTCATGCAGCAAGCAAACAGCAGAGGTGTAGCAGTGCTGCAACCTGTACCCTGGAATGTTTGTGTCTCACTAGTGAACTTCTTTTAAAACTGAAATTTCCTGAAATAGATCCTGAATTTACATAGCCACCTTTGACTGTTCTATTGTGCAGCCCTCAAAATGATGGCATTGTTTGCTTTATTAGCAAATCATAATTACATTAATTTCCATTACCTCATTGGTTGTTCAGATTGTAAGCTGCTCAGTTGAAAACAAAGATGAATGATGAGTTTGTGCTGCCACATGGAAAAAATCAGAAGCCGCCCCATTATGCTTAACCATAACTCAAAAATCATCCTTTACTCCATCAATATAACATTGTCAAGCATTTCCCTCACCAGTTATTCTAAAAGCCTCGATGAAATTAGCTTGATCAATTATTATTACATTGCGGACAATTCAATGATATAGTCTGCTCCCACTGGGAACTAGTTAATATTTTCATAGTCTTAATATCAATTACAGCCATCAGAAAGAGGAAACTTTCACCCATCAGTTCAGGCTGGAATCAACCTTGGATCCCAGACCTAAATAATGCCTTGTTTTCCAACCTTCCTATTTTTGATGAAAGTTAAAAGTTATTTTCAGTGTTGCAGATTATCACTTGATATATGTATACAGTTTATTCTTCAACCAGAGTTCCAAGTTTGACTTAACAGTGACTGCTGATAGTGTCAGGCAAGTTCTTTACACATTTGGTTTCTTCATTTCATTTCCAAAGTAGGCTGCACTCCACAGCGGTTGCCACCTCATTGAAATATCTCACTCAATGGCTGGGATCTTCCAACCCTGCCATTGCGGGACCCACCGCAGGGGATGCAGCGACCCAGCCAAAGGTCCATTGACCTTCAGCGGGACCAGACGATCCCAGTGGCGGGCGGGGGCTGGAAAATCCCACCCAATGTGACTACTAGAATAAATGTTTCTGTCTCACAATTACTCCTTGTCAAATGGAAATATGAAACATTTATGACTGAAAGTTGCTGCCATGTGATTGGCTGGGTTGATGTTACTTTTATTTAAATAATTTTAGAGTCCCCGGAGGGGCTGAGTTTTTTCTGACTTGGGTCTACATTCTAGTTTATACCTTCCTTTTAAAACTGTACTTGGGATGATAGTTAACACTTGGCTAGGCATTAACACTCAGATTTCTATCATGTTAAAACCTGGGCAGGCTGAAATTTAACAGAGAAAAGTTTATCCTGGATGACAATGTGAATGTGACAGTTTGGAACTTTTCAAACTGGGAGTTTCCCCACTGGTGTGGGTGAAATGTTGTTTCTTCCTCCAAGCAGAAGACCACTGTGCTACGGGGATTTTTAGAGCTTTAATTTTACTTTCTCTAATCGTGGTTCCACTTCCTGCCCACCTCTTCTTACACGGCAAATGACTTATTCACAAGAGGCAAAGACCCTTTTGATCATATGTGGGTGTAACCTCTGTACTCCCATTTGGCTTCATAGCAAATATTTAGTTCATTTCTGTTGATTTTGTGCATGGTTCCCATAAATGTACCTTTAGCATTTTCTGCAATTTGTTACATTTTTGGAATGTAACAATGATTTGTAGAAATGCTCAAGAGCATCTGGCAATAAAATGGTTAGAAAGGTTTTTTCAGTGAACATAAAAGTTGATCAAATAAACCACTCCCTGTATAATGGCTCTAATTAGGAACTTTCTGTGGGAGAAGGGCAACTTCAATCAGAAGCAGAGGTTTGGGAGAGTCACCAGAGGAAGTAGGATATGAGGACATTAGGCTGGCCCTCCTTAATACTTCAGGCTTTTAGGTAGCAGCTCATTTTATTACCTAGATTATAAAATGCTATTTTAGAACTTTAGGTAATGTAATGAATGGGAAGGAAATTAAGTTAATCATGAGTGCTTAACGATGATGCATCTCTGGTCCTGGTGGCTAACTTCTCAAAATATATTGGTGAGCTGGAGTTTACAAATATCTTTCTAGATAAATTTATTATCGTTCACAAGAGCTGAAGCCACCTTGTCTGGAAAACAGGAAACCAGAAAAATTGAAATGATATTATGTGTAAAACACAGCAAGAATAATTGCAGATTTCAAAACAGTTGAAATAAATTGTAGATTTGATTGTGAAGTGAACATCTTGTAGAATTGGTGTATTATACAAAAGATGCCTGGAACCAAAGATGCCAGGAAAGCTACAACATGTAATTTTGTCTTCCTCCTTAGACTGTATATTTCACATTCATCAAGTTCCCTGCATGTGATGCCATTTCACATGAGATCTTGGTATTCCCTTTATAAATTACACTGGAGTAGAAAATGGGGTCCCATCGGTACAGTGCACTTCTACAATGATTTCATGACATGGGAACACTTGTTTCAACACCAATGAGGCAGGCCATAATCACTCGTGCATTCTGGTATTTCTTGCTAGTGAGGTATAAAATGCGATCAGAGGGGAGAGCATAGTAAGCACAGGTTCGGCACAGTTAATTAAAGAGGTCGGTGGGAGGCTGGATTTCTATCCTCACTTTCTAATTGATCTGACTGTGCCCTTAGCCTGCCCTCTGAACTCTCACAGATCAGGAGGGTCTGTAGGGTCCTGGGAGCAGACACAAGATGATAAGCCAAGTACTGAAATCTTTAGTTTATACACTCCCAGGATGACCAGAATAATATTGGACCTTTTGGCTGCTGCTTTACAGACAGAAAACCCTGATGTCAAGAGCCAAGGTCAAACTGCGGTATTCCTAAGTCTTTAGCTGCGTTTTTATTTCCTCATTTTTTTTTAAGTTCATAGCACCATTTTCTGTCAGCATAACAGCACTTACGCAACATTTTATGAAATACTTATGGGCAGAATCATAAAATCTTACTGCAAAGAAAGAAAGCATTCAGCCCGTCATGCTATGCCAGCTGTTTGAAAGAGTTATCCAATTAGTCCCTCTCTGCTACTCTTTTCCATTGATCCTGCAATTTTTATTTTCAAGTATTTATTCAATTCCCTTCAGAGCTACTATTCAATTTGCTTTTACCACCCATTCAGGCAGTGCATTTGAGAAGCATTTAAGAACTCACTGCATAAGAAAAAAATTATCTTCCTCTCCCCTCTGGATCGTTTTCCAGAGTATAAGTAATTACTGAATTTTAATTTTGATAGATCAAAATTCAATTTTATCAGTTCAATCACTGAATCTGCCATTATCACAATCACAATCACTCCACATAGTTCTACTAATGACACAATTTATAGGATTGTTATGCGACTGTGTACATTAGTGGGAATGGTATACTTAGTAATAAGTGAGCAAACTTTCGTCCAGCCAGATCTGCTTTATGTTCGAGTATAAGAATTCCTTATCTTCTTTCTAGTTCTCCTTTTCTCCATAGGCCACATATTGACTGTAGTCTAAGGACAGGCACGCGATCACCTCCCAGATTTTCCCTCTCTCAAGTGCAACCACCATGAGGCACATAACATCAATCTGAGCATGATTTCTGTCTTATTTGCTATCAATCTTCTTTGGAATGAGACACCGTTCTGTTCAGGGAGCTATTGGAAACACTTCTGTTTCAGGCTGCCAGTCATATCTTCTCCATATTGAGCTGAAATGAGTGGCTCAAAGCAAGTGGATGTTCGGTCCTACATCCTACGTAAAGCATTGCTTTCTCTAGTGTAATTTGACACCACACCATCATGCACTAGCCTCTTTTTAAAAAATGTCAATATATATTTTAATATAATTTTTCCTAATGTACTTAATATATTTGGCTTTCAAGACTTTTACACAGTTTGTCCTTATTTAAAACAATGGGGACAGAAGTGCATATATCACTTGGGAGAGAACTGACTTGCTCAAATTAAAAGGCAAACGTTCCACATTTCCTAGGAGGGAGATTTGCAACGGCAAGTCAACTGCTTAATCAAGAAGTTGCATTGAAAAGTAAGCAAGCAGCCCATTCAGTGGATAACTAGAGTTGTTTTGTCTGTGGTTTAATTCCAGTTTCTTTTCCAAGTATTTCTAATTCAGTTGCTCCACATTACCGACTTACACCACTGTGGAAGCACCATCGCCACAAGTACAACAGTGTTTCACGAAGAAGGCCCACCAGCACCTCCTCAAGGTAACAAGAGATAGGCACTGGATGCAGTCTTAACAGCATCACCTGCATTTTGAGAACAAATAAATAAAAAATCCTCAGAGCAAATCTGTTGCACCTTTGGATACTTACAGGACGAGGGTCTTTTTTCCCCAGTTGCTTACTAAAAAATGGTTGAGAAAGGTAGTCTCATCCTGGAAAAATGCAGGTTCTAAAGGTTTCTGAATCTAGACTATGGTTCACAATTCCTCTGAGGGGCCATGAACCACATGTCCTCAAGAAGCTGGCCTGATTCCACAAAAATTGCAGAGCGCTTTGAGATGCCTACTCCCGCAATGGAGCCGGCCAGATCAGGTCGGTTTGGCCCAACTTGCGAAAACCTAGCCCCCCCCACCCCCCCCCATCTCAGTTGTTGTCATTGTCTGAATAGAACCTATTCAAAAAGGTTGGTATAAATATTTGGATTTTCTAACTCTTGAAATGTTACTTTTTTGGAGTAGCAAAAATGAAACAACATTTTCGCCATCCAATATTTTATGGCCATTTACGAACAAACCCCTGTACTTAGGTAATTCAACAGTAAATATTACAAGACATTTATTGAATGATGTTCTATTGTAAATTCAGCTTATTTATTAGTCAGGAATTTTTCACTTGTAGCCCAGTTTAATCACAGTACTTTTTAAAGCAACATTCATGCCACACAAGTGCCAGGCAATGACCATCTCCAACTAGAGAGAATCTAACTATCACCCCTTGACATTCAATGGCATTACCATCGCTGAAACCCCACTATCAACATCCTGGGGGTTACCATTGACCAGAAACTGAACTGGACTAGCCAAATAAATACAGTGGCTACAAGAGCAGGTCAGAGGCTAAGAATCTTGCAGCGAGTAACTCACCTCCTGACTCCCCAAAGCCTGTCCACCATCTACAGACACAAGTCAGGAGTCTAATGGAATAATCTCCACTTGCCTGGCTGAGTGCAGCTCCAACAACACTCAAGAAGCTTGACACCATCCAGGACAAAGCAGCCCATTTGATTGGCACCCCTTCCACAAACAATCACTCTCTCCACCACCGTGTACAGTGGCAGCAGTGTGTACAATCTACAAGATGCACTGCAGAAACTCACCAAGGCTCCTTAGACAGCACCTTCCAAACCCACGACCACTACCATCTAGAAGGACAAGGATAGCAGATACATGGGAACACTACCACCTGGAAGTTCCCCTCCAAGCCACTCACCATCCTGACTTGGAAATATATCACTGTCACTGGGTCAAAATCCTGGAACCCTCTCCTTAACAGCACCGTGGATATACCTACACCACAGGCAGCGGTTCAAGAAGGCAGCTCATCACCACCTTTTCAAGGGCGATAAGGGATAGGCAATAAATACTGGTCAAGCCAGCGATGCCCGCATCCTGTAAATGAATTTTTAAAATTCACATTAACCTGTAAAGCTCCAGTCCTGGGATTCCTTTTAGATTGTTGTTCTTTATTAGGATTTAGGATAAACTATTGTTGCCATGCTGCACTTGTGAGTAGTGCTATGAGATGGTGCTGTTGTTCAGAGGCTTGGCTGCAGGAGCCATATACCTGAAATATTGGTGGGTACGCTCTGATATTTCACTAGCTGCGTCAGGAGGATCTTGAAAAGGCTGCAGAGAAGAACCTGAAACTATTTATGAAAATCAGTCCGGAAGCTCTCAGATAGAAAACCCCTGAACCTGAAAATGTGGCCGCAGTATTAAAAGACCTGTTCGCATGCGTCATGTTCTCCCCAAAATATGCTTTCACCCACAATTAATTTAATTTTCCATGCAATTCTTTAAACCTCATTTCAACCTGATAAAACATGCTGGTAAATCTTTAAAAGAATATTCTCTACACACAGTTAAATGTTGAGCAGATTTTCAATGAACACATGTCACCTGTGAACACTTGGGGCTGAATTTTACAGCCCCCCACCTCCCTGTCTAGGTGTGATTTCAGTGTGGGGTGGTGGGGGGGTTGTGTGTGGGCTAGTAAAATATGTTGGGTGGCTAGCCCACCTCCTTCTCGCCCACCCCTAACTCAGTCCCTGTAATACGCCTGGGTGGGTAAGGTGCCCACTAGCCCACCCACCCTTAGGCCTATTGAGGCCTTTAAGTGGCCCATTATTGCCCACTTAGGGCCCTCAATCCGCCTCCACTGCCATAAAATGCTGGGTAGTGGAAGGTGGGCGAGAGTGGGAAGGCCATTTTTTTACCCAAGTTGGTGAAAAGGTGGGAAGGAAGCGGTTATATTACATCCTTTGGAGGGTCATTTGTGCGCATCCACTCTGACGATCATACCCACCCACCCCCACCCCTTTGTGCCTCCCACCTGCCATGCCCTCCCTCACTAGGGTGCCTGATCGCTCCCGGCCCAAAAAGACTGGTACTCGCCTGTCTCCGAAGTCCATGACACTCCTTCGTGGACGTCCTTGCGGTCCCAGCAACGCCCACTACTGAGTTCTGATGCTGCTGGGGCTGCAGTAGCTGCTGGCCAATTCTCGAGGGTGGGAATTCTTTCCACTGAGGAGTGGAAGCCCGACTCAGCTTGTTAAGGTCACCTGCAGCGTATTATCGCTATGGGAAGATTTTTTTAAAAAGTCGGCCAGTTTCCAACCAACTTTTCTTTTGGCGGGGGGGTGGGGGGGCCCTGGGATGGCGAGTCCCCCAAGTACACCCCTTTGTAAGATCCAGCCCTTAATGTTTTCTTCCATGGCGCTTCCTCTTCATCACAGTTTATGATCTTAAATTTACTCTATGGCTTCTTCCTCCATGGCAGAAGTAAGTGAGATGGCTGGCTGTCCTCTGTGTGTTGAACAGACTTTTCTCATCTTGGTAGTTAATGTAGTGGGGCTGACTCAGCTGCTAGTGGTACAGTTCAAGAAAGGGAAGAGAATGGCAAATTACAATATTTTTTTTATTTATTATTATTTTACCTCAGGATGTCAGTGACACTAGCAAGACCACATTGGACAGAATTTTACACCTCGCGGGCAGGCGCGCACCCAACCCGATTGGGTGTGAAATCGCACGAGATGACATCATCGCGCACTCACGCGATATTTCGCTCTGCGGGTGCACGTATAAGTCGGAAGTGCACCCGCCAATAATTAAGAGGGAAATTAAGCCCATTAACGGCGCAATTGTCTGCAATTTTTCATGGCCCGTCCAACCTTATCGTTGGCGCGGACGGGCTAAGCGGCCTGGTGGCCTTTGCATTTTTCATCAAACCTCATCCAAGAGCGGGATGAAATCTCCGTTAGGAAATAAATTAATAAATGCTGGGGGCAGCAGTTGTATGAGGTATGTTTTTAAGTGCTTGATTGTGATGCATGGACTTTTTTTTTGCAGCTTTATTTCATTATTTGCAGGTCTGCAGCTCCCTGAGGCAGCTGTCTGTCTTAAGGGAGCTCTCTCGCAGTGCTCACCCGTGCCCGCAGTGACATCATCGCCCACCCTCTTCCCGCCCCCACCCCGGCAGCGCTGAGCTCTTCAGCGCGCGTTTCACGCTAGCTGGCCGTTAATTGACCAGCTACCGTGAAATTGTGGTCGGGGGCCGATCACGGTCAGCGGTCTGTTTGCTGGCTACTCCTGGGCCCACCGATCGCACAAGCCCACCAAGAGTAGAATCCAGGTCATCTGGTTTGTTTGAAAAGGTGATGAGAGCTCTATAAGAGTTAATTGTAGGGTAAGCAAGTTTCCCTCCTGTAAAGGGAATTAGTGCCTAAGTGTATCTAAAAATGAGGTTCAACCTGGTGAAGCTATAACAAAGTGCTGCATGCTTGCTGAACTGTGGGAGTAGCATCCTATAGTCAGCATTATGCAATCCTTCAAGCAATGAATCAAATCAAACTCTGAAGTGCAGCCACATCCATTCATGACGCTGTATGAACATGCCCATCGTCAATGATGGCACAGTGCAGCACGAGTGCATTAAAAAATATCTGAAGTGTTTGCAACCATCGTCAGGCTGAATTACCAGGTGGATGGCCTTTCTTGGTCTGCTGTTAATGACTCATCCTGGATACCAGTCTTCAGACAATTCAGTTATTTCTATATGATGTTAACAGGTGGCTGAATGCACTGGACTCAGCAAAGGCTACTGGCCCTGATAATATTCCAGCTGCGGTGCTGAAGACCTGTGCCAGTTCCACCAGCCCAGCTGTTTGAGTGGAACTTCAATATCGGCAACTACCTGACAAAATGGAAAATTAGGAACATAGGAATAGGAGGAGGCCATTGGGCCCCTCAAGCCTGTTCTGCCATCAATAAGATCATGGCTGATCTGTGTTCTAACTCCATATGCCTATCTTTGACTCATATCCTTTAACACATTTGGTTAGCAGAAATCTATCAATCACAGAATTAAAATTAACAATTGATCCTGCATCAACTGCCATTTGAGGAAGTGCATTTCAAACTTCTACCATCCTCTGCATGTAGAAGTGTTTTTTTAAATTAAATCGGAAAGGCCTGGCTCAAATTTTTAGGCGATGGCCCTGAGTGCTAGATTCTCAACCACTAGAAATAGTTTCTATCGGCCATATTAGTTCTCCATAATATCTTGAAATTTGAAAACAACCCCAACTTAAGCTCTATATTACAAAGAATACAACCCTAAATTGTGCTATCTGTTCTTGTAATTTGATCTTTGGAGACCAGGTATTATTCTAGTAAATCAATTCTGCACTCTCACCAAGGTCACTATATCTTTCCTGAGGCATGGTGCCCAAAGCTAAACACAGTACTCCAGTTGTGATCTAAACGGGTTTGTATAACTGCACCAGGACTTCTGACCCCTTGTTTTTTTCATTCATTTATGGTGTATGAGTGTCGCTGACAAGGCCAGCATTTATTGCCCATCCCTAATTGCCCTTGAGAAGGTGGTGGTGAGCCACCTTCTTGAACCGCTGCAATCCATATTGTGTAGGTAGACCCACAGCGCTGTTAGGGACAGCATGGTATTCTCACTGGACTAATATTCCAGAGACCCAGGGTAATGTTCTGGGGACCTGGGTTCAAATCCCGCCACAGCAGATGGTGAAATTTGAATTCAGTAAATATCTGGAATTAAAGTTTGACGATGACCATGAAACCGTTGTTGTAAAAACCCATCTGGTTCACTAATGTTCCTTTTGGGAAGCAAATCTGCTGTCCTTACCTGGTCTGGCCTACATGTGACTCCAGGCCCACAGCAATGTGGTTGACTCTTAATATGGGATGGGCAATAAATACTGGCCTAGCCAGTGACGTCCACATCCCATGAATGAATAAAAAAGAGTTCCAGAATTTTGACCCAGTGGAGTTCCAGTGGCAATGTAGTTCCAAATCAGGAGTGTGTGAGACTTGGAGGGGAACTTGCAGATGGCGTTCCCATGCATCTGCTCCCTTGTTGCAGGTTTTGAAGGTGCTGTCAAAGGAGCCTTGGTGAGTTGCAGTGCATCTTATAAACACTGGTGGTGGTGAGAGTCAAGGTTTAAGACGGTGTGCTAATCAAGAGGGATAATTTGACTTAGAGGGTGTTGTAGGAGCCACACTCATCCAGGCAAGTGGGCAGTATTCCATCACTGCTGCAACCCAGCCTCTGGCTTCCTCTTGTATTTGTATGGCAGGTTCTATTAAGTTTTTGGTCAATGGTAACCTCTAGGCTGTTGAGGTGGGGGATTCAACAATGGTAATGCCACTGATTGTCTAGGGGAGACAGATTCTCTTTTGCAGTAGATGGTCATTGCTGGCAAATGTGTGGTGCAAATGTTATTTGTCACTCTCCACCCAAGCCAGGATGTTGTTGAGGTATTGCTAAATGTCAGCATGGGATGCTTCAATATATCAAGAGTTGTGAATGGTACAGAATGCAGAAATCATCAACAAACATCCCTACTTCTAGCCTTAGGATGGTGGATTGATGAAGCAGCTGAATGTGGTTCAGCCTATGACACCACCCTGAGGAACTCCTGCAACTCGGACTTAGATGATTCGGCTCCAACACCATAACCATCTTCCTTTGTGCTAGGCAGGACTCCAACCATCAGAAAGTTTTCCCCCGATTCATACTGACTTCAATTTTGGCAGAGCACCTTGATGCCACAATCGGGCAAATGCGGTCTTGATGTTAAGGACAGCCAGACTCACCTCACCTCTGGAATTCAGCTCTTTTGTCGTTTACCTTGCTATATCCAATATACTCAGCTGTTTTTTGGTATCACATGGTGTGAACCAAGTTGGCTGAAGACTGGGATCTGGGATACTGGGAACCTCAGGAGTAGGGCAAAATGGATCATCCAATTGGCAATTCTGGCTGAAGATCGTTGCAAATGCTTCAGCCTTATCTTATGCATTGGTGTGCTGGTCTCCCCTGTCACTGAGGATGTAGAGTCTCCTCCTCTAGTTAGTCACTTAATGTCCACCACCATTCACAGCTGAATGTGGCAGGACTGCAGAGGTTTGATCTGAAATTCTGGTTGTGGGATTGCTTGGCTCTGTCCATGGAATGCTGCTTCTGAAGTTTGGCATGCATGTAGCCCTGTGTTGTAGCTTCATCAGGTTGCCATTTTAGGTGTCCCTGGTGCTGCTCCTGGCATACTCTCTGACACTCCTCATATAACCAGGGATTTTAACTGGTCCTGTATCACATAATTTTTTCAGCCTGTCTCAATTAACTTCTGTAATTATGCCCATTAACATATTTGCCCCTTTTTCTGTGGATAGTCTCTGTTTCATACCATTGAAGTTGGCCTTATCTTAATCTAAAATCTTAGTAGCTACTTCACATTCCTCACTTTCAAACACAACATTGCACTCAATCATATTGTTATCACTACTAGGTGAATGCTCACAACCATTAGGCTGTAAACTGATCACTCAGGTATGTCCTGCACACATAAAAAGCCAGGATAAATACAGCTCCATTATTATCGTCCCATTTAGCTAATCTCAGTCATCAGCAAAATGATGGAAGGAGTATTATCAGTGCTGTCAAGCAGCATTTACTCACCACCAATTTGCTCCCCAATGTCCAGTTTGGTTTCCACCAGGGCCACTCAACTTGTTACAGTCATGGTTCAAACATGGACAAAATAAATGAATTCCAGAGACAGGATGAGAGTGACTGCCCTTGACATTAGTAAAGCTGAAAGCAATGGAGTTTAGGGGCAAATCTCTCCAGTGCTGGAGTTATACCTAACACAAAAGAAGTTGGTTGTGGTTGTTGGAGGTCAGTCATCTCAGGACATTGCTGCAGTAGTTTATCAGACCCAACCAGTGTCAGCTGCTTCATCATTTACCTTTCCTTCATTGGAAGAGGTCCTCTTCATTGATGATTGCAATGTTCAGCTCCATTTGCAACTTTTCAAATAACACCCGCATGCAGCAAGACCATGGCCAGGATTTTACTTATGGCAGGCGGGCTGGGCGGGAGTAGGCGTGGGCGGGCGGGGAGCCGATCGCCACCCACGATCAGCTGCGCACCGCCATTCTACGTGGGCGGGCCAACTAAGGGCTGCCCAGCATAACACACGGCCGGTAGAGCTCAGCGCAACCTGTGCGGGCAGGGGGAGCAGGGAGAGTCGGAGCCTGCGCTATTACGCGCATACGCGCAGAAGAGCGCAACAATCTCCCTGAGGCATCGAGCTGCCTCAGGGAGATTGAATAGAGAATGAAATATTTCAATAAATGCTGTAAAAATTGATTTAAGCATGTCCTCTCTTGGGACATGTTTGTGAAGATGGGAAAATTAATTTATTGATTTTATAAAAGCTTCAGAAAACCTCATCCCACCCATGGATGAGGTTTCCTGAAAAACGCAAAGGCCGCTTTGGCTTTTCGGCTGCCTGCCAACCTTAAGGCTGGATGGGCAGCATTCTCAACTAGTTTAATTACTTTTAAATGGCCTTAATAGGCCATTGACATTTCGGCTGGCGCGCACCCGCTGAACAAAATATCGAGATGACGCGCGATGACATCAGGACGCATGCCCAATGTCATCGCGCGTCATTTTATGCATCAGCATGTTGGGCCAGCCCCCGCACACCAATTGGGAGATTCAGCCCCTAGTAAACATTCAGACTTGGGCTGATCAGTGCCAGTATCATTTGCGCATACAAATTCTAGGCAGCACCCATTTGCAACAGTCTAACCACTTCCCCTCGGCAGTCAATGACATTACCATCATCAACTCCTTAACTATCAACATCCCAGGAGTCGCCAAGCACAATGTACCAGCCAATAACTGCTACATCTACTAAAGCAGGTCAGAGATTGGGTATTTTGTGGCAACTGGTTCACTCCCTCACTCTCCAAAACCTCTCCACCTACTAGGCACAAATCAAGAATGTGATTTGATATTCTCCTTGTCTGGGTGGATGCGGCTGCAGCAATATTCAGAGGCTCAATACCATTCAGGGTAAGGTAGTCCTGTTGATTTGCAATCCATCCATCGCCTTAAACTCCCTCCATCACTGGCATACTGTGGCTGCAGTGTGTACTGTTGGATAAACTGCAGCAACTTACCAATCCCAGCAAGTAGGACAATACAGGATTTCCGACAACCGCAACCTCCACTGCATAGAAGGACAAGGACAACAGATGCAGAGAACCCCATAGTTTGAGTTGCTACCTGCACTGAATTGAGAAGCAATAGGAACATTTGGCCCAAACCCAAAACATTGGTTTCTGCCTCTCGTGTGAATCTACAGCTACTTCATGCTGTTCAAATTAGTTTGGTTGCTGTGAACTATTCTGGCTCATATAAATCGGATTAATTGGTCTGCGGTGTGCGGCATAGGCAATGACTCATTGACTTCCTCTGTATATATCTATCTTCCACACAGGAACCAAACTTCAGTATCAAATTACTATACCTCAGTCTTGAAGGATCAGTTCAGCTAACTCTTTAGAAGAATAAGATCAAATTGACTTTTGCTCTTCATATAGAGTTAGTGAGTTGGGTACAATTTAGTAGCTAGCTCTGCAATTTTCATTTTCCATGCAAATAACATTTGTTATCTTGTTTATATGCATTAATGTAGCTTCAATAAACTCTGTTAGGTTTAATTAATAGTGAATTTTTAAAATTCTTTTATGGCATGTGGGCGTTGCTGGCTAGGCCAGCATTTATCGCCCATCCCTAATTGCCCTTGAGAAGGTGGTGGTGAACTGCCTTCTTGAACTGCTGTTCACCTGAGGTACTATATGTCACTTGTAATAAACTTGGAGTGCAGGACGGGTTTTTTGTAAGAAACAGTAAACCTTATTTACAGAGCTCCTGATGAAGCTACATGCTTGTTCCAAGACCAAGAAAGCTCCACCCCTAAGATTACCCACACTTAGGGCTGATTCGTCTACAGTCACATGGTTCCCATAACAGTATGAAAGGTTTTACTTACAATTACTACATTCCTCCCCCTTTAATTTTCTTTTACCACTCTTATTTACAAAAAATATCTTAACCCATATCATATAAAAAATATATACAGTTCATGCAATTATAGATTTAGTCTTTGAGGTGGTTTTCTGATTCGGGTAGAGCCACGCAACTCTACAACTTGGGATTCTTCCATTGGATCGACTCGATCAAGAGCTGCAGCATCAGGGTCATTCTTAGACAATGGCAGTTCAGAATTGTTTACTTGAACAGAGACATCAGGTATGTCTATTCTTTGTCGATCTGGCACCTCAGGGATCAATGCTTCGACATTGATTTCAGGTGGACTAACTGGTTGTTGGAGTGTATCTCGACTTCTGAGATGATCCACGTGTTTCCTAAAAATCCTGTTTTCAGCTTCCACTTGACATGGCAAAGGTCTTGTTTCAAAGATGATTGTACCAGGAACCCATCTTGGTCCAGTTGCAAAATTTTGTATAAAAACTGTCTCTCCCACAGTAAATTCTTGACCTTTACTGTGAACATCATGATTCATTTTCTAGCTCCTCTGGTTTTTCTCCACCTTCCTCTCTAAGTTAGGGAATACTAGACTCAACCTTGTACGAAGTCGACACTTCATTAGCAATTCAGAAGCTGTTGAACCTGTGGTTGCATGAGGAGTTGTGCGATAATTGAACAGAAATCTTGAAAGTGGTGTCTCTAACATTCCCTTGGATAGCTTTTTCATGCCTGTTTGTACTGGTTTGTACTGCTCTTTCTGCTAACCCATTGGGTGAGGGATGGTACCGTGCTGTTTTGACATGTTTAATCCCATTTAGGTTCACGAGTCTTTGGAATTCAGTACTAGTGAAAGCAGTACCATTACCTGACACAATAGCCTCTGGTGGACCATGTATACTAAAACATTGGCGCAGTTTTTCAATAGTTGCACACGAAGTAGGTGATCTCACATCATACACATCCATCCACTTTGAATATGTGTCGATGATCAAAAGAAACATGATACCCAGAAATGGACCTACATAGTCTATATGTAGTTTAACCCAGGGTTGACCAGACCACTCCCATGGAGCTGAAACGGGCAACTTCTGCTGATGTTGACACTGGAGACAGTGTTTAACCATTTTTTCTATATCACTGTCTATACCTGGCCACCACACATAACTTTGTGCAAGCATCTTCATTTTTGATACACCAGGATGCGCACAATGAAGCTCTGTCAATAGTGATTCTCTTCCTAGCAAAAGGGTGATGACTCTTGCTCCCCATAACAAGATACCATCTTAACAACTCAGTTCAGATTTATGAGCATGGAATGGTTTTAATTCTTCAGAGACTTGTGCATTTGACCATCCTTGCAACACCCGTTCACGGACTCTTGATTAAATTGGATCCCATTTTGTCCAATTCTTTATCTGTCTCACGCAGACTGGTGAGGAATCCAGGAAATTGAACACGAGTACTACCTTTTGAAGCAGTGGAGCATGTGTAATGTTATCTGGCAAAGGAAGATGGCTGATGGCGTCTGCATTTGCTATATGCACACCTGGATGGCATAAAAGTGTACTCATATGCCGACAAAATTAAAGCCCATCTTTGAATTCTAACAGAGGCTATCGGTAGGATTGCCTTATCCTCGCTAAATAAACCCAACAGTAGCTTGCGATCTGACACTATGGTGAAGTGTTGACCGTGCAAATATTGCTGGAACTTCTTTACTCCAAATGTGATGGATAAGCCCTCTTTTTCAATCTGTGTGTAACCTTTTTCGGCTGCAGAAAGCGTTCTGGATACATATCCTTTTGGTCTTTCAGACCCATCCTTCATCTTGTGTGACAATACTGCTCCCACTCTGTAGGGTGATGCATCATAAGTGAGTATTAATTCCTTGGACAGGTCAAAGTGCACTAGCAGACATGATGAGTGTAAAAGCTTCTTAATTTTTATGAAGGCTCCCTCTTGCTGTGCCCTCCAAGACCATCTTCTTCTTTAATAATAAGTGTAAAGATGCTAACACTGTAGATAGATTAGGCAAGAAGCAACCATAATAATTTAACATGCCCAAAAAAGACTTAAGCTCCATGACGTTAGTAAGAGAGGGCTCTTCCTTGATTGCCCTGACTTCCTCCTCTAATGGATGCAAACCTTGGGCATCCACTCGATGACCCAAATATGTGACTTCATTTGCTTGGAAAGTGCATTTCACTTTTTTTAAACGAATGCCAGCCTCCAAAAATCTCTTCAGAACCTCTGCTATGCTGGCCAAATGTTCTGCATCCGTGCATCCTGTGATCAGGATGTCGTCCAGGTACACTATAACTTGGGGAAGTCCTTGTCATTGGCTTTCCATGATTCTTTGGAAAATCGCACAGGCAAAGGGTAAGTGTGCATATTGGTACAGGCCCTTGTGCATGTTGATGGTGATATACCTTCTTGATGTGTTGTCCAGCTCTAGCTGTTGGTAGGAATGGCTCATGTCCAGTTTAGTGTAGGATCTTCCTCCTGCAAGTTTAGCATCCAGATCTTCAATCCTTAGGATTGGGTATTTGTCTAATTTTGCAGCCTTGTTCACAGTTAATTTATAATCTCTGCAGATGCGAATGGTTTGATCTGGTTTCATCACAGGGACAATGGGTGCTGCCCGTTCTGAAAATTGGACTGGCTGGATTATTCCTAACTTCCCCAAATGGCACAATTCCACATTTACCTTCTCCTTTAGGGTGTAAGGCACAGCCTTACCTTAAAAAACTGGGGTGTTGCTTCTGAATCCACGTATATTTTAGCTTGTAGACCTTTTATTTCCCCCAACTCATCTCAGAATACTCTGTCATACTTTTTTAACAACTTAGGAACTCCTCCTGTTCTGACTTGAAAAATTTCGGACCAGTTGAGTTTAATTTCTTTCAGCTGATCACAGCCAAGAAGGCTAAGACCTTCTCCTGTTACAACAATTGCTGGCAGCTGGGCTGTCTGTTGCCTTTGGATACAGGTACAGGGACGATGCCTTAAACCTGCATTGCCTCTTCAGTATATGTTTTTAGCTGAGCTGTGGTTTGCTCCAAACTCAATGGCTGGGTACCTTCTCTGAGGTATTTAAAGATGTGTTCTCCTACCACTGTGGTTGAATGTCCTGTGTCAACGTCCATGACTAGAAGCTTTCCATTTACTTGATGGATAACAGTGATTGGTTCGGTTTTCCTGGCCGTCAGATTGTGCAGGGAATAGATGTCAGTATCAGCAGCTTCTGGCTCATCTATATGGTGCACTTCATTCAACTTGTCTGAATGGCTGCCTTGATCTTGCCCTGCACTGTTTTACAACATGCCCTATTTTGTCACAGTAGTGGCATCCTGCATCTGCATCCTGCAGGTTTCGGGTACATGCTTACCCCCACATTGGTAACGCTTTAATCTCGGAATTACTGGTGAGCTGCTTCCAGCATTTCTTTTTGTTTTTCTAGCAGTAGAAACCGTGTCCCGCTTCGCGGTAGCCTCCCTGGTTTTTGCGCCACACGCAGTGGAAGGTTGCCGCCCTAACTGCAGAAAAGGCACCATGTTGCACACTTTGCAAAGCCTGCAACTCCCTCTCAGCACTCTCCATTGCTAGTGCTATCTCCATGGTGCACTTCAGATCAATATTAACTTCTGCAAGTAAACGGCGCTGAATGGCATCATCATGTATGCCACAAACCAAACAATCTCACAACATGTCGTTTAGAGTATCACCGAAGTCACAGTGCTCTGTTAGCTGTTTTAACTTCACGATGTACATTGCGATTGACTCACCCAGGGCCCTTACTTTAGAGTTGAACTTGAATCTTTGCATGATCACCAAAGGTTTAGGCTGAAAATGTGCCTTCACAAGGTGTACTAGCTCGGTGAAGGATCTGGAATTTGGCACATTCGGAGCCATCAGACTATGGATTAGGTTATACGTTTTGCTCCCACAGACAGTTAGGAGAATTTCCTTCTGTTTCTCCTCTGCTGTTATTTCGCTTGCCAAAACCCAGGCGCTCAATGTACTGATTCCAATCCTCGATGGATGAGTCATACAGGTCAATTCTACCGAAGGGAGGCATTGCTGGTGAGTATACTTTTTTCTTCCCTTAAAAATCAAAATACTCACAGTCAAGACGCGAGGTGCAGCGCTGGAGCTATTTATCCTCATCGACAATTGTAATAAATTTGGAGTGCAGTTGGATTTCTTGTAAGAAACAGTAAACTTTATTTACAGAGCTCCTAATGAAGCTACATGCTTTTTCCAACAACAAAGCTAGAAAGCTCTGCCCCTAAGATTGCCCGCACTTAGGGCTGAATCGTCTGTACAGTCACATGATCCCCATAACAGTTTGAAAGGCTTTAATCACAATTACTACATCACTAGTATCACAAGCCAGGATCAAAATTTTATTGCAGTACAAACTAAAGAGTTTCACATTAAACTAGGAATAAGACTAGTAAGATGACAGGAAAGGAATTGTTTCCAAAAATTGACAATATGTAGAGCACAGGCCTTCTGGTTAATGAGGCGAAAGACTTCTTAATACGTGAATGTGAAATAACACATCTCAATGAGGACACATCACATGGAACATTGAGGGCAGTGATGAATTACATAAAAAGTTGAATGATGTTGAACTGCATAGACTACAAGTGCAGCAGAGTTTCCGCTGACTTTGTGTTATTTTTAATAATGTAGCACAGCATCATGGCTTTTCTAAATGTGCATACATATTGCAATTTTCTTCATGATTTTTAAAAAAAATTCTTAGCCTGCGCTAAATTTAATCTAAGTACTCTCAACCTCAGTGCACTGAAAATGTTTCAGGCACTGCCCCCACCTCTCCTGTCCCATACGTGCAGAAGGACTAAGTTGCTGGAATTGTGTCCCAATGGACATACTCCTGATCTAAATAATCATGGGTAAATCAGAGGAGCAGTAGAGATAAGAACCTGTGAAGGAAGCCAACAACCTAGTATGTTTCCCCTATTGGTGGTGCCATATTTGCAGGTGTTTAATGCTGCTTTTTACATTCTGATATGGGCAAATAAGCTCCTTCAGGAAGATTGGGGCAGAAACTGGCATAATTTCTGCTGAAATGTAACCAAAGAAATTCCAGTCCAGCATTTTTTTTATTGAGTTGCAGAAAACGTACACAAGCTTAAGTAATTCTCCTTTCTTTCCTGTTTTGTGCAAATGTTAAGAAAATGACCAAAACTCTAGCTAACTGCACACAAATTTTTTAATTAGTTGGTGATCTCAACTACATTGATCACTCAGCAATGTCTCAGGGATATTGCATCCTTTCCTATCACCACTGTGGGTGTACCTACACCAGATGGACAACAGCGGCTCCAGAAGGGAGCTCAGACCACCACCTTCTTGAGGGCAATTAGGGATGGGCAATAAGTGCTGGCCTTACCAGCGACACTCAGATCCCACAAAATAATAAGAAAGGTACCCCCGCCTTCAACAGTGCATGCTTGACCATAGATAGAAAAATCAGTTTTCTGATGTGATGTGGAATTTGTGTGTCTTTTTATAATGATTTGGTCAAAGAGAGAGGGTTCCTTTTTGAGGATCCGAAATCTTTTTTTTACAATTATGCCACACAGTTTACAGTAAAACTGAGTCTTCAATCTCTTGAGTGCGTTGTGTTTTTTTTTGTTGGAATGTTCTATGAGCTCTGTCAAATATTCACATGGGATGGCGTTTCTCAATATCAGATCAATTTCTAAACCAGTTACTAATGATGTAGGAGATTTTGTTGGTATGGATTGTTTGAATCATCTGTTCATATCAGGGTATTTTTTTACCATCATTTAATTGTACATAGAGACCATTCAGTGCTGTCAGTACTGTGATGGAGGTTTTAAGAACCTTAAACCCAAAGAGAAGAAAGGCCATTTGGCCCAACAAGCCCACTCCATTCAGGACCCAAATATTATTATTCCGTTGTGCATTTCCCCACCTCACAAGCATCTGTTATTCTTGACCTTAAAAGGATTTCTAAGACCCTCTTCCTACCTTCCCTGACAAATATCAAAAATCTCCTGGGGAGCCTTTTCCAAGATCTTCTGGGGAAATAGGTTTCCTAATCTCTAATCATACCCTGGGTTTGTTAACTTTGTATAAGTTTTCTCTAATCTTATATCCATTGTCCAAGTTAAATAGCTTACCTATGCATAATTTGCATTATTTTAAGAAACTACATAATTTCTCTGCTTTAACTTCTTTCCGTAATGCAAATAAATTTAGTAGCTTGAACCTTTTTTCATAGCTTTAGGCCTGAATAAGTTTAGTCATTCTTCTCTGAACCCTTTTTAATGCATCTATGTCCTTTTTGAAGTGGATGACCAAAAATAGACCTTTTACTCTAAAATTAACCTTAGCATTGGTCCATACATGGTCAATAGAATCCTTTCTGTCTTTCGGTTTAGCTCTCTAGAGCCAATCCGATGCTTGAAGTTTCCCATCAGGCAGGTTAGGTTAAAATGACTCTCATGTCATTCAAAAACACTGTCCTGAAACTGATTCCTGTGGAAGAGAACTGGTTACTTTTCCCCAAACAAAGCATTTCAATTTATCTTCTCTAGTGTGGATTTATGGTTATGGGTTAGAAACTGGATTGATATAATGACATTTAAGCTGCTGTACATAGTTTTAAGATGTTCCTTGCATTTTTTGATTTGCACTACGAGGCAGTAGAAGTATTTAATCACCATCCTCACTTATGTGAGGCAAATAAAAAAAAAATCAAAACTGAGCTTAATCACAGATACAAAAAGGGGGCATTTGTGTAGGTACCAGAATTATGGAACCGAAGAAATAGGAATATACATAAACTCATTAGCTTGGCAAATTTCTTTTTTCATTGCCTAATAATTCTCACTGACTATTTTTCTCAGGATTTTAACATTTGCTTACAATTTTTAAGTCATTTACCTGACAGTTTGCATATTGAATTTATTCTCTGCCTTTGTAACTAAGCCAAGTTTTGAATTATTCATTTGTAAGTTTTAGTATGGGGCTTCTCCTTGCCTAGCATTCAATATATACATAAGCAAAATTCAGTACATGTTGGGCTTTCAGACATCATAGAACATGCTTGAGAAATGCATTATTTGAATGTGATAATGAGTGATAGTCACATTTTTGATTTTTTTCCCCTCTAAAATCTAATTCTGGAACATCTGACTGATGAAATGAAGGTCATCACTGTTTTTAAGTAATATTAGCATACAAGTGTGTCTTCAGCATCTTTGTTTTATGCTGCAGTGTTAGAAAACACTGATGTATAAATTAGATTCCCTTTTTGTTAAATGGAAAATGCCTTCAGGCTATTACACAGCAAGCTACTTCTAATATTCGGTGCAACTTGTCTAGACACCACAGAGCCCGAAGCAAATGGAAGACAATTGCATGTCACATAAACCACGAAATACATGTTTTTTGTGACTGACAGGAGTTGGGCAATATATTCTGCAGCATCTGTTGAGTTGAGTTATTTTGTTAAAGGGCAGAATTTTATGTTTGGCATGCGGGAGGGCACCCAACATGCCAGAACGTAAAATGGCGCGTGATGACGCCGGGCATACGTCCCGATGTCATCGCGAAGTCGCGCGTTATTTCATTCGGAGGGCGCACGCTGGAGTTGGCTGCGCGCCCGCCGATAATTGAAAGACCCATTAAGGTAATTAACCTGAATTTTATGCTGCCCGTCCAACCTTACGGTTGGTGGGCAGGTGAAAAGGCCAAGCGGCCTTTACGTTTTTTAGGAAACCTCATCCACGAGCGGGATGAGGTTTCCTGAAGCTATAACAAAATAAATAAAAAGTTTCATTTGAACTTTAAAACATGTCCCATCTGATGTGACAAGTTTCATTGGATCTTTCTGCTCTTTATTAATTTTTTTCACAAAGCACTTCAGTCTCTCTCAGGCAGCTCCGTGCCGCAGGGAGATTGAAGCGCTCTTTCACACGCATGCGCTAGGCCTGGCTCTCCCTCCTCCCCCCACCCGCACAGGCAGAGCTCAGCGCTGCATCTTGTGATTCACGCGGGACAGGCCTTAATGGCCCACTCGTGAAATTGCGGTGAGGGGCCGTTCGCGGGCGGCAGTCGGCTCCGCGATGGCCCCCTGCCTGCTCCTGCTGAGCCTGCCCAACCAATGTAAAATCCTGGCCAAAGTGTACCTTGACTGTAGTTTCACAAGTTCACTCTGCATTTAATGAAAACGAGTTGGATCCCCCTGCACCAGGCCGGAACTGGTGGTTACATACTATGGTGATACGTCAGTTTTCTGAAACTGCACCTTTTCAGCACTGCCTGAAAAAATTTTTGATTTAAACTTTGATTCTTTCTATCAAACACATTCCTTGAAATTCCTGCTACCAGAATTTATTAGTCATTTTCATTATTTTCACTTGCCTCTTCTTTGGATGGGAAAGGATTAACTCAGTAGATTGATTCATTCAACCTCAGTATAAATCTCATTCATAGTAGAATTATTTTGAGAGCAAAAATTGCTTAAATATTACTCTTACTCAACACCAAATATTGCACAAAATTGTCAAACCACCAATAGATGTATTTTAACTTGCTAGTGGCATGTAACTGGATGTTAACCAGTTGCCTGATTTCAGTAAGAAGACAATGGGGCAGTTAATATAATGGGCAGTCAATGCATAACACCAATTTTACACTCTGGGCAGCAGCTGAAAATTTATACCCTCATTTCAGTTGTTCTCCTTTTTATTTTATCCAAAATCAACAAGCACAAATACGTATACCAACATTATGGAGCAATGTGCCTACAAAGCACACAAAAAGGAGTCTAGAATGTGTGATGTGCACACAATCTCACATGAGTGAATGTAGTTTCCAACCTAATACCAAAAGTGATTACTCTATTTTCAGTAACATTCAATTAAAAAAGGGATTACTTTAAGTTTAATTCAGCATTTTAATAGCTGAGGCACAGCATGGAAAATCTCATTGCCTTGTGAAGTTATTAATATTGAAGAGTACAATCAATTTAAAAACAAACTTTCGGATTTGCAATTTGGTTCAATGTAGTTTTGACTAAGAAACTAACAGTGAGTATCTTAAAACAGAGAACTAATTGTACACAGCGTATGAAGCTGATGTCTTGTTATGTCTTTCTTCTGCAGCCTTGGTTTGTAACTTACAGAAGCCCCGTAACAGTTCTAACAGCACCTATGTTCATTCAACATTGTAAAGAAATACTGCTACATAGAATGTGCAATGTTAATTCACTCTAATGAACATAGGTATCTAAGCTGTAGCTGTGGATCATATGTAGCCCCCAAGACATGGCAATCTGGCTCTTAAAGCTCTGGCAATTTCGTCCTACTAGTGATGTTATTTCTATTCACCAGTTTGTCTTGTTCGGAGGTTTAGATAAAAAGTTGTTTTTAGCACTGTTGACTCATTGGTGATAAAATCCAAACTCAAAACACTAAAGATCTGTTAGCATCAGCAACCTAGGATATATTCAAATTAATTGGAACGTGGACTTTGACTTTATACAGGTGACTTCAAAGATGTTTCATGAAGTACGCTTTTCCACCCAAAAAGAATAGACACCAGTCCAGTTGAGAATTCACTTAAATTTGACATTAAATTAAAGCCTTAACATAATCTAATCATAGCTGAAATTATTGTCTTAGCTGACTGTACTTATGGAAAGAGAAATAAATATTAACTCTTTCAATGTATAGACCTAGTTTAGGTTTGTGCATACAGCCCTCTGGCTAGTATTAGCCATACTTTTATCCATTTCATTTTTTGCTAAACAAAATCAAACTTAATAGTATTACATTCTGTGACAAGACTAAAGATAAACTAGGTGCAACTTTACAGAAATTTTAGTATAATTATAGAATAAATTAAGACTAAACAAACAAATCTGGAGGTACATCTCGATGCATTATACTGGGAGTAAGCATCATAACAAGCAAGTGAAAAAGTTAAATAGACACTACTTTGGATGCAAATCTTCCTCTCATTCATATTTTACATCCCATAGGAAAATGCAGAGCAGAAAATTTCTAGACAATTCTGGCTTACAATTTATCTCACTCTAGCTGCAATTGACCTTTGTCCTGTATTCCCATTTCTTATTGAACTTCTTACTCTTGTACTCTTACCATCAGATCCAGACTGGAAGGATACTGTTCCCCGTTGGAACAGCAACTGGCCAAAGATGTAACCACTAGCTATTTGATCCAGGCAGTTCATTTCCTGGGCCAGAGGTCCAAAATGATGGGTATAGCAGGTTGCTTTCTGATGGATGCAATTGAGAATGCGTTCTTCTAGGAAGAAGACAATATTTTAAATGATTCCTTTTTGGAAGAATACCTTAGCCTAAAGTACATCTACATCAGTCATGATGTCCTCTGATATACAAATATGAGGTCCATCTAAGGAATTCCATTGCATTTTCAACATTGACAGCCACGAGTTCAACATAGCTGTTCTCTTAACTGTTTAATTGCACGGTGTGACAGTTCAGTGCGCCCCACCATCACTTTGCTCCTCTGACAACTGCTAAATTGAATTTCCTTGTGCAGGTAGTTTCAGGTTACTAGTTTCCATTACACCAAACTTGATTTGCCGATGTTTTCCAACATTGAAGTGGAAGAGAAATTGTGATAATTTCGTGAAATAACAGCCTGTCAAGTTTCAGCCTCTTAAGTTGAAATGAGTCGGCAGCATATTTAAGCATACAGCTGGGTATTGGGTGTTCTGGAAAGTATCGCAGTAACAGAACAATAACAGCTGTATCAATAGTAAAACCCCTTGAAGTTGAGGGCCAATGGTATAGCGGTTATATGTTTCCTACTTTGACTCTCGCTATGCATTCAAGGTAAATTAGTGAATTATAAGGTGCAGCTGTTGCTCAACATCCCAAAGTTCCCGCGCAAGTTGCGCAAAAGTCAGCCCCTTTTTAAGTTACTATGCGGGTGTACAAAAAAAAATTAAAGGGGCCACACGCTTAAACGAATTGCTTGCACGCTCCAAGAAAAAGAAATAAATGGTACATTGGTTTACCTGGATCAGCAAAGATGAACGAAAGTGAGGAATTTGTCAGCCTGAAGATTGTGGAGGGTTCAAAAAAGAATTTTCTGCAGCTGGAAGTGACTTTTTACAACAATTTTCTTTTTCTTTCCCCCCATCAAAACAGACCTGGACTTGCTTCTGCAAGTGCAAGTCCACCAAGAGATTTTGACAACCCCACCTCAGGAGCAGGTATGGTATTTCCTTGGATCTCATTATCATGGAAGAGAAGCAACAGAGGATGGATCAAAGGAAAGTCAGGCAGCATGTTAGAAGGATCTCACCAGATACTCCCCTCCCTATGGAATATAGAGGCACAGATAATATGAGACATTAGTGGTAAGACAATGTGAATAGGAATAGAGGACTTTACCAAAGAGGCAGTAAATGTAGCTCTGCCATCCGCTTCATTATGATCTGAAGCCATGGTCATTGTCTCTGATTCTAAAGGTGACAACTAAACTGAACTCATCCAAGATCAGCACAGGAAACCTATATCAGGCAGGGTGCAATTTGGGAAAGCGTTCATCAAGTGAAGGATGGACTTTACAGGAGAGGCAGTGAGATCATCATCTATGACATCACAGCAAGGCAGCAACATGACATGGTCATCCAGTTTTGCATAGAAACTAGGAGCAGGAGTAGGCCATTCAGCCCTTTGAGCCTTCTCCTCTTTTCAGTATGATCATGGCTACTCCTCTATCTCAATGTCATATTCCTGCTTTCTCTCCATACCCCTTGATGCCCCTAATATCCAAAAATTTATCATTTTTTGATATATACTCAGTGACATGGCCTCCACAGCCTTCTGTGGTAGAGAGTTCCACAGGTTGACTGCCCTCTGAGTAAAGAAATTTTTCCTCAGCTCAGTCTAAAATGGCCTACCCCATATCCTGAGACTGTGGTCCCTGGTTCTAATCTCCCCAACCAGGGGAAACATCATCCCTGCATCTAGTCTGTCTAGCCCTGTTACAATTTTATATGTTTCAATCAAATCCCCTCTCATTCTTCTGAACTCTAGTGAATACAGGCCCAGTCAAACCAATCTCTCCTCATACGATGGTCCTGCCATCCCCAGTATCAGCCTAGTGCACTCCTTCAATGACAAGTATATTCTTTCTTAGGTAGGGAGACCAAAACTGCAAGCAATACTCCAGGTGTGGTCTCACCAAGGCGCTATATAACTGTAGTAAGACATCCCTACTTTTGAACTCAAATCCTCTTGTAATGAAGGCCAACATACCATTTGCCTCCCTAATTGCTTGCTGCACCTGCCTTTTTACTTCCATTGACTGGTGTACAAGGACACCCAGATCCCTTTGTACATCCACACTTCCCAATATATCACCATTTAAATAATACTCTGCCTTTCTGTTTTTCACAACAAAGCGTAAAACTTCACATTTATCCACTTTATACTGGATCTGCCATGTGTTTGTCCACACACACAACTTGTCTAAATCGTCCAGAAGCCTCCTTACATCCTCCTCACAACTCACAACCCCGCCCAGTTTTGTGTCGTACGTAAACGTGGAAATATTGCATTTGGTTCCCTCATCCAAGTCATTTATATATATCGTAAATAGCTGGAGCCCTAGCACTGATCCGTGCGGTACACCTTTAGTCACCGCCTGCCACCGGGAAAAAGATCCATTTATTCCCGCTCCCTGTTTCCGGTCCGTCAACCAATTCTCAATCCATGCCAGTATATTACCCCCAATCCCATGTGCTTTAATTTTGCCCACTCACCCACTCACCTCCTATGTGGGACCTTATCAAAAGCCTTCTTGAAATCCAAATACACCACATCCACTGGTTCTCCCTTATCCATTCTACTGGTTACATTCTCAAAAAATGCCAGTAGATTACTTAAGCATGATTTCTCTTCTGTAAACCCATGCTGACTTTGTCTAATTCCGTTAATGCTTTCCAAGTGTTCTGTTACCATGTCTTTCATAATAGACTCTAGCATTTTCCCCACTACTGATGTTAGGCTAACTGGCCTGTAATTCTCTGTTTTTTCTCCCCCTCCTTTTTTAAATAGTAGGGTTACATTTGCCACCCTCCAATCTGTAGGAACTGCTCCAGAGTCTATAGTATTTTGGAAGATGACCACCAATGCATCCAATATTTCCAGGGTTACTCCCTTTAGTACTCTGGGATGTAGATTATCAGGCCCTGGTGATTTTTCAGTCTTTAACACCGTTAATTTCTCTAGTACCATTTTTTTTACTAATACTGATTTTCTTCAATTCCTCCCTCTCACTAGACCCTTGGTTCCCTAACATTTCTGGGAAATTATTTGTGTCCACTTTTGTGAAGACAGAACCAAAATATGTGTTCAATTCTTCTGCCAATTCTTTGTTCCCCATTATAATTTCCCCCGTTTCTGACTGACGCTTGTCTTCGCTAATCTTTTTCTTTTCACATATTTATAGAAGCTTTTACAGTCAGTTTTTATGTTCCTTGCAAGTTTACTCTCATACTCCATTTCTCCCTTCTTTATCAATCTTTTTGTCCACTTTTGCTGAATTCTAAACTGCTCCTAATCCTCAGGCTTGTTGCTTTTTCTGGCAATTTTGTATGTCTCCTCTCTGGATCTAATACTATCCCTAATTTCTTTCGAAAGCCATGGTTGAGCCACCTTTCCTGTTTTATTTTTGCGCCAGACAGGAATGAATAACTGTTGTAATTCATGCATACGTTCCTTAAATATTAGCTATCGCCTATCTATTGTCAACCCTTTTAATAAGGTTTTCCAATCCATAATTGCCAACTCGTGCCTCATACCCTCGTAGTTCCCTTTATTTAGATTCAGGACCCTGGTTTCAGATTCAACCTTCTTCACTGTCCATCCTAATGAATAATTCTATCATTTTATGGTCGCTCTTCCCCAAGGGAACAACAAGATTGTTAATTAATCCTTTCTCATTGCACAATACCCAGTCTTAAATGGGTAGCCTGCTGTCTAGTTGGTTCCTCAACGTATTGGTATAAAAAAACCATCACGTACATACTCTAGGAAATCCTCCTCCACAGTATTATCGCTAGTTTGGTTTGTCCAATCTATATGTAGATTAAAGTCACCCATGATTACAGTTGTACACTTTTGCATGCATCTCTAATTTCCTGCTTAACGCCTTCGCTTACATCTCCATTACTGTTTGGGGGCCTATAGACAACCCCCACCAACTTTTTCTGTCCCTTAGTGTTTCTTATCTCCACCCAAACAGATTCCACATCACGATTTTCCAAACCAATATCCTTCCTCACTATTGCATTGATTTCCTCCTTTACTAACAATGCTGCCCCACCTCCTTTCCCTATTTGTCTGCCCTTCCTAAATATTGAATACCCCTGGATGTTCAGTTCCCACCCTTGGTCACCCTGCAGCCATGCCTCCGTAATTGCAACTATATCATAACCGTTTATATCTATTTGCTCTGTTAATTCATCTACCTTACTGTGAATGCTCTGCACATTAAGATACAATGCCTTTAGACTTGTCTTTTTAACCTTGTTAGTCATCTTAGCTTTATTTTGCACTATGACCACATTTGTTTTTGCCTTTGTTTTTTCTGCCTTCCACTTTTGCCTCTTACTTTTCTGTCTTTTGTTTCTATCCTTGTTTCCCCCTCTTCTGTCTCCCTGCTCAGGTTCCCATCCCATCCCCCTGCCATTCTAGTTTTACAGGGCTCTTGGCTTTCCCTAGGCCCATAGGTACATAGTTGCAGCCTGTTTTGCACAACACAACTTTGCCATAAAAAAGATCTGAATGTGGATATTGCTGGGGATGTGGCCATGCTGATTTGGAGTCAGAAATACATGGGTGAGGGCATCGTGATGACTTTTACTTAGAGGAAGAACTGCAAGAGGCATCAGCGCATTGCTGATCACTGAAGTCTCCCCTTCGATTAATGTCATTGCTTTGCCTACTTTTCCTTCATCTTCAAATAAAGAACAAAATTGATTACCCTAAAACATGACAACACCGCAGCCCTGGTTGCCCCTACATGACCATGCCAATCAAATATGTCAGCACTAAATAACTTCATGGGCAGGATTTTTAGGTCAGTGGGCAGGCGGGATTGGTGGGTCCTGGATCGGTGGGGGAACAGACTGCCTACTGCGATTGGCCCCCGACTGCGAATTCACACTGGCTGGCCAATTAATGACCGGCCAGCGTCAAGTGTGTGCTGAAATGCACAGCGCTGCCGGATTGGGGGCAGGAGGAGGACAAGCACTGAAGTCAGCACGGGCATGGGCACGGGCGAGCGCTCGCAGAAAGCTCCCTGAAGACAGAGAGCTGCCTCAGGGAGCTGAAGACCTAAACAACCAAAAATAAAGGTCACAGAAACCGGAAAAAAGTGTCCAAGCTTCATAAGCAGTCGCCTGAAAATGTAGATAATGGAAATGTTGCCTGCAAAACTTATTTTTATTTTAATTTATCAGGAAAACATCGCCCCTCCCATGGATGAGATTTCATTAAAAATGCAAAGGCCGCCTGGCCGATTCGGCCACCCGCCAATCGTAACGTTGGATGGGCAGCGAAAAATCTCTGTTAAGTGCACCATTAATGGGCTTAATTGCCCTCTTAATTGTTGGCGGGTGCGCTTCTGAGTTTAGCGCGTGACCGAAATATTGCAAGTGTGCGATGACACCGGGATGTTCACCTGATATCATCAGTGCTATTTTACGCTCGAGCAGGTTGGGCATGCGCCCACCCACTCAGCGAAAAATTCTGCCCCATATTTGACTCTAATCTCCATGAATAACAAAGCATGACATCAGCCTTTTAGTGCAACAAACTCCAAAGTGAAAATAAGCCAACCTACTTTTTATTTCTGACTCTTTATCTTGAATGTTTAAATGTATATTTAATTCTCTCCATCTATTGCTTCTCTTAAGGGCTTGTTTCATGAAATGTTGAGTGTTCATATTCTATGAAAGGATCATGGGACAGAGGTGGTTCTCTCATGGCTGTTCGCTCATAGGAGGGAGGCATTTCTGGCTGCATCTCTGGAGCTTGTGTGATGCAATCCATAGTTTCAAAGCTTGTAATTTTTGAGACAGACCCTAATTGAAAAAGGAAACTGAGAAAGGAAACTAAGACTGAAGCTGAGAGCTGAAACCAAAACATTTGGGGAAACTGAAACCATATAAAAAGGACACAGATCAGAGATCAAATGGTGATCCCAGTGGTGCAGTATAGGCAGGCTGAAGAAGATGGAGACTAGATCCAGAAGCTGAGAATAGGCAAATATACAGTTGTGCAGCTGTTTCTGTCACTTAAAGATATCATTGGTGGATCTATGCCATCCAGACTGTCACAAGAAAGTTAAGAAGGTTCTGCAGTCGTGTGCCATTTTTGGTGAAGACCGTGCCCAAGGAACTCAGGTTGGTTGCGCACTGCTGTTGGCTGGGAATCAGGCTAAATCCTAAAAGTAGAGGTGCTGAAATTCTTCATGGGGAAGACTGAGTTTTGAAGGACTTTGTGACTTAGGTTGATGACACATATCCTGAGTGGGCTGCCAAACCAATTAGTAAGAACTGTTTTAGTTATATCTGCTATTTAATGTGTAACTTGTAATTTATTGTCGTTTGGTAGTACAGAACTTGAGTATTGGCAATTTTGCACAAAAGTTTGGCAGTTACTGATCCCTGGTGCATTCTACCTCTACCAATCAGAGTCCACTTGCCAACCAATCAACTCACTCTTCTCATGCAGTATAAATTGTTGTTTCCTTTGAGATTTGGTATTCTTGCGATTCTGTCCTGATAAGTGCAAGGTGAAAAGCTTTGACAGCATATCAATTTTTTCAGTGATACTCAATTTATAGTTTATAACCAACAGCAATTTTCCTGTTAAGTTAAACATGAATTATGTTGATTCTGGGTTTTAGAGTATAGGTGATTACCCAAGGTAGTATTTAGTGTTGGCTACATTTGACTCTTGTTTAGTAAAAATTATTTTATTTTAAACCGTGGAATCTTGTGGCTTCATTATTTCAGTAAGTAACTGGGACTTTGGATTTCTTCCTTTTAAAAAAAAAGTTACTGGTCTTGATCGAGATCATAACACATTCCTGGGCAGCTTGATGTACACTTCTTCCACTAGTATAGGACACTGAGGGGAATGGCTGTAGATTTAATATATGCTGCTGGCCTGGAAAATGACAGTATCAGGCAGGCTGGCTCCAACTGGGCTTTGGATCTGTGACCCCATTGATCCGTGGAATAGATCACACGATAGCAGTTATCAGATGCCAAAAGCTCTGTGAAACAGCAACATAGAGCAAGATTTTAACATACTCAAAAGCCATTCACTTACACAGAGTTAAATTTGGGCCCATAGTCTGGTAACCAGAATGAAGGGTGTACTGTATTCTTTCCCCAATTGCTACTAGAACTGCAATCTGTACTTCTGTGGAGGTTACAGAACCTCAATTTAGTTCACAGGGAAACAGTTGTGTCTCTATTACTGTTTCTCCTTTTCCTCATACTTTTCATTCTTCTCCTGTACTGTGATGGAGCTACAGGAAAGGTGTGTTACAAACTAAAAATGAAGATTAAGTCTTTGGGGTTGTTCATAATGATGCCAGAGTAATACCAGACACCGAGGTGCTCAACTGAGCTAGCATGTCAGGCATCCACACCAGATTGAGACAGTCATGTAACTGAGTTGGGTTGATCATATAGTCAGAATGCCAGATATTAGCTTGCCAGAGCAAATTTTCGATAAAGAGCTTGAGTCTAGGGTGCACTCTCATGGCGGTCAAAGGAAGTGCTACAAGGATAGTCTGAAGGCTTCACTTAGGAGTTTTGATATCGACTTTGAGTCCTGGGAGAAGCTCACCCAGGATTGCTGCACCTGGTGTAAGCACATTTTAAAAAGTTGTGGCCTCCTTCCAAAGCAAGCGCATATCAGAAGCAAAGAGAAAATGCAAGCTCAGGAAATCCCACGCCAGCAACTTGATTAAAACTCAGCTATCTGCGGTAACCTGTCCTGTTTGCAGCAGAAGCTTCCAGGTGCAGCTCAGCCATAGCGGTCACTGGAACCCTGTTAAACACCCTACTGAACCTGATCATCTTCAGCTTGAAGGACAAAGAAGAGAATAATAGTGTGGGTGTTCAGTCACTAACCTAGCATCAGCATTTTGCTCTGACCTCACCATCTTTCATGGCAGGAACAGAATATTTCCCCATAAGCTTTATGGCCTGCTCCTTGTAGGGCATGAGGTATTTATGGTATAAGAGTCCCCCCTCCACTGGTCTGCTTCATGCAGACATTTTGTGCCATTTTCTTCTGTGACACCATTGAGTAAGTTCGATGGAGGCTATCGGTTGAGGAGTGTATGCCAAATGGCGTGGAAGAGCTGAACATAGGAACAGGAGTAGGCCATTTAGTTCCTCAACTCTGTTCCACAAAGTAAGCGGCGGTGATATTGTCCTGTTAAAGTAGTGGAAGATATTTTTGGGCTGTGTATGCAAGTAATTGTTATTGGGAAGATGGATATCCTCATTGTGAGATCTCGTTAAAGTCACTCGTTAAAGTTATTACTATGAGTGAGTGGAGAGTATACTGGTAGCCAAGGTAACAAATGACAGCTATAACTGCTTGACCAGTACGAAACATAGTTGGAACTAATGTTTTCATGACCTGAACTTAAACTGGCTGACCTACAAGCCTAATAGAAATGAATCACTCAGGATAATGATGTTAGATCATTAATAAAAAATGTTATAAAAAGTATTGGAAAATGAAGTATGATTCCCATTCAGCCAATAAACAACCCACATTTAAAGACATTTTTTCAGCTTCCAGTGAAGTTTTGGTACAGCTAAACGTACACTACACTGATAGGTGGAGATTCTTAATAATCAGTGTTCATCAGTCATATTACTCTTCTGTTTGCACATGTTCAATATAAGCCCAGCAACAGTTGCTCAGATAGAACTAATTCATATCAATACCTCCGCTAAACATCCTAATTCTGACATTACTTTGGATTCTTCACTCACTGAAGATACTCTTTGTTCAACGAACTAGATGAATTACCATGGTAAAATCTTGTCGATGTATGCGGCTATTTCCATGGCCCAGTGAGTAAAGGTATTGCCCGATGTCATTGCAGAACAAAAGGTCCCAAAATTCAGTTGCCTGTTGTGCTGGGTGACCAATCTCAGCTGGACTAGCAGTTTGAGCCTCCAGCTATCGTCAGTACCTTTAGGCTAAGGAGAAGTAAATCAGCTAGGGGCTCATGCTCTAAACTGTTATCATAAACCCTGATATGTACAACTGTCTGGTAAGGGGAGCTCAGTTGCATTGTGATGCCTATTATTTCTAGTTTGATTGTATGCAAGTTCACACATTCTGAAATTATTTCATGATAATTTGATAAAATAACACAAAAATATGTCATATTATTAAGAATAGTGTTGAGAAAATAATTTCTATCCTTGATGTCTCTATAAATTCTTTGCAATCCTCCTACCTCTAGGGAACAGGCAACAAATATGGAAAGAGTGTGACAGTGTTAAGAATAGATGTTACAATAAAACTATTTTTAGTAAAAGGAAATGATATGACAATTGCTGCCTTATTCCCATTGTTAATGCACTTGCACTTTAGTCTCCCTGCGGAAGTGTTCACAGTATGCATCCTTTAACTTTTGACAGCTAAAGAACTCATTTCTGCAGGAATCTGGTCAGGGTTGTGCCTTAAGGGCCATGTCTTCACAATAAAGAATGGTTTCTGGTCAGAAATTGGGTTTTTTAAGCTTATTCAAGCACTTAGACCCAGTCACTAATAGCTATGCCACTAACCCTTTACAATTCATAGTTGGAAACATTTATACTTAAGATTAGACGCCACAATGGGGTGAGAGGCGAATCGGGGGTGGGTGGGGTGGGGGTGATGGGGGTTGGTGCGCAGGAGGTAACTGAGAAGAGATTCAATTTGCATGGATTCTGTCACTAAATAGGGAACATCACCTAAGCACATTCCCAATCACATAAGGGTAATGGGTGATCAAAATTGGTACTCATGTCTCATTTGATTAAGATTGGTGGGCTGCTAGCAGTGTTTATTGCAGCTTACTGATAGGGGAATGAGAAATCAGATGTCAGTGACGCCATTTAAAGGCAACCTACATCTCTTAAAGGTGAAGTGTACTTTGGCTGCTGTTGTTTGAACCTAAACTGTGTAAGCAAAATGGCAGGAATGGTGCATCAGGGCGGCCCTCTAATTTTCCTATGCTGCACGAGAGTTGTTGGTCGAGGAGGTCACCAGGAAGAGTGAGCTGCTCTTATCCAGGCTTCCCAGACAAGTTGTGCGGCACCAGTGAGCAAATGAGACAGAGCAGGCCAAAGCAAGAAGCATTGCATCCAGGGCTTGGCTGCAAGAAATTCAATAATCTGACCAGAATTGTTAAGGTAGGATTCCTATTCATATCTCTAACCCAGGTTCAATACAAGTTTAGCGTAACTTCTCTACTTTTCAATTCTATTCCTCTAGAAATAAAGCCTAAAGTTTTGAATTGCTGTTTTTATTTCAGATTTCCAGCATCTGCATTATTTTGCTTTTTGGGTACAATTCTATACACAGACTACTCAACTAAAGCATATGCTGCTTTTCAGTGCCTAGATTTTAACCGATACATCTTTCTGCTGTTGATTTCTATGGAAGCTTGTTATTGTTTTTTTCCCCTTACATTGGTATTCTTGCGAAGTGACCTGATGAGCGCAAGCTGAAAAGTTTTGACATGTCTTTTTTTTTCAGCAATGCTCAAGTTCTGTACTACCAAAAGACTGTTTGAAGCCTGTTATATTGAGAATTTGTTTGGGATCTTTTTCATTGATGCTTGTAGTTTTGCATTCCATGCCTTCAATAATATAGCAAAGTGTTATTCTGTGAGTTACCCAATTGTCTGCACAAGTCTGACCATTTTAATTACAGTGCATTCACTATTATAGTGCATGTTGTGGTGCAATAAGAGATGTGGCCTAAAAGGTTGACTTTACGGAGAAAGATAAGGTTGAACATTAGGCCTGTTGTAAAACTTTAGTTCATACTAGAAACCCTAGGTCATTGCCCACCCATGGAAAGGAAATAAAGTTGTTTACTGTGACAACTTCATGAAAAATTGTCTGGCTAACTTTTGTTTGGGGAGTCAGAACCTCTTGTATTTCATTTTCATCAGTTTGACACAATGCACAAGTGACAGGATGATTTCAGTACAATTTATCTCCCTGCATTGTCTGTTAGCGAACAAAGGGAAAAGGTTCAGCTTTTACATATTTTAATGAAATGGTGCATTTTTAAAAAGGATTTTGTTACATTGCATTGATACTTCTACAAGATTGTGGAATCCAACATAATTTTTGAATTAAGCTTTTGGAAATATACAATCTTTGATAAAAATATTGCAAGTATTACAGCAGATAATATACCCTCTTACTGGATACACTGAATCAGCCACATCTTTGACATTACAAAATGGCTTGTCACAAGACCCCAAAATACTTATGGATGAGGGAGGCCAATCTAACTTCATCCCATCCAGAAAGACCATGCAATCCTCCTAATGCTGCATCTAATTATTTCTTAAATTAATCCATAACTACCACCTCCAGTATTCTACCTACAAGTCCATTCCAAGTATTAATCATACCCTTCAAGAAGAACCTGATTATCAGTCCTTAGTTTACTTGTATGAACCTATGAAACCTCAGAGCTACCTTAGGGAGATTAGTTTGACTTTTAAAAATGTTAATAAAGAAAAAAAAATGTTAAAACATGTCCCCTCATGTAAGTGTCACATGAGCTGGGACCTGTCAATGAATTTTAATAAAAACATTTATTTAATTTATAAACACTTCATTGAACCTCATCCCGCCCATGGATGAGGTTTCATGATAAATGCGAAGGCCGCCTGGGCTCTTCGCCTATCCGCCAACCTTAAGGTTTGACGGGCAGCTCAGTTAATGATCTTAATTGGAATCTAAATGCCCTTAATAGGCCTTTGACAGTTCGGCGGGTGCGCAGCCAACTCTGCTGTGTGCCTGCCAAACTGAGGATCTGAATGACGCACGATGATGTCAGAACGCATCATTTTACACGTTGGCGAGCGGGGCCTGCCCCCGCTTGCCGATCAGAAGATTCTGGCCTATGTCTTTGTCTTACTCCCATTTGTTAAAGTTAAAATTAAAATGCAATTCCAGATTAACTTTTTTCCGTTCCCTTCATTATTTTACACTCCTCCATAAGATCTCCTTTCACATGCCACTTCTACCAGCTGAAAAGCCCAAATCTCTCCAGTCTTTCCTCATAACTCAGGATGGATCACCATTCTCTGCACAGCTTCCAGTGCTTGAATAATCATCTTATTCCTTGTTGATCTGAATTGGGCACAATACTCAAGGTGTAGCCTGGCCAGGGCACTGTACAGTTTGATTGCAATATCTCCTGACTTGTGTTCTGCCATTTGGCTATGTAGCTCAATATTCTATTAGCTTTGGTGACTGCCGTATTTGTTGGACACATTGAGCATCAAATCTATCAAGATTACAAGGTCTATTTCAATCTAATCCTGAACTATTTAATCACTATTCAAGAACTGTGCGCCCATTTTTCCTTTCTATACAGAATTCTTTGCTATTCATTAAATTTCATCTGTAGTTCAGCCCACTCATATATTTTGTTTGACTCATTCTATAATATTTGTGCTGTCTCCTTTGATTCCATTGGTCAAATTTGATGATACCAAACCAATGTGTTTTCTGAATTCACAATAGTATAAATTAGAAATAGTAGTGCCCACACTGAATGCCATTGAGTAGGTTGCTTATCTCTCTAGTGGGCGTCAGCTAATTCAGCATAAGTTAGGAATTGTTTTTGTTATTTTGTAGACTTCCATATCTCCATGCTGCACCAGATTGGTATTTACGCACAGAACCCTTGACAAGAGGTAGCACAACATCGTTTATTGAAAATACTGAGCTGCTTTCTTGTATCATCTAAAAATGTTCAATTGGAAATGTTAAATATTCCTTTCAGAGCCACTGTACTGCTACTATCAGAGTTTGAGAATATATTCACATTTGAAACTTGGCTGAGAGTTTCCAGTGCAGTCACAGCATCATTTATGCACACTATAACATCATCCTTAGGGAAGCATTTCCCACATTGTTTCCTATTATCCTGCCAAATTATTATGTATTCCAAAATTTCATCCTTAATTCCCTCTTCCCCAATCCCTTAAGGGTTAAATGAAACTCTTTTGGAGAACAGGACCTTTCAAAACAGGCATGATAAAGGTTAAAATCTGTATTAACTAAGTAAGCTACAAGAGCTGACATAAGTAGATCAGTGGTGTTGCCTGATGGAAGGGATATGGGAGGTTACCCAACAAGCTTTCAGATAATGCAGAATAGCCTCGCCCTGCACCACTTAGAAACATTACAAGATAGAAAGCTTTCTAATCCTTTAGAGCTGTTTTGTCTTCCTTTCATGAGCTGTTGACAGGGTAACCAAGCTGACATAATGAAAAAGCACTGAACATATATCTTGAAACTACATTTACTGACCCAACAGGATTTTTTGTAGAACTGGTCATTTCTGATGTACTAAGAATTTACAAAAATATTATATCTTCGCATAAGTTATGTGGAATTAAATGCATGCATTTATTGATTTTAGCAAACAACAACATCCTTCTGTGTTGTCACTTTTCTGATAATCTCTACAGACACTTACTAAACCTTTCCTTGACTGCTATTGGGTGAGCCTGATGACAACATACTAAAAATGATAGAAAATTAAACCTTGTCTTAGGTTGGAGTGTAATGTCATGGAAATGTGTAAAGAATTCACCCCATGCTACCACCACTCCCAAGCCACAGTTAAGTTATGGAACTATGTCAATGTGCCTGCCTTAGCTCAGGTCCCAATTTTGCCATGCGCTGTTTTACAAACAACAGAGTAGGCCATTGAGCAACCACTGTCCCACCCCTCCCCCACCATCCCGCAAAAGTTGGTTCTGTTATCAAGTAGATCATGGCTGATCTGTATACCATTCACCTGGCTTTACTTCATGTCGCTTGATAGCCTTAACTACCAAAAAATTATCAGTCTCAGTCTTGAAATTTTTAACTGATCCAACATGCACAGCCTTTTGGGAGAGAGTTCTAGGTTTCCATTACCTTTTGTGTGGAAAGTGCAGGGCCTGATTTCACTTGGCTTTAATTTTAAGATTATATCCTGTTGTTCTGGATTTCCCTGGGAAATAGATTAGCCGTACATACCCTATCAAACCACTTTATCATCTTAAACACCTCATTTAGATTGTCCTTCAACCATCTAACCTCAAGGGAATACCAGCCAACTATATTCCTATTACATGATTTAACTTTCATACCCTAATTATAATGGGTTATTTCACATTCACTATAATCTGCACTGCTACATCCCAATATGATGTGGGAAATGCTTATGCTCCTCCCTTAGGATGATATTATTGTATGTATAAACGATGTTGTGTCTGCATTGGAAACTCTCAGCCAAGATTCAGATATTAATATACTTTCAGACTGCCCGATGGAAATGGCACAGTGGCAGTAAAAGCACTGGTGTAGTGGGAAATTTTGAGGTTCAGGAGCTCCAAGAAAATGTATTGGCCATATCATTCCTAAATCTACTGCTGTGTTGTTTCCCTATGTATTAATCATTTGAGTCCCCAAAAATCAGTTAACTATGCTTTTTAAGTGAAAAACATTAATGCCGGTAGGCGGTAGGTATTTTATTTTGAATTGTGTGGTATTTTGAATCATTAGAGTAGCTAGAATTTCGTTATGCAACATTTTACAGGTCAAGTATCTGTTATCCGAAATCCTCAGGGCCGATCGCATTTCAGATTCAGATCATTTTGGTTTTCGGATATGGCATATAGGACTAGGCCTACTTACATTACAATAGCCCAAACCTAGGCTAGCTATAGTCTAAAGTAAAAAAAATGGCTAGAAAAGTAAGATGTATCACTGAATAATAAATGCAGGGTACCTATAATAAGTTCCCACCTTGACACCATCTTCGATTCTGCTTGTAGGAGAGGGTTCAGAGTGTCGATGAACTCTGCTGGGAGGCATTCTTGAATCGTTCTTCCAGCTTCATCTGCCTCGTCAACATTGGTTTTTGTTTCGTACGTTTGTCTTTTATTTTATAGATTGACATTATTTCTTGCTCACTTATAAATGCACGTTGCTCGAGTGCATCTATCAACCCGTTACACATTTTAATAATATCGTCTATGGGCACTTTCTCTACCAGATTCACTATGTCATCCGCGTCATCACTGTTTTTAATCATTCACATTTTATGACCTGAAAATTGCCTTGGTCCATCGGCTGAATTAATGATATTATGTTAGTGGGGGTAGGGGGAGTAAAGAGTGAAAACATTGTTTTTCACCAAAAGTTTGGCAGGGGGATACGCTTAAAAATTGTCCAGGAACAACGTGATTTTACAGTTTTCCTCAAGTCCAGCTATCCAACAATGTGCACACGCCTCTGATACAAAGTGGTTGTGAAACCAATCAGAAAACATGTCCCCGGTTACCCAGGCTCCCCTATTGGCATAATAGTGAACAGGTAATATCCGAATATCATTGAAACTCCTGGGGCATTTGTTCTTCCAAATTATAGCCAATTTACATTTGTGCATGCCAGCTGCATTGGTATAACCAAGGACAGAGAACCCATCCTTAACATCCTTAACACCTGTTGGTGCACTTTCTTTAGCCATTGCTAACATTTTCGAGAGCTAGGCATTGGGAAATAAAAATATGTAGATACTAAACAGGTGACAACTGGCACACATTGCAATGGCGCCGGAAACAGAAAGTAGTTTTGACACGTTATTCAGTCTCACCTTCTGCAATTACTCAGCATCTGCACACACACTTAAGCTTCACCTTCAAAGCACACTTTCAGACCTTTGGCTGTGTCAGAGCAAAACTGCTCCAAAGGCCCACAGTAAGGAGTCACCAAACGTTGGCTGCCTCCTCAGATCTTCGCAGCTTCTTTCAAGCCCACTTTGCTTCAACTCTGCTCTCTTTGTAGCTCCTTCTTTAACTTGGAGCTTTCTTTAACTTTACTTCTGGAAATTCTGGGACCTTTCTCCTGTCCCCTTTGCTGTGTGCTCCACTTCCTCCATAATGGCCCTCCTGCTCAGGTCACCTGACCTGTAGCTTCACGCTGTTTGGCTAGACTTTGGTCCCTTTAAGGCATTTTCTTCTGCTCATGCGTGCAGGGCCGTTCTTCAGCTGAAGGAGCGGTAGAAGACAAACTGCGCATGAGCTGGCCAGTTCCCAGCCAGCACATGCTCAAACGGCCTCAGAGAGGCTGCAGCCTGGGGGAATTGCAGTTCCATTGCAGCGGCGGCAAGTTCCACAGGCTCGGTGGGAGTCAGGGCAGTTTGGGGGGAGTCAGGCCGGTGTGGCAGGAAGCCGGGGCTGTTTGGGGGGAGCTGGGGCTTCAGGAGGAGTCATGGGGCTCTTCAGGGGGAGTTGCGGCCAGGGCTCTGACGCACTCCAGCAGCACTACACCACTGACTGAAAGTAATGCTTATGCTTCCCAGCGCAGAATGATTGGGATCGAGGCATTTCTGGATTATGAAATTTTCTGGATTATAAAATAACATTAGAATTCCTAACCACAAGTATGTGAACTGGACACAGATATGTACCTGAGACATAAACTATGCCAAAGCTAGTGTTAAGGCATGAAAATGCATGTTTTCAAATCCATTCATTTGAAAATATGCACCAATGCACAGGGGTTCAGAATAAAATTGAGCATCAACAGTTAAGCAATACACTCCTTTATAATAGTATTTTTAAGGCTTGTAAATCCCAATGCATTAATAGTGTACATTGAAGATGCATGCAGCTAGCTTGAGTTCTTACCAAATCTGTACCCTCTACACCAGTGCTTCCCAAACTATTTTCCAATGTGACCCCATTTTAACATACACACAGTAATCAGCCCCTCACCAACCCCCCACACAGTAATCAACACCTCTCCCCTTCTCCCCCCAACACACATACACACACACTTATCAGCCCCTCTCCCCTGCTTTTGGTCTAGTTGCCAGTACCTGCAATTCAGTCTCCAGCCTGGGGTAAGGAGTCTGTAGGTGCCTACAGCAGGCAGATAGGAGCAAAAACACAGCAAAGTTTGAAGTCAGTACTCACCTTCCTGGCTCAGGCACATGACCTCCCAATTTTTCCTGCACTCTGGACACATCAATCATTCATTGACCGTGTTACACTTGCCTGCCTCTGCCTACGCACCAACATCATGGACCCACTTGGCACTCACCGCTAAAAGTGTTTTTCTAAGTTTAAAGAGCACTTTGGGCTCACTGACTGCCCCTTACTGTTTGGCAGCATCAATCCAGTGGGTCCATGAGTGGTGAATCTGAGAGTTGCAGGGCCTGTTGAAAAATATTCCAGACAACTGGTGTTTCCAGATTTCAGGGTTCCAGACTGAGGAGCTTTTAGTATACAAGAAAGCAGCTCAGTATTCTCAATAAAAATGGGTTGTACCATCTCCTGTCAAAGTTTTATGCATAAATAGCAAACATGGTGCCACATAAAGATATGGAGGTGTAGAAAATCACAAAAGTCAGTTTCTAACTGATGCTGGGCTAGTTGACCTCTGCCAGCAGGATGCTCGGAGTGCTGCATTTCCCCAGCTAGGGAAAAGAAAAAAAACACCAAGATTCATGCTTTTGATAACTATTCAGTGAGACCTGTTTGAAGAAAATGTGAGAAGGCCATGGAGAAGAATCAGGCTAGAGCTTGGCTTTATTATTTCCGTAGCGATATAGCCATCTGGGCCATATATGGAGGATCAGCACTGGCAAAAGCGTAGAAGGTTTCTCCCACACAGAGCACTCAACTTCATGTGATGCTGCGTTTTTTAAAATTATTTTTTCATGGGCAGTGGGCATCGCTGGCTAGGCCAGCATTTGTTGCCCATCCCTAATTGCCCTTGAGAAGGTGGTGGTGAGCTGCCTCCTTGAACCGCTGTGGTGTAGGTACACCCACAGTGCTGTTAGGGAAGGAGTTCCAGGATTTTGATCTAGTGACCGTGAAGGAATGGAGATATAGTTCCAAGTGAGGATAGCATGTGCCTTGGAGGGAAACTTGCAGATGGTGGTGTTCTCATGTTTCTGCTGCCCTTGTACTTCTAGGTGGTAGATGTCATGGCTTTGGAAGGTGCTGTTGAAGGAGATTTTGCGAGTTGCTGCAGTGCATCTTGTAGATAATACACAGCTACCACTGTGCATCAGTAGTGGAGAGAGAGAATGTTTAAGTTGGTGGAAGGGGTGCCAATCAAGAGGCTGCTTTGTCCTGGATAGGGTCAAGCTTCTTGAGTGTTGTTGAAGCTGCACTCATCCGATCAAGTAGAAAGTATTCCATCACACAATTGGCTTGTGCCTTGTTGATTGTGGAAAGGTTTTGGCTAGGCAGGAGGTCTGCAAAATTCACAGCTTCTGACCTGCTCTTGTAGTCACAGTATTTGTATGGCTGGTCCAGTTCAGTTTCCAGTCAATGATAAACCCCAGGATGTTGATAGTGGGGGATTCAGCGATGGGTAATGTCATTGAATGTCATGGGAAGATGCTTAGATTCTCTTTTGTTTGAATGGTCAATGCCCACTTATTTGCCACTTATCAACCCAAGTTTGAATGTTGTCCAGGCCTTACTGCATATTGACACAGACTACTTCAGTATCTGGGGAATTGCGAATGCTGCTGAACATCATGCAGTCATCAGCGAACATCCCCACTTCTGACCTTATGATGAATGGGAAGGTCATTGATGAAGATTGTTGGGCCCAGGACACTACCCTGAGGAACTCCTGCAGTGATGTCCTGACTGAGGTGATTGGCCTCCAACATCTTCCTTTGTGCTAGGTATGGCTCCAACCAATGAAGAGATTTCCTCCTGATTCCTATTGACTCCAGTTTTGCTAGGGCTCCTTGCTGCCACACTCAGTCAAATGCTGCCATGATGTCAAGAGCAGTCACTCTCACCTCACTTTCATGACAGTAAGATAGAGATAAGTGAATCTGAGAAGAAAATAATGTGTTAAAATACCTTATATTTTACAGCATTTCACATCTGTCTTCAGTTTGGATAAACTGCAAGTCAAGCAAATATTTTTATTTCTTTCCCAGGTGTCAACAAATCTTTTATAAATGTACACGTTCTATAGAAATCAACAGAGTTTGGTATGTGTATATATATATATATGTATATAAAAAAATTCATGGTATCAAGAAAGTTAGTATTGCTCTGAAAGACAACTTACCTTCTTGTCAAGAGCAGAGGTCGAGGATTCCAAGTCCCAACAGACCTCCTAGTTTCAGCACCTGCAACTCAACATTTTAAGTTCTTTGGGCGAAGGACAGGCCCAGCATGCCTGTGCAGAAAGGGAAAATGATGCGAAAACCCAGGCCATGTGACTGGAAGTGGCATGCTATTGCAGAAAAGAGTCCCAGGCATGGGTCGGGGAGAGGTCCCAAAGGGAGAGGAGACAGGGAGAGGTCCCTAAAGAGAAGACCCAGACAGAGTACAGAGATGGGACCCAGTTATGGAAAAAAAGAGAGGAGCAGAGAAAGAGAAAGGGCTGCAGTGGGCAGAATTTAAGTGGTGAGGGCTCAGGAGAAGCCCTAGCGATTAAAGAGGCTCAGAAGAAGCCCTGCTAATTGAAGAGGGCAGCCGATGGTTGGTGACTCCAAGTTGCGGGCCATTGGGACAAAGGTAATCCTTTGGAGTAGTAGTATTCTGCTTGGTGTGGCCAAAGAGGTGAAGTTGTGCCTGTGAGTTGTTGTTTGAGTGCATGCTCGAAAACCCTGGGGAACCGAGTCTTGGGGGACAATATTGAAACCCTGTGAGGTGGGCCGTCCGAACTGAAGCGACTTTTGGAGAGAATTCCAAGGTGAGATCTTCAAAGGTGAAGATTGGAATCTCTCATGGGAGAGACAGAGTTTCAACGAGACTGGATGACTCATAGTGTTTACTGACGTCTGGGTGGGTTGTTGAGAAACCCATGGACTCTGTCTTGGTCGCATCTGCCATTTATTGTGCCATGTGATGAGTTCGACCACAGTTTGCCTGTTAATCACATGTACCTCATACTTACCCTGAATGTTAGAGTATAAGATAGATATTGTAAATTGTTTTATCTTTCTGACCTTGCATTGTAAAGTTAATTTTTGTTTGTTCAAAGCCCATTGAACCTTGTGGCTTTATTCTCTTAGTAAATGTCTTGAGTCTCAAACTTTGTCTACTTTAAATAAAACTTTCTTGGTCTCGAACTGCATCTTACCAAAAACTTGGGGGCCTGATCTAGGATCATAACAGTATTTAGAAATATCTACCAGAAATGGATAAATAAGCATTTAGAGGAGACTTTTGTTACCAAGTCTGGCTTCTTTCTCTAAAAGTACAAGATTGCATGAGAATTTGTACTGCAGTCCACTGCTCAGCTAACTACCATGTGTGTGGGTATTACTGTGTTGCATATGGTTGTAATTGCTTTGATCCTCCACAGTTAAATAAAATTACTGTTAATAGTATTTGCTATATTAGATTATATTGCATGGGCAAGAAATTTGGTTCATTAGTAACCATTTCTTGGCATAGTGAGTGCCCTTAGAGCCCCAAATGGTGTCTGCGGCATGAGCATACCAATGGGGTAAATTCTGCTGGATGCCATGCCAGTGCAGGCATTAGAACAGATGCAATGAATATCTACCAGGACTATGGAGAGAAGCCACATGCTGAATTAACACCAGCCATTGCCACTTTGGAGCTCATGCTCCACCCAACGCCTTCTGTTAACCTCGAACAGTTAAACATGTGTTCAGCAGCAGGAAGGAATTTCGCACCAGTGCTATTTAAAATGATCACCAACTACATACAAGTAAGTTGCTGGTTGATTTCTTCTGATTCTTGCTATGATTCTACAAGTATTTGGTACTTTCTATAGTTATCTCAAATTGAATTAGTCTATGAGGAGTGTTATGGCAGGGGCTGAAGGACTTTTTCCTGAATTCAAGGCTTCTGCACAAACCAGTTGCTCCCAGATATGGCTGTTATAGTAGGCATTCCTCTTGGACTACAGCATGACTAGCAGAATGAGCAGAAGCCATGTAGAGCAGGACAAGATACTGGAAGAGGGATGAAAATTGCTTTCAGTAGGAGGCCATACCTGCCCGGCATTTTCAGGGAGCAATTCTCCTACCTGAACCCCAGCAAGGAACAATGTGTGATATGTCTGTGCTTCACATAGAATTTCCTCACTGAAATCTGCCATTCGCTGCAACTGCAATATCAGAGCAGAGCAAGGACAGCACTGCCAGTTGCTGTGAAGCTGACTGTGACCATGAACTTTTATGCACTTGGCTCTTTCCAGGCTGTAGTTGGAGATATTTGCAACATTTTGCAGCTTGCCATCCATTGTTGTGTAAGGGAGGTCACTGAAGCTCTCTGTTCAATGACAGCTAACTACATTTCATTCTCTCTTACTAGAGTCAAGCAGGCAGAGCGAGCACATGGCTTTGCTAGGATTTCAGGCTTCCCCATGATGCAGAGTGCCATTGACTTCACGCACGTCACTTTATAGGCACCACATTGCAACTTTGCACTATTCCAGAACTGAAAAGGATTCCACTCCCTCAATGTCCAACTGGTGTGTGACCATACACAGTGAATCATGCAGGTCAATGCTTGGTAACCTAGCATGCCTTCATTCTCCAGCAGTTCACCGACCATCTGCATTTGGACCACAATGGAAAAACCAAAGAGTGGCTACTGGGTACCAAGAGTTATCTGCTGACCACATGGCTGATGATTCTGCTGCGCCACCTAATGCACATTTGCACAGCATTCATTCAATGAAAGCCATGTTGCTGAACAAAATGTGGTTGATCAGACCACTGGATGGCTGAAACAAAGCTTCTGCTGCCTAGACTGCTCTGGGGGACTCATGTAGATTCAGCAGAGCAGAGGTTAAGATATGTTTTGGTCTGCTGCATGCTGCTCACACCTACCATAACAAATGGACAGCCCCTGCCACCAGCTATATGACGAGTAGTTAAGGAGCAAGAGGAGAGGGAGAGGAAGGGAGAAGGCAACCTAGACACCCATTTTCCACCTGGGCTGTCAGTAAAGCACTCACCTGAGTGCAATGCCAGTAACTGCAAGCCCCAATTCACCACCAGTCCAATAGCTTCCCTCTGTCACTCACCATCTCAGCATCCCCTTAGCCACAATGCACCAATAAAAGCCACCGCAAAATAAACATTCCATATCAAAATTATAAATGAAATCATGCCATATTGCATGCAAATGTAAACTAATCACCATTGTTCATACCCATCTATGTTCTTCTGTAGCCTGCCCCATTGAAGTTCTCATCTGAGTCCTCTCTCTGCAATGGAACCAATGCATGTCCTCCAGTGGGCTGGCTTCTGCACTATCTCTGCCCTGGCTGCAGCTCACTCATGCCAGGTGTCTTTCCAGGTGCAGATCCTGCCTCTAACCTATCCTCAACGATATGGTGACTGTCAGTACCAGAACTAGTGGCTGAGAGTGCAAAGTCAAGTGATGGTGCTCACTGCCAGGTTATATCTCTTGGGTGTCTGAAAAGAACAAGACACAAGAGTGAGTGGAGGGAGTAAATTAAGAGCTGCATGCTTACACCATCAGCTGCTTGTAAATCAGAAGAGTTTGTGGGATGAGGGACAAGTGGGCATGTGAAAAGGAGGGTCAAGTATGACGATACCATCAGCTTCGGCAGTTTCAACAATGGCCCACCCAATAATGACCAGCACTGGCATGCAGTCATACCTGTCCCCCACAAATCCCAACCACCCCCTCTTCCTTCTGCCCCCAGCCCCACAGTTAACTCCCTCTACCTCCAGTTGTACACCACAAAAAAGGAAATTGTGTCAGTGAGTGACATGCAATCTATTTGGCTGATGTGGATGTCACAGCTGAATAGCTATCAGTGTGTGCCAGCTACGAAATGTGATTATGAGGTTTGCACCAGCATGAAGTGTTTGAGCGTGAGGTGAAGCTATCAAAGTTAGGTATGTGGCCTGGATCATAGAGATTATAGGTAGGTGAGTGATGGGGATATGGTGATATTATGTAGCTGAGGCTAAAAGTGCAGTTAATAGGATATGGCATTTGAAGATGCATTCACTGACCTTGACCACTCGTGTGAGGTCATTGAACTTCTTGTGGCACTGCATCCAGGTTCATAGGGCTAGATTGCTAGATTTCTGGCACTCCATGGCTATTTGCTCCCACTGCCATCTGGGGGCCCTCATTACCCCCTGTGGCTACATGACATCTCTCTTCCATTCAATCTGCTCCACTCAGGTCTCCAGTGCAGCATTCAGAAACCTCCCAGCTCTCTCCCATGTTGTGCCATTCCTCACTCAGATTCAACCAGAATTCCCAAAACCAACTCCAGCCACAATGCACCTCCCAATTAAGAGGTGAAGGCTAGCTTTAAGTGATTCAGACTAGCTTTCAATGGTGCTAGTTACTCACAATATTGGCCCCCTGCTAATGCACCCAACCAATAAGCAGAGCAGTTGGCATTGGCTGAATGTAGAGATCTTTCAAATGATCAGGCATCATCAAGTTGGCACGTTGCCTGCATTGCAATCAACAGGTGCCAGTTAATCAAACATTGCGATCCCACGCCCACTTTCAGGGCTATCCAGCTTAGCCCCTCATGTGTCATTGACCACGAATGGTTATGTTTTTTCATTGCATGTTGAATAATCACTTTGAGTCACAAAGACTGCAATGTGGTGGGAGTACAAAAAGCACTGTTGTCTGGGGAAAACTAGAGCACAGAACATTGTGTCTGTTAGAGATAAAGGGTTTAAAAGGCATTGAAAATCTTAGCCATAATGTGCTGATTAAATTACGTGAGAGCCTCACATGAATAGTGATGATCAGCAGTGTGGCATTCCATGCTCAAATTTAACTTCATTTAAGATTTGATTATTGCTATTCAGAGCTGAAGATAATGGCTATAAAATATCTTGCATATTTTAGTTTCTCCAGCTCTAGGAGAAGAGGCAGATGTATTCCATAGCTTCTCAATTTATAAGCCAGGTTAAACTGGGCTTCCATTGGCTTAGAACCAAAGACAATATTTCTTTCTGCTTGTATAGAATAAAACACACTGGAGTAGTTCCTTACTTTCAATTATCTCCTTGCAATGACATGAAAGGCAGAAATAAATTCTTTCAATTGCTGTGAAATATTATTTAAGGTCGATTAGGAATAAATTGTTATGTTTTACTATTTCACCCATGAGCTGGGAGAGATGGGAATTGCTGCTAAGTACATCACACAGGATGAATTGTCAGCACTCTCATTCCCAAAGCTCCTGCTTACTGTCATTGAGTCTTCTGGCTCGAGGCCCCTGTTGTAAGTGAACCTTTTGTCCCACATTGTGTAGCATTAATATGATCGATGTCTTGTCCAATTGTGGGTGACAATCATTTTGCTTGTCCTATCAGTTTTCAGATACACAAATTATATATGGACTGCATGGGTATTTGCTGTAACTATATTAATACTGGTACCACTTTAATAACTGCCATACTAGAATGATCTTTTCCTCCTTGAGGTTATTTATATACCTACAATGAAGTTTATATAAAAGCTTAATAAATACAATTCATGATAGTGTATTTTTTCTTTAAATGCAGTAACCTGTGTTTTCATCACAACATTTCAGTGCTGAGAAATTGTGCAACAATCTATTTTCATGGCTAATTTAGCCAAATACCTGCTGAAGCTTTGTGACATCACAGCATTGTGAATTCTGAAAACTGTCTTTTAATTTTTTTCAAGTAGATTAGTGTATTTTCCTAGTCCTGGAAATAACTATTTAATTGCACAAAATTGTTTTTATTTAGTAGTTGTTCATGCATTTGTCTAATCAATTTTTTCTCTGTTTCATGAAGACACTGGGGGAGGAATTTGTTCACTTAGTACCACTTCTAGCAGCACTATGCAAAGTTACCTCGATTCCTGTGGCAAGCAGCGCCGCACATTGCTACCTGCGTGGTCCAGGTGGCTTTCTTCAGTGATATCAATGGTGAACACCACAAGGGCCATGTAAGTAGCAGCCTGCAGCACTACTCGCCTGGGGAATCGAAGTAAGTCGGCGTATGGCACTACGTAAATGAATTTCACCCCATTGACTCTTGCTTCAGTGAAATCCCTGGGCACCGATTGGCCCTCAATATCTTACCTAAATGAGTGTTCTTCTTCTTTGCGCGTCAGACAGAGGTGTCGTGGCTTCATAGTTATTATTCTGAAGATAGAAGATATCATGCTGATTAGCAGGCTCAGTCTGACAGAATAATAGAGTTGAAGGAAGCTGACAAAGCTACTATTCAGGTCATTATTAATTTACTAATATAAGACGCAAAATCTGAACCTAGATTCACCAGCTTTTACCAGATTGCTTAAAAATGAAATTGACAGCTGGTGCTGGAAGAAACCTCAGTTCATCAATTTATATTTTCCCAAATCTAAAACTGGAATGTGCAATGAAAGCAGAAGAGAATGGGAGCATGCCTTGGCTTCTGATATTTGTTTCAATGCTGATAAGAAAAGTGATTGAAATCTTGATAAGTAATGCCTGCAAATCAGGAAACACAAACGTGGGGCAAATGGATCTTTCCTTCAGACAACTGTGAGCACAAAAACTGCATTGTGTTCAAATTCGCAAGAGTAACAGCTTCGCCTGTCTGCCAAAAAGGCAGATACGCGTTCCATCCCTATCTGTGGTGGGTTTCTATCCATCCAGAGATAACTTTCTATCAGTGTCTATTTCTGTGTACTTTCTAGGCCACTAAAATGCTCATTAAAGATCTCTGGAGGAAATGCAGCAGAATCTGTGTATTCTTACCTTCTCGGACATTTCAATGCTCCCTGCATGCTGTATGTCAGCTCTGAGATCAGGCCTGTGGACAGATGACTGAAGAGCTCAGAGGGTGAGAGTAAAAGGGAATGAAAAATTAGGAGAGAAGTTAAAGGATGTAGTAGAAAAAGAAGTTGGCAGTTAAGTGGGCGATTACACTACAAAAAAATGTAGAAGTCGTTCAGTAGTTTTAGAAACATATGCAATAAAAATTGTTGAAGAAAGGCATGTGTTTTTTTATTTTACATGACTGTTATACTGTTATATACTATAAAAGTTATACTGTTTGACACATGGAATAAATACACAGTAGATTATTGCTGGTACCCTTGAAATCCAGAGACATTGGCCAGGATTTTCCAACCCCACTTGCCTCTGGGACCTTCTGGTGCCACCGAAGGTCAATGGACTTTTGGCTGGCCCGCCACATCCCACACGGCTGGTCCCTCCACAGTGGGGCCGGAAAATCCAGGTAAACCTTTCTAACAGGAAAGGTATTCAAGTCACCTGAACTAATTTTGCTCCGAGATTTACTTACGCCAGAAATACAGGTGTGGATTTTAACCCTATTCAAACCAGCAGAAATTGAGTGGGCAAGCAGTTAAAATCCTGTTGATTTCCTGCCTGGGCTAGATCTCACCACTTCCGATTTTTACCAACACTTCTGGACAGGGGGCCAAGTGGTGTGCTCAAAGTCCATGGTGACCTTCCCTAATTATTACTGATCAGAGTGCAATTACGTCATCGGGCCCCGGCTGCAATTCCGACTCTGGCCTTAATAGAAAGCCACTGTGACTTTCCGTCAAATGAAGGCCAGTCAGAAGAGGATTAGAAACCGAAGAGGGCATTCAAAGTAAGTTTTTAGTTATTTATTTTTTTTGTTGGGCCAGGAATAGCAGGGAGGAGGAAACTCTAGACCTCAGCTTTCATGCACTAAAGTCTTTTGAACAATTTTGCCACTTTGTGTTGATGCACACCCAAAACCACTTTGCATCAAATAACAGGATAAGTTCAAGAAAATGTGTTAAATGAGACCAATTATAGATTTAAAAAAGGCATTTATACAATTTGAAATGTAATTACTCATGTCGTACACTGCTTAGCCTGTTTGCAAAAAATTATTTATGTACTATTTTAATGCAGTTTTTTTTTAACAACTGGGTTAAAACAGCAAAGAAAGAAATTTTATGCAGCCTATCAGAGGAAATTAAACCCCCAGTTTGTTACTGGTGCGGAAAATGATGGGAGTTTGAGATATATATCACAAAATATTGCATATCAGAGGGAAATGTGCTTCACAAAATTGAGCCTGTTAAAAACACAGGCCGGAATTTCCAGCCCCACGTGCCGGCGGGATCTTCCAGTCCCACCGATGTGAACGGAAATGTCAATGGCTCGCTGGCCCTGCCGTGGGGAAACTCACACTGGGGGGGCTGTGGGGCTGGAAAATTCCAGCCACAGTCCCTGTGTTGGCATCCCTGCTCAATTCTCTTTAAAATTTAAATGCCTAAATAAAGATTGAAAGCATATTCCAGTCCTAGTTTTATTCTTTGTTGCAGTTTTGTTTTTTTGTAATATAAATATGAAATAAGTTCATAGTGGATGAGTTCAGAGTTGTGCGAAAATGAAGCTTGAAAATGGAATTGTTTTTTAAGTGATTTTCAATTGTTGCTGTGCTCTGACTGTTAACGTTTCAATGAGACCAAGATCAGGAAATGTTCAAGGCTTTGAATAGCTTAAGTTAAATATGTAAACCTAAGTCAAGAAAAAAATATGCAGCATATGTACTGTAACATATATCTAGTAGTGTGCATTTCCTGGAAAATGCTTCTTTACATAGATCAGGACAAAGGAGGAGTATTATGACATCATTGTTGGCCTTCAGCAAATTGCGAAAGGGTTCACACCATGGAGCAGCCTCGATCTTTGACCAGTGTGCAGGCTTGATCCTTTATATTGCACGGCTGAGAAACTTTGTGAAGTCCAATAGTTAGACTATTAAAAATCACAAGTCACAATGTCTAAAGTGAACTGATATTTTCTAAGTATTTCCAAAACCATACCTTATTTGGCTATGTCTGCAATTAACAATATGCCTAATGGGTATATAATGTTTTAGATTAATGATAAACAGGGTAGCACTGCTCCTTTCCAACCAGTGTTGCCATTTTATATTTGGTATAGAGAACCAGGTGTCATAGGTTGAATGCTCAAATTTTTGTTCTACATGATTTCAGAAACATTTCTAAACAGGTATTTATCCAGCTCCTTTTTGAAGACATTAATCTCCTCAATTTCAACAGCTAATGTTATATTTTAGCCATAAGTTATTGGCTCCAAAATTATAATAACTTCTTAGGACATAAATCCCTCTGGTGGATCTTTATACTTTTTTTTCATTCGTTCATCATTTATTGCCCATCCCTAATTGCCTTTGTTCAGAGGGTATTAAGAGTCAACCACATTGCTGTGGGCATGAAGGCCAGACCAGTAAGGATGGCAGATTTCCTTCCCTAAAGGACATTAGTGAACCAGGTAGGCTTTTATGATAATCAGCAATGGTTTCATCTGCTGTGGTGGGATTCGAACCCAGGTCCCCAGAGCATTACCCTGGGTCTCTGGAATGCTAGTCAGTGACAATACCACTATGGCACCACCTCCCCCTGGTGGTGAGGGAAGGGGTGGTGGGGGACGGGGTTGTTGTGCAGGTGAGGGAACATGTAATTTTGGGAGGAGAGGATCTGCCATTTTTTACATTCAATTTACATTTTGTCTTAAGTTCCACCGTTGTGACTTTTGCCTTTTCCTCAGTCCCATTTTAACACTTTTTTCCTGGTGTCACCTGAGTGCCTGTGCTTTGAAAAATGGGGATAACTGCTCTATATACCCGTGAATCTCTTGATATGAATGTAGTTCTTGTCTAAGGGCTACTGAGTCTGAGGATGGACCTTTTCTAGAAATGGTATCTCCACAGCCTCGATCTGCTGACTTTCTTCTCTCTGTGTAGACCTCTGAAAGAGCTGAATATAGTAGACTCTGGTGCTTATGTCCTGAGGAAAGTGGCCAGGAAACCGACTGCCACCCGTGATCGGGCCCCAACAGCCATTTCATACTGGTTGGCCAATTAAGGGCCAGCCAGCGTCAAACGCACGCTGCACCGCTCAGTGCTGCCTGGGTGGGGGCGGGAGGAGCGCGAGCACAGGAGCCCACGCATGCGTGCGGGTGCGCGCAGTAAAAGCTCCCTGAGCCGCGGAGCTGTCACATGAGCAGGGACATGTTAAATATGAATGTAAAAAGTTTTTAATTTTCTTTTTTTTAATCCCCATTTGAAACCTCACCCTGGCTGTGGTTGCAGTTTTGCCAAAAATGCAAAGGCCACTTGGCCTTTTCGCCCGCCCGCCAACTGAACGGTTGGACTAACAGTGAAAAATTCCAATCAATTAAGGGCCTTACTAGGCCGCTTAATTGTTGGCGGGCACGCCTCCGTTGTGTCCAGTAGGCGCTCGATTGGTAAATCCGGGGACAGCATATTTCCTCCCTTTGGCAGCCATGACTTTGCAGCAGCTTCCGATCTCTTGAGTGCTAGGTCTTTGCAGGGGCAGCCTTTAAATATGGCACCTGGTTTAGAGAAGGCCTGATGTGACGGTAGGACGGGCGAATGAGAGAATGACTTGCCAGCGACCTAGCATGTTTCCTGGAAATGCATGATTAATGAGGTGAGATTGGGATGATACGGCGTGAAAGCCCTCCACTGCGGCCGGTGGGTAAAACGTTCTTTTTCCCCGTCAGCTACCGCACTTCATGCAAATCCACCCAATGTAATTAACAAGATTTTGAGAAAGACCAAAGAAAATCAGTTGTGTTCAGCTTCTTTTGAAAAGAATGTTCTGTTGTCTGACAAAGGATTTCAGCAGGCCCTGTTAGACAAGTGGGGCTACACTGATGTAAAACTAGAATTGGGCTAAATAAACTTAACCTTTTCAGTATCAATCACTCTTCACAGTATTGAAAGAATTCATTGTCATTTAAATGCCACAAAATACCATTTGCTCTTAATACCTAATGTTGAATATTCTGAAGTGAAAGGATGAAACATATGCAGTACTCTAGTTTCTTCAGCCCGAACTGAATATCCTGCAGTCGTCATCTGTATATTTTTATTCCAGTGTAGAATTAGTACTCTCATTGTCCTCATTAAATAACATATCATTTTGTGAAGTTTGCATTGTGGCTGATAGCACAAATTGTTTTTTAATAAGCAGTTAATGCAGTGTGCTGACACCAAGGTTTGAGAAGAGCAGTGGTAAGCACAGATAGGCCTGAATTAACAGCTAGTGTTTTTAGACTGAGATTTTCTAGAGTTAGTTACAGAATCATAGTTTTTTTTCAGCTCATGCAGCACCCAGCTCAGTGAACTGCACAATTTGGGTAAGAGATTGCAGATTATGTTGAAAGCTCAATGTCAATTATGGAATGCGTGTTATTTTCTCCTGTTTTCAATTTCTTCTGTGCAGTTTTTATTCCAATCATGCCTGTTTTTTTTTGTTGCGAGTATCTGGTTCTGGTGTTTTAGTGTTTTAGCACTGATTTTTAGTTTTAGGAACTAAAATTTGACGTGGAAAATGGGATAAATACAATTAAAGCAGCTTGGAGTCTATTACACTTAAAAGATTGGGGCCATGTTGCTTTAAGAGGTTAACAGCTTGAAAGGTAAGATCATAAAACAGCAGGTGGACTGGAGAGCTGGAGACGTGATGAGTACACTGTTTGCAAAGGCATACAGTTCAGAAAAATGTTTTTGTTTTGGGAGTTAGAGCTAAATCAGTTTAAAATCATTCAGTAAACCCTGAACGTTTATAAAATCCATTCACTTCGCCAGATCAAAAAAGAATTATGAATAATGAATAATTAAAAACTTAAAGGTCAGTTTGAGGATAGCCCAGAGCAGGCCACATAATCATTGAGATGGATGAAGATTAAGAAGGCTTTCTGGTTTCAGTTTATCTGGGTGTTCGCTGGGAGAGGTTTTTAGTTGCAGTTTGGACCTCATTTGGTTTACAGCTGCCTAAGAGGTAGCCGAAGTAAACGATAGTTAGCTAGGCCTGCGCTGTAAGCAGAGCAAAACGCTAACTTCATCATTGACCACGTGGAAGGCGGGTGAGGCTTAATCTGTTTGAATCTTATAAGGAACAGAAGCCGGAAAATTGCCTGATTTGAAGCCAGTGGGAAAATCTATAGCGGACCTTCCAATGTCTTTTTACAAAAGAAATCAGTCAACAGATTAGCTTGGATGTATTGAAAAATTCCTAGAACAAGAGACTTGAGGCCTCCATAGTCAAGAGATGGTAAATGAAAGATTTACCTCTGAGAATAGCTAGAGCTGAGGAGAATTCTCCAGAGGGCTGTGGCATTCTTATGGGTGGTCCCTACAGAAGTAAATAACTTTAATATTGATGTGTCTTACAAGAGAATTCTTGGGGGAAGTAAGAAGTAAACCTGAGTACATAACATGTGTAGTTATAAGCTATAGTATTAACTTACTCGTATTTGGTTTGTTTAATTTGTTCTATATATAATAAAGTTTGTGTTTTGCTTAAAAAAAGTGAAGGCTTGTGGCACAGTTCTAGTGCTTAAAAGAAGGTGTTTGGATTTCTATTTAAATGTTAATGGTCCCTAACTGGATCATAACATATTGCTCTGTAGCTCTTAAAACACAGCCAAGTATTCTGTTCCTGCAATACATTCAAAGTTTGTGTGAATCTAAACTTAATTGAAATCACATCTGGAGTGTTGCTCTGCATACAATACAGGATTGGATATGAATAGAAATTGTTCATAACAATTCCCTGCCTCTCATCCAATGCACAGTAAATGTGAGAAAACTCTGGTACTTTACATTCGATGCCAACAACGTCCAGGTCCCACAAAGAATCCCAGAGCTGACCCTGCTCCGGCTTCCCTCCTGCCCACTGACCACCCCCCTCACCACTTGCCTCTTTTCCCTTGGGTCCCAGGCAGTGCCCTCCTGCCTTGCAAAGTCTCGACTTTGTCCGCTGACCTTCATGTCAGTCCTGCTGGATTTGGGCAGGAGCCCATTCTAGAAGATGATAACGAGGCCTGGGAGTTAAACTGGTCCAACTAGGGTTTACACCGGTGATGTCAGGACAATTCCCGCCCATCCCAGGAATGCCCTGATTTAAAAATCAGGGTTTGCAATTCTAAGAAAGAATATCAAACTCAGGAGCTTTAGGGGTTTTAGTACTCTTTCAAACCGAATTAGCATTAATCTGACACTACACCGAGAGCCTAAAGGTGGGAAAAGAGCACTCATGACCTCAGCCGAACTCATGGTGGTTACATTCGTATGGTGAATGAGATATTGATATTCAAGCAAAATACTGTAGATGCTGGAAATCTGAAATAAAAACAGAAAATGCTGGAAAGACTCAGCAGGCCTGGCAGCATCTTTGGAGAGAGAAACGGAGTTAAAGTTTCAAGTCTGTTTGATTCTTCTTCAGAATGAGATGAGTGAGATATTGATACTGGGAAAGCAGAGCCAAACTGAATTAAATCACTCGCCCTCTCAATTGAGCCTAATGGGCTTCTTTATGTTTGCTTGAATGCTGCTTAATTTGGATAAATTCAGAGCGAGGTGATATTTCCTTTTTTTTAAAAAAAAATTGTGTTAAAACAGATGGAACTCCCTCTGATTTCTGTATGTCCCCGTGTTTTCTTGCAGTGATGGTAGATGGTAAATGAATGTTTGGTTCTAGAGCAAGAAAGCAATCTTCTTTCTTAGAAATAACTAAATTTATAAAAAGCTTGCCTGCCATGATCGTAGAAAAGAACTCTCCTTCCTAGCAGTGCATTAATATTCGTCTCAAAGATGTCTTGCTTCTTATGGAGTATGTCTCTGATCCTTGGTAGGGAAAGTGGGAGAAGAATGTCCTTTTGGTGCTCCATTTGACTGGTAGGATATCATCACAAACTTGGTTTCAACTCTAACACTGTTGACCCCATGACTCACAATAGAATGATTCCTTTAATGACTAACACAAAATTCGAGCATTAACCCTCAAGATTTCTGGAGTTTTATTTTGGCAGTGTTGGACATTTCTAGCCTCATTGAGAAAATGATCTCTTGTAATACATCTGGGGAGATCTTAAACTGAAAATCAGACTTTTTCATAGATCAGGGGCTGAATTTTATGTGTCCCCGGCGATTGTATTTCCTGTGGGTGGGGGGAGGGGGCACGTAAAATAGGGTGTGTGACCGACTGATGGAGCTGCCGGCTAATCAGATCAGCGCTTTATGGCTCCCGGGGTTGTGGGGGTGGGGGTGGGGGTGGGGCTCGGCGTGGAGGATGTCGGCTGCATACTGGCGTTTATTCAGCCCCAGGTCATAAATGGTTGTTCATCTTATTATGACACCTGTAAGTAGGAATCAGTTGAAATTCTGTGTTAGCTAAAAGCATTTTAAAAACCTGGCTAACTAAAGGCCTCTACTGACAGTAAGTTGAACTTCTGACATTGCAAAGCTGAGAAGAGAGAGAGAAAGAAAACATTAAAACCAGTTCTGACCCAAAGTGGCTTCGCTTAGATGCTACGCTTAAGATGCTAGCGATGCTTGTGTTGAACTGGGAGTCTACAGCTGCGGGACAGTTGGAGATTTGAAGGGATAACCTTCCTGGAAGTACCCGGAATGTCTGGGAAATCTCACCCCTTATGTGAATCTTTGAAACAGCCTCAGATCAATTGGTTAAACCTTCCAACTTCTGATAAGTAAAATTCTTTTGTTTTGGACCTTGAAGCTTGTGGCTTCATTCTTTTAGTGAAAATCTGGGTTCTCAGATTCTAAAAATAAATGAAAACCTTACTGGTCTCTACCGAGATCATAACGCACCACCTTCTGCAGCATGGTTGATTCCCTGTGAATCATAAGCAATAACAAAATCACTGCAAGCAGATGCAAAGAGAATAAGTACACAATTACTGTGTTACTGAGATGACCAACTTTAAAGCCATTTTCAGAAACATTAACCTATAGTAAATCACTTTTATATACCATGTAAAGATTAAGGTTCCAAATATTCTCTTAAATTACATTCACTCTTGCCTTGATGATCACACTATGCTATAACAATCAAATACCAAAGATCCAAAGATGGTAAGAAAACTGAACAGAAAAAAATTACTCATCCACATTAGTAACTTTGACAGTCTGAGGGGCCAGTGGGCACCTTCTAATGCAGTATTTAATCCTGTTTGGCAACTGCAGGATAAACATAAAAGAAACCTTGATTTTAGATTCAGTACAGTTGAAAACCATACCTGATAGGAAATGTGATGAGGAATATTTTTTCCATGCCATAATCCCCATTGCAGCATTGGAATGATCAAATAATCACTTCCCTATAATATCATGTCTGGAGTAGAACCACGAAAGTTACTGGTGTTTTGGCCAGACTACAATGTTTGTGCTGTGTTTATACTCCAACCAGCATCAGAAACAGGCTACATTGAAGGAGAAATTAAGCTGTAAATGGTACATAACAATTTAGACTTGGCAAATGATGGCGGGCTGAATTCTTACAGGAATATTCTTAGTAATGAGTAAAATTTGAAAGCTTAACTGTCCTCATATGAATGCAAGCCCTTTCCCTGTATTTCAACAGCTATAAATAGAATTCCTTATAGATTTGAGGCACAGGCACCTGTGAAGAAGAATGATTACTAGTAATCAGCTACCTCCACTCAAGTCCTGAAAACATTGCAGCACATAATGTAGAACTTATAAGTGAACATATATATATAATATTGTGCCTGGCAGCAATGTAGAGCAGGCTCTGTTCTCTTAAGCCTTCAATGAAGAGCCAGAGACCAGGAACATTGACTGAGAACAGACTTGCTCAGTGCAGTTACTTGGCTGATATACATCAATGTTCTGAAGTCTTTTCCATATTGATATATATATAGGAACAATTAAAGGGAACTGTTACAGCTTCCGGCATGCTCAATAAGAATAAAGCATTTTATAACACCATGCTCATTGCACAATGCACCCATTGAATCCTATAATAAGCCTTTTGGTTGACTGTGAAAGGCAGATTTCAAGGCTTCTGAGAATGAGATCCACTACAAATAAAAAGCTTTTCCAAATATGCTTGCCAAAAAAAATCCTTCTGGCTTTGAGGGAATCAGTCAGGTTGTGACAGTTTTCCCCCCCCCCATTTTCTTAACACTGACCCTTTATAAGTGTAGAAAGGTGCAAACAAATTGTTTAAACAGGGGGACAATGGTGTAGATCCAATAGTAGCTTTCAAAAGGGAATTGAATAAACACTCAAGGAGAAGAAAATGTGGGTATATGGGAAGGAACATGGGCAGTGGGACTAGCAGGATTGCTTTTTGAAAGAACTTGAGACTTGATGGGCCTAATGTCGGCATCCTGTGCTTCCCTATTCTATGATTCAACCACAGCTCAATTTAAATCCATTCACTCACTCTATAACTTACTGTGTTAAAATAAGCACAATACCCCAACACCATTTTTCTGTAGCCTTCTGGACTCAATAAAGAGTTCAAACACTTTAGATCATAACCTCTGCCTCCATCTTGTTCTATTAATTTTTTCGTTTTATGTTTTTTTTATTGCTGGCTCGTTTCTTTCTTTATCCCTCCATGTTGCATTCAGTTTGCTGCATATATAGCCATTCATGCCTCAGCTGGACTTAACCCTTTTTATCTCTACTATACCATTTGCCACTCTCTTTGGCTTTTGCATCATGAAATCTCCTATAGTTTTCCCTACCCTCGATCCTATCACGGACCTGTTCCTTTCTTTCTGCCCCCTCCCCTTTCAATTGACTTAAAAACTCTTACATCAACCTGAAATGTTAACTCCCTCTCTCCACAGATGCTGCCTGATTTGCTGAGCAGTTCCAGCATTTTTGGTTTTTATTTCAGGTTTCCAGCATCTGCAGTATTTTGCTTTTCTACCCAAGGATCGTTGGAGACTGTTTTGCCTATTTTCTCCGATCTAAGGTTTTACATGTTTGTCGAAAGGTTTATACAGATTGCATTTTTTTTTATTTAATGCACAAAATATCTTGCAGATGTAATATATTAGCAAAGTACAAAGAAACGATCAAATTTGATCAAGTTTGTGAAAATTATGCAATTTATTCACTGATCCAATTTCAGTCCTGTTGCTAAATAAGATTAGGCAGGATGTAGTACTGCTGGATAGGAGTGGTGTATTACAGGAGGACAGGAGTAGTGTATTGCAGGAGGACAGGAGTGGTGTATTGCAGGAGGACAGGAATGGTGTATTGCAGGAGGACAGGAGTGGTGTATTGCAGGAGGACAGGAGTGGTGTATTGCAGGAGGACAGGAGTGGTGTATTGCAGGAGGACAGGAGTGGTGTATTGCAGGAGGACAGGAGTGGTGTATTGCAGGAGGACAGGAGTGGTGTATTACAGGAGGACAGGAGTGGTGTATTACAGGAGGACAGAAGTGGTGTATTACAGGAGGGCAGGAGTGGTGTATTACAGGAGGGCTGGAGTGGTGTATTACAGGGCAGGAGTGGTGTATTGCAGGAGGACAGGAGTGGTGTATTGCAGGAGGACAGGAGTGGTGTATTGCAGGACAGGAGTGGTGTATTGCAGGAGGACAGGAGTGGTGTATTGCAGGAGGACAGGAGTGGTGTATTACAGGAGGGCAGGAGTGGTGTATTGCAGGAGGACAGCAGTTGTGTATTGCAGGAGGACAGGGGTGGTGTATTGCAGGAGGGAAGGAGTGGTGTATTGCAGGACAGGAGTGGTGTATTACAGGAGGACAGGAGTGGTGTATTACAGGAGGGCAGGAGTTGTGTATTGCAGGAGGACAGGAGTGGCATATTGCAGGAGGACAGGAGTGGTGTATTACAGGAGGGCAGGAGTGGTGTATTGCAGGACAGGAGTGGTGTATTGCAGGACAGGAGTGGTGTATTGAAGGAGGACAGGAGTGGTGTATTGCAGGAGGACAGGAGTGGTGTATTGCAGGAGGACAGCAGTGGTGTATTACAGGAGGGCAGGAGTGGTGTATTACAGGAGGGCAGGAGTGGTGTATTACAGGAGGACAGGAGTGGTGTATTGCAGGACAGGAGTGGTGTATTGCAGGAGGACAGGAGTGGTGTATTGCAGGAGGACAGGAGTGGTGTAATGCAGGAGGACAGCAGTGGTGTATTACAGGAGGACAGGAGTGGTGTATTACAGGAGGGCAGGAGTGGTGTATTGCAGGACAGGAGTGGTGTATTACAGGAGGACAGGAGTGGTGTATTACAGGAGGACAGGAGTGGCTTATGACAGGAGGGCAGGAGTGGTGTATTGCAGGGCAGGAGTGGTGTATTACAGGAGGACAGGAGTGGTGTATTGCAGGACAGGAGTGGTGTATTACAGGAGGACAGGAGTGGTGTATTACAGGAAGACAGGAGTGGTGTATTACAGGAGGACAGGAGTGGTGTATTACAGGAGGACAGGAGTGGTGTATTACAGGCGGGCAGGAGTGGTGTATTACAGGGTAGGAGTGGTGTATTGCAGGACAGGAGTGGTGTATTGCAGGAGGACAGGAGTGGTGTATTGCAGGAGGACAGGAGTGGTGTATTGCAGGAGGACAGGAGTGGTGTATTACAGGAGGACAGGAGTGGTGTATTGTAGGAGGACAGGAGTGGTGTATTGCAGGAGGACAGGAGTGGTGTATTGCAGGAGGGCAGGAGTGGTGTATTACAGGAGGGCAGGAGTGGTGTATTGCAGGACAGGAGTGGTGTATTGCAGGAGGGCAGGAGTGGTGTATTGCAGGAGGACAGCAGTCGTGTATTGCAGGAGGACAGCAGTCGTGTATTGCAGGAGGACAGGAGTGGTGTATTGCAGGAGGGAAGGAGTGGTGTTTTACAGGAGGACAGGAGTGGTGTATTGCAGGAGGACAGGAGTGGTGTATTGCAGGACAGGAGTGGTGTATTACAGGAGGACAGGAGTCCTCAGGGGATTCCCTGAGTCGTTCCCTGCGCTCTTTCGCACATGCGCACAAAAGAGCGCAGAGATCTCCCTGAGGCATGGAGGTGCCTCAAGGAGATCAGTTTGACATGTGTAAATTTAAATAGAGGGAAATAAAAACTTTTAAAACATGTCCCCTCATGTGACACTCACTGTCACATGAGCTGGGACATACGAAATAATTATTTTAAAATTTTTTATTGACTTTTAAAACACTTCATGAAACCTCACCCCGCCCGTGGATGAGGTTTCATGAAAAATGTGAAGGCTGCCTGGGCTCTTCACCTGCCCACCAACCTTAAGGTTGGACGGGCAGCTCAGCTAATTGAATTAATTACTATTTAAAGGCTGCGTGCCTGCCGAACTGCAAATCTAAATGTTGCGCGGTGACGTTGGGATGCACACCCATCATCACTGCGGGTCATTTTACGCTCACCGACCGGAGAATTCTGCCCTTGGAGTGCATCTTTACTGCCTAATATCTAGTTAGATGATAGCATGTTCCAGAAACCGCAATAGATTAGGGGTATTTTCACTTGGGAAAAGGCATTGAAGCAGCAGTGAGAGCCTAAAATGAGCTCGATGCCTTTATCACCTTAATACCCATGATAATTGGCCTGCTGCCATTTTGAAGGAAGGCTATTGCTGGGCAGCCAACATCCATCCATCCTGCCACTCACCTGTCCAATTTCCACCCAAAATTTATAAAGGGGCTGTAAAATTAAGTTAATTTATTTTAGTAAGTGATTTAATAATGTGGTATTTCCTATTTTTAAAGGCTGGTGTACTTATGCATGCATTAAGAGAACAGTCATTGGATATATTTTTTATTGCGTAACTTTTTATGCTGATAAACATTGTTGATTTTTTTTATCCATCCTAATGTTTGAAAATTAACTTGTGGCCTTTTATTATTTATTTGATAAATTAGCTCTGACAGTTTTGACTGTTCACTTTAATGAAATAATTATGTGTGTGACTCCTCTCTCATACAGCAATTGTTCTTTAGTCTATTTGAATGAATGTCACTGCCAATGAGGCATCCAGGCTTGAAAAATTGGCTTTCCTTCTCATCACACGAAGAAGCAGAGAACTGTATATAGTGCTGGCTATTAGCCACAGTGTGAGAGAGTCTGGGGGAGGGATAGTGCGAGTCTCCTTGTGAGACAAGCCACAGATATTTTTTCTATTTAAAAATGAAAACGTAATACAGTTTCCAACTTTTATTAATGTTGTAATTGTCAATGTGTTATTAATTTGTAAAAAGGGACACATCAATACATCAAGTGAAACACACATTGCAATCTCATGCAGAGAATCATTGGTGCATTACTTGTGTTCATCACCTGGGGAACAGTCATACACTTCCATTTTGAGTAATGGATTGATTTGTAATTTTAGGGATTTATGGACTGTCACACCAATTTGACTTTTCAGATGATGTTAGCTCAGATTAAAGTGGCCTTTTGCTCCCTGTCCCATGTAAAACTTCACCTCTAGCTGCTTAGCTTAGCTTAGAATCAGAAAAACGTCTAAGGACTATAGCACCCTATTGCTGGTGCATATTGTTATGGCCTCTATAAACGATAGAACTAACTTTACTATGTAATAAATATGAAAGTATCGGCAAACACTGTCAGGCCACATGTAAACATTCGAGGGCTTGCTTAATTTACGCAAAACAGATGTCAAATTATATTTGTTAAAAATACACCATTTAGACTGAACATTGAAAATTGAATAAATACAGTGTATGAAACTTAACACTCAGTTGTAAACATAAGATCCTGATATGCTGGGATGACAGTCAATCCTCGCTTTCATGTTAGTTGAATATCCCGATTCTTTATCTTGTAAGAATTGTAGCATACTGTACAATCAATCTATCAGTCACTCCTGTGATATTCAGGGTGACATCTCGGTCCTGTTGCCTTTGGCATCAGTGATGTTAGGACATGTTCAATGAATTATCAAAGGCTATTGCTTAACTGGCTTTGTCACACTGATATTAGAACAGACATCAGGCAGCTCAAATGTCCCTGTGTAACAGTGACTTGAACAATCTCTAACCACTCATCATTACAGGGCTTATTGTTCCTTTATGAGGAGAAAAATGCTTCAGGCCATATTTTACCAGCCTATTGATTTTACAGGACTGGCTTTCAAGTATAGGGAGAAACTTCATAGATTTTTCATGTCGCTTTTAAGTATAGTTTTCCCTTCTGCTGGGTACATGACGCTTTTAAAAAATCTGTCATAAAATCTACACATTTGGCAGAATTTTACATTCAGCGTGCGAGGGCGCGCCTGACACGTCCGAGCGTAATATGACGTGCGATATTCCATTCGGCGGGCGAGAGCTGGAGTTGGCTGTGTGCCCGCCGATAATTGAAAGGCCTATTAAGGCCATTAACAAGCTAATTAAAATCAAATTAACGCTGCCCGGCCTAACATATGGTTGGCGGGCAGGTGAAAAGGCCAAGCGGCCTTTACATTTTTTAGGAACAAACGGGATGAGGTTTCCTAAAGCAAATAAACATTAACTAAAAACTTTAGTTTTGAATTAAAAACATGTCCCAGCTCATGTGACAGAGTCACACGAGGGGACATTTAAAAAAAATTTTTACTGCCTTAATAATTTTTTTCAAAAAGCGCTTCAATCTCCCTGAGGCAGCTCCGTGCCTCAGGGAGAGTGAAGCACTCGGCGCGAACTGCGCACCAGGCCCACTCTCCCTCCTCCCCCGCCCACACAGGTAGCACTGAGCGCTGCCGCTCACGATCCACGCAGAGCGGGCCTTAATTGGCCCACCCACGTGAAATCGCGGAGCGGAGCCTATCGCAGGCTTCCTGACCGCTCCCGCCGGACCAGGGAGAAATTCTGGCCATGAAGTTTTTAATGGCTGCCATCTTTGCTGATTCGCATACCTTTCAGACAGGTTCCTTGTATTAATAACGAGGATGTGAAATTGGTTGATTGAGTTATTTTAACTCTCGAGCAAGAGCTCAGAATCTTAAAATATTTTTGTTCCTTAATCTGTTGTAATGCATCAATGCACAATGCCCTAATTAAATTGATTGAAGACATATATGTGCTTATGTAAAAGGGATTAAATTTAACTAATGTTAAATTTAAGGGACTCGCCAGTTCAGAATTTAAACTAGTGCAGCAACTTTTTAAATCTATTGAATTTTCTACCTGTGAATCACTGATTGAAAAGTCTTCGGAAGGAATGCAAACAATTGAAAGTTTAATTATTCTTTTCTACTATTAAATGTTTTTGATTTATCGCTTATTTTCTGTCATATTTAACAAGGGATTGAACTGGATTTAAAGCAAATCTGAATTTATCCTCTTTCATATCCACTGAAAGTGTAAACTCACCTGAATTACAGAAACAAATATTCTAAGTCCTAAATCAATAGGTCACTCCAAGCCCAACGTTTGACTGAGCAAGTTGCAGGTGTCAAAATCAGGAACAGCAGGTTAAAAATAACATTTACAGAATGGATTGTACTGCTCATCTGTGAAAAGGCAGCATGCTTTGTTACATGACAGCCAGTTCTGACTTGAATTAATTAGATGGCCTGCCATGTGGGTATAATTTCAACTGGTGATTTCTATTTGTGGGAAAGGTAGTACGGTAGAAGAGAGAGCCGGCAATCCAAGGAAATTCGGGAGGATTTCTAAAAATTTGATCATTTGTATTAGTATCTTAATTCTCTGATCTGTACTGGACATTCTAAAATTCTGTTGCAGGTAAGGAATCTCCCGATGACTTTCAACAGAAGTGCTCCCCTTTGGACCAAAATGAAGCTATGTATAAGAACATTTGCTTGACAGTACAAGTTTCCAAACCAAAAAATGTTTCAGTAAGGCATAATGCCGTGCTTCCAACAAGCCTGAAAGACTTGGGGTTTTTAGGAATTTGTTGAACATGTTATCCAGTGGCCTTAGCCTCACACAGAGCAGAATCCTGCAGAATGACATCTAGCCCCAAATAAACTTTTTCACTGGATGAGAGAAGATTAAGGGGGAAACTATTAGAGAATTTCAAAATTATCAAGGGTTTTGAGAGGATAAATAGTGAAGTATATTTTTCCACTCGTTGGTGAAATTATCCATTTTGGTGGTGTTGGTTGGGGGGAAAATGTTGTCAGAACACTGGGAGAAGTCTCTTTTCTTCTACAAATAGTATTGCAGGATCTTTTACATCTACCTGAGTAGAATAAACTCTGGTTTAACTTATTGGGCTGAATCATCCTAGATTTGCATTAAGTGCGGAAGCGAGCAGGAAAAAGGATGTTTTACCCGCCTGCCACAATGGCAGCTTTGTGGGCCATATCATCCCATTTCCGCCTCATTAATTATGCATCCACAGAAAACAAACTGTCTCGCTGGTGGGTGGTATCTAATTTGCCACCATGCTGTTATCTCGCCGCTTCCTCACGCAGGGCGTCATATTTAAATCGCAGCTGCACACACACTTCTCAATGTTTGCAGCCCAGGAGGGCACTGGTGAAGACATGGTCCCAAAAGCCAAGAAGAGTGTAGCCCCCTGATTCAGTGACACATCTCTGGGACGCTTTTTGGACACCGTGGAGGCCGCCGCGATGTCCTCCACCCCAGCTCTCGCCACAGGGAGGCCCAGCAGTCTCTCCACTCTGGCTTGGGAGGCAGTGACAGAGGTGGTCACTGCCAATGCTGCCTACAAGAGGTTGGCCATCCAATGCAGAAAACAATGAATGATTTCATCCTTGCCGCCAGGGTAAGGCAACCATCTCATCACTCTAAACTCACACTCATTCACTGGCATTTCACTCTCTGCCAGCTCAAGAGACATCACCATTCACTCTCTTATACACACCTCTACATCTCTATCTGGCCTCATCTCCTCTGGAGACTGCCTCTTTAGCCCTCAGCATCTTGAGGCCACTTGCACAGATCAATGTGTGCCCCCACACACATCCTGGGATACCCTCCTTCCCCAGTACAGCCCTCACCCTGCACCCTCTTCCCTTGCCTGAGGCCGCTTTTCCCCCTTCCCCAAGCAAGCCCTAGCCCTGCAGCAGTTGAAAAGCCTTAAGGCTGGTCTGGTAGGTAGAGACCTGCCCGCGAGCCCCTTAAAAGTGATGTGGTGCTGCCTGTGAAGCCTGGGGCTAATGACCGTGAGTGCTGCCCGAAGAAAGGTAGGAAAACAAGCTTCGAAGTCCTGAGTGAGGTGCAGTTCACCAGGTGCCCAACGCTTATATACAGGTGCGAAACACGTCGGTATGCAATTACGTCGATGTGCCTGGATGGTCCAGCACGGTGGTGATTCTGGTGTGCAGGGCTTATAATGAGATGATAAAGTACTGAAATTAGGTTCCCAACATGTGGCATCGCGAAACCAATTTTTGGCCTTCCCGCCATGTTGTCCGCTCACACCCGCCATTGCCACACTGCGACACTGGAATGCCAACCTAGATTATGTGCACATGTCTCTGAAGTGGGGCTTGAACCCAAGACATCATGACTCAAGAGGCAAGAGTGCTACCATTGAGACAGTTTAGTTACAAGAATTTTTTTGTAATTGAGTGCTTTACCGCAAGTGGCTATTGAGACACTGGCTATAACAAAATTTAAGAGAGAATTGGATGAGCATTCGAAAAGGAAGAATATGAAAATATTAGAGGAAAATGGAATTAAATTAGGTCATTTAGTTTATTTAGAGCTAACAGCTGGCACTGGTACAGATGTGATTGGCCAAATGGCCACCTTCTATCATTAATGTGCTGAATGTATAAAATATCTGAAACATGAAATTAAAATGGTTTGGGTGGAGTACAATGAGGAACATAAATAACCTTGCAGTACAATAAGGAATGTAATTTGGTCATTACTACATTATTTATTCAAGTTGTAAATCAGCTTTTGCAGGTATGCCCTGATATAACTGGTTGTGAAGACATGCTGGGGTGGGGGTTAGTGGCGGATTGGGGTGGGGTAGAGCAATGGGTGATAATGAATCGGGAGCCTGTTTTAAGCTACGCCTATTGGAAGAGAAAACCAGGGGAGGTGAATCAGCCAGGATAAATTTATGCTTCCTCTAACTCTTAAGCCCTACATCAGCAGTGTTTCTCAATTTGTAAATGAAATGTGAAGCTTGGCCTGTAAGTGTTACTGTATTATTCTTCTCGATAAAGGAAGACAGTGCGCCCGATAGTTAATTTTGAATTGATTCATCTGATTTTATTTTCTCAGATATTGGTTATAGAGTTTTGCAGCTAAAATTGTTCAGATATTACAGATGAGCTCTTGAATTCAATTTCAGTTAGCTAGGGAAAATGTTTATTCTTACAATAAACTTTCTGGTTTTGTTGATTATTGTTTGAAGGTATTCTTGCTGTACTGTGTACTTTCATTCGTGTTTCTGCCATTTTGTGGCTTTAGAAATTTTTTATTGGCAACCTGTATTGTTCGCAATAAGGAATAGGACTTCATGTACTTTCTTGCCACTTAACCAGAGAGATGCTGTCAAGAAGAGCTTTTAGAGGTAGAATTAGTTATTTATTACAAGTGTTGAGCGACACTGGTATCAAAACCGGTATTGCATCTGTAGGTGGTGTTGGGAGTCACATGACACCCCCTCACCCCACCCCCAGCCGAGCATCAGTTTGGTCACACTCCCCAGTGAGGAAAATTGTAATCACTGTATTTTGTCCCACGCATCCTCCCCACCACCTCCTTTTACTATGCATCATATGGGTCATAACTCTTCCATACTACCACATGAAAATAAATTAGACATCACCTTCACTGTAAGAGTGTCTCTTGGCAAGTAACTTGAATGTTGTATTCAGAGTTTTTAAAGGTTGAGGCCTTGACTACAAGCCAGCTATTTTTTTTGCCTACTCCCATCTGATATGTCTCTGAGTTCCAATCACCCAAATTTTGAATTTTTTTCCCCATAATGTAGTACTGCTTACTCCCTGTCTCATTCTCAAGGGAAATGCTCAGCTAAGATCACTAATGGGCTACCCAACCTTCTGTTAGCATTCACAAAATCACTTAGTTGATAAATGTGTAATTAGTGGTAGTTAAAAGAGGAAAAAAGTGTGGATGGAAGAATATTGGTCAGGTAGGGGCTTTTAGAAATTTGGAATAATGGCTATTGATGAACTTACATAAAGTAAGTGTGGTGGATGTTATTCCCCTAAAGGTTATCTTGCTAAATCTAAATGTTTTTAAATAATCAGCTACAATGAATTCTGATTAATGATACAATTAATTTGCTGCACTGTGATTTTTTTAAAATGTTTTTGTTTAAACAGTAAATGACATCATCATGGGTACTGATCTGAAAGACCAACAGTTAGGGAGCTGAACTAACACTAGAGATATAGTCATAGGTCAGGAATAATTCAGCATTGCGTAATAGTTCATCTTTTTCACACTGTCAGGTTCAGTCATTCTTCTATTACCCCAGTGAAGTTACCCCAGTGAAGTCATCAGCGCACACTGTTAGACAAAAATTAAATAGCAAATCCTGACTGGATTAGATAGAATAAAACAAAGTGATGTTACTGTTAGTCATAGTTCTTTGTCATTGATTTTTAGAACACATGATGGTGAGATGTATTTGATGTTAATGTGCAATTGTTAAAGTCGTCTTTCCACTGTTCTGAGCCATGCATTCCCTTCAGCTTATAACTTGTTCTCTGACCTTGCTAAAAGCATGTCATGTACCAACAGCTTAGAAGCATATGACAGTGCAAGATATTAACCCTTCCCTTGCAATTTTTCCCTCCTACTTACAGGGAGGTGCCTGGCTCCCACTCAGTGCCATCCCACAACAGTAGCTGAGAACATGGCTTGATTTGTTTGTGTGTCAAATCTTTATGTACACAGTTTATTGTTTCCCATTGTATTTAGCACTCTCTCATGCTTTACTTTAAGTACTAATTTGACATGCATTATTTTTGAAACAAGAACAAAAATTGCTGGAAAAACTCAGCAGGTCTGACAGCATCTGTGGAGAGAAAGACAGAGTTAATGGGCAGGTTTTTCCGGTCGGCGAGCAGCGGGGGAGCCCGCTCACCGACGTGTAAAATGACGCGGGGATACTGCGGGCGTGTGTCCCGACGTCACCCCGCGCCATTTAGATTTTCAGTTCGGCGGGCACGCAGCCAAACCAGCTACATGCCCGCCGAACTGTCAACAGCCCATTAAGGCCATTAAAAAATGAATTAACCTGATTGATGGACCTGCCTGTCTAGCGTTAGGATTGGCGGGCAGGCCGGGAGCCCAGGCGGGCCTCGGAATAAACATGAAACCTCATCCACGGGCGGGATGAGGTTTTCATGAGGGTTTTAAAATTTCCAACAAATGTTTAAATAAAAGTTATGGACATGTCCCAACTCATGTGACAGTGTCACATGAGGGGACATGGCAGGGAAATTTTTTTATTACCTTTATGTCATCTTTTGAATCGGAGCCCATCTCCCTGAGGCAGCATTTTGCCTCAGGGAGATCTGTGCGTTCTTCCGTGCACATGCGCGAAAGAGCACACTCCATGCTGAGGGAATCCCGCCCCCCTGCCCCGCTCGCACAGGGAGCGCGTAGCGGACATCACGCTGGGCGGACCTTAACTGATGAGTCATACGGACTCGAAACGTTAACTCTGTCTTTCTCTCCGTGGATGTTGTCAGACCTGCTGAGCTTTTCCGCAATTTTTGTTTTTGTTTCAGATTTCCATTATCCGCAGAATTTTGCATCTATCTTTTCGCATTATTTTTTAGTTCATTTTAGTTGTTCCATTGTTCTACTTAAATGGTTTACTTTTCAAATTCTGTGTCCCAGTAACTAGAGGGGACCTTGTACCCTTGTTCCTAATACTGACTAATCATCAATATGTTAAAGACCCGGACCCTGGAAATCAGCAGGACATCAATGCCAGTGACTGTGCCTGGACTGCCTACCAGGAACCTTTGCCACTGACCCTAGTGAGCTTTCCAGCAACAGAGGCAGGATCCCTACTTTGAAAGTTATTGGTGGCATCCACAACAGTCAGCAGACCAACAGTACCTGCCACATTGGATAAGTCAGAATGGCCAGAGAAAACAGCACGACTGGTTGTAGTGCTAGGTTTCCCACCACCCCCCTGCCCCCACCAACCCCCCACCAACGCCCCCCCCCCCCAATACCCCTCCCCGCAAAGAAAAAATTTCAATGGTGCCCCCAGAGATTTCCTTGGGAAGTATATTTTTTTTAAACTTTGCATTCCCTTCAGCAGTACAGGCTTTGATCCAGCCTTACACCAAGTGTCCCCGAAGGCACGGGGCACAGAAATGCCAACATTCAGAGGCTCAGCCCTCTTCCCATCCCCTTGCAGTGATGGCCGTGCTTGGAATGGGTGGAGACCCTGCAGGCCAAAGAGGAAACACTGCAGGAAGGCCGGAACTCAGATATGCCAGGTCCTGTGCAGGGCTCTGGCCGTTCCAGCAATCTCCTTCCCCAAAGTTATTGCAGTAGTACATTGAATCGGTCATGGATTTTTCGGGGGTCCTATATTATTCTAACAGAAATTAAGAATGGTTGTCTGTTTTTGAGATTGATATTTTATGCTTTGATTTGTAATGACTGAGCGACATGCTGAATATCCTGCATGTAAAGACAATTTATTCTTTTTGTCTGGCCATTTCTTTTTTAAAAAAGTGCAAAAGTATTAGTGTTTTACATGTTACTCCAGTTAAAAGTCATTTAAGAGCTTCAATTAGTAACCATGGGAATAGGAATTCCTGAGATGGCTGCCAGCTTTGTTTAACAGCAACTTTTTATCCTGGAAAATATGAGTTGCTTTTAAGAAAAGCCGTGACTACCTTCAGAAAGTTAGAATGTGAGCAGCTGAAATATTTTGAGTAACCTGATGTATAACTCAAGCTGATGTAAATTAGCTTTCCACAGGGAATAGCGTGAGATCTGCAGCTGAACACAGCTGAGGTTTCACAAAAAAAAAGCCTGGAGGTCACTGTCGGAGCTGGTAGCTAGCTGCCTGAGATAGCAACTTAAGTTTCAGGCAGCGAGTAGTGCATACCATTGGGTATGCCAGAACACCAACACACACAGGTCTTTGCTTCTCAGCGAGATAAAAGGAAAATTGGCCCAAGTACCTACAGATTACTTTTCAAAGACATTTTACAAGCCCACCATCAGCCAGTTTCATGAGCTAATGATGAATAAACGCTGTTTGATCCAAAATGGAACAACTCTGATGTTCCACTTGAAGAGCTCAACGCTGCTTTGAAAAAAATGCAGTCTTGAGCTCTTCAAGTGAAATATCTATTTAACATCTTTCAAATCACTGATCTACCTCATACTGGAGCATTAGAAACAATCAATGAAGTATGGGATATTTGATATGTTAAAATTGTTTTGTCTAAATTTAATGATATGTGTACAATTTGAAAACCTTGCTTTCTTATCTGGTCACTGTGTTACTGGTGACTTGATCTTCCTTTTAAAATGTATGGGCAAGAATGTATCCAATTTTTCCTCAAAATGACCAGTCTCAACTCTATTCATCCATAAATGTTTAGTTCTTTTTCTCTACACCTTCTCCTGAAGGTGGGAGCTCACACTGAGCAGTAGTTTCAGTAGACAACAGTTGCCCTCCTGTTCACTCCCAAGTGACCAAATCCTTGTCAATGAGCCTAGACAGGAGCTATTTTTTATATTGCAAGCTGGATGTTGAAAAAGCAACCTCAATGCATTGATCTCCTGTTTTCATGACTTAATAGTTCAGTCAGCCTCCCTGTAAACCAGATGCTAAACAGACCCTGGTATTGTGTGCATGCGCAGACCGACTCTAATGATTTACCCAGTGCGCATGCACGAATTACTGGCACCATTGCTTAAGCCACAAGGGTCATTGCTGCGCCACTGCAGGGAATTACGATGCCTGCATTCACAATGATATCATGATGGATCATGATGTCACTACCAAGATTGTGAGATTGATATTCGCAAAACACATTTACTGGCTAGGAAGATCAGCAATGGTAGGAAGACCAAAGTCTTTCATACCATCTGTGCTTAAGAAAAAGGACACATTTAGCTATCATTTGCCACTGGCTGCCCAATTGGCAAAAAGGTTGCATTGCCACCAAATTCAATCCTATCCATCTCACAATGTCAGCACAAGTGCAAGTTCATGTGGAGTCACTGAGAAGAAAAGGCAATGTTGATTGTTCTTTCCGGACTCAGACCAATCTCCAATACCCTGGCTGAGAAACCTAGTTCAGCATGGACCAACCTTCCTCTGCTTTTCAAAATATACATGTTCTGTAAAATTTGAATTTCCGGTTGCACTCAACCTTCATGCTGCAGGAGAACGCTGCTTGGTGGGTAAATAATAGAGGGAACTTCATCTGGAATCGAATCTTAGATGAAAAAACTTCATGAGAGCTGTTGTTGAGGCTGGAGGAAGTACAGTTTCATGGAACAAATTTCTTTTTTCCCAAAAATATACTTTATTCATAAAATTTGTGAAGTACGTTACAAAATTTTTCAACTTGAAAATACAGGAAGTACAATAAAATTCGACTTATCTCGATACAGTACGTTCCACTCTTAGGTGCCTCTATACAATTGTAATACCCTTGATATTTACAATATACATTCCATGTCAGGCATTCAGCCTGAGGGCAGAACATTTCAAATTGAAGATTACAGAAAGTGCAATAGAATTCAACTTGTCTCTGTACAGCGTGTTCCACTCTGAGGTGCCTCAATGCCATTTCGATACAAATTTTGGCTAATCATTCACTTCAAAGCCCAAGGGATACTGATTTGGCCCCAAGACAGATATGCAGCCCTTAGAACCAGGTCCTCTTTAAAGTCAGTCATTTACCTAATTTGTGCTAATCATCTAGACGCCTCTCCCTTTCTCTTCATGTCAGCCAATCTAGTACTTTCTAGTGAGAGTAACCAGTCACATGTAGCAAACTGACTTCAATCAAATTTGGAAGCAAAATGCTGTGGATGCTGGAAATCAGAAATAAAAACAGAAAATGCTGGAAATACTCAGCAGGTCAGGCAGCACCTATGGAGAGCAAAACAGAGTTAACATTTCAAGTCAATTCAGCCTTTCATCAGGAATGGGAAAAGTTAGAAATGTAATAGGTTTTAAGCAAGTGAAATGGGGGAGGGTGGAAAAAGAACAAAAGGGAAGGTCCCTACGCAGATTGGATGACTGCTTTGTGGAACACCTCGATTCAGTCCACAAGTGTGTCCGTGAGCTTCCAATTGCCCATCATTTTAATTCTCCATCTTTGCTCACTGACTTCTCTGTCCTTGATCTCCTGCAATGTTCCAAAGAAACTGAACATAATCTCAAGGAGCAGCACCTTATCTTTCAATTAGGCACTTTCCAACCTTCCAGAATCAACACTGAGTTCAATTTCAGACCGTTACTGCTGCCTATTTTGTTTCTTTTTTCTTCACTGGTTTTGTTTTTCTCCTGTTTCTGCTTTCAGACGGCAGTTGTTCATCATTCTGCCATTCACACCTCCTCTAGATGCATCTTTTGTTCCTTTACTGCTTCCATTCCCACTCCCTTTGGCCTTTCCCCACCAATCATTTTGTCATTTAATCTCCCCTGTCTTCCACCCTTTTTCAGACTTTCCCTTTTGTTCCCTACCCACTCTTCCTCCCATTTCACTTACTTAAAACCTATTCCAATTCTGATGAAAGATTATTGAGCTGAAAGGTTAACTCTGTTTCTTTCTCCACAGAAGCTACCTGACCTGCTGAGTATTTCCAGCATTTTCTGTTTTTATTTAAATCAAATTTAGCTTTGATCATGAGTCTCACTTCATAAAGTATATTTGGACTTCAGCTTTAATTCAGATTGGCTCCAAAGTGGCGACATAGTTGGCTTCAGAGCCAAAGCTGGCACCTGTTTGGCTCTTGTTATAGTTCTCTTTACCCATCACAGCTGCTGACTTTAAATGTGGCACATGAATAATACTAAAGTTTTGCTTGACACTCTGAAGTTACAGCCATGGCTCAGCTGTTAGCATTCGCACGTTTAAGTCCGATGTGGTTTGAAGTCCCACCCCGGGACTTGAGCACAAAAGTCAAGGCCAGTGCAGTACTGAGGGAAAGCTGCACTGTCAGAGGTGCTGTCTTTTGGATGAGACGTTAAACCGATGCCTTGTCTGCCATGAGGGGGTTATGTAAAACATCCCTTGGCACTATTTCAAAGAAGAGTAGGGAGTTATCCTTGGTGCCCTGGCCAACATTTATCCTTCAAATTAACATCACAAAACAGATTATCTGAACTGTGGGAGCTTGCTGTGTGCAAATTGGTTACTGCGCTTCCTACATTACAACAGTGACTATACTTCAAAAAAAAGGTATTTCATTGCTGTAAAGTACTTTGGGACATCATGTGGTTGTAAAAGGCACTGTATAAATGCAAGCCTTTTTTTCATTAAAGATTGTCTCTGTGCCTTCTTCAGACTGTATGTTATATCAGCACTGTGCCTCTTGGACTGGAATTATTTGGCAATATTCAGACTACTGGCAGAAATACCAGAAGCATTTGGATCTAGAGACGGATCACAAGCAATTACAGCATCTAATTAGCACCACCTTTATGGAACGCAAAGAAAATTATTCTGACATGTACACACCCACATGTCCTGCACACATGCCATTGAACACTAGAATGGCAGCAGTTATTCATTAACATGTTCTGAAGTCCTTACAGTCATCCATTCTGCGTTTAATTCACTCCTCCCTGAATTTATTTACACCTAGTTGTTTTAGACAGCTGGAGCCTGCCTGAGATCAAAGCAAATTAGTATTGAGATGCTTTAATGCAAACTTCATTCTCACACAACAGACACTCCTTCACATCAACTTGATATTGGAATATCACTGAATGCAATTGATAAATGGATTAAAAATATGTTTTGTCTGATCTCCTCCCCTCTTTCCTTCTACTGCCTCACATACAAAGGAAATGCATGTTCTATGTTCTAAACATCTACTTGCATTTCAATAGCTGCTTTAATGTAACCAAATCACCCAGGGCACTTTGCAGTTCTAAAGTCATACCTGAGTAGGAGTAGGCAAGAAATTAAATGTCTTTTGAAGGTAGGGGGTGCTGCAGTAAAGTTAGGGGGTGGTGAGGGAGGTTAGAGTGAACATTCCAGATGTGGGGCAAGATGTTTGAAGACCCTGTTTGAAGATGGTAGAGCAGAGGACGTAAAATAAACCATAAGAAAGTGAAGTCTAGACAAATGATTTCATTTCTTGGAATGCACCTTAAGTTTTTGGCAGAGGATTGCAAAAGTTTTTCTGCCTGTAGTGTTTTTAACGACAAAAAGATGAATGTGATGGTTGCTTTTGATATGATGTTCATCCTGTTGAGATGAGATTTCTTCACTCAAAGGGTTGTGAATCTTTGGAATTCTCTACCCTGGGGGTTTGTAGATCATTGAATATACTTAAGGCTGAGATAGACAGGTTTGTGGTCTCTCAGGGAACAAAGGGATATGGGGAATGGGTAGGAAAGTGGAGTTGAAGCTAAAGATCAGCGATGATTGTATTGAAGGCTTAACGGGCCATATGGGCCTTACGCTTTTAGGAGAGAAGCAATGTCATTACCCATAAAGGTTATACAAGTTGGGAAGTGCTTTTGCATGTGTTTGCATGTCATGCATGCTCATTAAAAAGCCATCTCGCAAAATTAAGTGCCCCCTCCCAATTAAGTTATCAGCAAGTGAGAAATACATGCCTTTAGATTTGCGACTACATTTAAGTGACGTGGAGCAGACAAGGTAGTCAACTTGCTGGAGTTGGAGTGAGTAGCCACTGTTTTTTTCCTCTTTGGGGAAGGTTGTCCAATGATGCGATGATCGAGTGGCAGCAGCCTAAGGGACACGGGGCAGGGACGCTGGCAGAGGGAGCAAGAGAGTCCGACACAGCGTGCCTGGGGCAGGGCTGGAGCCAGGGAGGGAAGGCAAGGTGCAGGAATGTGGGAGGGAGGGAGGAGAGGGCCTTGCATGTTGGATGTGGGAGTCCTGTGAATGGATGGGTAGAGGGGAAGCATTTTGGACAGGGATCATATGAGAGAGATGGTTCTAAAGGACGGGGTTGGTGCTGTCTATGGTAGGGTCCTGGGGGTTGAACTGAGGGTACTGGGCAGTGGAGGGAACCATGAGAGGGAGGAGTCAGATGCGGTAGGGTCGCAGATCCAGGGTCATGGTTGAGTAGCGGATGGTCTCATGGTGGGGTAGGGGGATCATGGAAATGGACAAAACAGATGGCGTGGATAACAGGGGAGGTCAGGGTGGGCATGGGGATAGTAACAGATGTAGGCTCAGTGGGGAGGGAAGGCATGTGGAGGGTGGTGGTTATAGGGTCAAGGGTAATGAGGGGAGGTTCAAGGGTTACAGAGGGGAGAGGAATGATTATATTGGGTGGGTCAAGGGTGATGGTGGGTGACGGGGGAGAGTAGAAGGTGCTGGAGCAAGTTTGAAAGATGACACACACCATTTTTTAAAATCTCAACCGGAAAATGCAGTCAGTCGGTAAGTGCAATCCCTCAAAGTGGGAGGAGGGTCTTTTTGGGTGGATGGAGTTAAAGGTGAGCACAATTGGATAACGAAAGGAACACCCTAAAAATCATAAGTCAACTGGATAAGAAGCATGCTCAGGCGTGTTCTCCTCTCTATGGTGAAGCCCGCACAGCAACAGCTTTTCTCCCTGACTCATGGGTCTCATAACACTGAGATCCCAGCAAAGTCGGGAGCTGCAGTAAAGCCAGCTCTGAAGGGCAGCTGACGGTGGGGGGAGGAGGAAATGGATGGAGGCAGGGGCTACCTTCCTGGGGCCTGGGTGGGGTGGGGGGGGTGGGGGGGGGTGCCTTCAGTGGGGAGAAATGACAACAATGTGCCGGTTTAGAACCTCAGGGGTCCCAGGTGGATGGTCATGGCTGATAACGGGGTGGGTAATACATCTAGGATGGCAAGGCAAGGGCCTCTTGAATGTATCTGAAGGGTGATGGAGGGAAGCCCAATAACATTTGAGGGAGGGTGTGCGGACATGGCTTCCGTTACCCCGGTCAATGCTGCAATCTCCATGCACATGGATGTATGAACAAGAGGAGAGTTCATCTGTGATCCTCCAGGATGGGCTTCATCATGGTGGGGTAGGAGGAAGCCAGGGGTAGACCGATGTTATGTTTGGACTTCCCATTGGCTGAAATGCTCAGGGCTGGAGGAAGAGCTTCAAAGAATATGCTAACTGGATGGATCACGGCAGTTTGTTCACAGATCACCTCAGGCATACGTGAGGCTGGCTCCAGGCAACACAGTGCTTCTACTAGCTATGGTCCAGCTGAGGAGAAACCGGTAGAGGGTCAGGTGCAGCACTGGCCAGAGCAGCAAGTGGCAGTGGCATCACAGACTCAGGAAGTATAAGATGCTCGTAACCAGGAGCCAGTATGACAGCAAGTATTGGCCCGAAATCATATATATTGCAGGCAGTGTAGCTACCTGCAGATGACTGAGAGGCAAGGCTGGAGGTGGCTTAGGATATCTTGGGATGTGGTAACTCACATATGCCAGTTACTCCATGAAGACCTGTGTCCACAATGACTGGGTGGCAATCCATTGCCAGTAGCGTTAAAAGTGACAGTGGCATCAAACATCAGGGCTCCAGTGGGGACATATGGAATATCCCAGTCTGTCACGCAAAAACATATCCAGAAGGTGACAGATGCTCTCTTCAGAAGAGCACATGGTTTTGTCAAATTCAGTACATACCCCAAGAGCCAGGCAGCCCAGGCACTGGGATTTGCTGCAATCACAGGATTCCCACAAGTGCATGGTGCTGAGAGCTCTCTGGGACCACTGCATTCATTCACATAAAAGGGGTTTCACTTGATGGAATGTGCAGCTGGTATGTGATCACAGGAAACACATCCTTCAGCATATCCAGGCAGCTCTCCCGATGCCTACATTCTGAACAACTCCCAGGCGCCACAAGCCTTTACTCCCCCTAATCAACTGCAGGGCTGGCTCATTGGAGGCAGGGGATACCCACAGAGGGCCAAAGTGCCACTGAGGAGTGGTATAATGCCTCAAGAAGGGCAACAATCAAGCAGATAGGACAGCTAAAAGTGAGGTTTCGCTGCTCAGGTGGAATGCTTCAGTACTCGACAGAAAGAGTGTCCAGGATCATTGTGGTCTGCTGCCCCCTCCACATCCTCACTCAGCAAAGGGGGGGTGATTTTACAGGGGGGGAGATGGAGAAGCCAGAAGTGTCCTCTGACAAGGAGGCAGGGGATGATGATGCCAATGATGAGGGATTAGATGTTTCGGATGCAGCAGCAGAAGCCAGGGTTATGGTGCAATGCAGCAGACAGGCCAGTGATGATGTTACCACCAACAGATTCGAGGCCAAGTGAGGCACTGATACATTTCTACCACACTGTGGGTTCTGATCCTCTGTTGGCTGGGAGGCTGGCGTTCCCTCATAGGCATGGATGGTTTTGTTTCATTTCATTGTTCTTATGTTCTGGTGACTGCATTAAATACTACCTTTTCACTTTGAAACTGCTAGTTTTGTGATCCTGTGTATGGGTCAGTCTGAAATGAGACCCATCCCACTTGTGCAAATTGTGCTGCTCCAACAACATTGCGGCGTCAGTGCCAGCAGGAACGCAACAGTACCTCAGAGAGATTGTAGAAATCTGAGGTACAGAGGGATCTGGGTGTCCTGGCACACGAATTCCAAAAAGTTAGTAAGCAGGTACAACAAGTGATTAGGAAGGCAAATGGAATGTTGTTGTTTATTGCAAGGGAAATGGAATATACAAGTTCAGACATTTTGCTATTGATTTACAGGGTGTTGGTGCAACCACATCTGGAGTGCTATATATTAGTCATCTTAATTAAGAAAAGATATAAATGCATTAGAAACAGTTCAGAGAAAGTTCACTCGGCTGATACTTGGGAATGGGGGCATGGTTATCTTATGAGAAATGATTGGACAGATTGGGCCTATATCCATTGGAGCTTAGAAGAATGAGAGGTAATCTTATTGAAACATTTAAGATCCTGAGGGTACTTGACAAGATAGATGCTGAAAGGATGCTTCCGTTTAAGGGAGAGACTAGAACTAGGGGACACAGTTTAAAGATAAGGAGTCTCCCATTTAAGACAGTGATGGGGAGAATTTTTTTCTCTCAGAGGGTCGGGAATCTTTGGAACTCTCTTCCCTGGAGAGTGGTGGAGGCAGAGTCATTGATTATTTTTAAAGCAGAGGTAGATGGATTCTTGACCAACAAGGGAGTCAAAGGTTATCGAGGGTAGGTGGGAATGTGGAGTTGAGGCCACAATCTGATCAGCCATGATCTTATTGAATGATGGAACAGGCTCGAGGGGCTGAATGGCCTACTCCCGCTCCTAATTCGTATGTTTGTATAACACTGCATATTCCTGTGTCCTTTGGCACCTGGAAGGAAAAATGCTGAAGCCTTTGGCAAAAGCAAGACCATATGCATCCTATATTGGAAGACACATCACTCTTAATTTGACAGGGTTACACCCATGTCTCACTGACACATTCTCCAAATGCGGGCAATGCCTTGCAAAGAACTCTGTCATGCGGACACCAACTAGACATGCAGTGACTCGTCCGCAGATGCTGCTCACACGGCAGCTGCAGTGGAATGATAATCAGGTGAACACCAGCTGATGGGTTGCCAGATGCGTTCCAAGGCTGCAACTTTACAAATGACGTCCAAGGTTCAATCCTACATATGTCAGGACACTCAGAGATGCCACCTCTGATGATGTGACACAATAAATGGTGCATCCATAGGCCCATGTCATCGGAGGCTGATCGGGAACAAGGTGCAACGCACTTAAGTGCACGTGACTATTGCAGCAATTAGCAACACTATGAAAATACAACAGACATGAATAAAGTGTAATTAAAGATATATTCACAAGTGTATTTCACATATATTGATTAGACACCTGTGCCACCATTGTCACCTTATAATTTCTTAATCTTTCTTTTGCTATTACTACGCCAAGGTGCAGCCCTGACATCCACAGCTGATGTGGAGGCAGCCTGCTGACCGCTATGCCCCGTTTCCTGAGATGGCCCTCGTCTCCCTCCCGCCAAGCCATTGCTGCACTGTACCCATGGCTAGCACAATGGAATACAGATCCAAGCACCTATCTGGCAGCCACTGAGTATTCTGCTGGATCTGGCTCTCCAAGTGGTCACCACCCTATCCATGGAGGGAACCAAACGCTCATATGCCAGAGCCATGACAATACTGATAACATGGACGGACTCCTCCAGGGTTCACTCAAGTCTGCACATAACCTCTTTTCACTTTGTCAAAAAAATCCAATTGACCATGTTACATGTGCTTAGGGGCTTGGATCTCTTATCTGAAGTAATATTGCAACATGTGTAAGATTTATACAAGATTTTAAACAGTACAATAACTCTAGCTATATAGGTCTGTTTATCGGTAGTAGTAATAGGTGCAAAGCTTGTCTGAAATATGGCTTGCTCCCATATTGCTGAGCATTTTTGCCTGTGTGTGTCCTCTAATCAAAAATGCACCAAGGTAAAACTGCTCTCGAATGCTTGTTAAGGTAAATCTCACAGTTGAGTTGAATGCAGCTCATTATCAGAGCATTTGGCCTGACGGCAATCTTATTCAGTTTCTGTGTATATCTGTGTGACGTCTCATATCATGTGTTCCCATAACAGGGCAGCTTGTGAGATTTACCACCCTGTGCAAATTTAAAAGCTTTTAAAATATCATTTCAATATCTTTCCTGAAATAAGCTTGATTACCTACCTAATTGGATATAAATTCCAATATTTGGTTTGTTATCTTTCTTTACAGTTGAAAAAAATAGGAACATACTATTGGATAAAGAGCAATGTTTGAAAACATTTTATTCAATTTATTCAATAAGTATTTCATCAATGCAAAGAATACAGCCTATCTTTTGCTGACCCCCTCTTATTCCTCCTGGTCCCACAAAATCAATAGAAAAACATTTCAGCCATTTTTTAAGTGGACTGCAACAGTCCCTTTTAAGCACCACTGGCTAAATTACTCTGTACCAGAGATCAGTGGGTAGGGTTGCCTTAGTACAGCCCCTGCCTCTTAGTTCATGGAAAACATGTCCATGATAAGATCCTGATTTAAATATTGAAATAAGACACCTGCCTGCTTTGGTCACGACTGTGGGCTGAGGCCTACTTGAAAATTGAGTCGGGTAGGCCTTGGGCACTCAGTGTGTGGGGTATTATTTTCACCTATCGCTCTATTTTCCAGCATGAGCAGGTATATGAAAGCTGGCCTCTTAGTTACTAATTCTGCAGGTAGACACATTTTTTAAAAAAACTTAGTGAAAACATGGTTCCTGTCATTATATTTTGGTAACTTCTCTGATTTGGAGCCTTTCTACTTTTCCCCCCAGTTACAGCCCTCTGAGTCGTGAAGCACTTGTAGTCAAAAGGGAACATTGGCAAGGTGCTGTCAGGCCTCCACCTGTGCTGTTCCGAATCAACCAAGAACGTGTGACATTGACCAAGAGATGTTTCTTCTTTAATATAAAAGCAAAAAACTGCGGATGCTGGAAATCCAAAACAAAAATAAAAATAAAAATACCTGGAAAAACTCAGCAGGTCTGGCAGCATCTGCGGAGAGGAACACAGTTAACGTTTCGAGTCCGTATGACTCTTCAACAGAACTAAGTAAAAATAGAAGAGGGGTGAAATATAAGCTGGTTTAAGGGGGGGGTGGGACAAATAGAGCTGGATAGAGGGCCAGTGTTAGGTGGAGATAGCCAAAAGATATCATAGACAAAAGGACAAAGAGGTGTTGAAGGTGGTGATATTATCTAAAGAATGTGCTAATTAAGGGTAGAAAGCAGGACAAGCAAGGTACAGATAGTCCTAGTGGGGGTGGGGTGAAGGAATCAAAATAGGCTAAAAGGTAGAGATAAAACAATCGATGGAAATACATTTAAAAATAATTGAAATAGGTGGGAAAAGAAAATCTATATAAATAATTGGAAAAAAAAGGGGGGGATTGTAAAGGGGGTGGAGATGGAGGAGAGAGTTAATGATCTAAAATTGTTGAACTCAATTGAACTGTTTCTTCTTATCTCTTTTAAGTAGGGAGGTGCTAAGACTACATTCAGTCTCTCCAAACTAAGCTGTTCACCTCATTTGTGCTCCCTCTGATTGTGGCTCTGTGCCAGTGCCTTATTCCTGGCTTTATTATGGCTTAGACAATGATTACATTTGCAAAATAATAATGCAGCTGAAAAACAGTGAAAATCATCTGTTATTTTCCTCAAGCAGTGTTTAGAGTTCAGGTTCACCTTGACATACAAGGCCTGCTTCACCTTTTTTAATATATGTCTGTGAAATGGGTATGAGCTCCAAATTTATGCATCCATTTCCTAATATCAAGAGGGGGCAATTTTCAATTGTCAGCCACCCATTTCTCGCTTGAAAAATGGGCAACAGACAGAGGACATTTGAATGAGCATTTCGGGCACCTATTGATGCCTGATTCAATATTCAGGCTGGTTTTTAAACAGGCACATAGCCTATGCACATAAACTATGTTTAAATGCGCAAGTTTGGGTCCGTACAGATTTAAGACTCCTTTTGCATTTCCATGTACAAACGGGAAGAGTGTGCACGTGGTGCCCTCTGGCCTAATTGTACCTGGCATTGACTGGCCTAACCAGTGATGCTTAAGGGCACTGCTGTAGGCTATTCAGGCAGGGCAAGTGATATTTAAGATTTTGTGGGACCAGCAGGAGTTGTCATGCTCCTTGTGGCCTGACAAAAATCCTTTGGCCAGTTCATTGTTGTCCATCCTATCCCCCTCAACAGGCCTAACCTACCAGTAGAAGTTGACCTAAATCTGTTGAGCTGCAGCAGAGTATTGGCACCCACATCTCACCGATTGAATTCAAATCAGACCTGAACCTGAAAGCGGGCCACTTGACCATGGCTGTTGGCAGGTGGCAGAGACACCCCACCCACTTTGTTTTGGGCACAGTTTGTAAATTCCTCCACCCTCCCCACCCACCCAGCCAATCCGCAGGGATGTTTGTTTTAAGCCTCCATTCCCTGGCAGATTATGAAAACTAGCTGCCCTCATTCTGTGTCTTCCAGATTAGGGAAGCTCCCTGTCTCAGGTGAAGTTCAGCGTGTTTTTCTTTGGAGTTTGGAACGCCTCGTGAGTGTAAATGTTAAACTGCGTATGATAATTTAACAAAACATTTTAATCTGGTAGCCTGCACAAAGCACTAGATTTTCACCAAACTGCTACCATATGTTTGGAAATACAAATACAAAGGGCGATTTAGTTGAAGACGCCAGTGATTTATTCACTTTAATCATAAGGCCTATTAAGAAATACTTATCTAAATGGGAGACTATCTTTTGCTGAATTAATTCCTGCAAGCAGAAGATTTAGTGTCATCTTGAGGACTTGCAGCAGCCTATTTGTGGTCCCTTATCTTTTTGTTGTCAAAAAAAGCTCTGCTGCAAAGTTAACATATTTTTGCTATTTGGGTTGCTTTCAATTACAATCTTGATAATCATCAAAATAGGAGTTTCTATCTTACTCTTTTGTACTCTGGTAATGAATGGGACAGGCATGAATTTTACCAACTAGGGCCAGACTGTTATGAGACATAGCTGGACTCTTAAAGGCATAACTCAAAACCAAAACAAAAGCGTTCCAGACAAATCTTTTCTGATGACATTTAGAAGTCAGGCAGTTGTCTGGAGGCCTGATTTGACCTTCCCGCCAGTGTTTCTACAGTGTTTCTGGGGGAAATATTACGGGGACGATATCATTTTCAAAGCCATTCAGAGAGTCTCCGATTTGGAAAGATTTGTACAGCCTCCTGTATGTTGTGCACAGAAACACAATGTAGTCACGCAATGAAAACTGGAATGAAAAACATTCAAAGGTTTCTGTGTCTGCCACAAATTGTATTCCAGCTGTTCAGAAGGATGGTTCTAATTATCCCTCATGCACTGTAATTACCGCTGCTCGACTGTACGCGAATACATTCTTACCAATTATCAGCTGAATATCTCTCAACATTATTCCAGCCCTATGATGTACAGGTGTATTCTACAAGCAGCAACTTTGCATTTGAATGCGGATCATTATGTGCTCATCCTTCCATAAGCAATGGTCAAGCCATGTTGCAAACTTCAATCATTGAACATTCAGCACTGCCATGGTTGCTGGGAGAACAATGGTGACCTCACTGCTGGGCAAACATACCTGCCCGTGGCACCCCAGCCTCACTGACACTGGTGGACCTGGGTGCATGGTGCCTCTCCAAATCTAGGGCCTCCTGCTCGAAGTGGCTGAGAATCGCTAACTGTGCCAGCCCACCGACAGTCCTCACCCGCTCAGCTGCATTATGTGCATTCTTCTCCTGAAAAGAAGAGAAGAGCTTTGATTAGTGCTACTTGTACCTGGACTCTCTTCACGCACAGCCCACCCCAACCAGAGTGGGACATTGTGGGGCTCCAGTGCCTCCTCACCCCGCTGCTGCCGATTACTCACACAAAGACGCTAGGCCTATCCCAACCATCCCAGCCAAATGCAGCCTACATCACATTAGGCACCACACGGTATGTCCTTCCATAGCAAGGAGGCACAAGCCACATGGAGCACAGAGGACAGCAGATCAATCGGTGCCATGTCACCTTGAAGCTCCCCTCCCAGCATGTCATCACCCTGACTTTGACATGCCTTGGAGTTCCAGCACTGCGCCTAGGTGCAGCTCCTCCAGGTTGCCCCCAAAACAGTAATGTGGGTCTCAGTGTACCACATGCTGTGGGGGCAGAACCCCACCAGTCACCACCCTCTCAGGGCGACCTCGGCATGGACAATATCTACTGGCTCACCCAGCGAAGGACCACATGCCGTCAATGATTCAATGCTGTCACTATACTCAGACTTGGGTTGTGGGGGGGAGGTGAGGGGTGCACCAGGGGGGAAAGCCTACCTGCTGGGTTGTGGGGGGGCCTCCTCCTCCCGTCCTGGGGTACCAGGACCTCCCGCCATGCTGCCACCTCCTCGAGGAGGGCAGCAAGGCAATCGTCAGAAAAACGAAGGGCACAGTCCCCCCTCTGCCCTACCCTCCTGCCTGGCCTGCTCAGCAGCAGCGCTCTGGGGAGCCCTTCCACTGGCCATGATTCATAGCCTTTGAAAGGCTGCAGCAACTTTTTAAACAGGCCGTCGGGTCACCATTGGACCCAGTGGTCATTGCAATCTCGCTGCCGCCCGCCCACTCCCGCTGTCCTCGGGAGCCACGATTCACGCTGGGCGGGCCTTAAATGGCCCACCCGCGTAAAATGGCAGCGTGGACCCAATCGCAGGCAGCGATCGGGTCCGCACCCATCCGCCCCCTGCCAGCCAGAAAATTAAGCCCAATGTTTCCATCAAGAAGTGTCTGCAGATCAACTCTATCACTAATAACAACTTGGCCAGCCTACAACAATGTGCATCTAACAATGATGTAGTTGTTCACAACCTCGATGTCATATTTGATCCTGAGATAGGCTTCCGACCACATAACTGTACCATCATGAAGACATCCTATTTCCATCCCCGTAACATCGCCCAACTTCATCCCTGCCTCACCCCATCTGCTACTGAAACCCTCATTCATGCGTTTTTTACCTCTAGACTTGACTATTCCAATGCACTTCTGTCTGGTTTCCCAAATCCTATCCTCCGTAAACTTGAGGTTATCCAAAACTCTGCTGCTCATGTCCTAAGTCGCGCCAAGTCCCATTCACCTATCACCCTTGTGCTTGCTGACATATATTGGTTCCTGGTCAAGAAATGTCTTGACTTTAAAATTAGTGTCCTTGTTTTTAATTCTCTCCATAGCATCACCCCTCCCTATGTCTGTATTCTCCTCTGTCCCACAACCATCCTAGATATCTGCTTGTATCTAACTCTGGTCTCTTGAGCATCCCCGATTTTAATCACTCCATCATTGATGGCCGTGCCTTCAGTTGATTAGGACCTCAGCTCTGGAATTTTCTCCCTAAACCTCTCCGTCTCTCTGCCTCATTTTCCTCCTTTAAAGACACTTCTTAGAACCTGTCTTTTTGACCATGTTTTTGATCATCTGACCCAGTATCTCCTTTTGTGGCTCGGTGTCATACTTTGTTTTACAATGCTCCTGTGAAGCACTTTGGGATATTACGTTAAAGGTGCGATAGAAATATAAGTTGTTGCTGTGCTTGATCCGGAAACTGAGTGACCAAATTTCATTTTTAGTAGTACTCACCATGAAAAGCATAAAATTCAAGTTAAAAAATCATGGGTAGAATCTTCTGCCTGTTGGGAGGGCCGATCGGGAGCGGGCCGCCATTTTATGTGGGCGGGCCAATTAGCTCAACACTACCTGTGCGGGCGTGGGGAGGAGGGAGAACCAGGGCCTGCGCTCTTTCGCACATGCGCGCGAAAGAGCGCAGAAATCTCCCTGAGGCATGGACCTGTCTCAGGGAGATTAAGTTCACTTTTACAATTTGTAAAAAAAGAAAAGATAAAAATTATTCAGACATTTCCCTCATTTGACAATGTCACATGTACTGGGACGTGTTTATGAAGTGTCAAAAAATTTTTTTATTCATTTAATAAAACCTTCATGAAACCTTACCCCGCCAGTGGATGAGGTTTCATGCAAAACGCCAAGGTCGCTTGGGCTCTTCACCTGCCCGCCAACCTTAAGGTTGGACGGGCTGCCCTGTCAATTTGGTTAACTAGTTTATTAATGGACTTAACAGGCCTTTGACAGTTCGGCGGGCGCGCAGCCGACTCCGGTGTACGCCTGCCGAACTGAAGATCGGAATGACGCGCAGTGACATTGGGACGCACACTCGATGTCACCATGCGACATTTCACGCGTTGGTGTGTGGGGGCGGGCTCTGCACGCCGACGGGGAAATTCTGCCCCACATTTCAAGGGAATGTTAATTCTTAACTAAAACATGTTCTCAATTTCATAAGTGTTAATTTAAATTGCCAGTTATGAAATACAGTTCCACGTGAATTTCTGCAGGAACTGCTGTGTTTTAGAGCTGTGATATTTGGATTAGAACCTGTTCTCAAATATGAACCTTCATACTCGATCTTCGCTTCAAGCCTAGATGCAATATTTCAATCATAATACCAATTGGAATGATAGGAAATAATCTTCTATGAGGGTGTGAATTTTATCAGAATTTAAAAATTATATATTAATCGATACAGCTAATTTAGAGCCTAAATCTTTGTGCTGAAAGACCCTAATGTCATCCTGATGCATTGGACAGAGTGAAAGCATTTTGATATGTTTTATAAAGAAATGCTTTCTAAAGAATGGGCCAATCGATCTGCTCATCCATGTATTCAAAAAATTCGCTGTTGACTACAGATTTACCCCAGGCAATGCATCTTCTGTTTCTTCTATGTGTAATGGGTATTTCCTGATTAGTTTCCTCTTTTAAAAAGGGGTCAGCTATGACTAATTGTTCTCGTTAACATCAAAGTTGTGAAATAATGGCCTGAATTTTTAATCGGGAACCGGACACGGGGTTAGTTCTGGATCCCAACGCCTCACAGCGTGCTTCAGACGCACCCCGCGATTTTGAAAGCTTCAGCTAATCAAAGGACAGGGATCAGGCTTGCCGTCCAATCAGGAATGGGGGATGCACTCCCGATGCTGGAAGGCCATTGGGAAGCTTTCCAGCACTTAGGGCGGAATTTTACATTTGGCATGCGGGGGCGGGCCCAACACGTCAGAATGTAAAATGATGCACGATGACATCAGGCGTGCGTCCCGATGTCATCGCGCTGTCTCACGATGTTTCATTTGGCGGGCGTGTGCTGGGGACAGCCGGGCGCCTGCTGAGAATTGAAAGGCCTATTAAGGCCATTGACATACTAACTAACTACAAATTTACGCAGCAGGCAAAAAGGCCAAGCGGCCTGTACGTTTTTTAGGAAACCTCATCCACGAGCGGGATGAGGTTTCCTGAAGCTGATGCTGATTATATAAGAACTTTATTTTGAAAATAAAAACATGTCCCATCCCATGTGACACAGTCACACGAGGGGACATGTTTCATTAAATTTTTAATGTTTTTAATAATTTCTTTAATTGGCCCGCCTGAATGAAATCGCGGTGCCGAGCCCGCCCGACCAATGTAAAATCCTGGCCTGAGAGACTGGCGGCCCCACCAGTGGAGGTAGGAACTGCTGATGTGAGGATGTAAACAGTGAGGGACAAGGACAGGTAAGTTTATTTTATGTTTTAAAATACCACCCCTTCCTGGCCATGCTCCTGAAGGGAGAACCTCTCCAGGGGACAGCCAGAAGCTGCAGCTGTGGTCCAGTGGCCATTAAGAGTACGGTTTGGGGGGTGGTTGGTGGTGGGTCCCTTACTTCAACAATCATGGTCCCCTCCTGTCTTGAGTCTATCATTTTGGCCTGGACAAGTTCCAAGCCAATGTGCCAACTGGAAGACCCAGTCGGCATGGGAACTTAATAGGCCCCTTAATTACATTTAATTAATTGGAATTGGCTATCTGCCACCAGGCAGTCAATCTGGCCCTGAGCTGGCCTCTCTCAAAATGGTTCAGGGTGGGGAATGGGCACGGAGGCCAGTGATGTCAGATTGCAGGCCCATCGGCTTCTGACCTGGACGCCAACTTCTTTCAAAAATTCTGCCTAATATTTTTAGTTTTTGAATTCTTCATTTGTGGGTCATTTGAATTACAATATTCATATAGTTGGCACAAAAAGTTAATTGGCATAGAAAGAAAAAATAACTTTTTCTAACAGAAACCTGGGATAGTTAGAACTTCAAATTTCCCACATTAATAATTGATCCAAAATTCAAGGTATGGGCTGGAATTTGCAGAATTATCCTTCAAAACAGACAATGCATTTTCTTTAAACAATCCACTTAAATTGTAGCTAAGGATTAGGGAGCATTTTTGCTATTGAAGTTAATTGCAACATCACCTTGTCTTAAACAAGCTACAGCAGCACAGGTTTCTTAAAGGAGCATTCTGTAGCTATGAACATCTTCCGTTAACTAGTTTGTGCAACAAGACAACACCGAACTAGGCATTTTTACCCTGATCAGGAGGAACATGATGCTGAAGTGGAGTCATTAAAGCCACAGTTTACAGTGAATTTCTACTGGGCCTATAATAGAATTGTGAGATTGTCTTGTCCTTTCTCTCTAGCACTGGCTCTTTTGAATATTTAGCAGTTTTGGGGAGGTGGTGGTGGGATGCGGGGACAGTCGTGTAGTTGTCATGTTGCCAGATGAAAGGTGACTGCCTAAGAACTTAGGAACCAGGAGCTGTAATAGGCCATGCAACCCCTTGAACGTGCTCTGCAATTCATTGGGCAGAATTTTGCCGTCGGCGAGCAGGGGGTTGGGCCCGCTCGCCGACGCGTACAATGACGCAGGATGACGTCAGACGGAAACCCCGACGTCATCCCGCCCCATTTAAATTTTCAGGAAGGCAGGGGCGCAGCAAAATCAGCTGTGGGCCCGCCGACCTGTCAATGGCCACTTGAGGCCATTGACAGGATCAATTAACCAATTAAAGGACCTGCCTGTCCAACCTTAAGGTTGGCGGGCAGGCCAGGAGCCCCAGCAGCAATTAGAAAAAACATGAAACATCATCCAGCGGCGGGATGAGGTTTCATGTTGGGTTTTAAAAATTGTAATAAAGTTGTTCTGTAAATTATGAACATGTCCCAACTCATGTGACATTGTGGACGGGCAGCTCAGTTAATTAGTTTAATTGCTGTTTAAATGGCCTTAATAGGCCTTTGACAGTTTGACGGGCACGCAGCCGACTCTGGTGCGTGCCCACCGGACTTGAGATCTGAATGACGCGCAGTGACATCAGGACACACGCTCAACGTCACCGCGCGTCATTTTACCCGTCGGCGAGCGGTCCCCGTCCTGACTCGCTGACCTGAAGATTCTGGCCTATGTAATGTGCTTCTCCACTCTCTAGAAATGACAAGTTGGCATTTTAAAATTCTCTTTTGCAAGGATGACGCTGGAAGACCTCTGACCATTCCTCATTCTAACTATAATACCCTCAAGAAAATCCAAAATGTTTTAATTTGTTTGCCCTTAACCACTCAGGCTCGTATTTCTTTATAAATTATACAAATTTGAATAATCTGCTCAGTCATTCAGCTGCACATGGCTTTGTGAATTATAATCTGTATTAAATGGCTTGTGATCTACAATTATCCTTAATTTAATATTTTGCACACTGATCAATATTGATGTAGGAAGGAGGAGAGGGGGATTGAGGCCTGTACATTTTTATTTTGAAAGGATTTTTTTCCTGTTCAGTTTTTATAAACCATTGAACGTAGAGAACGTGAGCCAGTGATCAAGGAAGTTAAAATCTGTAGTACTTGTTCTGAATCTTAAGAGAAACATTTCATATTACATGTAACTTGAATAAATGTTATTTTTTTTAAATATAAAAATTCTTCATTTCCGAGTTCCCAACTTTGGGAGTCACTGGAGCGTCAGAGGTAACCGGGACACTCTGATATTTGGGATGCAGATGAAAGCCGCACTGGCTGAAAAATAAAGTATATTCCTTCTAAATCCATGAGAGTGGTACAAATTGGAAACAAAATAAATTATTTGTCAGACTGGTGAAATCAGTTGGTTTGATTTGATTTGCATAGATTGTTTTATCAAATGGGGATTAAACACTCCAAATTATATGAATCACAGCTACCATAGGTCACCTCATAGCTGCTTTCCCTGAAGCACTATTTAGATTTGCAAAGGAAATCAGCATTTTCTGAATTGCCTTTATCTAATATTAATTCTCTATCAGGATAATATCAAGTTTGTGTTGCTGATTCCTGGATATGTTATTGAGAAATTGGGAGCTAACATTGCAAAGTTGATATTCCTGTGCTGGGACACACATCACCAATCTTGTATCTTGTTTGAGTTAAGTGAGCAAATTAAATCAAAACTTTCAATAGTAAAGCTATAACTGTGCACTTTTTAATGTCTCCTGGTCAATCAGAAAATTCTTGCTTTTAAGGACCACACAAATCTACACTAAGCAATCTCCAACATGGTGGCTGAGATCACCAAAGCTTTACAGTTACTGAAACTTGTCTCAGCATCTTCATACGGGTGTGTGTTCTGTTTTTTGGTTTTAATTATGAGCAGATCTCCTAAAGCATTATTCATGATGATTCAGAGGATGTACTGCTTTGCCATCCCCATGACTGCATAAATGGCCCTCCTGTGGCAAGTCTCGTTCCAGTACCTACACTGACTGAAGGGTAAATTAAAGATACTAAAAACTTAATTTGTATATTAGTTAAGTTTTAAAAGGGTTTTGGTTTGCTAAGGCATTTATTTTACAAATATATACTATTAACTATAGTCACTTAAAGCATAGATCCCCGAGGCAGATGATGACATGTCACTCATGTTGATGTGCCAAGGTAAATTTTTAAAAATGTATGAAAGCCACTTTTTAAAGTATATAAAAGGCCCTCAGTTTGGCACTTTAAGATTTAAATAGATATTCTGTACAAGTACAGAGAATTAAGTATTTAGTGCCCTTGTGGCAGATTTCATCATATCACTTGAACAGGTTAAAAGGGAAAAAACTAAGCCCCCTGTAATATTTGAGCTGGAAGGAAGAGACAGTTATTTGCTAACACTCTTAAAATGACATATTTATATTGTAGAATGAGAGAAAGTACTTGTTAAGAATTAATTTAGTTTAACACTTCACCGGCCAGAGTTGGGGTCTGTTTGCAGAGTTGGGTGTTATATGCTACAATGTGGGGAGTTTGTGTCCCAAGGTTGAAGGTACAACCACTACATTAATGAGGATAGGAAACAGGGGAAGGAAACAGCCACAAAAGCAGCCAGGCAGTCAAAAATGGACAAGGCCGACCAGCCTAAGCACTAGGTTCAGGACCAGCCACCATACTATTGAGATAAGGAAACAGGGTGGGTGGGGTGAATAGGCTGACAATCAGCAAAATGGGACAGCAGGTGAGGGAAGAACATTTGCAAATTGGGAAGCAAAATCCAGGTGCTCCATTTATCAGTTGAAAACCCAGAAAATGGTGTTTTAAATAACTAATTAGTAGACAAGGAAATACTTGGAAGTCAAGCAAAAGATATGGTAGCTGGCTCTAGATGTTTTCCAGCACATTGCTACCTATTGTTGGAAGTCCTGCAGTGACAGCATAATAGGCAGATTGGGGATTTCCCATCATATAAATGTTTATGTAACTTTTGTCATAAAAAACATTGACATAAAAATGTGACAGCAAAGTTTTTGACAGAGGAAGTGACGTTATGTGGATAAGAACTGTATGTCAAATACTAAACTTTACACGTATTACTAATCAGTCCCCCTTGACATTGCGCATGGGGAATCAAGACCAACAATAAATTTCAGGTGTAACAAAGTTAGAGGCAGGGGAATAACTGGATTAGGGTGCACCCCCATTGGGGTGAGGGTGTACTTAAAGTGTGATAACTTTGCACTGGCAGTTCCATTATAAATATGGATGTAGAAATTTATAATGGATAAAGTTAATAGTCAGTGCAAGATTGTGAGACGTTTTTAATTGATATATGGTTCCACAGTGACAAAACTGTTCAAAGTATTTGTACTTGTAGCCAGTCCATTGGGAGCGAAGTCTGTGATGGGATTTCCTCCGTGCAATGTGTAGAGAAAATGTAAATGGGAAAATTGATGCTCAGAAGAATTTTCCCATGGATAGACCCTGATTCATTTCAATAATGCCAAGAACTGACATTAATGGATTTTTATGGACAGCTTTTCATTCTAGGCTCACTTTCTTTCATTTGTGTTTGCACAGTGCAATGCATGATTGTATCTCAAGTACATTGTCATAAAGAGCACATAACTCTCCAAATGTCAAGTAGTCTGCCAAATGCTTTCATAACGTTGCTGCTCCCTACGTTTCACTATATTATAATGGTTGTTTAATTGGTTTTTAGATAGCTTCTCTGCAATTGCATATGAGGTTACCTTTCATCTTCCATTTATGTAGCGGGTGGTTGCCATGCCCAGTCCATATAGAGTTCTGCTGCGACTCTCAAGCCATCCATATTTTCCATGGCATGTTGAAACTAGGTGGTTGAACTAGGAGTCCATGATCAGGTCCTGATACTTAGCTTCATTGATTTTCCACTACCACTTGACTTTAGGTGAAAATTCCAAGGTTTGAGTTTTGGTTGTTAACCAGAAGGGGTTTCTTTACTTAAGACACCATCTCAAGAACTTCTGGAGATCTATAGCAGATATAAGTATGCTAGAATGAGGTTGTATTCTCTGTTTATTGTGAGTTCTCATCCGGGGCGGAAAATTTGGAGGAAGGCCAAAAATCGAATTCCCGCTGGCTGGAAAATAGTTGGGAATTTTCCCCTCATCACCTCCATGGCGGAATGATGGCGGGTCGGGTTTCCCGCTGATCGTGGCGGGAATGCCATTTGCATGCATTACCATCTTATGAATGTTCATTAAATACACCACTCGCCGGAATTATGTAGCCCCATCCAATCTGGTGCTACATCAGTGGGAAATTAGACCGGTCTGAATCACATTTGGAAACAAATGGCGTGCAGCTGTCAGCCCTCACTTCGCTCACAGCTTTGAGATGAGTGCAACATTCAAAGCCTTCCTGCAGCAGGTTTTCACCAATGCCAGTGAGACGGCACACTGGTGGGGGCATAGGGTTGCTCTGCTCACTGGCTTCTTCCATGCTCCGGGACAGTGTCTTCTGCGGGGCTTAAGCAGGGCTGCATCGAGACAGAGACTGGCATTGTGACCGGGGTGGGGTGGAGGGAGGGGGAAGGAGGCATGGTGGATAATGGGCAATGGTGGGATTGTGTTGGGGGGGGAGGAGGAAGGAGACACGGGGGACAATGGGCAGTCATGGGGTTGGAGGGGGGAAGGAGGAAGGAGACATGAGGAACAATGGGCAATGGTGGGGTTGTGGGGGCGGGGGGAATGATGGCGGGCAGAGTGGAGACAGAGGGTGGTATAGCTGGAGCGTGACATGGAAGACTAGAATGGAAACACACAAGTGGGTAGATGGGAATCGAACTGTATGAATGAAGGGATGCATACATACTCTGGAATACAAGGGGGCTGGTTATGTTAGTGTGGCACAAGAGGGATGGGTTGAACAGAGACTCATGGAGGTGGGGGATGGGAAAGGCTTGCACATGAGGGACGGTTTGCACAGAGACTCATAGGGGTGGAGGGGGAGGGGGACTGTATCATCATCAGTAAAGAAGGAATGAGAGTTCCTTGAAAGACAGTCATAGACCCTGGTCTGGGGCAAGAGGTCGGAGTGAGAGATTAAGGCAGTCCTGGGCATTAGTGTACCTCATAGTCGGGGCGAGAGATTAAAGGCAGTCCTGGGGCTTTACAGGCCATACTACAGAGCTGTGTATGGTACGCACATCATAGTCCTGCTCCAGAGAGGGACAAGGCCTGTGTGCTCATTTGGGATAAGTCACAACTTATTGTACAGGGCGTGTTCACGGTCTTATCCTGTCACTGGCCACGGTCCTGTCTGGCTGCAGATGGAATGGTCAGGGTTAGGGGAGGCATCTGCAGCCTGCAAAGGAGGAAAACGTAATACAACGGATGGTATTCAAAACTTTCCAGGGGTAAGATCTCCCCTGTATGGGACCGTGCACACAGCCTGGAGATGGGAAGAAATGAGCTCCACATTGGGCATGGGAACATCAACAGTGATGGGTTCAGGTGGGAGGTTTGGAATACCGACCACAATTGCTATGGGATCCAGGATTACTGGGGGAGGCTGGAGAAAAATGGGGAGGAAATCTACCTGCACACTGTGGGTTTCCAGGAAGATTGGAGGGATCAGAACACTCACAGGGGGAGGGCTGAAGCTGGTCTCAAAATGAAATCTCATCACCAGCATATTGCTATCATGAAGTCATGACGCATTTAGAAATTGAAACTGGAAAAGACTCTGCATGGGAGGGGTCTGAGTCAGTGTGGAAGCAGCCCAGGGCTGCCCTCAGGGACCCATTTCAGGGGGTACCCTCAATCTGCTCGGACTCAAAACATTGAAATGGAGTCAGGGCTGACAGAGAAAAAGAAGACTTCCTTGAGAAAGTGCCATTGGAGCCATTGCCTTTTGTTGTACTTTAACCAGAAACTGCAGGAGTCATTGGCTTCACAGTACAGCTGCTCCATTTGAGCTTTGACAGAGAGGTATGTGAGAATGGAAAATGCGGGCAACCGTGAAGGAAGCATAGCTGCTACATAACAGCCAGATCATCAATGAAAAGTCCCTAATGTGCTTTCTCCAATTGGCTTGGATGACGGGCCAAAGGGCATCCAGTCATTGCTGAAGTGCAAGTTCAGCTTGATCAGCATACAAGATCATAGATTACAGGAGTGCCTTTGCTGAGGTGGCACATTTCACAAATGTGTCTAAACCTCTCCCAAGCTCTGTGCAATTGAGATGTCAAGTACCAGGGATGGTATCATGGTCACCCAGATCTGTGAGTGTGTGCCTCAGCTGCAAGGCTGTATCAGCGAAAATCTAGTCGCTCAGACACAGCCCTAGAGCATGACATTGGCTTTCTGTTTGCGAGTCGGAGGTCTACTATATTTGCCCAGTGTAATAAACTTGATGTACCAGACAGCTTCCTCACTTGAAACAAATAACTTTATTACAGAGCTTGTTTAGAAGCTACATGCTTGAACCAGGTCCATGACTAGGAAGCTCTGCCCCAAGACTACTTGCACTTAGGGCTCATTCATTAGTACAATCATGTGACCCCTAAAGGCAGTAGGAAAAGTTATACTTACAATCACTACATTTCCTCCCCTTTAGTTTTTTTATATTTCCTATTTACAAAGAATATCTTCATCCGCATCATATACGAACATACACAGGTCATGCGATTAAAGATTAAGGTGGTTCTCTAATTCAGTTAGAGCAGCATAGCTCTACTGCTTGAGATTCTCTCACTGGATCGACTTGATCAGGAACTGCAGCATCAGGGACATCCTTAGGCAGTAGCAGTTCAGGATTAGGTAATTCAACAGAGACATCAGGTAGGTCTATTCTAGGTCGATTTGCCACCTCAGGGATTAAAGGTTCAACATCAATTACAGGCAGAATAGCTAGTTGTTGGAATGTCTCTCTACCCCTTAGATGATCCACATGTTTTCGAACAATCTGGTCTTCCACTTACACTTACACTCAGAATGACAAGGGTCCAGTTTCAGAGACAATTATACCAGGAACCCAGCTACGACCATTTCCAAAATTCCGCATGACAACTGTACCTCCCACAGGAAATCTTCGAGCTTTGCTATGAATATCATGATTCAATTTCTGACTATTCTGGTTCTTCTCTACCTTCCCCTCTAAGTTTGGAAACATAGACTTAACCCTGTACGAAGGCGGCATTTCATCAGTAATTCAGGCAGTTTTGAATCTGTAGCTGCATGAGGAATCGTACAATAATTGAGAAGAAAACATGAAATTCGAGTTTCTAAAGTACCTTCGGATAACTTCTTCATTTCTGATTTGAAAGTTTGCACTGCTCTTTCTGCTGACCCATTTAATAAGGGATGATATGGTGCTGTTTTAATGTAACTCATGAATCTCTGGAATTCCATACTAGTGAACGCAGTACCATTATCTGAAACAATGACTTCTGTTAGGCCATGCATACTAAAACATTGGTGCAGCTTTTCAATAATTGCCCACAATGTTGCTTATCTAACTTCATACACATCCATCCACTTAGAATGCGCATCAATGTTCAATAAAATAATGGTTTCTAAAAATAGATCCACATAGTCTATATGTAGTCTAACCCTGGTTCAACCAGGCCACCCCCACGGATGCAGCGGAACTGAAACAGGCAACTTCTGTTGTTGCAGACACTGGAAACGGTGCTTGACCATTCTTTCAATGTCATTGTCTATTCCTGGCCACCAGACATAGCTTCGTGCAATCATCTTCATCTTCGATATACCTGGATGTGCACTGTGAAGCTCTGTCAAGAGTGGTTCTCTTCCTTGCGAAGGGACAACGACTCTTGATCCCCACAACATTCCATCTTGACAACTTAACTCAGTTTTACAGGCATGGAATGGTCTTATCTCTTCAGATACCGGTGCACTCAACCATCCTTGCAATACCGGGTCTCGGACTTCTGACAAAGTTGGATCCCTATTTGTCCAATTCCTTACTTGCTTCGCACAGACCGGCGAAGAGTCCAGGAGATTCAATACAAGTACAACTTCTTGTGGCACTGGAGCATGTATAATGCTATCTGGTAATGGAAGACGACTGAATGCGTCTGTGTTTGCAATATGCGCACCAGGACGGTGCACAAAGGTGTACTCATACGCTGATAAAATCAAAGTCCAATGTTGAATTCTTGCTGAGACTATCGGGGGAATGGGCTTTATCTTCACTAAATAAACCCATTAATGATTTATGGTCCGACGCTATGGTGGAATGTCGACCATGCAGATACTGGTAGAATTTCTTCACTCTAAATATCACTGATAAACCTTCCTTTTCAAGTTGTGAATAACCCTTCTCGGCTGCAGAGAGGGTTCTGGAGACATAGCCTATTGGCCCTTCGGAATCATCTTTTATCCTGTGTAACAACACCACTCCCACACCATAAGGAGACGCATCACAGGTTAATATTAATTATTTTGATGGGTCATAATGTACTAGTAGACATGATGAGTGTAGAAGCTTCTTGACTTTTATGAAGACTTCTTCTTGTTGCACATTCCATGACTGACAATGGTTCATTTTCAATAATAAGTGCTAATATTGTTGACAAGTTTGGCAAGAAGTGACCGTAATAATTTACCATGCTCAAAAAAAACTTGAGTTCAGTGACACTTAATTGCCCTGACTTTCTCCTCTACTGGATGCAACCTCTGGGCATCCACTCAGTGACCAAAGTAAGTGACTTCAGTCACTTGGAAGATACATTTCTCTTTCTTCAATCATACACCAGCTTCCAAAAATCTTCTTAAAACCTCCTCTAGGTTGGCCAAATGTTCGGCTTCTGTTGATCCTGTGATCAGGACATCATCCAGGTACACTACAATTTAAGGAAGTCCTTGCAGTAGACTTTCCATGGTCCTTTGGAAGACTGCACATGCAGATGATGCACCAAAGGGTAGGCGTGTATATTAGTACAGGCCCTTGTGTGTGTTAATGGTTATATACCCTCTAGACATGCTGTCCAGCTCTAGCTGTTGGTATGCATGGTTCATATCCAGTTTGGTGCAGGATGCAGCTGGCTGGATGATGTCCAGCTTCTCTAAGTGGCACAATTCTGCACCCACCTTCTCTTTTAGGGCATAAGGCACAGGTCTGGCCTTAAAGAACCAGCGTGTCGCCTCTGAATCTACAAATATTTTTGCTTGTAAGCCTTTCATCTTTCCTAACTCGTCACAAAATATGCATTCGTACCTCCTTAACAACTCAGGAATTCCTCCTGTTGTCACTTGGAATATTTCTGACCAGTTGAGCTTAATTTTTTGTAGCCAATCGTGGCCCAGAAGTCTAGGTCCTTCACCTGTTACAATGATCACTGTAAGCTGGGCTGTCTGTTACCTATAGGATGCAGGTACTGTGGTGATACTTTTTACCTGTATTGACTCTTCAGTGCATGTCTTTAGTTGAGCCGTGGTTTGCTCCAGATTCAGTGGCTGGGTACCTTCATTTAGGTATTTAAAGGTGTGTTCTCCCACCACTGTGGTCGAGGCTCCTGTGTCTACCTCCATAACTAGAGGCGGCTTCCCATTCATTTGAAGGATGACGGTAATTGGTTCAGTTTTTACTGCTTTGACATTGTGTAGCAAATCGATATCAGTATCAGCAGCTTCTGCTTCAGTTTTTTTGAGAACTTCAATCATCTTGATCTGCTGTCTGATTGGCTGTCTCGATTTCGCCCTGCATTGCTTTATCACATGCCCTTTTTTGTTGCAGTAATGGCATTCTGCCTCCTTAAATCTGCAGGTGTCCGGTACACGGTTACCCCCACATCGGTAACAGATTAATTTCTGAATCGCTGGTGAGATGCTTCCATTATGCCTTTTTGTTTTTCAAGCAGTAGAGACTGTCTCCCTCCTCGTAGCTGTCTCTCTGGTTTTCATGCCATGCCTGGCGGTAGGTTCCTGCCCCAACTGAAGAACGGCACCATGTTGCACACTCTGTAAAGCCTGCGAGTCTCTCTCAGCACTCTCCATTGCTAGCGCTATTTCCATGGCACACTTCAAATCAATGTTAACTTCTGCAAGTAAACAGTGCTGAATGGCATTGTCATGAACACCACAAACCAACTGGTCCTGCAACATGTCATTGAGTGTGTCTCTGAAGTCACAGTGCTCGGTCAACTGTTTCAGCTTCACGATTGAAGTTGCGATGGACTCTTCCAGGGCCCTTACTCTGGAGTTGAACTTAAACCTCTGGATAATTACCGGTGGCTTCAGCTGAAAATGTGTCCTTACCAGGTCTACCAGTTCATTAAAAGATTTAGAATTGGGTGCACTCGGGGCCATCAGACTGCAGGTGAGGCTGTTTGTCTTGTTACCACAAACACTTAGAAGAATTACTTTCTGCTTCTCCTCCAATGTTATTATATTTGTCCACGAAATAAAAACCAAGGTGCTCTATGTACTGACTCCAGTCTTCCATGGACGAGTCATAAAGGTCGATTTTGCCAAAGAGTGGCATGACTGGTGAGTCTACTTTTCTTTCTTTCCTTAAGAATTGATGTACTCACATTCACAAGGTGAGGTGCAGCATCAGAGCTATTTATCCTCGTTGCCAATTGTAATAAACTTGATGTATCGGACAGGTTTCTTACTTAAAACAGTTAACTTTATTACAGAGCTCGTTTAGAAACTATATGCTTGAACCAGGTCCACGACTAGAAAGCTCCACCCCTAAGATTACCTGCGCTTAGGGCTCATTCGTCAGTACAATCACATGACCCCTAAAGGCAGTAGGAAAGGTTATACCTACAATCACTACACCCAATGTTCATTAATCATTGCACCCACCTGTCCCCAGGGAGAAGCAGGATTGAATAATGGAGCCTGTGCTCAATGCTACCTTCTTGATGGCAGTGATCCGATTGAGGAGGAGGAGAAGGGCGTGGTGCTGCCTAGCCCAGCTTTGAGAGGAAGTCCAGCCTCAGGTCCATGGTCCAGGGGAGGCCCAGCGACACCCAGAGGATGAGCAGGCTAGACCCATCCCACGGAGGCGACTCGCACGACCAAGGGCCTACTGAGAGGTAGCGACAGATAATGCGGCATCCATCTGCACTTGTCAAGAGAGGTGGTGGATCATTTCTGCTACATTCTGCAGGAGGATCTAATGTCCCATGGACTGGGAGGACATCCCTGCCAGTGGACCTGAAGGTCACCATCATGCTCAATTTTCTTGCCTGTGCATCGTTCCAGGGATCCATTGGAGACCTATGCAGCATAGTCCTCATTGTCCTTGGCACATAATGTGTCAAGGAGGTGGCAGATGCCTTCTACAATAAGGCGCATAATTTTCTGAACTTCACACCTGATGAAGCTAGCCAGGCTGCTAGATTTCTGGGGTTTGCAGCTATCTCAGGTTTCCCTAGAGTACAGGGTGCAATCGATTGCACACATGAAATTTAATCCGGATAAGTGTGAGGTGATGCACTTGGGCAGGACAAACAAGGCACGGGAATACACGATGAATAGTAGGACCCTGGGAAGTACCAAGGATCATAGGGACCTTGCTGTACTTGTCCATCGGTCCCTCAAGGTAGCGGGACAGGTAGATAAGGTGGTTAAGAAGGCATATGGGATACTTGCCTTTATTAGCCGAGGCATAGAATATAAGAGTGGGGAGGTTATGCTGGAACTGTATAAAACGCTGGTTAGGCCACAGCTAGAGTATTGCGTGCAGCTCTGGAATCCACATTATAGGAAGGATGTGATTGCACTAGAGAGAGTGCAGAGGAGATTTACCAGGATGTTGCCTGGGCTGGAGAGTTTTAGATATGAGGAGAGATTGGATAGACTGGGGTTATTTTCCCTGGAGCAGAGGAGATTGAGGGGGACATGATTGAGGTGTATAAAATTATGAGGGGCATAGATAGGGTAGACAGGAAGGAACTTTTCCCCTTGGTGGAGGGATCAATAACCAGGGGACGTAGATTTAAGGTAAGGGGCAGGAGGTTTAGAGGGGGTGTGAGGAAGAATTTTTTCACCCAGAGGGTGGTGGGAATCTGGAACTCACTTCCTGAAAGGGTGGTAGAGGCAGAAACCCTCATAACATTGAAGATGTATTTGGATGTGCACTTGCGATACCATGGCATACAAGGCTATGGGCTGGAAAATGGGATTAGAATAGTTAGGTACTTGTTTGTCTGGTGCAGACTCGATGGGCCGAAGGGCCTTTTTCTGTGCTGTAGACCTCTATGACATGTGGCTTTGAGAGCTCCATGGCAGCAGCCCCTGATGTTCACTAACAGGAAAGGGTTTCACTCCATCAAGGCTCAACTGTGTGTGATCATCAGAAGAACATCATGCACGTTTGTGCCAAGTACCCTGGGAGTTGTCATGACTGGTACATCCTGAGTCACTCCCAAGTGCCTCACATATTCGAAGGGTCTCAGCGAACACAAAGATGGCTGCTTGGGAATAAGGGCTACCCACTCAAATGATGGCTCATGACACCAGTGCATCGTCCGCTGAGTCACTTGGAGGAGAAATACAACGAGGTGCAAAAGGCAAAACAATCCATCATCGAGCAGACCAGTGGCATCCTGAAGATGTGCTTTCAATGTTTGGACTGCCCAGATGGGGCATTGCAATGCTCTTCACAGAGGGTGCCCCCCATCATAGTGGTCTGTTGCACCCCTCACAACCTGGCGCTTCAAAGGGAGTATCCCTTGCCAGAGGGAGACAAGGAGGAGGCTGAGAGCCCCTCGGGCAATGAAGACCAGGAAGTGCAGGAACCTGAATTGAAGGTGAGGGTCTGCTTCCACGTGAGGATGCCATCAAAGAAGCACGACATGGAAGACGTGCCTGTGCCACACTGCTAGGTACATAATTCCAGGATGATTAAGGTATAGGCAGCGGGACACAGCCACATTCCTTCTGTCCCTTAGAGCATGCCAAAGGACTGAAAGGCCTTTACAACCAGTGACATCGAGAGCAAGCTCAGCATTCAACCTTGTACCTTCAACCCTCACGATTCACTCGGCCCTAATCATTGGAAAGGTCAGCAGCGAACCCCCAAGCAGTGCACTCTGGGAAGTAATAGTCACCACAACAGCACAGACGCTTGGTCAAAAGACTTGATGCAGTGGTGGCTACCTTTACGAGAAGTGTTTTTCGGATACTGAGATGTGAGCATGGTTAGAGAGAGCATCATGGCTGCTGGTCTTGTGCTTTGGCACTACCACTGAAGGCAGCCTTCTCACTACGTCTAGGTGCTAGGTCCCTGACAACCACAGCAGAGGTGGAGGCAGCCTGGTGACTGGTACGCCCTGTTGTCTTTGATGACTTTGGCCGGTGTCCTCTAGTGGGTCGAGAGCTGGAGGGCCCCCGCCTGCTTTGGGTGCCCTGCTGTGGAGCAGGTGCACCCTCCTCAGCCTGTACAGCGGGAGCTGATGGGGTCACAAGCAGATGGGATTGGGTTTGGCTGGACATTGTCGGTGTCACCTGGATGGATGGCCCCGAGCTCTCCAGCTGCTAGTCGTCCTCCCTATAGGTGCCCAAGGGCCCATGCCTGACTCTCCCTGAGGAGAAGGGACACCTGGAGTGAGGTCGAGATGCCCCGCCCCTCTCTCGCCTAGCCACAGATGTATCCCACCAATGCCTATACTGATCGAGTGCAGGCCGAGCACAGCTCTGGCAGGATCTGCTGGACCAAGGTCTCCAAGGCAGTTGCCAGCCTTCCCATGGTGACCTTGAGATGCTCATATGTCGGAGCCATGACATCAGACAGAACGCTGACAGACTCCTCCATCCTTCGCTCTAGCCTGTTGACTGCCTATCTCTACCTGATTTTCACCGCCAGTCATTTCATCTGCAGCATGTGTGACAATAACCACTTCCAGAGGCTCATCATCAAATTCGAACTCAGCAGGTGGTTAATCTCCAGCAGTCCTCCGAGTGCCAGAGACCTGGCCTATCACTGCCTCCGACTGCTGTGGAGACGTGTCGGTGAGGTGTTCCCCAGAATGTGACCCCAAGCCTAACCTATAACTACTACCCACCGAGGTGTATGTCTCTGAGCTGGTGAAGGGTGTAGGTGAATGCAGTCATCGGTCTTCTTCTAATGGCTCCTCAGCTCCCTCGTCTGAGGTGGCCCGGGGGCTGGGGCTTGTGTTGGGTCTCAGGGCGTGTCCTGTAAGAACGGTGCCTGTAAGAGAGAGCAGATAGATTTAGTTCATGAACAGGCTGAATAGAATATTGCAAATCACTCACTGAGAATGTCAGGATGTGATGAACTCATGGAGGGCTCATCCGTGCTGGTTTGCAGGGAGAGGCCGATCTCGCCTTCCCCACAGGAGTGGTCTCTGTCTTCGCCTGCCAACTCGGCGGCATCCTCCTCCAATTTGCTCAGCTCCAGTATGTCGGCCCTCCTTCCTCCAGTCTGGGATCTCTCCCTTTTGTTGTGTGCAAGCCTGCCGTGCATGGAGACAAATGGATGGAATATGATGAGAAAGGATGGAGGGGAGGTTGGGAGCATGTATGCCTGCTGTGTGTGCTGAGCCCTCCCCAATATGGGGTGAGGGTGGAGTTTGTGCAGCATGATAGATGAGATGTTGGTGATGTTAAAGTGCCTGTTAGACAATCAGTGGTGATGTGTCACCAGCTAATATTGTGTGAGATGCCTCAGCATTGGAACCCCTTGAGTGCACGATGCCACAATGAGAGTGTGAGATTGGAGTGAGCTGAAGGTTGACTTTCACTTGCGGAGCGGTGAGATCATTCATCCTTTTCCTACACTGGATGGTGTTTCTCAGGCCGATGTGCTGACTGTCCTTGCTATTGTGTCCCAGGCCAGTGAGGTTGGTAGACTTCCTGGAGCCATCCCCGGGGTAGAGCACATCCCAATGTTGCCACACGCCATTGATGAGGGCCTCCAGGGAGTCATTGTTAAACTATGGGGCAGCTTTCTTCCTTGATGAAACCATCTGGAAATGCCTTCTTCATGAAGCTGGGCTGGAGAGAGTGAGGGTGCCATTTAAATATGGCACCCGCACCTTTGAGCCCATTAGGTGACGGCGAGATGGACAAATCAGTTCCCAGCCCGCCAGGTAATTCAGAGAGAAACTCACCTATGCATAATTAATGAGCTTCTGAGTGCGAGATCAGCTGCGATATCCTGCCACTCTGACCAGTGGGAAACACACTGTGGAACCTGCCCACCATGGCACTTAGTTTCAAAAATGGAAAATTCCACCTGAGATGTGAGCTCAGGGAGCCAGACTGTCTGTGTTGGCTTCAACACTCCTGTAATAATTCTCGCAGGAATCTTTAGTTGCACATCAACAAGATTTGTATGTGTACTTCCTGCCCAGACTGGTATACAACATTTAGCTACTGAGCTGACAAGCGTTAAGGTAGCTGTTTGGAGGGCTCCACAAACTTGTGGATTGTTGAGCCCAGTCTTTATCTTGGCTGCAGTTTTCATCAGATGCTGAGGTATAGGAGACCACAACCCTGAACCACTCCAAGGACATTTGGGTAGTTCTCGTGCCTGAGTTCAGTACCACAGAAGGGAGCTTCTTTGCATGCCAGGTGCTCAAATAATGTGCAGAGACAAGCATCTTCTGAGGATTCGGACACACCCACAGTTTTGTGATAAATAGACTCAAGTATTTTCACGTCTTCTGCAATTGTGCTTTCTGCTTTGGCAAGAGCTCTCGCTTGGATGACCAGCACTGATCCACATTCCCTTGACTGGCTTGACGGGATATCACTAATGGAAATATTAAAAATGAGTCTTGTTATTCAGTAGTCACAGGCTGCTAATCTGCTCTGTGACATGTACATGGACTTATGGTGGGTGAGCATGGCTGTTGATAGGTGCAACATTGGCTTACAGCGTACTGAGCTAGATACTTTCAGCAGTGGACCATCTCTTCATACTGCATTACATTTATGCAGATATTTTAACACATAGACAAGATAGTTCAGATGGGTCAGGTCTGCTACAATTATTAGCTATTTCCAGCATCACTGTGTAGATGTTTCTTTTTCTTTTCTGTAAGCTGTGTATCAGCTGAGGATTTAAAATACACCAGAGAATCTCTACGTTAAAGCTCTTCGCAGGATGACCATGGTAGTTTTTTTCAAGCAGTTTGAAATGTTTATTTTGTAATGATTTTAATAGGAATTATTGCAATGCTCTCCCTTTAGATGGTGAGGCCAACTCATCAGTTCTGTGAAACTGGCCAGTTATCATCCTACAAGCTTTGACATACGCAAAGTAGCTTCTGAAAAGTTACCCTTGTGTAACGGGATACAGCAGAAGGTCAGAAGTTCTACAATGTGGATAGGGTGGGGGAGAAAAATTGTTGATCAATTCTCTGCTGGTTTATGAAAAAGTGGTATGTGTGTTTGTTTTTACCATTAGATTTTCAGTTTGCTTATTTGATAGAATGTAATTACAGGTGATTATATTCACTTGGGAGAGACAATTGCTTTAGAAGTAATCCTCAGGGAGGTACGATATAGGTCATACCTGTTTCTCAATTCCAAACATCCAGTGCGATAGAAACATAGAAAGTTTATGGCACAGAAGGAGGCCATTCCGCGCATTGTGACTGCTGGCTGGAAAAGAGTTATCAAGTCTAAGCACACTTTCCAGCTCTTGGTTCATAATCCTGTAGGTTATGGCACTTCAAGTGCATATCCAAGTATTTCTTAAATGCAATGAGAGTTTCTGGCTCTACCACCCTTTCGGACAGAGAGTTCCAAAACCCTACCACCCTCTGGGTGAAATGATTTTTCCAATTACACTGTGGGAGCCTGATTTAAACATGTTAATGAAGTGTCCCCACCTTTCCAGGACCCGACACTTGCACACCTCATAACCCGCCATTATAAAACGGCAACAGGAGCAGACTTGACAGGTTGTGGATGCGTTTCCCTGCTTTTAGGGTTTAACCTCCCCACCCTCCTCCCATTGCAGTGGGGGCGGGGGTTGGATGGGGTAATATCGAGGCTGGTGGGTTGCCCATCAGGGCAAAAGGTGGGGCACTAGGCTTCAGGTTGCACCCTGACTCATCCTAGTGCTTTTAGCAATGGAGGGATGAAAAGGGAAGAAAACTCCCAAAGATAGAGTTCACTAATCTTTTGCTTTATTTTGTCCTCAATCGCTCCTTTCCTGAAGTCAGTAATGCATGCCAGGGTCTGGTTCATCCAGGTACACTCTGACAACCTTCATGGTTTCTATATTTGAGCCTGAGCAATGAGCATTAGAAGCAGGCTACCTAACAATAAACATTACCATTGTCATGACAAATCCCTTGATTTTTGCAGCCAACTGTTGCAGACACGATCCCACTCAATTGTGTGATTTTGTTAATGCTTCCAAAAACAATATAAACATCTTGCTTCTGTCATTTTCTGATCAGGATAGTAAGCTGCAGCAATCAATTGGAGTGGTAGAGGTTGTCTTCATCAGTCTTTATACTGCCTGGCCAGTGAGTCAGTTGACTAATTATTAAAATGTTGTCTGTCAAGCCATTTTGTCATCAGTCTGCTCACCATTGCAGTTTATTCGAGGTGAATGCAGGCGCAATTGAACAAGCCCACTAGTTGGCATTTCTGTAAGCAGAAATTAAGTTATATGATGGTCAATTCCTTCTCACCTGTTGTAACTTTAAGTTGTAACTTAAAAGATTTTCCATGTTTTTGGCAGCTCTCATGGTGACAAATTGAAGAACTCCCATGAAAAAATAACACCCTTAGTTTCATTCTAAGCCTGTGTCTTTTTCTCTTGCCCTCGCAGACTTAAAAATAAAGATCTGCAACATGAATAGTAATGCCTGACAGAGAATATAAGGACTGATTATGTTTCTTTTTAATTTATTCATGGGATGTGGGCATTTTGGCAAGGCCAAAAATTATTGCCCATCCCTAATTGTTCTCGAGAAGGTGATGGTAAGGCATCTTATTGAACCGCTGCAGTCTATGTGGTGAAGGTACTCCCACAGTGCTGCAAGAGGGGAAGCTCCAGGATTTTGAAGGAACAGCTGTTATATTTCCAAATCAGCTTGGTGCATGACTTGGAGATGAAATTGGAGGTAGTGGTGAACCCATGCACCTGCTGTCCTTGACCGGCGAGGCGGATTTCGGAGATGCTTTCGAAGAAGCCTCGGCAAGTTGCTGCCATACATCTTGTAGAATGATGCTCACTGCTGCCACTGTGCATTGGTGGTGGAGAAAGTGAACAATTAAGGTGGTAGATGAGGTTCTGATCAAGTGGGTTGCTTTGTCCTGATTGGTATCAAGCTTGTTGAATGTTGTTGGAGCTGCACTCATCCAGGCAGGTGGAGAGTTTTCCATCACACTCCTGACTTGAGTCTTGTAGATAGTGGACAGGCTTTGAATAGTCAGGAGGTGAGCCACTCATTGCGGAATAACCAGTTTCTGACCTGTTCTTGTAGCCATAGCTAGTTCTGGATCACAAGTCTTCAGCATTCCAGCCAGAACATTATATATATTTGCTATATTCAGTGAGGTCAGCCGTTTCTTAATATCATGCAGAGTGAATCAAGTTTGTTATAATGTTGGAGGCCTCAGGCAGAGACTGAAGTGGGTCATCCACTTGCACTCTGGCTGAAAATGGTTGCATCTTTGGCAGTCACATGTTGGGCTCTGCCATCATTGAAGTTGAGGATGTTCATGGAGCTTCCTCGTCTTGTTACTCAAATCAGCTTGGTGGATTGCAGAGCTTTAATCCAATCCATTAGTTGTGGGATTGCTTAGCCTTGAGTATAACATGGCATTTCCATGTATATTGTAGCTTCAATAATTTGGCACCTTTTTTTTTAGATATACCTGGTGTTGCTCCTGATAAGGCCTTCTACACTCCTCATTGAACAAATATTGGCCTCCTGGCTTGATGGTAATAGATAGAGTGAGGAACATAGCAAGCTATGAGGTTACAAATGGTGGTGAAATACAATTGTGCTCCTGATGGCCCAGAGCGTCTCATGGATGACTAGTTTTGAGCTGCTAGATCTATTCTGAATCTAACCCATTTAACACAGTGGTAGTGCCATAATTCACACGGAATGTATCCTCATTATGAAGACGGGACTTTCTCTCAACAAGGACTATGAGGTAATCACTCCTACCAATATAGATATGGATGCAACTGTGACAGGTAGATTGGTGAGGATGAGGTCAAGTAGATTTTTCCCTTTGTTGGTTCCTGCACCACCTGCCCAGTCTGTGAGATATATCCTTCAGGACTCAGCCAGGAGTGATGCTACTAAGATACTCTTGGTGATACACACTGAAGTCACCCAGCCACAGTACATCCTATGCCCTTGCTACCCTCAGTGCTTTTTCCAAATGGTGTTCAAGAACACTGATTCATCAGCTGAGGGAGCAGGGTAGGGGGTAATCAGCAGGAGCTTTCCTTGCCCACATTTAACTTAATGCCATGAGACTTTATGGTGTCCAGAGTCAATGTTGAGCACTCCCAAGGCCACTTTCTCCCAACAGTAGACCCATGTACCACCACCTCTCAAGGGTCTGTCCTTTTGGTGGGACCCAGGGATGGTGAAGGAGGAGTCTGAGACATTGGCTGTAAGATATGATTTGGTGAGTGTGACTATGTCAGGCTGTTGCTTGATGAGTCTGTTGGCCAGCTCTCCCAATTTTGGTACAAATCCCCAGATGTTAGTGAGGAAGACTTTCCAGGGTTGACTGGGGTGGATGTTCCTTTGTTGTGCCCGATCCAGTACCTAGATCGTTGCAAGTTGATCCATCTGCTTATATTCTTATTGTACTTCATTGTAGCAGCTTGGTGTGACTGAATGGCTGGCTAAATCATTCAGAGGGTATTTAGAATTCAGCCACATTGCTGTGGATCTGGTGTCGTATATAGGCCAGACCAGATAAGAATAGGAGATTTCCTTTCCTATGGAACGTTAGTGAAGCATATGAATTTTTAGAGAGAAATGGAGAAATTAAATGACAAAAGGTTTCATGGTGCAATACCAAAGGGCGTGGTAATGGGACAAGTAAGGAAACAGAAGATGTGTTTGGAGGTGTGACTGGCAAGACCCTGAATAGCTGCCATCTGAAAGCTAAATTGAGAGAAACAAGAAAAAAAAGTTAAACCACCAAAGAAAAAGGAAACAGAATGGTGCAGAAGTTATGATCTAAAATTGCTGAATTCAACATTGAGTCCAGAAGGCTGTAAAGTGCCCAATTGAAAGATGAGATGCTGTCCCTTGAGCTTCAGTGAAACAATGTAGCAGGCCAAGGACAGAAAGGTCAGGCTTGGGAGCAAGGTGGAGAATTAAAATGACAGGAGACAGAAAGCTTGGACAAACGCTGCAGACTGAATGGAGGTGCTCTGCAAAGCGGCCACCCAGCCTGTGTTTGGTCTCACCAATGTAGATGAGACTACATCATGAGCATCAAATGCAGTACACCACGTTGAAAGATGTACAAGTGAACCGCTGCCTTACCTGGAAGAAGAGGGGCCTTGGATGATGAGAAGAGTGGAGGTAAAAAGATAAGTGTTCCATCTCTGTAGTTAACAGGGCCCTGAACTGTGTCCGATATATTTCACATCCTTCTGCTATCACCCTTCCTGTCCCTCCCAGGACAATGATTGGGTTCCTCGTCCTCACCTACCACCCCAAAGTCTCTGTTTTCAACGGATCAACCTCCACCATTTGTACCACCTCCAGCATGATGCCAAATATATTTTTCCCTCCCTTCCACTATCAGCATTCCAAAGGAGCCATTCTCTCTGCAACACCCTGGTCCATTCCTCAGTCACCCCTAACACTCTTTCCTATGCCACCTTTTTATGCGTGTAGGAATGTAACAGGCCTGAAACCTTAACTGTTTCTCTCTTCACAGATGTTGCCTAACCTGCTGAGCATTTCCAGCATTTTCTGCTTTTATTTCAGATTTCCAGCATCTATAATAATCTGCTAATGTATAATCACTATGCTACCATTCTCGGACCTGGGCATTCCCATCGAGGAGGAAGCACAATTCAAGAAATTTCTGGCCCACAGCTTATGATTTTCCACCAGTTGAAATAAATGTGAAATCACAAACTCCAAGCCTGTGATTTCCTGACAGCTATTTAGGATTGAAATGAGGAGAAATTTCTTCACTCAAAAGGTTGTGAATCTTTGGAATTATCCAAAGAGCTTTGAAGGCTCAGTTGTTGACTAATTCAAGACAGTGATCAATAGACTTTTGGATACTAAGGGAATCAAGGGATATGGGGATAGTGCAAGAACTTAGAATTGAGGTCAAAAATCAGTCATGATCTTACTGAATGGCAGAACAGATTCAAAGGGCCAAATGACCAGCTTGTGCTCGTATTTCTTATGTTCTTATGACTGGCACTAGTTGCAAGCACTGCTCCTCATTGTGTGTCCAATGGTAGAATCTGCTTTATAGTTCATTTTTCTCCCTTATCAAGTTAATTTGGAATTGGAATGTTTTAGATTATCTCTGCATCTCAATCGGAATCTTAACACCATTTCCATAGTTGAGGAAGTTCCTGCAACTGTCTGCATTTTCTTGCCTAACAACTGCTATGTTATTTTCAGCACCTTTTTGTGACAAATCATCAGCCAAACCTTAAAATTTAATAGAGCTGAGTTCCATCCTGATCATGCATGTACCATTCAATAACTTTGCACTAGAGAGCAATCAGGATTTGGAGCTGCAGCTAAATGTTTCCCTTCCCTAGCTAATGGACAATAAAAACTAATCAGAACAGCAAGAACAAGGGTGATATGTGAGAGAGCTTTAGTATGGGTTGGGACACAAGAAGTAGAAATTTGGATACACTGAAGTTTAGGGAGGCTGGGAGATCTGGCAGGAGAGCATTGTTGGATTAGTCAAATATGGAGATCAAGGCCTAAAATGAGCATTTCAGTAGTAGATTGCCCACTTTCAACACTATGGTACCAATGTAATGGTGATGGAAGCAGGCATCTTCTAATGGACAAGATGTGGGGCCAATAGCTCAGCCTGGGTTGGATAGGATGCCAAGGTTGCAGACGGCTTGGTTTAATCTGAGACAGTGGCTGGGGAGGGGAATGGAATCAGTGGCATGGATGTGGAATTTACCAAAGATGATAATTACTGATTAATCTCAATGTTTTGCTGAACAAAATTGTGACTCATCCAAGACCGGATGTTGAACAAGCAGGCTAATAACAGAGGCAGTGGAGGGGTCAAGAGAAGTGATGGGAAGGTAGAGCTTGGCATCATCAGTGTTTCCATGGAAACTGCTCCATGTCTGCAGAAAATCCGAATGGAAGCATGTAAATTAACAAGAGGAAGGAAGGTCAGATAGGAGAGACGGTGGTGTAATGGTAATCTCACTGGAATAGTAATCCAAAGGCCCAGGCTAATGCTCTGGCCACATGGGTTCAAATCCCACCATGGCAGCCGGTGGAATTTAAATTCAATTAGTAAAATCTGGAATTGAAATGGTGGCCATGAACTACCATCAGTGGTTGGGGGAAAAAATCATCTGGTTCAGTAATACCCTAATCTGGCTCCAGACCCACAGCAATGTTGTTGATTCTTAACCGCCCCTGAAGTGGCCTAGCAAGTCACTCAGTTCAAGGCCAATTAGGGATGGGCAACAAGTGCTGGCCTTGCCAGCAACGACCACATCCCATTAAAGAATAAAGAAAAAGAACCTTGAGGAACTTCACAGATAATGGTGTTGGGGGTGGAAAGAAAAGCCATTGCTGAAGATTGGCTACAATCGGTCAAGTGTGAAACCAAGCAGTGCAAATAGCACTGAGCTGAATAAAGCAGAAACATTGGAGGAACATGTTGTCGTCAATTGTGTCAAAGGCGGTAGAAAGATTGTGGAGGCATAATACATCATAGTCACACAGGATGTCAAATGTGACTTTGATTCAGCACAATTTGATTCAGCTTTGTTCGAGGTGGAAACCTGATTCAGAGGGGGAATTGTGGGAACAATGGACACAGATTTGAGAGGTATCAAATTCTTGAAGGGGGTGGAAATGGGGTGAAGAATACAATCTGGTTTTTTTTGCCAGTTTTCTCCTCATTCCCATCGTGTAGCCGTTCATTCACCTAAGTGGCCACTGTACATTCCTGAAGCTTGATAATCACAGTGAAACTAAACTCTGACCTCATTCAGTTCAGATCATGGGATAGCAGCCGGAATTTTAGCCGATTCCCTCCCGGCGAACGCACATCTGCTGCAGCTGATAGGAGTGCTCCGATTGCTGGAGCAGAAAATTGATCACTGAGCCATTTGAAGAGCTCAAAATACATCGATTTACAAACATCTGAATTTAGGCTGAGGGCAGGAAAGTTAAAAGGAGAATGGCTCAATCGCACCGCACAATAGCGAAGCTATTGGCTCAAACCTACAGTTTCACATTGTAGGCTGCAGGCTTTGAATTGCTGTCAGCTGAATTTGGACTAGGAGCAGAAGGGAAACAGAATTGGCGGAGGAGATTTTGCACAGGCTGCCTTCCACATTTCCTAGTGACTGGTGATGTGTCATTGACAGTAAACTGGGAGCAGCCTACGGCTGGCAATCGGTTGAATAAAGATGATGCTTGGAAAGAGGAAAAAGTGCGAGTGCCTCTGATTTTAAAACAAAAACCCCCAAAATGTAATAGCCCCAGAAATGTGGGTAACAAACTAACAATTAGTGTTTTGTATCAAGGCTCACTACAATCTAAACATTAAAAAAAACAAACCCCCCCCACCCTTTTTCCACAACCGTGTAGATCTATTTTCAGACAATTCTCCGGGGGTGGGAAGTGGAAGAAGCAGAGTTTCGGTAACTTAATCGGAAAGTATACGTCTTTTCTCTCTCCGTCCGACCTGTTTGTGTGCTTCAGTGATTTGCTCCATTCCGTTGATCCGGTTCCACAGTGAGTGGCCGCCTCCCCTCTTGCCTGGGGGCGGGTTGTTTGCGCTGACTGGCGTTCCCACTCCGCCGCTGTCAGCTGCAGCCTGTGCCCCCCCCGCCCCTCCCCTCCCCTCCCCTCCCCTCCCCCTGTGTGCTCATGCAGGCAGGGGCACAGCGAGCAGGATAGCAGAGAGCGCGCACACACTGCTGCGCCCGGCAGCACCGTGGCTGCAAGGCACAACTTGACTCTTGAGTTTCGCACCACAGTATCGTCAGCTGGGAACTCCAAGGTATCTTCCCCTGCCGCCATGGTGGCCAAGGATTACCCATATTGTATTGCAGCGAAGAGGACAAACTGTGCCTTGGAAGTGCACACAGTGGTCAGCTCCAGTGTTAAAGAAACTGAGGTACCGTATTGTGTTTTGTTCGGATGTGAATAGAGTTGCTCTGTGCCGGCTAGGTTGAGATGATTCAGTAAATGATTAAACTTCCGAGTACAAGAAACAAGCATTGAGAAAGAATTGTACCAACCCCCCCCCCCCCCTCTTCCTATTGTGAACTTTCTTCTTACTTCAAAAACAAATTTCTTCAGTTAAACCCACCACTTATAAAATTAATCAACTTGGCATCATTTTGCAATTGTTTTTTTTTTAAAGTTCTTGATATTGAAGGAATAGCAGATAGCTTTAGCATTCCCTCCACAATGACAGCCTTTTTGGCTGTCAAAATCTTTCCTCTTAATCTTTGGACCCCTCTTCACTAACTCTCTATAGTAAATCGACCGAGTTTCTCGATTCCATTGTTAAGAATGAAAACTGCTCGGCTTTCCTGCGTGTCTTTTGAAGTCTCCGACCCAGACAACAGCTGATGTGAAATCCTCTCTGATTTCCAAAGTCTGCCACTTCCATCCTGGCTGCTTCACTCAGCGGTTTGTACTTTGTTTATACAGTAATGTGCAACCCCTTTGAGGATTAGGCCTGGCAGCCAGCAGAGGGGGAGGGATAGCTGTCTAGCCCTCCTGGACTCAGGAAAAGTGTAGGAATTTTATTGTGAGTGAACTTTTGTAGTGCAGTTTCCATATGGGTGTGTGCTACATCCTGGTGAGGAGAGAAAAACCTTAAGTCTCCTCTCCTTGTATTAGCTGTTTTTACAGATCTAATGGATCCCAAATGTATTTATTTTAAACTAGTGCAGTGCATAATTTTTCTGTGGCTGCTTTGTCTGTAAAACCGTCTCAGATTGGTCCTTGAAACTTGGCACCTTAAATGGGGAATGTACCTGTTGTAGGCGGTATCTTCTGATTGGGATCTCCAACCTATAACATTGATTTACTTGTCAGTTTCATTCAGCCCTCTACTCATTGGCCTATGAGTGAATTTATGCTGATTTAAGTCAGGCTGTCAGGGATAAATTATTACAGTAAAGTACAATGAAAAGTCCAGTCTGATAAATCTGATTAATTACAAATGTTGGAAAATGGGTGTTTGCCAACATGTGGCTGTGTGTATTTTAAGTTTCGCTCAGTTCTAGGTGGAGAAGCTTGATTTTAAGTAAGAATATCTTTCATGGTAAACTGAATTGTCTCATCCACTCAGTCAAGTTTTAGCCTGAAGGTACAAGTTGAAATTACTTCTATCTCTTTATCTGAGAGTCACATAGACCTACAATATTGTCTCAAAAGAATTGAAAAACTGCCATCTCAAATCTTTGCAATTGAAGTTATCACTTCTTGCCTTTTAAACAACTTCTTTCTAGCTTTTGGTTCCTATCAAATTAATTCCTCTGTCTTCACATGTTTTCCCTAGTAGTATTGAAGCTTAGACACTGTTTAGTGTGGTACAGAATAATTCATTTGCTTACATAACAGCCACTTCCTGTCAAAGTAACTCATTAAATGTGAAACACTCTCGCGATATGAATAGCTGCAGTATAAATGCAAGTCTGTCTTTATATTGACTTTTGATTCAGGTCACTATGAATTACTCAATGTCTTTTTTTACACTTGCTGCTAAAGGAAATTTCAACAAAATAATGTTGAGCTTCATGTGCAGTTCATAACCAGACAACCGTCATTGAAGCATTCAGTGCTGATTCAAACCCCCAAGCTGTGTTTTTGGGTGGGGGAAGAGTTATATCACTGTCTAGAATTTTATGCCCAGAATAAACATGGCTAGGATGCCTTCTAGCTTCAGTATGTTGCAACAGCAACAGGGCTTACTGTGTGGTTATGAACAAAGACTTCTATCTGCCTGGGTATATTCAAATCTTCAACTATTCTCTTTTTGGCTTTAGTTATTAAAAGTTAAATTTGATTGACCTTCTCATCTTCCCAGTTTGGACAAGACATCAGTGTTTGGCACAAGTTTAATTACAATTTAAAAATTGATAACCAATGTTTGTTTAAGTTAATTTGCAGAAACATTAGCAACATTTGATTCAGCAGCCGCATGAGGGGTGGCACTGTGTGAGAGAAAGGGTAATTTATAATAAAATGTGGAAAATATGCAATCAGAAAATTAATTCAGATGGAATTTACATTTGAAATATCTCAAAGACCATTTTTGAGTGATGTTACCTGTGCCAAAAATACAGTTTGCAGTAAAATATTTTTGTGCTTGATGGGTCTTTTTCAAAATTAATTATTTTACAGATAACAAGAACTGAAACAAGCAGTACAGAATAGAAATGGATACCTTCCTCACTTCTGTTCTCATGACAGGAGCACTGATGTAAAAGGATTCAGTTTCATTTTAGAGACAATATTGTATGTGAATAGAAGGTTAAGTAAGAATGACTAAATCCTTTGTTACCCAGGTTCTGTTACCTAAGGTTCTCAATATGCTAAAAATTTTGGGTGTAAAAAGTGACTCAACAGGGGGGAGTTGTGGCAATGGCACACCTGTATCTCAAGCTGTAGCTCATTTTACCTCTGGTATTATCATGGGTCAGCAACCTCTGGTGGCCTTTCTTGCTTTGGGTATATCAGTAACCCATGCCATTTTCTGGGGAGGTAGGATCTCAGATTTTTAACAAGATATATTCCTGATTCCTATGTTAACCAGTTTCAGTATAAAACTGAAACTGTCCCTTTCCAGTATTTCTGTACAATAGTTATTTTATTTATAAAAATGAATATTCCCTCTTCCTCATTTGCTTGTCCTGACATATGTTCTGTAGGCAACAGAATTTACCCCTCTCTCCCTAGCTCAAGGTCATAGGAGCTAATTGTAAGGCCCAAGTGCTGTCCCAGGTGAGGAATGCCAGAAGCACACACTCAAGTCATCACTTTTTCAATCCAAGAGTCATCTTGTCAGCATTTTACAAGATATATTAGTGTTTATTTTTAGTAGCCTTGGGGGTTGTTAATATGAATGATTCAGATCAATCAGCGGGCACAACTGGAGGTTTTCAAAACAATCAAATCAATTAGGAGCAGAACAGAAGCCTGTTAAACCCATTTTCTTCCCGCTGTTGGTTGTACACAAATTTGAGGTAGGAAAAGATGAGCTGATGCATTTTTGAGAATCACAATTACAGATGTTTTCTTTTAATGTCTACTCCTGAAGAATTTGCATATAAACAATGGGTAGCATGCTTGCCTCTGAGGCAGATCATTGTGGGTTCAAGTCCCACTCCAGGACTTAAGCAAAAATTAAGTCTGGCAGTACTGCATTGTTACAGATACTATAAACAAGCTGCTAAATTGTAGTTTTAGAAACTTTCAATTTGTCTCATACTTTCTGACTATTTTCTTATTTGCAGGCTAATTTTCTTCAAAATAATTGTAGCACTATTTTGAGATAAGGAGAATGTTTCCTCTTGTGAATGCATTAATTGGCTTTACTGAGGAACATTTTGACATCCTGGTGCAATTGCTGGATATAAAGAGTGGGGTTAAAGTGGTAATGAACTTTACTTAAAATAAACAAATTGCAAAGAGATTTCCATATTTAGGGATTTATTGGTAGAATATGTGATGTTCGCCATGTGATGTTGGCTTGTTTGCATGTGAGTCATGGTCTTTAGCTATGTTCTGTACATTAGCTGATTTCAACTTTTTAATGTAAAAGTTGTTGAGGACCCATTTGTTACTGTAAAATAGGTGTTGCAGACTCTTTCCTCAGCTATGTTAAAGCGATCAACATTCATGGGTGCTATAATCCAGAAAGCCAGGCAGCGAAGGATAGAATTGAAGCCTAATCTTTGCACACTTATAAACTTTTATTGACAGAGGTGTACAGTATAAACATGCACCTCCAAAACCAACAACCATAGTTTCCATCTGCTATATATAGGAGCACAACTGAATCCGCAGATAATGCCCACCACCTGAATACAACTACACACCCAATTACTATATCATGAACAATGGGAAAATAAGAAGAGTGACATTTAATAAAAAGATTGCCACCTGTCCCCCAGAAAGGAAGCACAGTCAGATGTTCCTGATAACACAAAATTCAGCTCCCTGTGGCCTGTTCACAGGAATTTTGTGCTCTTCGCTTTATTAACTGTAGTGTTTAGTTATATTTATTTTCAATGAAAGAAAATGTCATTTCAACATTATTCCTACTTTAGTGTGTGAATACGTGATTCATTCAAATGGTATTTCTCTGTCCAATGTGCTAATAGAGGTATTGATATATTTTTTAAAATCTTACATGGGACAGGGGCATCACTGGCTAGGCCAGCATTTTTATTGCCCATCCCTAATTGCCATTGAGAGGTTGGTGGTGAGCTGCCTATTAAACTGCCAATTATTTTAAGCTTATATTTCCAAGGGAAAGTGTTTTTTGTTGAAAGCTAGAAAGTACACAAAAAGGTACTGAAAATGAAAATCTTCTGAAGGATGAATGCCCCCAGTGCCTCCCAGAAAATAAATTTCACACTTACAGCAATTTTAAAATTTGCCGTTGCTGCAAATTACACCATTGTGTAGCTACAACAAAAGTGGCGAAATGTTGGATGTATCTTTGCCTTAAGTTACAGCCTGCCAATGTCCTATTGCATTTGTAGTACGATCCCTTATCATGTTTCATCAGCCTATATTCAGGCCTGTCTTTGAGTTGACCGCTTTTCTGGGGCTATGTCAACATTTCTGAAGCTGTTAGTCAACTTTTACTGGTTTTCTAAGTCGACATGTGTGCAGGAATCTTCTGGTCTCTGTGGCTTTGTACCCTATCAAGTACTAACTAACCCCGTGGAAATCAGAGGAGCTTAAAATTGTAGATAAGATAGGTTATTTAATATTTATGCACTTAGAACAAGATCTTGCCCTTCATTGTGAAGCATTCTCATAAATCTTATGTGGAATGAACAAATTTGTATTCAAAGATCCTAGAACAATTCCACTTGTCCGTGGGATATTATTTAGTATACCTTGGTACAGGTTGATAAGCTATTGATCACTAATCATTTCAGGTTGAGAAAGATGCATGATCTGACATTGGAGTCTTCCTCTTGGGTGTGTAAAGATAGAAATGATTCAGGTTGATGTGAATCATTCAAAAGAAATGCTGACATGCACGGCACAAAGACTCCTCTGTCTCTGAGATAATTTAATACCAACCAGACTTAAGGTTTTGGGAATGCTTGAATCCAACTTCTCAATCCAGTTAGTCTTGCAGCAGGAAACATTTGACATGCACTGTACACAACGGGCCTCTAGTTAAATGCAGTGTTTTTTTAAAGAAAATGTTTGTGTTATTGCCTTGAATGATTGACTAACACCTAATCAGAGCACACAGGCAGATTTTAATGCCGAAATGCCTTACTGTTTGTAACCTTGAAGAATAAGCCTGTTGTGCTTGTAAATTATTAATCTTTTGGATCGCTATAGTCTGAATATGCATGCAATTTAAAACATATCTTTGATACCCAGATCAGGAATAATTCTTACTGGTTCTTGCTTTCCAAATTAAGAGTACAAAGTTGTTTTAATCTGCCTCTGGTTGCTGGTTCTATCCAAAATATTACACCAAACAGATTTCACTGCTATGATAAAGCAAATTTGCTTTGATTATCTGAAATATTTCAATACATTTCAAGTTAGCATGCTCAAACTTTCTTTTAAGTAGCATTTGTTGATTTTAATAGCCAGTTCAATGACAGGCCTTGACAACAGCTGTAAATTAGAGGGTAGTTTAGTCTTCACAGATGTGTAGCTATAGAAACAGTGAATGTAGTTAGAATTTTTTTAAAACTTAAAAAAAAATCCTACAGCTAGAGAGACAGTTGAATTATATCTTTTAAATTCACTCAACTTTCAAGGATATCTGGTGTTAAAGGAGGAAACAATCCTTTTTTCCTTATGGGTTTATACTAGATAGTGAGGAGTATCTCTTCAAAAAAGAGAAATCTGGCATGCTGTACTGTCACACCATATAATTAGTTTAAGCTCAAAGTACAGATTGTTTTTCAAATTATTGTACAGACAGCTGAAACTTAGGATCCATTAGGATGGCCTTTCATCTGCAGTAGATTCTACCATTGGACAAATTTATAGAAATGCAATGGAGTCATTCTTTTGAGGACTATGTGTAAAAATTTGTTTAAAAAAGTTAAACCTATAAAGGGAATTGAAAGAAAGCTATGATTGAAGATGTGAACTGTGGTTCCATACATTGCTCTGAATTTACTGAATAATTTCCATTTCATATCAGTGCTGTATCATTTTTCCAGATGTTGGATGATGTTCTTTAAATCCTGTCCATTAAACGTTATGGTAAAAAATAGCCATTAGCTTAAAAATTAGTTTCAAATTATTCTTATCTATTGTGTACCGGGTGTCTCTCACCAATTACTGCTGTCCTCGCTGACCTGCATTGGCTTCTGATCATTCAACAATTGGAACTTAAAATTTTCATTGTAGTGTTTAAATCCCTTCATGGCTTCATGGTCTCATCCCTCCCTATCTCTGCTACAGCAACCCCCAACTCCCCCACCTCCAGAAATCTCTTCCTTTGACTTCCTGTGCAACCTCTCCCCCTTTTGTCCTACTGCTGGAGATCATGCAATTGGCCAACCAGCCCCGATGCACTGGAATTCCCTCCCTAAACTTCTCTTCCTGTCCACCTCCTTCTCCTCTTTAGAATACCATCATAAAACCCATTTCTTCAAAGAAGCTTTTGTGTCCTCTCCTAATGTCTCATTCTTTGGCTCAGCATTCATTTTTCCTTAGACCTTTGTGAAATTGATGTTTTATTCTATGCTAAATGTGTTCTATACATGCAAGTTGTTTTAGCAGAAATTTACTGTGGAAAATATTAGGAAAGGCAGGGGAAGTGGCAGTTCTTTAAAACTTTAATGTTCAGTAAATGACATAGCATTAGAAATGGTAATTAGGGTGATGTGTATAATTGTTATGCTTTACAGCTTTGAAACCTCCAATGTATGCCTTGTTACATCTGGTGCAGTTGTGCTTTTTTTCCCCATCCTGCATAAGACTTGTTAATCCACCCCCACTCTTCCACAAAATCCAATACAGCAGATCATGCACACATATTGTCTTTTAAAATACATGGTTTAGGAGAAGAATAAAATAAACAAAGCAATTGTAGAGCACCAGTACCTCCAATCCCTGCTGGTTTTCCAACAATGGAAGTCTGGCCCTGCTAGCCATATTGGTGCCAAGTTGATCACTCATGATCATCCTGCTCCTCCCAGTACTAATTTTGCATCACAATCTCCCAACAGTGTGTCTCTGCTACTATCCTCCACCAACCTGTCTTATGGCCTATCTTTCATTGCTCTGTATACTGCAAACGTATAGAACATTGTCCTTATTTCCAGCCTCTGGATACTGCCAATTAGAACAGAATAATTACCTGTAAGAATATGCTAGTTAGCTATCAGCACAAGGAGGGAAAAAAATCTGAAATTCAAAATAATTGCCGATTTAAACATATGCTGTGATTCACAGAGAAGTATAATTAACATTTTTTTTTTCCCACTTTAAAAAAAGACATTTGTTAGTAGGGATCAGGTAAAATTTGACAATAAGGCTTTACATAATGTTTAATTTCTTGGCAGTGCTCCATACTTTTTTATTTGCTGCGCGTTACATGTCTTTGTCAGGATTAGTTGCATCTCTGGAAATGCTGGAGCTAGACAGGTTGATTGCAGGACCCTGCTGGACCATTGTGTGAACTATGCCAGCCACCAATCCTTATTCATTCCTCTGTGGCTTTAGTCAAAGGATTACAGCTTTGGGGACAATGCTAATGCAACTAAATAAGAGGAGCAATATAAGAGAATTCATTGTGATTGTTCAGGCCTGAGTGTTGCAGCCCCTTTTATAGATTTATTCAGGTCACTGATTCGATCCTTAGCACACAAAGGAGAAGCTGTCTTGCCTCGTTCTTCCTCCTTGATCAGTTAATAATAAGAGCTAATTTTCACTGAAACTCTGTGTGATAATGGTCTCCTATTATAAAGACTGTGGTTGGTCTTGAATGACAAAACTCAATGGGGAAATGATCAATATAGAACATTGGGAAGTAGTTGTAACAGAGTCTGACAACCTTTCTCCTAAACCATATGGAAGAAGTGTATTGAAGAATGCTGATGGACAGAAGTGTCAAGAAGTTGAGGTTTTGATGGTTAAAACTTTTGGAATTAATATTGTGTATTTTTTTTCAATTTGCAAATGTCTTGAGTGATGGGGTGCTGCTAATAGAGAGAGGTGCTTTGAGCCCTTTCATGTTCATGTTCCATCCCATTTACATCAACCAAGAAGATAAGGAATAGACCATACAGCTTCTTGAGTCTGGCCCTCCATTCACTAAGATTATGGCTGATCTACCTCAAATCCGCTTTCCCGCCCTATCCCCATGGTTCCCTTTGTGTCCAAAAAAAGGAGCTCAAATTTTTCAAAAGCATGGAAGACAGTTTAACCAAAAATAAATCTCAAAATCTATTGAGCTGTGCATTTTACCTCAGCCAATTTTCTTTCTTTCCCTCTAACAATTGTTAGATTTGGTTATTCAAAAGCTAGGTTATTGGATTGCTCCTTCTTCATGCACCTCAATGAATTTCTAATCTTTAAGAAATGGTCAGTACTTAAAAGTTTCTTCAACTGCAAAATGCAAGAGTGCTCTAATCTAACTTATTACTCTACGGTAAAAGCATTAACTTGATCAAATGTAAATTTAAAACAAATTTAAAACAACATAAGTGATGCAAAAATAACACTTGTAAACAACATTTTGGAACAGCTCACCCACCTATTTTAAACAATTGCTACAGGTTAGGGTGTTGCCTTCACAGCTTTGTGCAACACTACTGTCACTGCCCTTTGAGCTTGCTGAGCAAACCTCCTCTGCCAAATATATCTTCATGCACCAAAAATAGGCAAGAGATGTTCATTGCAGCTAATGTCATCACTTGGTTTAGTCCTTTTACTCAATGTGGTCAGTCCCATGCAGACAGCTCTTGGAGTCATAAATGAGAGAGCTGAGTTTATGATTTGGGGAGCAGTGGCTGTTGGACCATCTTAAAGGATGTGCTGCTCATTGGTCAACGATACCACATTTACACTATACCACAAATTGATTCAAAATAAGGTGAAAAGCTTATTGAATTCCTAAATCTAATGTCTGAAATGAAGGAAACAATAATCAAGATATGTAACATCTAATGTATAGGATAAGCATTTGTAGTTTTGAATATTGCCTTTTTTTTGTTTTAATTTTCTGTTTTGATTTTCATTGTTCAGAGTGGGAGATGTCAGCATTGGGGTGGAAATCAATCTTTTACTGGCATCCTTTATAGTTTAACCAAATACAGAATAAGGATTCCTATATACCCCCTCCAACAATGTCATTAACACTCGACCTCCAAAGAACATTTAGTACTACACCAATGTAACATTTCTATTTCGAACACCGCACAGCTTGAGTGAATTGCCTGTCCAATGTCACTGTGTTCTGAGTTATGTACAACTTTCTGCTGTAGATTCATGCCCAGCAGGAGATAGGTTGATATTGGCTGAATTCATTTTACGTATGGCTGTTTCAGCTGACACAGAGAGGGGTGCAGTGAAGGCTTTAACTTCTTCATCTCCTCTGAACAAAGTTTAAGCCAGCTCCTGGATGAATGAAGAGTGTGCTAACCCAGTCATTAAGTCTCTAAACTTTAAGGTCTTGAAGTGGACTATGCATGTAAGTTTTTATGCAATATCATTTTGTTTTATTTTCTAAATGTAACATAAATAGCGAGTGCATGCAAACATACGAATTAGGAGCAGGAGTAGGTCAGTTGGCCCCTCGAGCCTGCTCTGCAGAGATAATGGCTGATCTGATTGTGGCCTCAACTCTACTTTCCTGTCTACCCCTTATAACGGACTCCCTTGTCAATCAGAAATCTATCTACCTCTGTTTTAAAAATATTCAATGACCTTGCTTATACTGCTCTCTGGGGAAGAGAATTCCACAGACTGACAAACCTCTGAGTGAAAATAATTCTCCTCATCTACATCTTAAATGGGAGGCCCCTTATCTTAAATCTGTGTCCCCTAGTACTAGTCTCTCCCATAGGGGAAACATCCTTTCAGCATCCATCCTGTCAAGTCCCCTCAAGATCTTATAGGTTTCAATAAAATTGCCTCTCATTCTTCTAAACTCCATTAGATACATGCCCAACCAGTCCAACCTTTCATAGAAACATAGAAACTAGGAGCAGGAGTAGGCCATTCAGCCCTTCGAGCCTGCTCCACCATTTGATATGATCATGGCTGATCCCCTGTCTCAACGCCATATTCCCACTTTTTCTCCATACTCCTTGATGCCCCTAATATCCAAAAATTTATCAGTTTCTTTCTTGAATATACTCAATGACCTGGCCTCCACAGCCTTCTGTGGTAGAGAATTCCACAGGTTGACCACTTTTTGAGTGAAGAAATTTTTCCTCGTATCAGTCCGAAATGGCCTGCCCCCTATCCTGAGACTGTGGCCCCTGGTTCTAGACTCCTCAACCAGGGGAAACATCCTCCCTGCACCCAGTCTGTCTAGCCCTGTTAGAATTTTATACGTTTCAATCAGATCCCCTCCCATTCTTCTAAATTCTAGTGAATACAGGCCCAGTTGAACCAATCTCTCCTCATACAACAGTACTGCCATCTCCGGGATCAGCCTAGTGAACCTTCGCTGCACTCCCTCTATGGCAAGTATATCCTTTCTTAGGTAGAGAGACCAAAACTGCACGCAATACTCCAGGTGTGGTCTCAACAAGGGCCTGTATAACTGCAGTAAGACATCCCTACCTCTGAACTCAAATCCTCTTGCAATGAAGGCCAACATACCATTTGCCTTCCTAATTGCTTGCTGCACCTGTCTGTTTACTTTCATTGACTGGTGTACAGATCCATTTGTACATCCACACTTCCCAATATATCACCATTTAAATAATACTCTGATTTTCTGTTTTTCACACCAAAGTGTTTAACTTCACATTTATCCATGTTACACTGCATCTGCCATGTGTTTGCCCTCACACACAACTTGTCTATGGCGGCCTGAAGCCTCCTTGCATCCTCCTCACAACTCACAATCCCGCCTAGTTTTGTGTCATCAGCAAACTTGGAAATATTGCACAAAAACAAAAATTTCTGGAAAAACACAGCAGGTCTGACAGCATCTGTGGAGAGAAAGAGTTAACATTTCAAGTCCAGATATCTCTTCTTCAGAACACTTCTGAAGAAGAGTCGTCTGGACTCGAAACGTTAACTCATTCCCTCCACAGATGCTGTCAGACCTGCTGAGTTTTTCCAGCAATTTTTGTTTTTGTTTCAGATTTCCAGCATCCGCAGTATTTTGCTTTTATCTTGGAAATATTGCATTTGGTTCCCTCATCCAAGTCATTTATATATATCGTGAATAGCTGGGGCCTAAACACTGACCCCTGCGGTGCACCACTAGTCACTGCCTGCCACCCGGAAAACGACCCATTTATTCCCACTCTCTGTTTCTGGTCTGTCAACCAATTCTCAATCAATGCCAGTATATTACCCCTGATCCCATGTGCTTTAATTTTGCCCACTAGCCTCTTATGTGGGACCTTATCAAAAGCCTTCTTGAAATCCAAATACACCACATCCACTAGTTCTCCCTTATTTATTCGACAAGTTACATCCTCAAAAAACTCAGATTATTTAAGCATGATTTCCCTTTCATAAACCCATGCTGACTTTGTCTAATCCCGTTAATGCTTTCCAGGTGTTCTGTTGCCATGTCTTTCATAATAGACTGTAGCATTTTCCCCACCACTGATGTTAGGCTAACTGGTCTGTAATTCTGTTTCTTTTCTCCCTCCTTTTTTAAATAGTGAGGTTACATTTGCCACCCTCCAATCTGTTGGAACTGCTCCAGAGTCTATAGAATTTTGGAAGATGACCACCAATGCATCCAGTATTTCCAGGGCCACTTTCTTTAGTACACTGGGATGTAAATTATCAGGCCCTGAGAATTTTTTAGCCTTAACCCCATTAATTTCTCTAGCACCATTTTTTTACTAATACTAATTTTCTTCAATTCCTTCCTCTCTCTCTAGACCTTTGGCTCCCTAACATTTCTGGGAAATTATTTGTGTCCTCTTTTGTGAAGACAGAACCACTTTCCTCATAAGACAAGCCCTTCATCCTAGGAATCAGAAGGAGTAAACCTTCTCTGAACTGATTCTAATGCAGTTATATCCTTTCTTAAGTAAGGAGACCAAAACTATACACAGTACTCCAGATGTGGTCTCACCAATGCCCTGTACAACTGTAGCAAAACTTCTCTACTTCTATATTCCATTCCCCTTGCAATAAACACCAACATTCCATTTGCCTTCTGAATCACTTGCTGTACCTGCATATTAACGTTTTGTGATTCATGAACCAGGACACCCTGAATCTTTTGAATGGTAGAGTTCTACAATCTCTCTCCATTTAAATAATATGCTGCTTTTCTATCCTTCATGTCAAAGTGGACAAGTTCACATTTTCCCACATTATACTCCATCTGCCAAATTTTTGCGCACTCACTTAACCTATCTTCATCCTTTCACAGACTCCTTGTGTTCTGTTCACAACTTACTTTCCTACCTATCTTGATGTCATCAGTAAATTTAGGAACCATACATTCAGTCCCTTCATCATTGATATAGATTGTAAATAGTTGAGGCCCAGCACTGATCGCACTGGCATTCCACTGGTTACATCTTGCCAACCCGAAAATGACCATTTATCCCTGCTCTCTGCTTCCTCTTAACTAACCAATCCTCTGTTCATGCTAATATGTTACGCCCTAAACCACAAGCTCTTATTTTGTAGTAACTTTTGATGTGGCACCGTGTCAAATGCCTTTTGGGATTACAAATACACCACATCTACAGGTTCCACTTTATCCATGTTACTTGTCAAAGAACTTTAGCAAATTAGTCAAACACAATTTCCCTTTCACAAAACCATGTTGAATCTGCCTGATCGTATTAAGATTTAAGTGCCCTGCTATAACCTTCTTAATAATAGATTCTAGTATTTGCCTATGACAAATGTTAGGCTAACTGGCCTGTTGTTTTCTGTCTCCCTCCTTGAGCAGAGGAGGTGCATTTGCCATTTTTCCAATCTGATAGGACTTTTCCAGAATCTAGGGAATTTTGGAAAATCAAAACCAATGCATCTAAGATCTCAGCAGCCACTTATTTTAAGGATAAAGACCTTCAGGTCCTGGGGACTTATCAGCCTTTAGTTCTAATAATTTTCTCATACCCTTTCACTGATAATTGTAATTATTTTTTCCTACGCGGTAATTATTTTGAGTTTCTCCCTCCCTTTCACCTCTTGGTTTATAATTATTTCCGGGATGTTATTTGTGCCTCTGATTCATCCAATCTATATGTAATTTAAAATGACACATGATTATTGCTGTACCTTTCTCACAAGCCCCCATTATTTCTTGATACCCCATCTTACAGTGTAGTTACTATTAGGGGACCTAAAAAACTACTTCCACAAATGCCACCTTAATTTTGTTTGGGTAGAGATAAGAAAAAAGCAGATTCTATATCTTTATCTTTAAAACTAAGGTAATCTCTCACTATTGTACAAATATTATCCTTGATTAACAGAGCTACCCCACAACCTCTTCCTAGCTTTTTGTTCTTCCAAAATGTCATGCATCCTTGAAAGTTCAGGTCCCGGCCTTTGTCATCTTGCAGCTGTGTTTCGGTAATGGCTATCAGGTCATGCTCATCTATTTCTATTTAAACCGACAATTCATCCATTTTGTTACAAGTGCTATGCACATTCCGATACAGAGCCTTTAGTTCTATCTTTTTACTATTTTTAATGAACCACAATTTACTTCATGAATAATAAATATATCTGATTTTAGATATGAAACATGTTTATAATATCTATTGGTTGCTTGGATACGGGTGTATTATTTACAGTAAGGTCTCCATTCATGAATAATGCACAATTAAATAACTAATGAGAGGAGGAGGCTCCATGAGCCCCTCCATCCTCAATAATGGTAGAGCCTAGCCTGTGTGTGCAAAAGACAAGGCTCAAGTGTTTGTAGCCATCTTTAGCTAGTGATGCTGAATAGATGATCCATTTCTGCCATCTCCAGGGGTTTCCGCCATCACAGAAGCCAGTCTGTAGCCAATTCGATTCATTCCACATGATGTCAGAAAAGACAGTACTTAATAGATGCAGCAAAGGCCAAGGGCCTAATAACATCCCAGCAGTCATGCTAAGGAGTTGTGCTCCAAAACAAGCCTTGCCTCTAGCAAAGCTGTTTCAGTACAGCTACAACACTGGCACTTTTTAAAAATTAATTCCTGGGATGTGGGTGTTGCTGGCTGGGCCAGCATTTATTGCCCATCTCTAATTTCCCTTGAGAACTGAGTGGCTTGCTAGGCCATTTCAGAAGGCAGTTAAGAGTCAACCACATTGCTGTGGGTCTGGAGTCACATGCAGGCCAGATCAGGTAAGGACAGCGGATTTCCTTCCCTAAAGGACATTAGTGAACCAAATGGATTTTTACGACAATCGACAATGATTTCATGGTCATTGTTAGACTTTTAATTCCAGATTTTAAAAATTGAATTCAAATTTCACCATCTGCCATGGTGGAATTTGAACCCAGGTCCTCAGAGCATTACATCTGGAGTACTAGTCTAGTGACAATATCACTATGCCACTACCTCCAAAATGGAAAATTGTCCGAGCGTGTCCTGTCCACAAAAAGCAGAACAAATTTAACCTGGCCTATAACTTACTCACTGATGCTCAGGACCACCCTTGGTTCCAGGTAGTCTTGGTCTAACACGGGTACGAGTTGAATGCCAGAGGCAAGTTGAGAGTAACTGCCAATGTTCCCTCTAAGCTCCACGGTCACACAGCAACTGAAATGTTTCTGTGCAGGCTGCACACAAGTCAGGTCCTTTAGGTTACCAAGCAAGAAATTTAAAGGGGCCATGCAATTAAACAAATCAACCACACAGTCCAAAAAAAAATTAGAGGGTGCCTGAGTGATTTCCTTTGACATTAAGGCTGCATTTGACTGAGTGTGGAAATCTCTCCATTGGGTGGAGTCAAACCCAGCACAAAGATGATGGCGGTTGTTGGAAGCCAATCATTTCAACCCTGGGAAATTGCAGCAGGCGCTCTTCAGGGAAATGTCCTAGGCCCAAGCATCTTCAGCTGCTTCATCGGTGACCTTCCCTCCATTATGAGGACAAAAGAGAGGATGTTGCAAATGGAATTGAACACTGTGCAACTCCTCAGATAGTGAACTAGTTTTGGTATACATGCAGCAAGAGCTGGACAGCATTCAGGCTTGGGCTGGTAAGTAATATCTGTGCCAAACAAGTGCTGGGCAATGACCATCTCCAACAGAATGTTTAACCACCTTCCCATGGCATTTAATGGCATTACCATCATGGAAACACTCACTATCAACATTCTAGGGGGTCACCATTGACCAGAAATTTAACTGGATCAGCCACATAAAGATTGTGAGTGCAAGAGCAGGTTTACAAGGGCTGGGTATTCTGTGGCGAGTAACTCACCACCTAACTCCCCAAAGCCTGCCCACAATCTACAAGATACAAGTCAGGAGTGTGAAGGAATACTATTCTCATGCCTGGATGAGTGCAACTCCAACAACACTCAAGACGCTTGACACCATCCAGGACAAAGCAGCCCACTTGACTGGCATCCCATCCACCAATTTAAACATTCACTCCCTCCACCACTGGTGCACTGTGGCTGCAGTATGTACCATCCAGAAAATGCAATGAAGCATCTCGACAATGCTCCTTCACCAGCACCTTCCAAACCTCTGAGCTCTACAAGCTAGAAGAATAAGAGCAGCTGTTACATGGGAACACCACCACCTGCAAGTTCCCCTTCTAGCCCCACACATAGTCCTGACTTGGAACTATATTGCTGCTACTTCATCACTGGGTCAAAATCCTGGAATTCTCTTCCTAACAGCACTGTGGATGTGCCTACAACAGATAAACTGCAGCGGTTCAAGAAGATGGCTCACCGCCACCTTCTCAAGGGCAATTAGGGATGGGCAATAAATGCTGGCCTAGCCATTGCATCCTGTGAATGAATAATGAAAAGATAGTAATCTATTTTTGTGGGTGATTGTTTTCGTTTATCCTAAGGATTTGTTGATGCATCTCTGTTTTCTTTCACCACTCCCCACCCCTGCACTCGATTTTGTCCCATCCTTTCCTTAAGATGGTAACTTAGAACTCTCAGCTTCTTTTCTCTTCCACATATCATGATCTTAAAAACCTCTCCCCTGACCCCATCACCATTCTTGTCCAGCAAGTGCAAAGAATTCATGAATTTAAATGAAAATTGAGGCTATCCACTCAGCTGCCTCTGCTGCATCTTTCCATTTCCATAACCCTAATCCCATATCTTCCTCTAGTTTCTTTCCTGTCTCCCCACATGGACTCACATGTGGACATGGAACCTGTCTCCTGCTTACAGCTGCAATGCTGGCTGACAATGTGTATAGCTTTCTTTCCTCTGGTACTGCTCACCCTGCTTTCAAAATTGTATCCACTCCTCCTCAAAAAAAAAATCCACCATCAACTTTCCTTGCAAACTATCGTCCAATCTCCAGCCTTTCTTCTCCGAAGCTCTTGAGTGTGTGGTTACCATCCAAATCTGTAGCTCTCTTTACCGTAACTCCACATTTGAATCTCTCCAAATCTGTTTGAGATGGAAAACTAAGTCACAAATGACATCTTCTGTGACTGTGGTACATTACTCCTCCTTGACCTCTGTACAGCCTTTGAAATGTTCAGCCTCACTATTCTTCAATGTCTTTCCTCCATTATCCAGCTCACTGGGATTGCTCTTTCTTGGTTCCACTCTTACCTATCCAGTCATGCATAGCTTCTCCAGAAATGGCTTTCCATTAAATCTCGAGCTATTACCTTAAGCCCCAAAGGATTTGACGTTGGCCCCTCCTCCTCTTAATCTACATGTTGTCCCTTGATGGCATCATCCGCAGACATGAAGGCAGTTTCCGTATCTATGCTGATGATACCAATCCCTACCACTCCACTGCTTTACTGCCTCCTTATTGCCACACTGTTTTGTCTGATATACAATCTTTGATAAGCCACTACTTCTTTCAGGTAATCATTCGGAAGACTGAAGCTATCATTCAGACCCTTGCCACAAATTCCATTCCCCTACCCAGGATTGTCTTCGGCTGAACCAGGCCATTTGTCAGCTTGGTCTCCTATTCATCCCCAAGCTGAACTTTAACCCCGTATATTCTCCATGGCAAAGATCATCTACTTCCACTTCCATGATACTGCCTGCCTCCACCCCAGCCTCAGTCCACCTGTTAAAACCTCTATCCTCCTTGGCTTTGTCACTGTAGACTTAACTATTCAAATACTTTTCTGGCCAGCCTCCCATTCTCCATAAACTTCAGCTCATTCAAAACTGCTCCACCAAGTCTTCTCACTTATCATACTCTCCTTGTTGGCCTAAATTAGGTCCCAGCACCCAACATCTCTGATTCAAAATTTTGTGTTTACATTCTCTGCAATCTCCTCACTAAGCCCCTGGTCATGTCCACCTCCCTCTCTTTTTAAGACCCTCCTTAAAACCCAACTTTTTGACCAAGCTTCCCCTTCTCAGCAATAAGCCTTTCTTTAATGCACTTTCCGTATTTAGACCGTAAGACATAGGAGCAGAAGTAGGCCATTCAGCTCATCGAGCCTGCTCCGCCATTCAGTGAGATCATGGCTGATCTGATAATCTACAATTCCACTTTCCTGCCTTTTCTCCATAACTCTTGATTCCCTTACTGATTAAAAAATCTGTCTCTGCGCCTTCAGCTTCTACAGCCCTCTGCGGTAAAGAATTCCACAGATTAACTAGCCTCTTTCCTCTTCTCTGTTTCAAGTGGGTGACCCCTTACTCTGAGATTATGCCCTCTGGTCCTAGACTCTTCCACAAGGGGAAACAACCTCTCCGCATCTACCCTGTCAAGCCCCCTAAGAATCTTCTATGTTTCAATAAGGTCGCCTCTCATTCTTCTAAACTCCAGTGAGTACAGACCCAGCCTACTCAACCTCTCCACAAAAGAAAATCCCTCCATACCCGGAATCAACCTAGTGAACCTTCTCTGGTCTGCCTCCAATGCCAGTATCTTTCCTTAGATAAGGGGACCAAAACTGTTCACAGTATTCTAGATGTGGTCTAACCAGCGCCTTGTATAGTTTTAACAAGACTTCCCTGTTTTTATACTCCATTCCCTTTGAAATAAAGGCCAACATTCCATTTGCCTTCTCTATTACCTTGTAACTTGTATGTTAGCTTTTTGTGATTCATGCACAAAGACTCCCAAATCCCTCTGTGCTGCAGCTTTCTGCAGTCTTCCTCCATTTAAATAATATTCATAACCTCTATTCCTGCCAAAGTGCATAACCTTATGTTTTCCCTTACTGTATTCCATCTGCCATTATATTCCATCTGCCACATTTTTGACCACTCACTTAACCTGTCTGCATCCCTCTGTAGACTCCTTGTGTCATCCCCACCACTTGCCTTCCCACCTATTTTTGAATCATCCACAAATTTGAAAATAGTACATTCACTTCCCTCATCTAAGTCATTAATATATATTGTAAATAACTGAGGCCCCAGCACTGATCCCTGTGGCACTCCACTAGTTACAGGTTGCCATCCTGAAAATACTCCCCTTATCCCAACTCTCTGAATTCTATTAGTTAGCCAATCTTCTATCCATGCTAATATACTACCCCCAACACACATGGGCACTAACACCATTTGTCTCCTTACACTTCTGTAAAACGCCTTGGGACGTTTTTCTACCAAACAGCACTTTAAATGCAAGTTGCAAGATTCCATGAAAATTGGACACCATCTGAAACCCGGTCCAATTAGTCTTTTTTTTTGTACATGAACCTAAATAGTGAATCTCGGTTAACTATTCAACTGTAGAGGGCCTGTGAGAGACTACTCAGCTGACATCTGGGCAATGACCATGTACCATGAATCATTGAATAGTGATTAAGTGGAAACACTAGCCTTTTATTGAAATCCTCCCCTCCCCCTCTCCTGGCAGCGTGCTGAAGCTATTTGAGATAAATTAATCTAAGAACATCTGATCTGTATGGCTGAGTGTTACACTGGCTGATGGTTTTTCCCACTTGCTCTTTGGGAGAACATTTTGGGTTATGTGATCAATATTTTGTTAAATAAACTCCTTTGAAATGTTGGAGAAAATCATTGCTTTGACAGGCCTCTTAAGAATGCTTTCCTGTTAATTTCATTGGTAGCTCATAGTATAACATTGGCGTAGAGATATTATAACCAGATTACATTAGAATAAGAGTCAACCATTCAGCTCCACAAGTCTGTTTGCCATTGAATTAGATAGTGGCTGATCTGTATCTGTCTTTGCTCAATACTCCTTGATACCCTTACCCCAACAAAAATCTAGCGATCGCTGTCTTGAAATGTTCAGTTGACCCAGATTCCACAGCCTTTTGGTGGAGTAGCTTCCAGATTTCCACCATCTTTTGAATGAAAAATGCTTGCTGATTTCACTCCTAAATGGCCAAGCTCAAATAATGGCCCAATGTTCTCCATCAGCAAACTAGATTTCTCTATCTACCCTATCAAATCATTCTAATCACCTCAATTAGATTCCCCCTAAATCTTCTCAACTCCAGGAAATGCAAAGTTTTACACTTGAAATGAAGATAGCCTGCTGCTTGTGTCACAGCTGTTCTGAGGTCAGTGCAGCTTCCACTTAGTCTCAAAGCGGTTCAGCTGCCTTCAGTTTAAAAAAAAGTTTCTATACATTCCAAAGCAACTTGAATTTGAAATTGTAGCTTTGCAATGGGTAATAATAATGTATGTAGGGAGTGATAAGGTGCATGGACATTCAGTGGTTATGTGGACTCTGAGAACCAACTGTTGGCTGTTCCCCCTTGCATATCTGCCATTTTTATTTCTGATCTCATCGAAACATAAAGGGCTGACAGGATAGGCGATGGAAACATATTTCCCAGGCCCTGGAGTCTGGAATTAAGGGTTAGAGTCTCAGAATAAGGATTAGCCATTTAGAATTGAGAAAAAGCGAAAGACTTTCAGTCCTAGGGTTGTGTATCTTTGGAATTCCCTTGTCCCAGAGAGCTGTGGATGCTCAGTTATCGAGTATATTCAAGACATAGATTGATAAGAGTTTTGGATAGAAAGGGAATGAATAGATTTGGGGTTAGTGCAGGAAGGTGGAGTTGAGGTTAAAGATCAATATCGTATAATGGTGGAGCAGACTCGAAGGGCCAATTGACTGCCTACTGTTCCTGTGTCTTATACTCTCTGCCTCACATTAAATTCTATAACCAGTACAATGAAAGAAGTTGCCGATTTCCCAGCCTATCACTCAAACATACCTTTCAGAATTGCAGGGAGTTTTACCAGTTTTCTCCTCGTGATTATGGAGCATCCCATTCCTAAGGCAATGGAAATTGATGCAATGCGTCACTACACAAATGCCCTGTCAGCTGATACTGAAAGTGTACTTGCTTAATCAAAACCAAATGAGCAATCAACACCACAGAGTTGAAAGAGGTGCTGTGTAAGCAACTGCTATCATAGGAAAGCAGGGAGAGAAGGAGGAACAAAGAAATAAAATTGCTCCAGAGGAAGTGGAAAACATTTCCATTTTCAAATACAACACATTTAGTTAATGGAGGCTAACTGAAAGTAATTACAAATCTGTAATCAAACCAAGGATTTCAAATGATACCATAACCCACAACAGTAAATTCAGTTATTTTACAGCTGTCACCTGAGCCTTGTGATTGGATTACAGCCCTCAAATCAATCCCATGTGAGGTATTTTTAAAACTTTTATGTGTCGCTTTGAGGAAAACATTTTTGGTATTTTTTATTGTGTGGTCAGCAGGTTGCTGTACTATTTCCAAAAGCCACTAATCTCCATATCGTCCATACCTGCTATTGACTGATTCGATTGCTGGCTGCACGTTTTTGCATGAAGAGTAATTCTGTTTGATTATCTCTGGGCATTGGCATTGTTTGTTAAATTGTTGTTTTGTTTAGGCAAGTCATTTACGCACAAAATAGTGAGCCCATCAAGGCCTCCAAACAAACTCCAAATTAAAATAAAACCATAAATTCAAACTCAATCGGTTTCCTTTGAATCTTAGCAGAAAAGCTTTTGTAGTTCCAGTTGCCAAGTAAAGATAGGAGAATGATGCATTTGATTTTAAAAGTTATTCTTTTACCAGGAGTTTAAACATAGAAAATTAAAGCACCGTGGAAGTGACTCACTTACCTCTGCTCTGACATGGTCAAATTATACTTTAGCCAATCAGTTCACACGCCTTTGAACACAAGTTTGCAAACAAGTGGTGTGTGCACTTCATTGACTTTGTGACAAAATAATCTGACCTATTTGCTTTTCCCAGCATTGTTTTGATAATTGGCATCAAAAGGTGATTATAAATAATATTAGCAGCACTGCATGCTGGAAAAAGAATAATACATGAGCAATTTATAAGGCACTGCAGCTTTAAGTAACCTTTGAAACTTATTGACAATAACATTTAGTTAACCAAGCTTGTCAGTCTTGGGTGTTAAATTCATCCATTGCTTATGCACATAATTTTGATTTTATGTCAAATCATTACTGTCGAAATTTTATAACTGTAAAGGCAATCAGATCCAAGGCATGCACTTTAAGCAGGCCTAACGCCATAATAGGACATCAGAAGAAATATTGAAACTCCGTCTGCCTACCTATTTGCCATATTCTTTTTGTTTCAGAATACCCTTTAGTATTAAAAAAAAATTCTGAAGCTACAACTCAAACTATACCATTTCAGATTTGCTCACCTTTTCTGTATATACCAAGAAACAATTTGAAAGATGGCAATTAACAATTTTGAAGTATTTGTCTTTAAGTTCTTTTTCATTGATCAAAAACTATAATTAGTTTTATTAAGAGTGACACTTAACTTTGAATTCAACCTGTAAAGAAAGTCCATAAAGGTTACTATGCCTTTAAATGGAGGTAACCTTACAGTGATCTGTCTGAAAACTGAGTTCATTGATGCGAAAGTCACTGAAAAATGCGGTGCTAAATCATTTATATTATTAAAACATATAAATCTGCATATTTGCCTTAGGAGCGTTGTAAAGACATATATTTGTGGGCTTTATGCCTGGATACCATTCTGAAAGGCTGGCTAATAGCTACTGTTCAGTCAGCTGGTAGCACAAGTTGTTAGGCAAGGTGTTTTTCCAGAGAAGGATTATTCAGGGGTTTGAATAGAAGGTTTGATCAGAATATGAATGCAACTGCATTGACGTCAGAAGGCCTCAGAGTGCTGTATCAAGGAGAAGGCAATTGACGACGAGGCTTTGGGAGACATTGAAGCATCTGAGGGGTAGTGAAAGCTGGTACGTTGCATAAGATATCTGCTGTTACAGAAGGAAATATGGCCAGATTTTCTGGATTCTTTGTTGAAAAATGTTTCTGCAAATGAATATTTGATACTTAGGCTATAGTGCCTTTTTGAAGTTCATTGGTAAAACTATTCGTATCTGAAAATATTGTAAGCAGCTTTTCACTACCATCTCTGTTAAGATAGAAAAGGAAGTGTTTACTGATCCTGCAGACATCATAACACTGATACAAATGGTCCCAAGAGGGGTGACAGAAAAGGTGCATGTGGTTGGAATTTTACTAAAGCAGCTGCATTGTGCTGTGTTGATCTCTACCTAATTGTGAATGCTCCAGCACGCTGCCAAATATAAGACTGCAATCAGAGAATGATTCTTCTAGAAGGACTGCTTGCATGCACTGAAACCCCAGAGCATCCGCAGAAATTTGCTTCACGGGTCTGAGGAGGAGAAACAGAATTTCCTGTGGGAGTCGATCGAGATACAGAGATGTTTATTCTGGGGTACTTTATGGAGGTTTTTACAAATAATTTCCTGGGATTTTGTCTACTGGACCTCTGTCTTCTACAGCTTGGGGAATGGAGATTAAAAAATACAAGGTACATGTCCATTCAACTAGGAGAAATTAACCCCCTTGCATCGCATGCAGCTTCCCTACCTTTGGAGCTTGATAACATTTAAAATAATGTGTGGTAAATTAGCATATTGATGTGTGTTTTTGAACGTATAATGCTTTTTTCTAATTAAAATTCCTAATGCACAGCAGAGTTGCTTGTCATCCAGACTGCTGGTTATTGATTAGTGTAAATTTACTCTGGGGACACGGCACATTATTATGTGAACATGAATTTTCCAATATAGAATGATAACGTGCTAGGATAAAAGATGCAGTCTGTGACCAGTCATGAGAAACGATAAACATCTTGTCGGTGAGTTCTGTTCAGCCTCACTGACATAGGTATCATTGTGCTTGATTTTTGCCCAACAATTCATTGGCTGGAATAAATACAGTTATTTTGACATATCCTCACCAAATCCTCCTGGTTTTTTTTTTTAGGAACCCAGTAACAAACGGGTGAAACCGCTTTCTCGAGTCACATCTTTAGCTAATCTCATTCCTCCTGTGAAGGCCACACCTCTGAAACGATTCAGCCAGACGTTACAGGTAAGGTGCCCCGGTGGGATTTATTATCTACGTAGTGATGGGTGAAGAATTGTAAAGGTGTAGAGTGAGTTCAGTTGGTTTGCACTCACCACATCTGCATATATAAATCCAGCAAAGGATGACATTTGCTGTCATATATTTACCCCAAGCTAACTGTACTGAATAGATTTATAATATTTATCTAACTATACATCTATCAGTTGTATATATCTTTATAGAAAATGTCCCATATCCTATCTGATTAGGTAAGAATACAAATTAATAATTTTAAGTTGGCAGTGAACTTATCACATCAAAGGAGCAAAATTCCAGTGACCGTCTAACGTATGTTCTAATGTCAGAATGTACAAAGAACTTCTTTTTTGGGTTCTCCCTAGAAAATCAGTGCCTGAATTTATTAAAGACAATGCTGTCAATTCAACATTTTACATTTCTCAAGAATCTTGCATTCAAATTAATGTACCAAATTTTAATCCAATACTTTGTTGCTAAATTTCTGACCTTTAAATCATCTCTTCTGTGTCTATTGGCACATGTGGCAACTCATTTCTTCCACTCCTTTTACATCAGCAGATCATAATCTGGATTGTTTCTGTAACAAAAGACCCCTTTTCTTATATGAACAAATGCATGGTGGAGAAGTGTTACCATTCTTCCACTTCGCTCCCTATAGGCATGAAGATCTCTCTAGATATCGACACAGTAGGATACTGACTAGTAGTTTCATCTCCACTTGTTGGAGCTGATCTTTATGTCATTTTATCAATCTAATTTAATTGTTCATGCAGTTTTAAAATACCAAATAGGGACTATCAACACCACCGAGAAAATTTATGTACCATTGTGTGTTAATAGAATCCAAGCTAGTTGGTGAAGTCAAAACTAAGATGCAGAGCATCTTTACCAAGAGAGTTTATTGACTTTGTTCAGTCTCACAGCTCACCCCAGTGTCCCAGCCATCCCCTATTTATATGTGCTCAAAGCACTTAATTAAGCAATGCCCTTCACTTAACAATATAATTGTATCTTAACACTATAATTAACATACCATTAACATTACAGATGATAGTGAAATGGATATAATAAGGAATTCAATTTTGGACCTAAAAGCTCAGTGGGTAAATGCCCCAAGCTTTGCTACTCAGCTATAGGAAGCAGGAACGAACCAAATCCACTAACTGAGCTTTAAGGCACTTTGGTGGGACGGCTACAATTGCTTGCACCCTGATCTGGAGAGGGGAAATATTGTCCAGGGTTACCTTCAGTGACTTCTGCCCTGTGCCATCTGATTCAAAACATATGCTGGTAAGGACATTAAATGAGGATAAAATGAACCCAAGTTGTGACCCCCTGCCACTCCATCTCCACCTCCACGATTATATTGCTTATGAACATTTGAGTGAGGACTGCTGATTGCTGCAGAGCTGCATGCCAGCACCAGTAACATGAGAGGAAGAGAAGGGAAGGGTGGAGAGGAAAGAGTTAGAAATAAATGTTGGAACTTCAATTTTTAGAAACACTAGGCATTATATTGTAACACAAAGGCAAAATGTTGCGGATGTTGGAATCTGAAATATAAACAGAAAATGCTGGAACTGCTCAGCAGATGTAATAGTATCATTGGAGAGAATATGTGTGAGTATTTCAGGTCAGTGCACTTTGGCAGGAGCATTACATTGTGGTTGTTTTCAGGTTACAGTTAGGACAGGTGATCTGTTGTTGCTCAGATCTGCTCAGAAACAGACATCAGCAAAGTGATGGAAAGTGTCGCTGACAATGCTATCAAGCGGCACTTACTCAGCAATAACCTGCTCACTGACGATTGGTTTGGGTTCCACCAGGGCCACTCAGCTCCTGAACTCATTACAGCCTTAGTCCAGCCATGGACTAAAGAGGTGAGAGTTACTGTCCTTGACACAAAGCCAACATTTGACCAAGTGTGGCATCAAGGAGTCCTAGAAAAACTGGAGTCAATGAGAATCGGGGAAAACTCTCCACTGGTTGGAGGCATACCTAGCACAAAGGAAGATGGTTATGGTTGTTGGAGATCAATCATCTCAGTCCCAGGATATCACTGCAGGAGTTCCTCAGGGTGGTGTCCTAGGCCCAACCATCTTCAGTTGCTTCATCAATGACCTTTCTTGCATCATAAGGTCAAAAGTGGGGATGTTCACTGATGATTACGCAAAGTTCAGCACCAGTCATGACTCAGATGCTAAAGAAGCCTGTGCCCTTAAGCAGCAAGACCTGGACAATATACAAGCTTGGGCTGACAAGTGGCAATAACATTTGTGTTACATAAGTGCCAGGCAATGACCATCTCCAACAAGAGTGAATCCAACCATCTCCTCTTGACCTTCAGTGGCATTACTATTGCTGAACCCCCCAGTATCGACATCCTGGGGGTTACCATCGACCAGAAACTGAACTGGACTAGCCATATAAATACTGTGGCTACAAGAGCAGGTCAGAGGCTAAGAATTCTGCATTGAGTAACTCACCTCTTGACTTTCCAAAGCCAGTCCACCATCCACAAATCAGGAGTGCGATGGAATACTCTCCTCTTGCCTGGATGAGTGCAGCTCCAACAGCACTCAAGAAGTTTAATGCCGTCCAGGACAAAGCAGTCCCCTTGATTGACACCCCATCCACAAACCTTGACATCCTCCACCACTGATGCACAGTGCCAGCAGTGTGTATCCCCTATAAGATGCACTGCAGCAATTCACCATGGCTCCTTCTACAGCACCTTCCAAAGCCGCAACCTCTACCGCCCAGAAGGATAAGAGCAGCAGATGCATGGGATCGCCACCACCTGCAATTTCCCCTCTAAGCTACGCACCATCTGGCTTGGAACTTCACTGTCGCTGGGTCAAAATCCTGGAACTCCCTCCCTAACAGCACTGTGGATGCACCAACAGCACTGTGGGTGCACCTACACCACATGGACTGCAGCAGTTCACAAAGACAGCTCACCACCACCTTCTCAAAGACAATTAAGGGTGGACAATAAATGCTGGCCTACCTGCGACACCCACATCCCATGAAAGAATAAAACAAAATCCCATTGCCTTCGGGATTTTTATGCAAGGTTCTAGTACTGAAGCAGCAAACATGCTACATAATGTTGAGTATAGAAATCTGCAAGACACTCAGCTGCATCACAGCATTGTGTTAGCTCATGTCTGAATTTTGTATGATACAAAGGGAAGCTTGTACAGTTAAAAGATGATTACTTTGTAAATCTAAAGCAAGTCTTCCAAAGAGTACATAGTCAATGTAAAGTAATAAGGCTTTCTTTATTACAAAGAAGCAATGCAAACAATCCTGGAGACAAAACAGATGTTGTCGTTTCTGACCTCTAGCAACAATTGTCACTTCTTGTAGTTTATATGGAATCAACATAAGCTGCATTTCCAGGACCCAACTTAGCCTTTCTCATGCAGCAATAGTACTGTATTACTATTTGGAACGTCCCAGGGTTCCTCAGCAACGGTGCTATGTCATTCACTTTCTTCCAAGATCTTTCTTTAATCTTGTCGTGAATTTAATTAAAATACTCCCAAACTGTAAAATGGAACCTCTCATAGTAAAATCCTAACTAATTTTGTGAAGGAACTTATGAGCTAATTTTTACGTTATGTGATTAGATGAGATTGTGAACTCTTAGTGTTAACTATTAGCATTGGGCACAGTACGAGAGAATCAGTGACTTTCGTGGAATTGTAGCCCAGTTTGTCAGCAGTTTCAGATAGGTCAGAAGAAAAAGCTGCAGCACCACACAGACCATGTAAACCCTTGGTCATTGTTTCCAGGTACACGAGTGCAGTCATGAAGTGCTAAAGAATTTTACCATTGGTCAAAAGCAGAATAAGGGTCTGTTGTGTTTCTTTCTCTGCTGTGCTGCACATGTTGTACTAGTAATAGGCCTCGCCTGGAGAGGCGGGGGAAGGGAGGTTACTAATTTACTTCAGTTAGTGTTTGATCCAGAAGGTAGGGAAATAGCGTGACTGCACTGAGATTCTTGCACTCCCTGGGGGTGATAAATCTCTTCCCAGAATTTATATGTGAAAAGTTTCTGATGTTTCTGAAAGAGAGCTGCATTAGTTCCAGTTGTGCTGAGCGTGAAAGCAAATTATGCTTTGGCTAGACTTAAGCTGTGCCTGGCACCCTGTCTACTGCTGCAAGTATATTTGTACAGCTGTTGTGAGACTTTATTACTTGCAGCACTTAACCTGCAGGAACTTGAATATAAAGACTGTTTTCAAACAGAAATATTTCTAATTTCCCTTGGAGGGTCACTCTCACAAGTAACAGGAGTAAACTACAGTATCATTCATCCATTTTGTGAAAAAATGCTAAAAGGCCATGGAAATTGTAGGCTGGCTTTCAATTTCAGATCCTGTTTACTGTAATAAAAAGTGGAAGTGATGGCAGTCACTCAGCCTGTATTTCCTCCTGTCAATAAAATGCAATAAAATATGGGCAGAGAAAACCAGTTTGAATCTTGATAATCGCAGCAAGTTTTGAGAATGTGTACACTGCAGTTTAGCTTCTGCCTTTGAAAGCATATGGCAGGGTAGCATAAGGCTGACTAATACTAAGAAGTTTTTCCAAGTTTCCATTGATTACAGTTTAAGTTCAAGCCTTTCCTGTTGACGTCTAGTAAACATAAAAATGCGACTGACTAAACTTTCTTTGAAATGCTCTAGAGGCAGTTTGGTGGAGCTATAGACAATTGTCAATGGAGTTAAAATACCAGTTCTCACACAATAACTTTCTAATCAATGTCACGGACTACCAGTCACTACTAGGCACATCGTTAAAACGAAAAATATGAAGTTACGGTGCTGGCAACCCAAGCTGCTCTTTAGCACCTTCTAGTGGTACTTCATTCAGGTCAATGGGGATAAGGCTGGTTGGCCTCTCCAGGTTACATTAGGTGCTTTACGGAGAATGGATTAAAAAAAACGTGTTCACTCAGCAGATATAAAAAAACTTTTCATTAACCTGAAAGGAAATATTAAAATAAATCCTTTAGTAAGTAGCAGGTGACAAATTATTTTTGGCCCTTCGAGACCTGATCAATGAATGCGTAACTTATTCTGATTAATCAATGCATAACTTATTCACAAAAAGTGATTGGACCTTTTTCTGCTTGTACCAAATGCTTAACATAAAGTTAATCTCATTGAAGCACATCAAGTCACTGCCACTTGACATTATTGTGAGTTTTAATGAGGGCTTTTTTAAGATGTGCAAAATGTCGTATAAGCTTTGTGATGTTGGCTAGCACTGTTCATTCAGCACTGTTCATTCACACGTTATCCTAATCCACTTGCTGTACTTAAATTAAGGATAAAAAATACATTTCATAGTCTCATATGAACATACCAACTAGAAGCAGGAGTAGGCCACTCAGCCTTCGAGCTTTCTCCGTCATTCAATAAGATCATGACTGATTTGACTGTGACCTCCAGCCTACCCCTGGTAACTTTTCACCCCCTTGTTAATCAAGAACCTATCCACCTCTGCTTTGAAAGCATTCAAAGGCACTGTTTCCCATTGCCTTTTGAGGAAGGGAGTTCCAAAGACTCACTACCCTCTGAGAGAAAAAATTTCTTCTCATCTTTGTCTTAAATGGGCGACTAATTTTTAAACAATGACCCCTAGTTCTAGATTCTCCCACAAGAGGAAACATCCTCTTCACATCCACCTTGTCAAGACCCTTCAGGATCTTATATGTTTCAATTAAGTCGCCTCTTACTCTTCTAAACTCCAGCGGATATAAGCCTAGCCTGTCCAACCTTTCCTCATAAGACAACCTGCCCATTCCTGGTTTTCATTTAGTAAGCCTTCTCTGAGCTGCTTCTAATGCAATAACGCCCTTCCTTAAATAAGGAGACCAATACTGTATGCAGCATTCCAGATGTTGTCTCACCAGTGCCATGTACAGCTGAAGCATAACTTCCCTGCTTTTATATTCAATTCTCCTAGCAATATACGATAACATTCTTTTAGCTTTCCTAATTACTTGCTGTACCTGCATATTAGTCTTTTGTGATTCATGCACTAGGAATCTCTGAATCCCGGAGCTCTGCAACCTCTCACCATTTAGGTAATCTGCTGCTTTTTTATTCTTTTGCCAAAATGGACAATTTCACATGTTCCCACATTATACTCCATTTGCTAGATCTTTTCCCACTCACTTAGCCTATCTATGTCCCCTTGTAAGCCCCCTTATGTCCCCTTCACAACTTACTCTCCTACCTATCTTTGTATCATCAGCAAATTTAGCAACCGTACCTTTGATTCCTCATCCAAGTCATTTATATAAATTGTAAAAAGCTGAGGGCCCAGCACTGATCCCTGTGGCACACCACTTGTTACATCCTGCCAACCAGAAAAAGACCCATTTATAGCTACCCTTTTGTTGTCTGTGAGCTAGCCAATCTTCTATCCATGCCGATATGTTACCCCCAGTCTCTGAGACTGCATTTGCACCACAGCCTTTCACCAATGTTACAAAGAATGCATGAAGGACTCTCACTTCTCATTGGTCCAAAGGAATGTCAGTTTCTGATTCTGGATTTACATTAACACTTCTTAGAAATTATATGAAGCAAAGTTAATGCTGCAGTTGCAGTGTATATACAACCTGAAGTGATTGTGGTGTCAAATGTAAATAGTGCTTTACAGGGTTGAAGGTTTGGCATTGTTGCAAGGGAACCATGTCCAGTAGATTTATTTTATACGTGCAGCAGAAGTTCTACGTTACTTGCGTCTCAGCTTTTTCTGCGTTGTGCTGAAAAGCAGTTTTAACCTTATATTCTTGTGTATTAACTGGACTGGGGCTACTCACAGCCTGTTCCAGTGCATAACATTTTTATCTGACTAGCAGAATCATCATTCATTAATAGTGCTACGGGACCCGTCATTATTATAAGACATTAAAGCAAGTCTATGTTATATGACTTAGCAATTCTCTGAGCAAAGGTGCACTTTAAATCAAAGGTGTCAAATTGCAAACCCTCTTGTGTGTTGCATTTTGTAAAGCAATTTTCCATTACAGTGACATTTGCAGCAAATCATTCAATTACCGTTACGTAACACCCTACTTCAACTGTTACTGCCTCAGTATTTTTTTGTGTACTGAATCTGTATCAATTCTTTTCTTCCTCCTTTGTTCTAGCGTTCCATTAGCTTCCGAAGTGAAAGCCGACCTGAAATCTTCACCCCAAGACCCTCTTCTAGACATGGGCCCCCTGCCATTGCAAAGCGTCGGGATAGCAAACTCTGGAGTGAAACGTTTGACATTCGTGTCAATCAAATGCTTACAGCTAAGGAAATCAAAAGACAAGAGGTACGAGCGCAGTCTAGCTTTATTCTTTCACAAAAAATAGAAAATTGGACTCATTTAATCAAAAACAGGCTTCACTTCCAGTAATACTTATCCCCTGGCTTGGAAATGTGGTTTCTGACTCCAAGCATTCACATCCATGTCTTTGTAGATTAGGAATGAGAGTGCAAGCAATTCGAAACTTTTTTGTTACAGAGGTAAACATAATTGAAAATTGTTCTTCCAACAGTGGAGAAACCTGTCGCTTGTTTATTACACTGCTCAGTTGTTGACATGACACTTTATTTGGGGAATATAGTTTATTTTTAAAATTACTGTCAATTCTATTCCAAAATTACAGGAATGCTAATGATTTGTCAGGATTGTACAGAACCAAATATTTTGTTATCATGAGCAGCAACAAATCTTTATTAATGGTTCCCTAAGATAGCTGTCTGATTGATAAAGTAATATAAAAACAACCATCCCTGTATAATTGGAATATAGCAGGACCTTTATAATAATCTGCTAGTCTTTCAATGTAGGCACCCTCCCATTGAAAAATATTGCTTTTGTTTATGAGAGACTCAGATGTGAACCATTCTATATCATGTAACAGTCCTCTTCCCAATGTGGATAACATTTAATCCATCCTCTCTCATGCAATAGTTTTTATTGTAATAATATCAAAAGTAAGGAATATACCTGTAACACCAAAGTAACTAGACGTTATTGGTCCTAGTGAAAACATTGGCCAGTGATTGCAATAATACAAAAGAAAAATAGCTTTTTGTAAAAGAATCCTGTAATCATAGCATTTGCATTTATAGTAAAAGCAGATGTTTAAATGTTAATTGCCATCAGTTAGTGATTGTGTGAAACTAATTTACAAATCAGCACTGAAACTGCAACATCACTTTTTAGAATATATAGTCAAACTGGAAAAATCCTTCATACAACAGTTTCTCAATAGGACTGGAAATACACAGTTAGGAAGTTGTGCATAAGAAGGTCCCTCAACCTGTACCTCAAGGCAGCTAAGAATGAGAAATATATGTGACCTTTCCACCATCATCCAGAACAAAAAAGAACCAACAAAGTAATGCGCTGATGCCTGAAAATTGTTTAATATCACATTGGTTATGTGTTACCTAAAGTTCTACTAAAATGAAAATTGAGACAATTTTGAACTTAAAGTATGTGTTATTGGTGCTGAATACAAATGACTGGAGCTTGGAAATTGAGAAACATACTTGGGCCTGATTTCCAAGAATTTTAAGATATTAGTAGATTTCTTATGCAATGCTCATTGGTGTTCTGGAGTCTAGAGCATAGTGTGGAATTTAGCTGCTAAAGTGGCCTGTAACTTTAAGGTCAGTGATTTATATATTGTAGCTACGTATAACATCCTGAGGTTAATCAGAAGATAACTGTACCTGTGTGTATTTTCACGCTACAAGTTTTTTTTTAAAAGATTGTTTTGCTAATGGATTACACCTGCATTTAGACTAAGGGGGGAATAAAATTATGAAGGGGTTTGATAAGGCGGCTGTAGAGAAACCCTTTACCACTCATGATGGAATCCAAAACAATGGAGCATAAGTACAAGATAACTACTAACAGATCAAATGACGAACTTAGAATCTATTTATTTTCAGAGAGTGGTGAGAATGTGAGTGGTTGAAGAAGATAACATTGATGCATTTAAGGGAAGACTTGATGCATACATGAGGGAAAAGGGAATAGAGGGATATGGGGGCAAAGTGGGAAGAGAGAATTAGCTTAGTAGGAGACTCATGTATGCAAACACTTTACATAGAACAGTTGGGCGGAATGGTGTTTACATGCTGAAGATTTTATAATTTTACTTTTACATAACCTGCATCAGAATAATAGGTGGACTCTTTGGCAGTTGTGCTAGATGCAAAGCTTTCTTTGTGGTGTTAGTAAGTTTCTTGTGCCGTTCCCCATGTTTGGGTTTTTTTAATATGCTAAAGGGCAATGGAACTTGAAAGATTTCAAACATTTGCTTCAAAGCAATGCCTCCTGGCCAAAGGCCACAATTGAATTGTTAACTGGCAACTGTTACATAGAGGATTTGCAACCTACATGTTCAAAAAGACAGGTTAAATGTTAAGCATAACATAAAAATGTGACCAACAAAATCATGACGACAGGCAACTGGGCAGGACAGACAAGATTTTTAAGAATGAATTATAGAATTATATACTATATGGATGGCACAAAGCTCCTCTCATGTATCTTGCCTGCGAATTTTAAACAGATGTTTGTGATGTTTGGCCTCTGCACTTAATTCAAGACCTGAAAACTATTAAACTTTCTTCTTCTCCCCACATTTTTGTTCAGATAATATGCATCTTTTCCACAACTCTATTTTGAAAATATTTGTAAGAAAACAGTTCTGAGAAAGTAAAACATTGGGAATACTATTTTTCCTTTCTGAGAGGTTAGATTGATTGCTTGGAATTGGGTCAACCTGTGTCACTTTAATCACATAGCACACATCACCGATCTAATTTTGACTATTTCCTCTCCATTTAAATGATTCACTTACTATATGTTTCTTTTGCAGGCAATTTTTGAACTTTCCCAGGGAGAACAAGTTTTAATTGAAGACTTGAAACTGGCAAAAAAGGTAATGCAAGCATTATTTCCAGTTGTCAGATAAAAATGTATTTGGAATTTTCCACAGCTTTTAATCCTGTTCTTATTGAATAATCATACCTAAAACCAATAATGTTCAAAATGTGCCTTCTATTAGCAATTGAATTAATGCATAATTAAATATCTACCACAAGTTCCTATTTCTACTTCAGAGTATCACCGAGGCCATTAGTCAAATGGTGTCCCCTAGCCCATTTTATTTTTGAAGATGTGAATTGTATTGTTGCAGAGTAAGCATTCTGCTGCAACAGTGCACAGTGCTGTGGGAATATTGGCCTCAGGTGCAAGCAGCTCTGAAATCTCCTTGAATTAATTGTGGGATCACTGAATTCGCTTTTGTTTTAAGCTGTCTTTACCCTGCAGCTAAATTTCATTAAAATAAATCCTGTTGTGAAATTAATCTGATAAACATTACTTAGAAAATTGCAACTGTCAAAAAGACATTGGGATCTCGGATGTGTCGGTCAGAAACATTACAATAAAGGAACAAGTCAGTTACATGTTGAAACATGCTGTCTGCAAAATGCACTGAGTAGCAAAATATGGATCATTAAATGTACAATGTTGGTGTCTCTCATAGGCTTATCACGATCCGATGCTCAAACTCTCCATCATGACTGAACAGGAGCTGAATCAGATATTTGGAACACTGGATTCCCTAATCCCCTTGCACGAAGGTATGGCTTTCCTCTTAGATTGAACACAGTGGTTATGTGAAGGTTGCCTCAAATGTAATAAAGAGCTTAATGGTTCACGTGGAACAATGTCATGTTTCTGTAAACGTTTATGCACTTCCCCTTGGAGAAAGCATCTTTGCTGTGACCCTTACATTTCCTCGTTTATTTTTCGTCAGATCTTCTAAGCCGGCTCCGAGAAGCCAGGAAACCAGATGGGACAACAGAGCATGTTGGCCACATCCTTGTCGGCTGGGTAAGAAATTATTTCAACCTTTTTTATTCTTAAATCTGCTTTTATATTTGATTCATTAGTATGTTTGTGCCATCAATTCCCAAAAGTGCAGTCTCGCACAGGCCACGATAGCCCTAATAAGACACTTGACAGATTTGCTAAATCCAGATACCACACAGATCCAGTTTGGTTAAAAAAGATCCTCCTGACGGCTTATCAATAAACCCAGCAGCTTTGAATTAGGCTGGTGTCAGCTGAGCCAGATTCAAGCTTGAACAGCACAAAGATCCCATTGACACTAAAATAAAAGGGTTAACATTGACATGAAAGAATGTAAATATATCCCTTTTAAATATGCGTAGAGTTGATTGATTTAATTGATGTTTTGCAAACTTTAACATTTTATCACCTTGCCCTGTGCTTGACACAGAAAGATTCAGGTAACCACTACCATATGTCTGTGCGTGCTCACATGAAGTGACAGAAAACGTTGCTTCAAGTATCACATTTTGTAAAATTTACTCAATCAAGCTTCTCCTCCTTACTAGATTTCCGTTTCTCTAGAGGCAGAAGGTGATTTAAATTAAAAAATAAATCATGATGTTTGAATTCTAACTGTTTTAAAACAAACTATTCATGGAGAAAATTAACATCTCAGTCATGCATAGCAATGCTAATGAATAGTTAGGAACATGGGAACAAGAGTAGGCTATTTAACCCCTCGAGTCTGTCCTGCCATTCACCAAGATCAAGGCTGATCTGTGACCTAACTCCATATACCTGCCTTTGTTCCATATCCCTTAATAGCTTTTGGTTAACAGAAATCTATGAATCTCAGTTTTAAAATTAAAAATTGATTAAGGGTCAATTGCAACTTGTGGAAGAGAGTTCCAAACTTCTATCTGCCCTTTGTGCATAGAAGTGTTTGCTAATTTCACTCCTGAAAGGTTTGGCTCTTATTTTTAGACTATGTCGCCAGTCCTATACTCCCCAGCAAACAGAAATAGTTTAGCTCCATGTCCCCAACCTTTCCCCTTTTCTGCTGACAATGGCAACTCTTGTTGTCATTCTACAAACCTCTCTTTAGTTTGATTCACAGTTAAGTATGGATTCACAGAGTTAGAAGCAGAGTGAAGCACTCTAGAAATAGGCAAGGTTGAAGTTGCAAGCGACCAATGACTACTAGTAGACTTGGCATTCACATGCCTAACCCATGTGCAGCAGCAATTGACAAACCCAGTTGAATGTTGAACTACTTGGCAAAACTGTAGAACGATGTCAGAGATGGTTGTGGTCAAAATGTGCAGCACTATAGTTGTACTTGCCAAGATACAAAGGAGATATTCAAGTGCTGGAAGCTGTGCAGGGAAGAACCACAAGGCCAATCACTAGTGTGAAAGGTCATGAGTTACGATTAATGACTAGCAAAAACGTAGACTTTTCCATCTGAAAAGGACATGGTTGAGATGTCATCTTGTAGATGGATACAAAATAGTTAAGAAATAGGAAAGGTAAATCTGGAATACTGTAAATTAAATTGCAAGGGTCGAACAGACCAGTATAGGGTAAATTCAGGAAGCTCTTTTCCACACTTCAACACCTTGAAATAGGAGTGATTTTTGCAACAAGGTAAATAGAAAAAAATCCTTGTCTATTGTGTGTTATTAGTGATGGGATTATGATCTTTCTCCAATGAAGAACACGTTGCCACAGAAATGAGTTAAATACAGTTCTTCCAACAGTGCCCATGATTTTACTTTTCATGGGTGCTGAAAACTGAGGAGGTGCAGAATAGACGGGGCTGTTTCTGCTAGTCCTCCAGTGAAGATCTGTGGCAAACAAATATAGTAAGAAGGCAGAAGCAGTTCTTGGGAGTTGTGGGCCTCTGCTACAATCCAATCTTCTGGAGCATCTACAGCAATGTAAATGCATCTAGAGTTTCCGCTCCTCTAGAGAAACTGGCACTATTTCCCATGCCTATGTGATCAGAAGTTTTAGCGTTTACGGAAATACAGCACTTCTGTTTATATGTTTACAATGAGTCGTCTTGGTCAGTGATCACTCACTGCTAAGATGTGCAAAATAAACAGGACTTGGATTCACAAGTATGTGCCAACACAATTAAACCGAAGCATGGCAGAGAGGAGAGCAATGCATGGAGGTCATGGATCCCAGTCGTGACCACTTATTAACAGTAACGGTGCCCATTATTTCAGATGATTTTGAAGTGAATTAATTCATTAAAAATGGTGGGACCCTTTGGCTGTTCTTTTAAACAGGCTGCTGGTTCTGAGAGGCCTTCCATGGTGAATGTTCCATTATGAATGAGGAAACTAAAAGACTTGGTATTTTACTAGCAATTATCACTGACTTTAAAAAACAAATATGAAGCCTTAATCTTAAAATTGACAGTAAACTGAATAGACTAAACAAGATTAGCCACCAAGAGTGAAAACTGGCTTACGCATGTAGTTCAAGAGCCAAAGTACTGTGGATTCAGGAAATCTGAAATAAAATTAGAAAGTGCTGGAAATATTCAGCAGGTCTGGCAGCATCTGTGGAGAGAGAAACAGGGTCCCTCGAGCTTCAGGAGTGCACTTGCCGGCAGCGGAATCTGCTAGGTGATTTTACCCGGCCCCTAATTGGCAGCCTCTGGGCCTTCAGGCTGTTGATTCAATCAGAGGGCCAGTGGGTCTGAAGCCTCAGCAGCACCATTGAGGGAGGTAGTCAATGCAGAGGGCAGGCAGGTAACCGAGAGGACGCCTCAAAAAGGAGGCATCCTCGGACAGTTAATTTCAACTTTTAAGAATCGGGTGACTTGAGAGTGTATGCCCCGCCAATGGCAAGGAAAGCCCTATGGGGAGAATTGTTGGGGCCGCCTGGGCTTTCTTTCCTCCATGCGGCCCCTTCTTTGGACCAGGGAACCTCTGGCTCCAATGCCTACACCCTCAACCCCCAAGTCAGGCTGCTGAAGGGAGGAAGCCTTCATGAAGCTGATGGCCTCCCCTTGTGGCTGGGGGGCCACTCCACCATGAGCAACATGAAGCCAGCCCCACTTAATGGGACCTTAAGTGCTTCGATTTTCTGCTTGCCTCCATGGGGCGAGCAGCCAACCTAGTATGCAGCCCACTGCTGGGAAATTTCCCAGCCCGGGATGGGGTGGGGGGGGTGGGATTGCATCCTGGTGCAGTCCCAATGCAGCTCCATCACGTTTTACTGGCTTCACAACTTTGCTCCTGCCACTTGGGGGTCCAGAAAAATTCTGCTGCTTTTCTGGTCTGTGACCTTTTGTTAGCGTCATTGATCTGAAGCATCAACCAGAATTTTCCGGCCCCCCCACCCCCACCGCAGTGGGACCGAAGGCCCTATTGGCATGAGGGACTGGAAAATCGCGGCGATCAACTCTGTTTTCCCTCTGCCCAAATGCCACCAGACTTGTTGGGTATTTCTACAATTTTCTCCTGTGGTTTGTCCAGCCATTTAGCAGACAAGTTAATAGTGCAGGTGGCAGCTTCAAGATACAACCTTTCGCCGAATTTGCATTATGTTTACATTTCTGTAACAATGACCAAATGCTTGCAGACTTCTTTTAAAACACGAGAGAAAGTCATTCCCTCGGACCTTATTAGGGACTGAACCCCCCCCTCTCCATTTCTGTTGCAGGTCTACTAATCCTACGTTTTACTACAAGTAGAAATAACTTTGTAATAGTCTTGGCTATCAGTGTAGTGAACCCTACCCCATTTACATTGCAGCATGGATTCCACAGCACCGACTGTGCTAGTTATAATATAAAGCAATCCTGGCGTTAAGTTGTTTTTGCTTTGTTGTCAATAGTGATAACATTAATACTGCAGTGCAGCATTCTGGATAGAATCCCTAAGTGTAATGCCATTCTGTATCTATTAATAGTTTTGTACTGCTGAATGCATCATTGTTGTATTTTGCTGTGCATTGCATGAGATGCACAATCTCATTAATTCTTGTCCTTAACTTTCAATGGAAGGACAATTTTAAAAATTGTGTACTCCCCTTGTAGAACCGATTTGAATTTAGCCTCGTATTTTAAGGCCTCAGATGTAAATGAGAACATAAAATTCATTTTGAAGTTTTGTTGTAGATTGTATAGACATAAGTTTTTTTTTCAACTTGAAATTCCTGAAAGCAACTACAGACTTCCTGGACACACGAATAAACTACAGTGGTTCTGAGTGATTCTGTGTTAGCCAAACTGAGCTGAAACCCAGCTCTAAATCTTTCAAACTGAATTAATGATTTTCAGATCAAAAAGGTGACTGACTCTGCTATTGAAATAAGGATGGTTATGGTGGCTTGTTGGAGAGATCAGCCTGACACGTCTCTATTTTCAATTAGTGTCAGCCATGACTCAAGTTGGTAGCATATCTGATTCTGAATCACAAGGTCCTACTCTGGGGTTTGAACACACAGTCTCGGCTGACACTCCAGTGCAACACTGAGTAAGTGCTGCACTGTCAGAGGTGCCGTCTTTCAGATGAGGCATTAAACCGAGGCATCATCTGCCTGCTTGGGTAGATGTAGAAGATTCCAAGAAGAGCAGGGGAAGTTATCCCTGGTACCCTGGCTATAGATAAGTTAGTCAGTGCCACTCTAACATTTCCATAACTACTGTTGAGCTAGTGTCCAGTTTAAAATATCTTGAAATATATATCACAACTAATTGGTTCTTTCCTGCCCCTCTTTCTCCTCCACCCTCCCCCCCCGAATCTCTGACTGCAATCTGGGTTGGCAGGGGGTGGCGATCGTGGAGAAATTGCAGCAATTTGGGGGAGCAATCAAGGGGAACCTTGCTGCAGTGAGTAGGGAGGGGATTGCTGCAGTGGGCGGGGGAGAGTTGGGGGGTTAGTTGTTACACTCCCTGGGATCGTTGTGGGGGAGGGAGTTGCTGCAGTCATGAGAGAGTTTGTGGGGAGTTGTTGCAATCGGGAGGAGAGCTGGTGGGGGTGGTTGGTGGTTGCTGCAATGGGGAGAGAGAGGGACATCAGAACATGAACCCCAAAAACATCAACCCCACAGTAAGAGACACATCAGAGCATGGTTCCAGCTGAAGAGTACTGGTGCCTACTCAGCAACCAGGAGTCCCTACTGGATTCCTGATAAGTCCAGTAGAATTACCACTTTATCAGTTGCTTCCAGTAAAATCCAATTGAGAGCAGTTCCAAACCAGTTCATGCCAATTCAATCTTGTACTGGTCTTGAACTGTTTTTTACTTTCTGGGCAACATTTACCCCTCAATCAAAAACACAAAAAAACAAATGACCTGGTCATTATCAACTTCCTGTTTGTTGAAGTTTGCTGAATGCAACTTTGCTGCTTTGTTTCTTACATTACACCTCCATGCAAATGGTTCCACACTAAAGCCTGTTAGTTCAGAGGCTAGTCCAATAGTCTTTTTAGATTCTCAAAGTGCCCTCATGGGTTTTTTGGAGAGCATTGAACTTGACAGTCATTGGAACTACCCACAGAAACACTTGTCATATTGATTGAAACAGACTTTTGCCAGTGAAAAATTATGGAGATCTTTTGTGAAATTTTGCACACTTATGGAACCGTCCTACATTATAACAGTAACTGATTAAAATTGCAAAATGCTGGAAATCCACAGCAAGTCAGTTAGCGTCTGTGAGAGAAAGGAGAGAATTAATGGAGGGTGCTTTCAGGAATTGTTATAACCTGTCTCTTCTCTTTGCTAACTGTGAGCTACTGTGTATTTCCAACATTTACAGTTTGTTTTTTTAGATTCCCAGCATTTTTCTTTATTTTGCAATGATTCAGTGACATTGCCATATAGTACAGCAGAGATTTGATCTTGTATTTTTAATCATATTTATTTTTTCCCCTTAGCTCCCTTGCTTAAACTCCTATGATAGTTACTGCAGCAACCAGGTGGCAGCCAAAGCCCTTTTGGATCACAAGAAACAAGATCATCGAGTCCATGACTTTCTACAACGTTGTTTAGAGTCTCCTTTTAGTCGCAAGCTGGATCTCTGGAATTTCCTGGATATTCCACGTAGTCGACTGGTGAAATACCCTTTGCTCTTAAAAGAAATCCTCAGACACACTCCAAATGACCACCCGGATAAGCAGCACTTAGAAGAAGCCGTAAGTAGCAAAAGAGAATTAATTTTAACATTGTGACCCTTTCCATTTGCACAGAAGTGACTCCAGAATGGTTGAACTACAGAACAAAAGCTTTGCACTGCAAAGTTGCTTCCAGCTCGATGGTTGAGCTTGAGTTTCAACCACAATGTCTGGAGTTTAAATCCCAGGGATGCCACTCCCATTTGTGTTCAATTATCTGGTTTCAGTAGGATTCTGTGCAGAGCACAAAACCTAATAGAGAATGGTATCTCCAGGCAAGTACCATGATGCACGCCCACTTTACCTTGGGTAGGGAGGCATGTTTTTCTCATGTTCCTATAATGTCAAGAGTAACCCTGCTGTAAGCAGAGGTTTCCAGGAGGAAAAACAGGTTTTTTTGGGTATTAATATTGGCAGAGGCATTGAGCCTGGGTTTATCAAACAGAAAACATCTCCAACCCCACCTTCAACAGCTGACTCTTTGGCTTTAGATGTGACATTATGGCCTATAATTTCCTTGAAATTACTGGCACCAACTGCTAAGATTTTTCCTTTTTTTAAATTGTTCCGTCCACAGTTTCCTCCCAAAGGGAGATGAGACACTGAACTGCTTATTTGTGTAGCAATTGGTGCAAACATTGGTCTGAAACCGGCCATCACTTTGGCACGCCTCTCGAGAGCATGGCTTCGTGGATCCACGCCTCCATCTCCCATGATAACTTGTTCCTTCCTCGTGGTGATGCAGGTCCCTATAAAATTGCTGGACACAGATAAACCATCAGTAAACTCCTGTGCAACCTTTCAAGTGCACTATTCTGCAGTGCAAGCAGATGAGACTGACAGACCACTTGGTTCATTCATTTCTTTTTCAAATTACTTCACTGCAGGACTTGGCAATTGTTTTGTATTTTGGGTGGAATTATGAATACTTAGAAGTGACATCTGTTCCCGGGGGACAGCCGGGCATGGCACAAAGCAGACCAAAACTTATAAAATATTTCAACTCCTCTTGCAATAGGGAAACAGGGTTTCAGCCACCTCCATTTAAAGAAAAACACAATTACCTGGAAAAACTCAACAGGTCTGGCAGCATCGGCGGAGAAGAAAAGAGTTGACGTTTTGAGTCCTCATGACCCTTCAACAGAACTGAGTAATATTAGGAGAGGGGTGAAATATAAGCTGGTTTAAGGTGGGGGGGTTGGGGGGAGAGAAGTTTGGTGGGGGGGAGGGTGGTTGTAGGGACAAGCAAGCAGTGATAGGAGCAGATAATCAAAAGATGTCGCAGACAAAGGAACAAAGAGGTGTTGATATATAGATTTTTCTTTTCCCACCTATTTCCATTATTTCTAAATCTATACCTTTAATGCCCTGTCAGTCTTTCCACCCCACCCCCACTAGAGCTGTACCTTGAGTGTCCTGCCATCCATTCTTAATTAGCACATTCGTTTAGATAATATCACCACCTTCAACACCTCTTTGTTCCTTTGTCTGTGACATCTTTTGATTACTGCTCCTATCACTGCTTGCTTGTCTCTACAACCACCCCCCCCCCAACTTCCCTCCCCCCACCCCCCCACCTTAAACCAGCTTGTATTTCACCCCTCTCCTAATATTACTCAGTTCTGTTGAAGGGTCATGAGGACTCGAAACGTCAGCTCTTTTCTTCTCCGCTGATGTTGCCAGACCTGCTGAGTTTTTCCAGATAATCCTGTTTTTGTTTTGGATTTCCAGCATCCGCAGTAGTTTTTTGTTTTTATCTCCATTTAAAGAAACTGGTTAAAAAACAATATTGAGTCCTTGGGTCTATTTTTCACTATCGGGAAATCAATTCATCTATGTTCTGTAATTGTGAGTGCTCCCATGCTACAATTTATTAATTAGTTCCTCTTCACATCCTTATTCTGATTTATACACCACTGCAGCTGTACAAAGCCCAGTCTTTCAAGGATGAAAGATTTGTCATGAAGTGAGAAGAAGGAAATTGGCATTGAATCTACCTGCTTGTTTCTTCTAATTTACATGTTAATGCAAAGCCTTCTTTAAATTAATTAATCAGCCCACTGATTCTTGATAACTAAGGAATGTGTTTTGAAGCCTTAAAAAAAACAATCTTTCCAAATGACATTCACTGATGATTTACTTAATGATAATCGCAATGCATTTGAAGTAAATTTAAATTATTGGTCTTTCGCTCATAATGCTTTTCAAAAACCGTTGAATCGTTAGCTTTCAAATTTGAAATAAAATGCCTTTACATTTCCTTATATAGATTTAGTTGAAAAAATAACCTGAAAATAGTGACTTGTTCCCCTTCCATTGTTGTTTGATGAAATCTCAATCGAATTAAAGATTATTCAGTTACCAACCACTTACTGGATACTGCCAGAGCTACCAGAGTGCATTCAAAATATTGGACAGCAGCTATGAGATATAAACCAGATCAGGCTTTTCATTAAACCTTCATTAATCCAGCTTTGAAATTTGACAAGTTGCTAGTGGATAAGATTCCATCAGGAAACGAGATACACTCTCCTCCATTGCCATTTGGCAACTGGTATGAGGTTTCACTGGCTGACTACAAACTAATCACTATTACTCATCTAATGTAAATTTTTTTGGTACTTCCATGTTAAAATTATGCTTTATTTCTCAAGTTTCGCAAAGAGGATTTTAATATTTTCTCAAACCCAGAACTGTCGAGCACTTTTGTCCTTAATTAAAGTGTTATATTATTTACTACAATTTTGCCTTTTTGTGTAACCAAGAAAATCTTTTTCAGCATGTCTCTGGTTCAAATATTGTATGTGCAAAACACTAGTTACCCTCAGATTTGAATTTTAATGCCTCTCTTGGTGCAAGGCTAAGGACAGTAATGCCTGAATTCAAGGGGAAGCATGGACCAGCAGATTCTGGAAGCACACAGCAAAGTCTTCCATTGAGCTGCTGGTTGAACAAGTGCAGTGATTGGCCTGATCCAGTTGTTGTCTGTACCCGGTGATCTGACTGTCAGGAGAAACAAATCATGAGTATTGCTGGAAAAGATGCTTCTTTTTTGTCAAAGCTTTTCATCTTGCACTCATCAGGGCAATTTGCAAGAATACCAAATGTAAAGGGAACAACAATTTATACCACATGGGAAGAGAGTGCTGATTGGCTGGCAAGTGGACAAAAACAAACCACAATGATGTATCCCATGTGTATCCATTCCTATAGTTCAGACAGCTCAAAATAGCTGTGTAGGATGTCTGTATGCCCAATGATGTATTTGCATTAATTAAGACCTTTATTGTAGTTTTGGTGCCTCGCATTTTGCAGCTGAATGGTGGGAAGGAAAAATAGAGAGCTTGGGCAGTTTTTATTTTACAATCACACGTGTTGTTAAGCCCAGAGAAATGTATAAGTTCATGCAAAATTTTTGAGCAAAGGGATCCAATGTCATTGTGATCTGATTATTGGAATTCCCAGTCCAGGAGACATTAGGGGAAGAATTTTTCCCCCATCAAGGTGGAGGGAGTGCAGGAGCAGATGTGGGCAGGCGCACCTCCGATTGGTGCCCCCAATCGGGGGTGCGCCGCCATTTTATGTGGGCGGGCCAATTAAGGTCCGCCCAGTATGACGCCTGCCAGGAATCGCTATGCGCTCCCTGTGCAGGCAGGGGGGGATTCCCTCAGCCGAGAGTGCGCTCTTTCGCACATGCGCGCAAAAGAGCACACTCATCTCCCTGAGGCTAAGTGCTGCCTTGGGGAGATCGGCGCCAAATTTCAAAATGGTAAAGGTGCAAAAGCAAAATTTCCCTGACATCTCCTCTCATGTGACACTGTCACATGAGTTGGGACTTGTCCGTCACTTCAAATCATACATTTATTAAATTTTTAAAAACCCTCATGAAACCACATCCCGGCCGTGGATGAGGTTTCATGCTTTTTCTGAAGCCCGCCAGGGCTCCTGGCCTGCTCGCCAACCTTAAGGTTGGACGGGCAGGTTCATTAATGAGGTTAATGACTTTGTCAATGGCCTCAATAGGCCCCCGCCGACCTGAAGATTGAAATGACGTGGGGTGACGTCCGGAGTTCCACCCGACGTCATCCCGCGTCATTTTACGAGTCGGTGAACGGGCCCCACCCCCTGCTCGGCAACCTAAAGATCCTGCCCTAGGTTTCTGATTTCAGCTTTGACTGGCATTACATTCATGCATTGGCTCTATTGACTTGCTACAACTTTCTCATCTACTGCACTGGAATATGACTGCTCCATTGATTTCTTAATCTAGTTGGTGATGGAATCTATAGAGATATGAGTTTGTGTAAATCATTGTCCATTCTTATTTTGCTTTCGTACTCCAGATTAACATTGTTCAAGGGATTGTAGCTGAAATCAACAAAAAGACAGGGGAGTCAGAATGCCAGTATTATAAGGAAAGGCTTGTTTTCCTTGAGGAGAGTCAAAAGGACCCTCTGATCGAAAATTCTAAAGTGCTCTGCTGTCATGGAGACTTGAAGAACAATAGAGGAGCGGTAAGTGATCTATGATTTCCTAATTCAATCACTCCCACTCTTGTGCTTTATTTGGAAGATTCCTCTGAGTTATCACTAGATTATTTATGAATAGTAAGATTTTAAATTATCTTACACCCTGTTGAACAAAATACTGTCTTGCCGAAAGGTTGCCTTAGGAAAACTTAATTTTTTTCTCAGTCGAAACTAAATTAAAAAGTTCTGAAGAGGGCAGTTTAATTACTCGAAGTTTGGACAACATTATTTGGAATGCCAAACCATTTGCTTAGTAATTTATACACGATCTGTTTACAATTGGATTAATTATGTGGTATAACATCAGAGAATCCCAATTTTTACATTAGCTTTCATCACTCACTGTCTTCAATAAAATATATCACACTGCAAAAAACAATTGGAAAAAAAAATGATGTTGACAAGGATAAGTGAGAAACTCCAGTAGTTTTGGAACAGATGCAGTAGTTAGGGCTGTGAAGGTGGCATTGTATCGGGAAGGTGGTAGCGGTGGAGTAGATTGATGATGCAATCTGTTGTCTAAGTTAAGTAAGAGATAAAAGGTTTAGAACCAGTCGCTCTTTCAAGCTGTCTCACTTTAATGTTGCAGCTTTAGGTCAAGCCCCCCTGTTTGATGCTTCTTCCTTTCTCACATCTCACAGATCAGTCATCTACAGGCTGACCTTTAGAGGATTGAGGTTAATGTGTAGTTAGAAGGATGAATACAGTTTTCTCTTCAGTGTTTGTCTAAAATATGTATGTTTTTGATTAAATATCAGTAAAGTATTAATATTTTGTAGTGCAGAGTTGATGCCTCCTATCAAGGTAAATAACCAGCTGGTATTAGACTGTGTTTCCTGCTGCAATAATCAGAAAGCATGATTTGCATTAATCAATACATCGCTAAGAGAGGACTTCTAAAGATCTCAACAAGACCTCTTCCCCATTGGCAAAGTTAATTTCATTTGAAAAACAGGCAGATCATTGTCAATGTACAATGTTATAATTTATTATACTATGATACTATAGATCTATCTATTATAATATATTTGTAAACCATATATACATGGTTTATATCGGATTTATAATAGTTAAGCAGCTATAATTCTATTTGTCATCAGAACCTTGTAAAAGGCCTATGTGATGACAAAATCATATTCATGTAATTATTAATGATTCTTCATTACTTTTAATTTATTTATTCCTTAATACTGCAACTATTATTACATAAAGTGGACTGATTTTTACTTCATTTTACAGAAGCTCCATGTTTTCCTGTTTCAAGAGGTGCTTGTAATTACCAGAGTGGTGACATGCAGTGAGCAGCTGTGCTACCAGCTGTATAGGCAGCCCATCCCTGTCGGGGACCTAGTGTTGGATGACCTGCAGGATGGGGAGGTACGATTAGGTGGATCCATTAGAGGCGCCTTCAGCAATAATGAGAGAAGTAAGTACAAAGCTATTCTGTTACCTTGTGCCCTCAGTGTGGATTTATTTGTGTGTTTCTATGCATAATTTATATATCAGAGAGACATTGTAGCATTCATACTGAACACTTTTGTTTTCCACTGAAAATGTCGCTAAAGTAAATGGTGTCAGGCAAATTAGGAAATATAAGGCTGAATTTTGCAAAAAGCAGTGAACTGAGGGCGTCACCACAGACTTTAAAGATGAGGGTAGTGCAGTGGATGTTATCAACATGGATTTTAATAAGGCATTTGATAAGATCCCACATGGTCAGAAAAGTGAGATCCCATGGGATACAGGGGAAGGTGGCGAGTTGGATCCAGAATTGGCTCAGCGACAGGAAACAAAGGGTAATGGTTGATGGATGTTTTTGCAGATGGAAAGCGGTTTCCAGTGGCATTGCACGGGGCTCAGTAATGGTGCCCTTGCTGTTTGTTGTATATATTAATGATTTGGGCTTAAATGTGGGAAGCATGATTAGGAAATTTGCAAATTACACAAAAATTGGCCGTGTAGTTGATAGTGAAGGGAATAGCTGCGGACTCCAGAATGGTATCAATGGTTTGGTTGAGTGGGTGGAGAAGTGACAAATGAAATTCAATCCAGAAAAGTGTGAGGTAATGCACTTGGGAAGGGCAAACAAAGCAAAGGAATACTCAATAAACGGGAAGTTATTGAGAGGGGTTGAGGAGGTGAGACACCTTGGAGTGCATGTCCACACATCCCTAAAGGTGGCAGGACAGGTGGATAAGGTTGTCAAGAAAGCATATGGAATGCTTTCCTTTATCTGATGAGGTATTGAATACAAAAGCAGGATGTAATGATGAAACTGTATAAAACGCTGGTTACGCAACAGCTGGAATTTTGTGTATAGTTCTGGTCACCACATTACAGGAAGGACATAATTGCTCTGGAGAGAGTGCAGAGGAGATTTACAAGAATGTTGCCAGGGCCTGAACATTGCTATGGCATGAAGAAAGCTATGAAGAAAGATTGGATAGGCTACGGTTGTTTTCCTTTGAACAGAGGAGGCTGAGGGATGACCTAATTGAGGTGTACAAAATTATGAGGGGCCTAAATAGGGTAGACAGTAAAGACCTGTTTCCCCTAGCTGGAGGGTCAATTACCAGGGGACATAAATTTAAGATGATTGGTGGAAGGATTAGAGGGGACATGAGGAAAAACCTTTTCACCCAGAGGGTGCTGGGTGTCTGGAATTCATTGCCTAAGTTGATGGTTGAGGCTGAAACGCTCAACTCATTTAAAAGGTACTTGGATCTGCACCTTAAAGTGCTGTAACCTGCAAGGCTACGGACCAGGTGCTGGAAAGTGCGATTAAAAATGAGCAGCTGGTTCCCTTTTTTCCCTCTTCTTTTGGCCGGCACAAACACGATGGGCTGAATAGCCTCTTTTTGCACTGTAACCTTTCTAAGGTTCTAAGGTCTAGCTATCTCTGATGTACGGTAATCATCATTACCAGTGTGTTTGTTTGTTTCTGGCACAAAGTCAAGCGGATCTCTAGGCATCCAGCAACAGTGATGACAGCAAGCAGGATAAGCAGCCAATCACACTGAAGTATTCTCAAAGACAGCAAACCAGAAAGTTCAAAAAAAAACTCCTGAATCTCTTCACTTTTAATTTTAAATTTTACAGAGAATAAGATAAATGATTGGGTTGAAGATGGAAGATAAAATATCATAAGCAAACTTTATAAAAAATGTGAAATATCTTATAATGGAGAAATTTGACATTCAACAAATATAAAATTATTCCTTCAGGGCCAGCAAAGCTTTTTAGCAGCAATTATGAGGTTAGGTCATTCAGCAAGGTGTAACTTTTCTCCGAGTATTTACAACAAAACTAAGAACATAAGAGTGGAAGTTCTCGCCAGTTTATAGATTTCCAATTGATCACATTCCATGGCGCCCGCAACAGTGCACCCTAGGGAGAAGAGTAGAATCACTTGACAGCAAATCCTGGATCTCCATGTTTAATTACACATGTGTGGACTCCAGAAGTTATTGTCAGTTTCAGAGGATTGGTGATGCCATCATTACTATCACGCAACACAGGCCATAATTTAGAAGCAAATTGCATTTGAATATTTGCTTTGTGGTCAAAGCTGACACCAGAAAAATAGCCACTTAGACACGGAAGATGACTGTGTTGTGAAACTTGACCCCAGTAATGAGTCAGCTCGTCAGGAGAGAGGAGAGAATTGTTTAGAACGAAATAAGATGGAGCAGGAGAGGATGAAACCATTTTATCTTCTCAATTAAACTTGCCATTTTAATAGGAGGCCTGAATGTTTTTGACCTGAATGCTTTGCAAAATACATATTAATTTCTCAGAAATGGTATTGTAATGCTACTTATTCCAAAGTGAAATTGCCTGGTTAATGATATTTTTAATAAATTGAAAGTGACAATGCTAATGTAAACCTGGGGTTTCTTCCTTGTGTGCAACCCCTAGGTTAAACCCGAAAATGTGTTCAATGTTTACATAGATTTTGACAATGTCAAGTTACACCCAAGAGTAACTTGTACTTACACTGTAAAAATGCATTCAAAGAAATAAAAAGCAAGTCTCAATGAGGATAATGTTTTTAAAAAGACCTTCAAACAATTGGAACTAGACACCAGAAGAATGACTGGAATAGCTAACTTTCCTGGTAGACCTGAAAATTTGGTCATAATCCAAAGGGACCCTCACCACCACCACACCCCCCCACCCTCCACACTCCACACTCCCCATCCCCAAATAAGCAATGAAATTGGTTTGTTCCATATTTCTCTGGATGCAAAAGGAGTGGAACCTCTAGGAATGTAGATGTTTGCTTTTATTGAATATTATTTTTAAATGTCACTTTTCTTTCTATCTTAGCAAAAAACTTCTTCAGAGTCAGCTTTGTAGATCCTTCTGAAGGGCAGTCCCACTCACTTCAGGCAAATGATGCCTTCAACAAGCAGCAGTGGCTGAACTGCATCAGACAGGCCAAAGAAGCTGTGCGACGTTCATTAGGTGATACAGGAATTTTAGGCTGTGAAAGGCACACACACACACACCTAACTCCAAATGGGATCAGGATGTCCCATGAAGAACCAAAGCTTGAAAGAATGGACCAATCGGACAATGAATCTGACTGTAGTATGGATACCAGTGAGATTAGTGGGGACTATGAACAGATGGAAGGAACGGACTGTTGTGTAAATCAGAAAAGAATAGAGACAGATGTTTGACATCATCAATACAATTCGTAGAAGTCCACGGCATTTTACCTGTACAGTATTTGCATTCCATAAGGAGCATTTTGGAAAAGCACTTTTATTCTTTGTGATGATGTCCTTGGTCTTTTGTGTATACTTGACAAATACTGCCAAACATATCTGTAAGCTGGAATTTGTTGTCTCCACCGTTTCTGGTTTAATGTGTTCTCTCTAACATCATACTGTTGAAATATTTGATTAATATCTACATAGTCTCGCTGGACCTTCTCAACTGCTATTATCGTTTGGACCAATTCTAGATGGATTGATACACTTTGAACCAGTAAATTAGCAGTTCAGGTGATTATACAGAGCATCAGGCAACATTTTACTGCATTTGAGAAAAACTGAACAAAATACTCAAAACATTCATAGAAATGAACTAAAAACATCTCATTGTTCATTCTAAGGATGTATGATTAACGGCTATTATAATTTAATGGAATTTGTTTAAGGTAATTTCTTCAGGAGGAATCTGCCTAATAAACTCTACACTTACTGGATAGATTCCATCACACTCAAGAGCACAGATATAACTGCTGAATTTGCCAAATAATGGATATGTTGCCTAATCTGTTTGCAATTCTACTGGATGAGCATAAGGCGAATTGTTAGTCTGTGTCATGTTTTCATTTGTACTTAATGTGATACGTCTGTACAGTATATGAGGAATTAGAATGACAAGTTAAAGCAGTAAGAAAAACGGTCAAGCCAAAGCATATTCTTTTATTACTTTGAAAAAAAGTGACGTGTTTAATTTTATCTAGTTGATTTTTTTCTGTATTTATAGTTTTTACAAAAGTTGCAAAACTTCTATTTGACCATTTGTGATTTATTTTAAATGCTTCATTTAAAAGAATGAATTCTGCAGGTATCTGGCCATGGGCAAGAGAGAAATAGATGAAAAATAGTTTTTAAAAAAAAAGGCTGTTGCAATGTTTAAGACTATGTAATGTAATTACATATATAACCAACAGGAGGAGCTTAGTCCTGGAGGTAATACTATTCATTTGGAAATCTCCGCTCAGAAGTCAAGAAGCGAGAACATGGCAGGTGAAGGAATAAACTCAGACACAGTAATTTTGTAAAAGGAGTGGTTTCTCAGTTTTATTCCAGTCCAGTTCTATACACACACACACACACATGTGTTAATCAAAAAAGAATCCAAATTTATTGTGCATTGAAGGAAAATTGAACTCCTGTGACCATTTGATTATGAACAGATGTGATGAGATGATGAAGAATGTTGAACTGGAAAATAAAGAATGGGAAAGTAGCATTGAGGTAGATGATCCGCCATGATCTAATTGAATGGTGGAGCAGGCTTGATGGGCTGAATGGCCTGCTCCTGTTCCTATGTTTTGCATTGGTATGCAGTACATAGAGTTGCATTCCAACAAATGTAATTTTTTTAATGTCTAGGCTTTAAACTTCCATGAAGAATTGAGAAATTATTAGAATTTTTGCAATTTATTTTAAATTGACCTGTCAATATAGATGGGTACTATTTAAGGATATATAGCAAAGCCAATTTTAAGATCAAATGCTACTCTATATGAAGAATTTATCTTAATGGGACTTCATTCACATAAATAGCATAAATGATAATCGGCCTCCTTTTTAAAAAAAGGATAATTTCATCTCTTAGCTGGTCTGCTGTATGCTGCCGATGTACTTTTCATCTTCCTCCAACTGAGTAGGAGCTGCAAAATAAGGAACAGCATTGGTGATATTCACAGAGCTTTACATATCCTGGGCTCTTTCAACTACTTGCAGGGTTCTGCTTGGTGATATGACACCCTCCAGTAACTGAAAATGGGGGGACAAAGGGGGATGAGGAAAGAGTTTTTAAAAATAAAACTTTGTTGTTTGGAGTGTGGCATTGGTATCCTGAGGGTAGCTGCATCTAGTCAGTGGCCTGAAACAAGGGAGACACCCCATTCAGCTAACTGTGCTGAGAGGTGAAGCTCCCCAGCTAGTTGCTTTCTTCAACTTTATTCTCACTTTAGTTTTGAGGGCAGGCTAATTGATGATAAAAAAAACCTTCCCGATACTCTTGACAAAGGAGAATAATCTTTCAATAGCATGGTCTCCTCACAGAACACTTTATTTTTGAAGATGTATGGAATGCTATTGGAAGTCACAGACAATGCATGCACTGTGATGCATAGCAAGGAATGCAGTGGATGAGCTCCAAAGCCTGATTTGAATCATTTCTACCAGCAGCTGAGTTAAAATCCAGAAGCCAGCAGAAAAATGGAATTCTATCCAGGGCCCAAACAACAGCGGAGTAATGTTCAGCAGTGCATTGGAGTATGATCTGGAAGCTTAGTAATGCTACTACAGCAGGCGGGTGATGAGCACTGGAAGTTTAACCAGGTTGGCTGGATTTAATGAGACTGAGTGGCACTGTAGTTACAGCAGCTGAGGCCTAAAGTGTAGTCCAGCAGAGCCGTGCGATGTTATTGGTGGAAGAGTCCAGCCAATCAAGTGTGAGCGAAGTCTCATCATCCAAAAGAGCACGATCGTTAAAAACACAGAACAGATAGTTTAGAGGATGGGATATGTGTTCTGCATATGTAGCTTGAACTAAATATGAAACTAAAATATGTCTAATATTTGGAGTAAGATACTTAAGCTGTAGGGAGGACGAGAGTGATGCAAAGGATGGAGCTGCAAAGGAGAGGAACTCAACAATGAGCAGCCAGTCTGGTGCCATCTTATTCTGATTGCTATTTTAATGCAGGCATTCGTCTATTTAAATGGGAAAAACCCTTGTCAAAATAGCAGGCAAGAAAGTCAAACTATTACATTAGAAATTAACATCAGCCAGCCAATCTTTCTAAGTTCCAGTCTCAAAATTAACCGATAATAATAAAGAATTTTTTTTTACACACTGTACCATAATAACTACTCTTCTACTTGTAATCAGAAGATGGCTGCCTATATTGCTTGGATGATTTGCCATCTTATTATTTTGGAGCCCTAAAATGTATGTGCATAAATGAAATTGGGTATATTTAGCACACCTTACACTATCAAAACTCTTATTCAGGCAGTAAATGCACCTTGTAGGCCTCAGGCTATGGTTTGACATTTTTCAGTTATTTAATGGGGCTGAAAGTGTACCTGATAAACTAATGGCGTCCTATAGATTCTCATGTTCACTTGTTGACAGTAATAGTTTGGACTGGCATTAAGTAACAACAATGTGCAACTAGAAAACCACAAGAAATCCTTAAAGGTGGTGAGAACAGGCAGCAGGCACAATTGTTGAACCACATTGCTTTTTGATCAGAATTTTGTGGCTTGATGTCTCATGCTGCATGTCATGGAACCGCTTACCTCAGATGAGTAGAGACATGAGTCAAACAGAATATGTCAAATAATGTAATCTCCCTTTTTTACTCACCTTTTATCATGAGGCAAAACGAAAACAGCCCAGCAAGATAACTGATTGAGGTTATGTTGCAAATGATCAGGCACAAGGTGCTTGGCCACAAATAGGTTATTGCTAACCATAAAGTTTAAGGCCAGCTTTGTGCAATTGACACCCGAGCAGATTCTGTGGCCTTTGATATCCTTGCTTCTGCAAGTGAAGAAACGTGTGAACATACAAATTAGGAGCAGGAATAGGTCACATGGCCCCTCGAGCCCGCTCCACTATTCAATAAAATCATGGCTGATCTGAATGTAACCTCAACCCCACATTCCGCCTAACCCCGATAACCATTCACCCCCTCGTTAATCAAGAAACTATCTAGCTCAGCCTTAAAAAAACTCAAAGACTCTGCTTCCACCGCCTTTTAAGGAAGAGAGGTCCAAAGGCTCTCAACCCTCAGAGAAAAAAAATTATCCTCATCTCTGTCTCAAATAAGCGACCCCTTATTTTTAAACAGTGACCCCTGGTTCTAGATCCTCTCACAAGAGAAACATTCTCTCCACATCCACTCTGTCAAGATCCCTTAGGACCTCGGTTTCAATTAAGTCGCCTCTTACTCTTTTCAAAATTACAATGGATTCAAGCCTAACCTGTCCAGCCTTTCCTCATAAGACAACCCGCCCATTCCTGGTATTAGTCTAGTAAACCTTCTCTGAACAGCTTCTAATGTATTTACATCTTTCTTTAAGGAGACCAGTCCTGTACACAATACTGCAGGTGCGGTCTCATCAGTGCCCTGTACAACTGAAGTATAACCTCCCTACTTTTTGTAATCAATTCTCCTCACAAAAAATAATAACATTCTATTAGATTTCTTAATTACTTGCTGCACCTGCATACTAACCTTTGGTGATTTATGCACTAAGACATCCAGATCCCTCTGAATCTCAGAGCTCTGCAATCTCTCACCATTTAGATAATATGCTTTTTTATTCTTCCTGCCAAAATGAACAAATTCACATTTGCCCACATTGTACTCCATTTGCCAGATCTTTGCCCACTCACTTAACCTATCTGTATCACTTTGTAGCTTCCTTACGTCCTCTTCTCAATTTACTTTCCTACCTGTCTTTGTGTTGTCAGCAAACTTAGCAACCATTCCTTCGGTCCCTTCATCCAAGTTGTAAAAAGTTGAGGCCCCAGCACTAATCCCTGTGGCATACCACTTGTCACATCCTGCCAACCTGAAAAAGACCTATTTATGCCAACTCTCTGCTTCCTGTTAGCTAACCAATCTTCTATCCATGCCAAAATGTTACCCCGTACACCATGAGCTTTTATTTTCTGCAATTACCTTTGATGTGGCACTTTATCGAATGCCTTCTAGAACTCTAAGTACAGTATATCCACCGGTTCCCCTTTATCCACAGCACATGTGTCTCCCTCAAAGAACTCCAATAAATTGATTAAACATGGGGCAAAATTTTCATCCCATTGGGAGGGGGGAAGTGCGGGTGTGGACGGGCGGGCCTCCGATTGGCGCACCGAAACGGGGGGAGGGGCAAGCACCGCCATTTTTATTGGGCGGGCCAATTAAGACCCGCCCAGCGTTATGTCCACAGGGAAGCCCTGTGAGCTTCCTGTGCGGGCGGGGGGGCGGGGGGGATTCCTAAAATCAGAAGTGCGCTCCTCTCCCTGAGACTAAGTGCTGCCTCAGGGAGATTGGTTCCCAAAGTAAAAAAGTTACTGCAGTGAAAATTTCATTCACCATCCATGTCCCCTCATGTGACAATGTCACATGAGTTGGGACATGGACATAATTTTAATTAAAGCCTGTTAATTTTTTGATTCAGCAATGAAACCTCATCCCACCCGTGGATGAGATTTCATGCTTTTTCAGGTGGCCGCCAGCGCTCCCGACCTGCCCACCAACCTTAAGGTTGGACGGGTAGGTCCACTAATGAGCTTAATTGATTTTTGAATGGCCTCAAACGTCATTACGTGTCACTTTACGTGTCGGCGAGCAGGCCCTGCCCCCGCTCGCCGAGGGGAAATTTTTCCCAATGATTTCCCTTTTACAAAATCATGTTGACTCTGCCTGATTGTTGAATTTTTCTAAGTGCCCTGTGGTAACATCTTTGATAATAGCTTCAAACATTTTCCCTATGACAGATGTTAGGCTAACTGGCCTATAGTTTCCTGCTTTCTTTCTCCCTCCCTTTTTAAATAATGGAGTTATATTTGCTATTTTCCAATCTAATGGAACCTTCCCTGAATGCAGGGAATTTTGGAAAATTAAAACCAGTGCATCAACTATCTCACCGGCCACTTCTTTCATGGCCTTAGGGTGAAGTCCATCCAGACCTGGGGATTTGTCAGCCCACAGCCCCAACAATTTGCTCAACACCACTTCCCTGGTGGTTGTAATTTTCCTGAGTACCTCCCTCCCTCCCATTTCCTGATTGACAGCTATTTCTGGGATGTTACTTATGTTCTCCGAAGTGAAGACCAAAGCAAAATAACGGTTTAATTCATCTGTCATCTCCCGACTTTCCATTATCAATTCCCTAGATGCATTTTCTATAGGACCAATGCTCATTTTGTTAAGCCTTTTATTTAAATATCTATAGAAGCTCTTACTATCTGTCTTTCTCTCATACTCTAATTTATCCCCCCAATTAATCTTTTTGTTATTCTTTGCTGTTCTTTATGTTCTTTCCAAACTTCTAACCTGCCACCCATCTTTGTGCAATTATATGATTTTTTTCTTTAAGTTTGATACTTTTACTTTTTTAGTTAACCATGGATGGTGGGCCCTCCCCTTGGAATTTTTCTTTCTCATTGGAATGTATTAGTTCTGTGTATTCTGAAATATCCCTTTAAATGTCTGCTACTAAACCTCTATTGACCTATTCCTTAACCTCATTTGCCAGTTCACTTTAGCTAGCTCTGCTTTCATGCCCTCATAATTGCCCTTATTCAAGTTTAAAATACTAGTCTTGGACGCACTCGTTTCTCCCTCAAAATGAATGTAAAATTCATTCATAGTATGATCGCTGCTACCTAGGTCGCCACTAAGAGGTTAACAATTAATCCTATCTCATTGCTCAATACCAGGTCTAGTATAGCCTACTCTCTGGTTGGCTCCAGAACGTGCTGTTCTAAGAAACTATCCCGAGAACGTTCTATGAACCCCTCACCCACGCTACCTTTGCCCATCTGATTTTTCCAGTCTACATGTAAATTAAAAGCTCCCATGATTATTGCTGTACTTTTTTGGCAAGCTCCCATTATCTCTTCTTTTATATTCAGTCCTACTGTGTAGTTACAATTAGGGGGCCTGTGTACCACTCCCACAAGTGACTTCTTGCCTTTATCATTCCTCACAGAGCCACCCCTCTACCTTTTCCTAACTTCCTGTCCTCCCTAAATGTCACATACCCTTCAATATTCAGGCCCCAATCTATGTCATCCTGTAGCCATGTCTCTGTAATGGCTATCAGTTTGTACATATTGATTTCTATTTGCGCTATCAGTTCATCTGTTTTTTTTTAATGCTACATGCGTTTAGATACAGAGCCTTTAGTTTTGTCCTTTTGTTATTTTTGTAGCGTCTAGCCTTATCTTAGGCTTGTACACCGTTTTGTCCTGTCACAGTCTGTTTGTCAATTCCCATATTAATACCGGTCTCTCTTGCCTTGTCTCTACTCTACAAATAAACAAAAATCAGAGCTGCTGGTTTCTCATGCAGTTACCTTAACAGGAAGCTGCTAAGAGAAAACCTGTTAAACAAAGGGGCATTAAATCAGTAATTAAATCAGTGACTTGTGAAAAGCTGCTGCAAAGATAGATTATGATGCAGTTAGTTGTGAGACTGTCACTGACCTCATCTCCTCTGGAGATCTTCCCTCCACAGCTTCCAACCTCATAGTCTCCCATCCTCGGACTGCCCGCTTCTACCTCCTCCCCAAAATCCACAAACAGGGCTGTCCCGGTAGACCAATTATATCAGCCTGTTCCTGCCTCACGGAACTAATTTCTTCCTACATTGACTCCATTCTCTCTCCCCTTGTCCAGTCTCTTCCCACCTGCATCCGCAATTCCTCTGATACCCTATGTCATATCAACAATTTCCAATTCCCTGGCCCTAACCGCCTCCTCTTCCCCATGGATGTCCAATCCCTCTACACCTCCATCCCCCACCAGGATGGTCTGAGGGCTCTCCACTTCTTCATTGAACAGAGGCCTGAACAATCCCCATCCACCACCACTCTCCTCCGTCTGGCTGAACTTGTTCTCTCACTGAACAGTTTCTCCTTAAACTTTTCTCACTTCCTCCAAATAAAAGGTGTGGCTATGGGTACCCACATGGGTCCCAGTTATGCCTGTCTCTTTATGGGGTATGTGGAACATTCCTTGTTCCAGTCCTACTCAGGCCCCCTTCCGCAACTCTTTCTCCGGTACATCGATGACTGTTTCGGTGCCGCTTCATGCTCTCGTCTGGACCTGGAAAAATTTATCAATTTTGCTTCCAATTTCCACCCCTCCGTCATCTTCACATGGTCCATCTCCGACACTTCCCTTCCCTTTCTTGACCTCTCTGTCTCCATTTCTGGTGATAGACTGTCCACCAATATCCATTACAAGCCTACCGACTCCCACAGCTACCTCGACTACAGCTCCTCACACCCTTCTTCCTGTAAGGACTCCATCCCATTCTCTCAGTTCCTTCGCCTTCGTTGCATCTGTTCTGATGATACCATTTTCCAAAACAGTGGTTCTGGCATGTCTTCCTTCTTCCTTAACCCCCACCGCACCCCCACCTCCCCCACCCCCCGCCGCCAGCACGGCGGTTCGGCGATTGACAGGGCCCTCAACCGTATCCGACCCATCTCACTCACCTCTGCCCTCACACCTTCCTCTCCCTCCCAGAACCCTTGTCCTCACTTTTCACCCCACCAGCCTCCCCATTCAAAGGATCATCCTCTGCAATTTCCGCCAACTCCAGCATGATGCCACCACCAAACACATCTTCCCCTCACCCCCACTGTTGGTATTCTGTAGGGACCATTCCCTCTGGGGCAATCTGGTCCACTCCTCCATCACCCTCAACACTTCAACCCCCTCTCACGCACCTTCCCATGCAATCGCAGAAGGTGCAACATCTGCCCCTTTATCTCCTCCGTCCTCACCATCCAAGGGCCCAAACACCCCTTTCAGATGAAGAAGTGCTTCACTTGCATCTCCTTCAATTTGGTCTACTACATCCGCTGCTCCCAATGCGGTCTCCTATTGGAGAGACCAAATGCACTCTGGGTGACCGCTTTGCGGAACATTTTCGATCTGTCCGCAAGCATGACCCAGTCTTCATGTTGCTTGCCATTTCAACACACCATCCTGCTCTCATGCCCACATGTCCATCCTTGGCCTGCTGCAATGTTCCAGTGAAGCTCAATGCAAACTGAAGGAACAGCACCTCATCTTCCGACTAGGCACTTTACAGCCTTCCGGACTTAACATTGAGTTAAACAACTTCAGATCATGAACTGTCTCCTCTATCCTCACCCCTTTTTTCAATATTCATTTTTATTTTTATTTTTTATTTTTTATCCACTTATTTTTATTATTTATTTTCATTTTTATTAATTTATTCATTGTCTTATCCCCATCTTTTATCCTATCTTGCCCCATAGCCCATTTTTCCTTTTCAGTATATATACAACTCCCTTTCCTGTATGACAATAATCTCCATCGAGAAGAAAACATTGTGTCAATGGATGCTTGATTTTATTACAGGGAATTACAAAGTTCTTACAATTAAGGTATTTTTTCACTTCGTGTTTCACTTGGCTGCTTCCATGTGCATTTTAAAAGAAACTTATTCTGGTGCTTCTCTGCACCTCCTGAGAACCAAGGTCATGGGAGATGTTTCACAAAATGTTCATGGGACTGAAGTGGCCCTTGGTGTCAGGACAGCTGGCTCCTTTTGGTAGTTTGGTGTCACTTTCCACCTTCCACTGGTATAGTGCTATAAGTGGGCAGCTGGGGGCCTGGCATCTGCTGCTGTCCTGAAAGACTGCAGCACATGCCATGCAGCTTTGACTCTTGGGTGGCTTGGCTCTAGTTATCTATACCAGTACTTAACCATTATTGTCCCCATCCTTTGTTGCCCATTGGTCTGGTGGATCTGCAGAAAAGGAGGGTCAAAACCCAGAATGAGTGAGCATCAACTCTTTCCAATTAAAGAGGCAAAGTAGAAGTAGCAAGTAATAGTTGTGTGGTGCTTCACAGGGATATCGGAGCCACAGTGCAGATGCTTGTCGATAAGCTGACACAGCAAGATGTCACTGATCTTGTCACCTGCCAGTGAGCTGATTGACTTCGAAGTGGGTTGGAGAAGGTTGGAGAAGACTCAGTGACCTGGCTTTGGCAGGCATTATGCATCAATTTATCCTGCCAAACCATATGAAGAATGATCTTTATGGTTAAGAGGCTGAAGAGTGCAGCGGAATAGTACATTGAATGGGCTGCACAGAAGATCCCTGCTGGTTCAGCTGCGTGCACCAGTCTCACACTGATAATTGCACCAATGGATATGCAAATAAGCATTGCCAGAAAATGTCCATGTATCTCCCTCTAGAGGTCATAGCAGATGTAACACCTTTTCTTGAGGCAACTGCAGTTGAAATCACCACTAAAGGAATTCTAGGATCCGACTACACTGGTTTTGCACCAATGCCTGTACTGATGAGTACGTAAATGAGCAGGCCCAGGAAACATCCCTTCTCTAGAGGCCACTGGCGGTTGTGACATTTTTAAATGTGCAACAGTAATGTAAATCACTTTGAGATAACTCTGAGCTGTAGTGTTTAGGACATTTCTCCAAACAGTTCTCCTTCATGGTTTGGAACTTCTAAGCATGCCCACATGCAACATGTAGGACCAGGCTGTGAGGTGGATTTTTTTTTAAAAGAGAAAGCAGCTACAGGGAGATCACATCAAACAACTTCATGTACCTTGGAGGAAGAGCTTGCCTCACAGTAAGTGTGCCTCTTTTCCCAGACATGAGACCCAGATTATGCAGGTTGTGATTATGAAACCTGATATTCATTAGGAAACATAGATGCCTATAACAATCAATTAGTGGCTTGCATGGGGCAGCTTGTATCGTGCCATCCTACAATGCCAAAGACAATTGCCTGTCATGTAGTTGAGGAAACTCAGACTTGGAATGACAATGGATGGAAGATGTTACCTAGATGCCAAGTAGAGAACATGCACTCATACATCCAGGGTTTGGTGCTTATTGTGACTGGACTGCAAAGAGAATGAGTTGCTGCAGTAGATCCACACCAGAACTAATGGAAGCAACATTCAAAGGAGTATCTGAAACAAAAACAAAAATTGCTGGAAAAACTCAGCAGGTCTGACAGCATCTGTGGAGAGAAAGACAGAGTTAACCTTTCTAGTTCGTATGACTCTTCTTCAGAACTGAAGGGAAATAGAAAGATGGTGAAATATATGCTGTTTAAGGGGGGTGGGACAGGTGAAGCTGGATAGAAGGCCACTGACAAGTGGAGGCAAAGGAGAGATTGCAAAAGATGTCATAAACAGAAGGTCGAAGGGGTGTTGATGGTGGTGATACTGGCTAAAGGAGGTGCTAATGATGACATTAATGTAGAAATCAGGGTGAGCAAGTGACAGATGGCCCTAGTGGGGGTGGGGTGGGGGGAGGGAACGGTGTGGGGAAAAAAGGTCGAAATGGGCTAAAATGTGGGGATAAAACAATGAATTGAAATTAATTTTAAAGAATAACAATAGAAATAGGTGGAAAAAATATATGTATATAAAAATTTAAAAATAAATATTGAAAAAAGGGGATCAGAAAAGGGTGAGGATGGAGGAGAGAGTTCATGGCCTGAAGTTGTTGAACTCAATGTTAAGTCCAGAAGGCTGCAGAGTGCCTAATCAGAAGATGAGGTGCTGTTCCTCCAGTTTGCATAGAGAAATTTTGCTTTTATTCAAAGGAGTATAGTGTGTCAGAAGAATGGTCGTAATATACCTGCTCACAAAGGTCCTGAGTGCTATTAATAATGGACTGGCTATCTTAGCTCATTAATGGATTCTGGGGGAATGGACCTATTAATGAAGGTTAAAGATAATTCTGTAAGTCAATCCATTAATGGTAAGGAAGTGAAATGTTTACTTGTCCTGAAAGGTGATGCTACCAAGTCGCTTAAACTCCAGCAGGACTCTTGAGCACACTGCTGTTCCAAAGCCTTGACTTTGCCAACCTACATCTAAGCTCTCTGGAGTTGAGCATGTGGATGTGCCCACACAGGGAGAGTGTAAGCACCATATCAGACAAACAGAAATATAGATTTCTCTGCAACGTGGTTTACTGACTCTTAAAAATCATGACCTTCCTATGGTTTCAGACACCCAGCTGGTGAGAAAAACCTATTTTACCTCCGCAGATGGATCACCTTACAGTCTATAATTTTAAGTTTTTGAGATTCTCCAAGTCCCTCTCCTTAATTTTAAGCACTTCACCGCTTTCTTAATTTTCTACCCTTCAGCTCCTTCCCTGTCCTTCTTTCTCCTCGCTCTTCCATCCACCTTCACTTCCTCTTCTTAACCTCCTCCTTAGATCTTTCTCTCCTCTCTTAGTCCCCCATCTTCACCGTCTCTATTTTCTTCCCTCCTACTGATTTGTAGTTGCAGTACCCTCACAAAGTGTATTTACCCACCAAAGAATAATTCTAAGAAAATAAAAGCAAAATACTGCGGATGCTGGAGATCTGAAATATAAACAGAAAATGCTAGAAAACTCCAAGTCTCACCGCATCTGTGGAGGGAGAAGCAAGAGTTAATGTTTCGAGTCCAAAATGGCTGTCCTTTGGAACTCATTCTGTAATTCTAAGAGGTTGTGCTGAAACTCAACAAACGCAAATTTGTCTTACTACAAATTTTTATGCTCAGAATCAAAAAAAGGAGTAAGACATCCTTTTACAAATGTGCTTGGAGCTCTAACACATATTTTTCTATGTGTGGTAATTCAGTGTTCAGCATTAACAAGTACTACAGAAAATCCCGCAAATATTCAACCACTGCATAATTGGGCCTTATTCTATGTATCTGAATATTTAAAGTGAGAATAGTTGGATATTGAAGGATCTAGTAACCATTTATTAATGTAGTTTACGCTACAGTGGCCAGTATCCATGCCAGCCAATCAGCTCTGTTCACCTTTGGATCTGTTTGTACTCAACCTTCACTGAGTTCTTTGGCTTCAGAGAAATAACTTTACATTTTTCAGTAAGCACCATTCTGAATATCATTGTCTGTGGCCTGTTTCCCTTTTAATTGCTTCCCAAATGCCATGCTTATGCTTAACCATTAAACTACTAGCTGTCTTCAAATCTAGCAGGATTACACAGTACATATACCCAGCTAGTTACTGGCTGGTAAAAGAAAAGGCTAAGTATGATTAAGGACTTATCATGGGAGCCCTAAAGATACATATTACACAGAACAGGCATTAATGTGCTAAAGAGAAGGATATCAGAGAGGAGTAAACTCTTATTTGATTGAGAGCAATATTGTGATGGGAAAAAGGAAACTGTTAGATAGTCGACTTAAAGGAAGAAAAACCAACAGGGTCCAATGAAATGCATGTTAGAGCGCTGAAGGAGTTGAGGGAGAAATTTGCTGGTGTCCTAGATTAGAAATTAGAAATCAACTGAGTGTGGATGAGTGCTGGAGGACTGGAGAGTGCCCAAGGTAATACCCATTTTTCAAAATTTGGGTAATTAAAGTCCAAGCAACTTAAGTAAGGAAACTTTTAGAGTCTTTAATTAAGGATGAAATTATGCATCTTAATAACGAGAAAATAGTTAAAAAAATAGCCAGCACAGATTCCAATAGGAACAATTATACTTGATAAACTTCATAGAATTCTTTGAGGAAGTAACAGGCAGAGTAAATGGATATAGTGCCCATAGACTTTAGGAAATTCTTTATATAGGATTACATACAATAGAATACACAGCATAAAAATGGGCCATTGGACACAACCAGTCCATGCTGGTGTTTATGCTCCTCTCACCTTTCCTCATCTAAATCTATAATCTCAACCCTCTATTCCTTTTTCCCTCATATGCTTGTCTAGCTTTCCCTCAAATGCATCAAAACTATTTGCTTCAACTACTCACTCTGGTAGTGAGTTCCACATTGTCACCACTCTGGGTAAAGAAGTTTCTTCTGAATTCCCTTTGGATTTCTCGGTGACTATCTTATATTGATGGCCTCTAGTTATGCTCTTCCCTTCTATGAATCTTAAGGATTCACCCTATCAAAACTTTCATAATTTTAAAGATCTCTGTTAGGTCACCCCTCAGCCCCTTTGACAAAGTACCTCATGGCAGTTTGCCAGAGAAGATTAGGAGATATGAAATTAGGGAGAGGAAAGCAAATTTAATTAAGTTCCTGGGGTCTGTGAGTGTGCAGAGGGATTCTATGGCCCAGGAGAATTGGATGAGGACCTGGATTTAGGGCACTGGGGAAGTTTGAGATATGGAAGCATTGAAGCGAGGGCCTGGGCCTGACCTTGCCAAGTGGTTGTAGGACCAGGAGAATCCAGTCTGACTCACTGCTGCAAGGCTCCTAGTTGCTACAGCACCCCACAGGTGCATTTAACAGCTGTTAGCTGTGTTTAGACCCAAAACTGATTCTTAGCACAAAATGACATTTAAAATTGTGCTTCCCAACAGTATTATCACATACAGTTGGCTAATATAATAGTAAACTGTATTTTTTCAATGCAAACTGCTCTCAAGCTGGAATGGAGTGGCAGGAGAGATGGGTTGTCTTATGAGGAAAGGTTAGATAGGATAGGCGCATATCCGCTAGAGTTTAGAAGAGTAAGAGGTGACTTGATTGAGACATATAAGATCCTGAGGGGTCTTGACAGAGTGGATGTGGAAAGAATGTTTCCTCTTTGGGAAAATCTAGAACAAGGAGTCACTGTTTAAAAATAAGGGGTCGCCCATTTAAGACAGAGATGCAGAGAATTTTTTTCTCTCAGGAGGTCATGAGTCTTTGGAACTCTCTTCCTCAAAAGGCAGTGGAAGCAGAGTCTTTGAATATTTTTAAGGTAGAGCTAGATAGATTCCTGATAAGCAAGGTGGTGAAAGGTTATCGGGGGTTGATGGGAATGTGGAGTTAAGGTTACAATCAGATCAGCCAGGATCTCATTAAATGGCGGAGCAGGCTGAAGGGGCCAGTGGCCTACTCCTGCTTCTAATTCATGTTCACTGAACCTGCCTGTGGGGAATGAACCAGGAGCCAGCTGATAGGGTTTGATGGGTGACAATAATATTGAGTGGTCTGGCAGGTCAGCTAAGATTGCAGAGTGGGTGTAAATCTGTACAGTTTGCAGAAGGCTATGGTGAGTCAGGAACAGGTAATGAACTGACAAACCTCAAAACATGATGCCCTGTGAGGTTAGGCCTCAAGGCATGCAACTTATAGATGCATTTCTATAAGTATTTATGAAATTTTATGGTTAAGTTAAAATGTTCTGGTAATTGTTATGTTTATACATTATAAGTTGTTGCCTTTATTGACATTACATTGTTAGGGCAGAAACAGGCCATTCAGCCCAGCAGGTCCATGCTGGTATTTCACACATTTGTTTCCACTGAAGAAAAAAATGGTTGATGAAAACAATTATGTGTTTTTTGAGCAGCTAGTTTGGTCTGTTTTCTCCTTTATTTATTGTCCTAACTAAATATTTCAGGTTTGTTTCATAAGTCCTTAGTAGTTTTTCATTGGAAATTTAGTTGGCCACTTCTTCATGTTCAATTGGGCTTAGTGTCCACATGATCAACCGATTTACTGCTTGTGCTTATCAGGTGCAAGTGTAACCTGGGGTCTGATTTTCATCCCCCTTTATCAGATGTAAGGGGGCAGTAGTACTGGGAAAATGGCTGTGCACTATTTACCACATGCTTCTGCTGCTGAGCTGCCTGAACTTTTTTCCATCCAGTCCTGGAAGCGTGCTGCCAGAGACTGATTCAGGCAGGTGCCTCATAAATGAAGAAATATTGAATTCCTTTGTTGAGGAGTAGTAAGTGAGCCCAAAGGAGGCTCACAGAGTAACACACAAAGCATATGTGGTCACACTGAGCTGGGAATGGGAAGTAATAAGAGATTCATAGTTTACCAAAGTTGCCAGTCATTTCCCCCACCTTTAGATGAAGAGCTTCAAGAACCAGATGTTTGGGTCCTGCATTTAAAAGAGAGATTCTGGCAAAGCATCAAACTTACATCCAGGTAATGGGGATGGTGTCCCAATATGTGCTACAGCTGAAGGCTCAATTGGACCAGTCTGCCTCCATGGTTCCATAATGGATTTGAATCCAGAAATGAGGTTTAACTCTGAAGCACATGAAAACTACAGAACAGCATACACTCAATGTATTCAGGAGAGAAAAGAAGAAAATAAGAGGTAGGAAAAATAGAAAAGCCAAAATATCAGGAATATTAGTGTATTGAGAAGTTGGCACATAAAAGAATCTTGTAAAAGCAAATCCCACTAACACGAAGCTGGAGAAATGAAATGTTTTACAAAAAGCAGTTGGTAAGGTAACAAGTGAAATAAACATTTATAACTTAGAAACTCCTCCGTACTGCAGCTTCTTGTTAACCATGTTCTTAAGAAAGGAGGGAAAAAGAATGCCACATTTGTTAGGTGAAAATCTTGAAACTCCCCAAAGAATGCAGTGATATCTATTATCATCATTCAACTGTAAATCAAATGAAAAAATAACAAAAATTTTTAATTCACTGCCAAGTGGAATGAGAAGCAAAGTTAGGGAATGAGATAATGGATGAATAAGAAATGTTGAGGGATATTAAATATTATATTGAGTGATAGGGAAAGTATAATGATTCCCACATATTAAAAAGTAATTAAGAGCAGGAGTAGGCCATTCAGCACCTTGAACCTGTTCTGCCATTCAGTTAGATTATAGCTGATCTGTATTTTAACTTCATTTACCCACTTTGGTTACCCAAGATTTAATAATGTATGTTAACATACATATGTTGCTTCTAATTGATGAAAATGAAATAATGTTTCATAGCGACACTGCCCACTTATAATGACAATGGAGTATTAGCCTCATAATGACTATGGAGGATTAAGATAAATTGAATTAAGCAAATGTAGAAGGATTGAAGCAGAATTCCAATTTGTTGGGTAATTTGTTTCATTATTGTTCATCGTAATACTGATCTTGTTGAATTGATATGACAATAATAGGAAAACTGCAACCTTGTCTGGGGTAAATGTGAATTGTGCAGTCACACTGGACTCAGGGTTCGCAGCAGTCTGAAGGAGTCTTAATATTCAGTATTGCATTATGTTTAAGTGAGCCTTGCATGCGAATCTCCAAAAGATGAACTCCTGATCTTCGATGTGCCATCGGGGAAAGGAGAACAGCGGAGTCTTGATGCTTTCTGACAAGCACAGCGAGGCAGTTGTGCAAGTGAGCTTCCTACCACCTCTGCCCACACTCTCCAGATGCTGTGGTGGATTCCTTAGAGATGAGTCACAGTTTGAGAGCAAATTCCCATGGCTAGAGAATGTGGTACATTATAGGTAGGAACCTAAAATAAATGCAAAAAAAACTTGTGCAATTAAAAAAGATGAAGCAGAATCCCTGGGGCCAATTTTATAGCATAGTATTATAGTCACACACTGTACCATGTGGCTGTTAAGGTGTTATTTCATGCAGCCTCCATGCAGTGTTTACAGCCAGGTCACAATAGAAACTGAAAGCTTTGGAACATATGTATAATAATAAAGTTTGTCTCTCAGCCTGTTCATAAGAAAAAGAAGATAAGTATTAGAAAAATTGTGAAGAAAAAGCCAAGATGTTTACGCTTATTTGACTAATAAGAGATTATTAGACTAAATTAACCACAAACATTCCAGACCGAATATGACTTTTTAAGCAGACTGACCTAGCCTTTGGATTGCATAGATAGTTAAACAATAAACCAAAGAAGATGAATAGTACTGAAGTAATGTGAAGCAACATGCATGCAAAGTGAGAAAATATACATTGGTGTTCTTTGGAAGAGTTGAGCGCTGCACTCATGCCTAGAAAGGCACTTCTCTCACATTTCTGGATAGATTAATGGAAACTCTATTGTACTTGCATCCTTTAACCTTTAGTTATCTTTCTTTTTCTCCCTTCCTTTCTTCCTCTCTCTTCAGGAATATATTTTCTATCTCTTTAATTTATTGGCATTATTGTAATCAGTACAACTCTGGACTTTCAGGAGGGTTTTTAGCTTTTTGATCCACCAGGAATGGGGGGGACCAGTCATATGCAGGGAACCCTGAAGCTGGATATTCCCCGCATGTATGCATATGACGTCACTGACAGGTTCTGTGCTGCAAAGTCAGCCTGATTAACTGGCTTGGCTTCCATTTAAGTGGAAATGCTGGAAGAGAGGCAGCATGATCAGGTAACCTCAGTCCTAGCCAGGTATCAGAAGCCTCGAGGGAGGGGTCAATCTGTAATCCCAGAGATGGGGGGAAGATCAGAGGCTTTGGTGGATGATGCATTCTGGAGGGGGTGGTTTGGAGGTCAGAGGCCTTGATTTGGGGTATCATAGGGGTGGAATCATAGGTGTTAGGGGTCAGTTTGGAGGCCTTGGGGAGGGTGGCAGAGTGATTTGAGGCCTTAGGAGGTTGGTGTGAGCCTATTATAATATTTAAATTGCCAATCACCTCCTGGGAGCAGGTTCGCTATCAATTCCTGTCCCTCTTCCATTGAAACTGGAAGAGAACGGGCTGGAGGCAGGCTGAGGTGAAGATTCAGATTTTTAACACTTTAACCTCCCAACTGTTCCAAGCCCACCCATATTTCAGGTTGAAAGCAGCCCCCCCCTTCATCCTTTGTTCCTCGTAAGCTGCAAAAATGTCATACTTGAAGAACAACTTCGTTACCTCCTCTAAGTTGAAATCACATCTTGTTGTGACCCACTTTTCTGCCTAACTCATTTTTTGCTCCTGACAGAATGATTTGGGAATTTTCCTGAAGACACCCAGAACTACGGTACTAAAGATATATGTATTCTATAAAAAATCATGGATAAGAGCTGTATCCCTTTAATTGATGGATGCCTTTAACTGCTGCTTGCCCTGTTTACACTTTACATTCATGGTGCTGTGGTCTTGGCTCTGGCTGTACTTCCCTAGAGGGATGATCGCCCTCACCTAGGTTGGGGGGTGGGATACACGCAGAGAAGAACCCCTGCACTATATGTCTGGCCCTGCTTGACTGCCTGACAGCCACCCAGGCCCTCTCTGCCAACACACCTTTAAGCTGTGTCATGACCACATCCAGAAATGCAGCCTTGTGGAAAAGATTTACGTCTTTTAGGAAAGAAAATCTGCTGTCACTACCCGTACTGACGTATATGACTCCAGATCCACAGTGATGAGAATGAGTCTTGACTGCACTCCAAAATGGTCTAGAAAGTCGCTTCGTTGTATTCAAGAATGTGACTCACCGCCACATTTCAGGAGCAATTCAGGATGTGCAAAAATGTTGGGGTTGCCAGCAATGCCCACATCCTGTGATTGAGTGAAAAAAAGCATTGGAATGAACAAGCGCTAACTTTTTCTGCCAAGTTTAGTGCGTACATATCTGGGTAAATACATATTCTGGGTAAGTACAGCTGTTCTATGTACTTTAATGGTAAATCTGATGGTGAGATTATGGTGCAGCTTTTGGAGAAGCGAGATACGTCAGACAGCAACTTCCTGATTTATGTACTTAACGGCTGGAAGATGCTGCCTGATTTATGTGTTAATAACTGATAACCTCACGGTTATTTTACTGTAAAATTGAGCCCAAATCTTTGCTATTCTCCTCTAATTCAATAAAGTCCAAAATGAATACAAACTAATCGACTCTTTCCTCACACTCTGCTTTCCCTGGGTGAGTAAATGTCTTTTTCTCATAATGCTTTTTCTCTGGACCTATGTTCCCACTGATTAGTTGGGTGAGCGGTCTAATGGTAGCTATCAGATCCCGTTTGCCAGTCTTTCTTTGATGGCATCATTGATGGCATGCTCAGGTAAGGGCAAAGATGACTGATGCATCGGGATGAAAGAAAGATTTGTATTTATGTAGCACCTCTCAAGCACTTTAAAGCCAATGATTAAATTTTTTGTCACTGTTGAAGTCAATGTGACAGCCAATTTGTGCACAGCAAGCTCCGACATACAGGAATGTGACAGTGACCAAGTCATCTGTTTCTAAGAGTTAGTTGAGAGAGAACTATTGGTCAGGATATTTTATAAAACATAACAAATAATTGAATATCTAAGAAGGATTCAAAGATTGATTACTTTTTAGAATGGAATCACATTTTATTATGAATAAACTTCCTAGTTAAAGTGTAATTATCCTTCATTCACGAAGCATGTTTTATAACATACTCCTTCAATACCTGATTGCAGCATTTATGATGCTGCCTGCAAGATCTTCATCAGTGTAATTAGCTTCCGGCTACTTTGGATGTTTGTGGCAGACCATTCAACAAACTACTCTGGATCATTACATAAAATGAGGTCTTCCTGAGAGGGACTTATTTAGCATTAAATTATCATGCATGTAATTATTTAATAGACAAAGATATGCTATATACAAAACATTTGATCAATGTTAAGTAAATGAAATGGGGATGTGGGTCAGATTTGATATTTTGTGATGCTATATTGAATGTTGGCATGTACAATGCACATAAGACTGCACTTTGTTGGGTAATCCCTAATTAGGCTGAAGGTCAGGTATTCTGTAGAGGAGACATCTGTAACTGAATGCAGCTTGTTTGACAAACATGCACTGCAACAGCAAGCTTAGTAAGAAATCAGATATGAAGAAATATTATTGTATATATTGTATAACACTCCTCCTTTTCAGTCAGTGACAATTATTGAAACCGATGTCTTTTCAGGGTTTGCCACATTTTTAAAAAAACGTTCACCATTTTTCTCCACAAGATTTTGAATGTTATTGTACAGAAAACTAACCCCGTGCAAACACATTGGGCACAGAATTCATTGTCATGGTGCCAAGCAGGCCTAGCACTGTTTTTCTGGGGTGTGTTGCATCAATGGTCAATCCCTGTGAATCCCATGCAGCATCCTATAAGAAAAAGAGCATAAGTGGAGACAGCCCAATCAGCTGGTGCGGGGCTATATCAAATTTGGACTACGCACGTCCAGGCATTGAGCTCATCAATCACTTACAGCAAACAACAAACGTGAAATTGCAAGATGGGCCCTGCACTAGTGTTCCTTAAAGCCCCAGGCACTCAAATTGCAGGTAGAGTATCTTTTTAAAACTTCTGCTATTTCAAACTCTGTGGAAGTGTTTTTGGAGATTTTGGCAAGTTCCTGAATTTGCCAGAGTGTTGCTGCATTCTCACAGAGATAGCAAGGGAGTAGGTGAACTGTGTAGGTGACAGTGCCTCTGGGACTTCAGCGCAACAGGGAGATGCAGCAGAGGCTGCAGAGAGGGAAAGTTCTGCCGACCTGGAGCCAGACTTCTCCCTGCTCTTGACAGTGACGGGAGGCTGTCTAGCAGACCAACTAATGCACGTAGCATTTAAGTGTGCATGCCCATGAGCACTTTCATGTATGCTGCCCCATTAAGGTTCTCATCTGAGTCCTTTGCAGCAGAATTTGTCTGTGACTTTACCCTGTGGGGACAAGGAAAATGAGCCACATTTATCCCCTAGCCTGGCTGCAGCCCACTTGTGTTTGCATGACTCACCATACTGATCCCACCTCTATACTAGCCTCCAAGGAATGTGAAGGGCCAGTATCTGAACTGGTGGCTACAAGTGTCAGACCAAAAGATGGAGTCCCTTTATTGGTGCTGTGTCATTGCTCACTCTCCTCCTCAGGCTGCTGTGGCTGGGTAGCTGTCAGTTCTTGGGTGTCTGCAAGCAGGAAATCAGAATGGTGCGGTGAGAAGCAAGAGGTGCGTGGCCTCATCATATGCAGCTTGCACTCAGGAAATGCAAACATCCTGCCCCCAATAGTTCTACTCAGCTTCCTTCTATTTAGTGACACTTTGTCCTGCAAGAGAGAGGACGGAATGTCAGTGATTGTGTAGCACTGTATCTGGGTGACATTGCTGCCATGGCTGAACAGCTAGAGGTATGTGGAGGCAGTGAGATGCGGGTGTGAGGCTGGCAGTATCGGTAGGTGCATGAGGATGAAGTGGAGTATCTGGGGGTGTAAGTGTGAGTTCTAAGTGCCAGGGATTGCTGCTGGGTGAGTGCTGGGGGTTTGGTGCATTAAGCAGCGTGAAAGGCTGGTGTTATGGTGAGTTCGGGATGTCATGTGAAGATATATTCACTAATCTTGATAAGAACTCTTGTAGTACTGCTGCCAGGTCCTCGGTCCAATGCCAGGCGTTGACCTCCCTGTCCACTTGCTCTCACTCCATTCTGAGGACGGCCTTTGAGGGCCTCCTGGCCACTTGCAGAACCATGGCTCACTCCTGCTGCCCTGCTCCACAACTAATGCCTCTAGATCCACATCTATCACCATGGAACCCTATCTCTGTTATGGTGTTCAATTTTCCATCAGCCAAGTTCCACCAATATTAATCAATTCAGCTTCCCTTTAAGAGGGACAGCCTGCCTTTAAGCAGAGCAGGCTGACTATGCCATGTGTTATCTGCACAACACTGTCTGACCCCCTGCTGCACATAGAGACAGCTGGCAGCACAAAGCAGAAGGAAGCAATGCAGAACCCGTCTGGTCACACATCATGCAGATGAAGTTAGTGCACCAAATTTAGGCACTGCCAACCGCGACTGGAATTGATGCAGACAATCATAACCTTAAAAACCAGGCACATGAATTTCTGTGACTTACACTCATTGGATTTTTTTTTTTTTTTGTAAAAATATACTTTATTCATAAAATATCTTCAATCACATTCCAAACCATTTCAAAAACAACATTACAAGGGTACAATCCAGGTTAAACTTTTACAAAATGTATCACCAGGTGCATCAGTACAAACAATATTACAATCATTTACAGCCTTTCATTTTGATCTGTACAGCCCGAGGGGCTCTAAACAGTTCCCAGTCTCTCGGTGCGCTGTGGTAGAAAGGTCTTAGACAGCGACCCTTCCCCATTGCGCCTTTGCGGCAGCTGCCCCAAGCTTTAGTGCGTCCCTCAGCACGTAGTCCTGGACTTTGGATTGTGCCAGTCCGCAACAATCGGTCGGGGACAACTCTTTGCGCTGGAAGACCAACAAGTTTCGGGCAGACCAAAGCGCCTCTTTCACCGAGTTGATGATCCTCCAGCTGCAGTTGATGTTTGTCTCGGTGTGTGTCCCTGGGAACAGCCCGTAGAGCACAGAGTCCTGTGTCACAGAACTGCTCGGGATGAACCTCGACAGCAACCACTGCATCTCTCTCCAGACTTTCTTTGCAAAGGCACAATCCATAAGGAGGTGAACAACGGTCTCTTCTCCACCGCAGCCACCTCGAGGGCAACGTGCAGAGGGGGTGAGATTCCTGGCGTGTAGGAAGGATCTGACAGGGAGGGCCTTTCTCACCACCAGCCAAGCTACGTCTTGGTGCTTGTTGGAAAGTTCTGGCGATGAGGCATTCTGCCAAATGACTTTGACAGTCTGCTCGGGGAACCATCCCACAGGGTCCACCCTCTCCTTATCCCTCAGGGCCTCTAGGACGTTACGTGCTGACCACTGCCTGATGGACTTGTGGTCAAAGGTGTTTTTCTGCATAAATTTTTCCACCAGGGACAGGTGGTACGGCACGGTCCAACTACTTGGAGCGTTCCGCGGCAGCGTGGCCAGACCCATCCTTCGCAACACCGGGGACAGGTAGAACCTCAGCACGTAGTGACACTTGGTGTTTGCGTACTGAGGGTCTACGCACCGCTTGATGCAGCCACACACAAAGGTGGCCATCAGTATGAGGGCGATGTTGGGCACGTTTTTTCCCCCTTTATCTAGAGGCTTGTACATCGCGTCCCTGCAGACACGATCCATTTTCGACCTCCAGATAAAGCGGAAGATGGCTCGAGTGATCGCCATCGCGCAGGAGTCTGGAATGGGCCAGACCTGCGCCACGTACAGCAACAGCGAGAGTACCTCACACCTGATGACCAGGTTCTTACCCGCAATGGAGAGGGAGCGTCGCTCCCACATGCCCAGTTTCCTTTTCACCATAGCCACTCGCTCCTTCCAGTTTCTAACGTATGCCCCGGTCCCTCTGAACCATATCCCCAGCACCTTCAGGCCGTCAGCCCTGACAGTGAAAGGGACAAAGGATCGGTCAGCCCAGTTCCCAAAGAACATGGCCTCGCTCTTCCCACGATTTACCTTGGCTCCCGAGGCCAGTTCGAACTGGTCGCAGACGTGCATCAGTCTGCGCACCGACAGCGGATCCGAGCAGAAGACGGCGACGTCGTCCATGTACAGGGAGGCTTTTACCTGAGTGCCTCCACTGCCTGGGATCGTCACTCCTCTTATGCCCGGATCCTTCCTGATGGACTCGGCAAAGGGTTCTATGCAACACACGAAAAGGACAGGCGAGAGAGGACAGCCCTGCCTGACTCCAGATTTAATCGGAAAGCTATCTGTTTCCCACCCATTGATTGAGACTGCGCTACTGATGTTAGTGTAGAGCAGTTGGATCCAATTTCGAATTCCCTCCCCAAACCCCATTTTGGAGAGCACATCCCCCATGTAGGTGTGCGATATTCTGTCAAAGGCCTTCTCCTGATCCAAGCTGATGAGGCAGGTATCCACACCCCTGTCCTGTACATAGGCAATCGTATCCCTGAGCAGCGCCAGGCTGTCAGAGATCTTCCTGCCTGGCACAGAGCAGGTCTGGTCAGGGTGAATCACCAATTCCAGAGCGGATTTGACCCGATTGGCGATGACCTTGGACAGAATCTTATAGTCCATATTCAACAGTGAAATGGGTCGCCAATTTCTAATTTCCTCCCTTTCCCCCTTGTGCTTGTAGATGAGGGTGATGATGCCTTTCCTCATGGATTCTGACATACTACCGGCCAGGAGCATACTCTCGTACACCCCTAGCAGGTCTGGGCCGATCAAGTCCCACAGAGCCGAATACAACTCCGCCGGCAAGCCGTCGCTTCCGGGAGTTTTACTCTTCTCGAAGGACTCAAGGGCCTTAGTCAGTTCATCAGGAGTTAGCGGTTTGTCTAGGCTCTCCCGCGTACTGTGGTCTAAGACCTCCGTGATAGAGGACAGGAAGGACTGGGAGGCCGTGCTGTCCGTGGGCTTCACGTCATACAGTCCGGCATAAAAGGATTTGCTGATCCTCAGAATGTCGGACCGTGATGACTTTACTGAGCCGTCTTCTTCCTTCAGGCTGCTGATCACAGAGCGCTCTCTGTGTACCTTTTGGAAGAAGAAACGTGAGCACGTCTCATCCTGCTCCACGGAGCGGACTCTGGAACGGAAGATGATCTTGGAGGCCTCCGAGGCAAAGTGCGAGGCTTGCTGGCCCTTCACCTCTTGGAGCTCCTCCTTGACATCGACCCCCATCGACTGCAGCCGGAGCAGATTCTGCATCTTTTCCTGGAGTCGGGACATTTCCCTCTGTTCCTTTCTAGCTTTCTGGGTGCCTTTGAGGATGAAAAACCTCTTGATGCTTCCCTTGATCGCTTCCCACCAGTGTGTCAGGGACTCAAAGAGGGGTTTCAGGGTTCTCCAACCTTTGTAATCCCTCTTGAGCTCCTCAATGTTCTCTGGGGTCAGCAGTTGCACATTTAGCTTCCATGCCCCCCTGCCCACCCTCAGGTCCTTCTCCAAGTGGCAGTCCGCCAGTAGGAGGCAGTGGTCAGAGAAGAACACCGGCTTGACGTCGGTGGATCTGACTGTGAATGCACGGGACACAAACAGGAAGTCTATCCTGGAACGAATGGACCCGTCTGGCCGCGACCAGGTGTATCTACGCTGCGCTCCGTCTGCAGGGTTGCTGAAGACGTCGTGCAGCTTGGCATCCTTAACTGTTTCCATCAGGGATCTGGACGTAGCGTCCAATCTGCTTCCGGCCCTGCCGGATCGTCCAGCCGCATCGATGATGCAGTTGAAGTCCCCGCCCAGAATGACCGGCCTGGAGGTCGCCAGCAGCAGTGGGAGCTGCTGAAAAACCTCCAGCCGCTCAGCCCCTTGTGCCGGGCCATACACGTTAATTAACCGGAGTGGAGCGTTCTTGTACATTACGTCTGCTACGAGGAGTCGCCCGCCCACCACCTCCTTGACCTCGGAGACGGTGAAGTTGCCTCCCCGCAGCAGAATACCCAGGCCGGAGGAACGAGAGTCGTTTCCGCCCGACCAGATCGATGGCCCGTGGGACCACCATCGTGACCATTGCCTGTAGGAGCTGAGGTGCGGTATCGCACACTCCTGCAGAAACAACAGGTCAGCTTTGACCTTGGCTAGGTAGTCCAAGGTCGCAACACATCGCGTAGTAGATTTAATGCTACGCACATTTATGGATACAATCTTTAAACCCATTTTAAAGCATTTATTCTCCTACCAAACCCACTGTCTCTGAGAGTCCCAGACCTTTAGTCTGCTCCTTCATACCCGTAGTGAGCTCAAATTCCTTCACTTTGGATGGGCTGAGGTAGATCTCCTTGGCCGTGTTCTGCTCCGGTGGCATCTGGAGGTTCACGTAGAGAGCGGGTTTTGAGATGACCTTTGCTGGAGAAGCTTCTCCAAAACTCACCCCCTCTGGGGTGTTGCTGTTCCCGGCTTCCTGGAGCTGGGGTGCGATGATTGCCTCACTGCTCCCAGATTCCAGGGGCTGTGGTGTACTGGCCTCCTCAGGTTGCAGGCAAAGTTGGGGTGCGCTGGTCTCCTTGTTGTCTCCAATTTTCTGGAGCTCGGGTGTCTCGTCCTCCAACGCCCTGGAGCTTTGCCGCCTCTTCTGTCGGTGCCGCTCTGGCACTTCATCATCCGAAGAGCTGCTGCCCTTGTCATCCGTGTCGGATGGGAGACGCCTCTTGCCGCTTCTCTGGGAAACGCCTTTGCTTCTTCTTCGCTCCCTCTTACTTTTCTTGTTCTTCACCGTCCGCCACTCCCCCTGCTGCTTTTCCACTGCTGCCTCCTCCTCCATTGATTCGCTGGATTTTTTTTTTTGTAAAAATATACTTTATTTATAAATTATCTTCAATCACATTCAAAACCATTTCAAAAACAACATTACAAGGGTACAATCCAGGTTAAACTTTTACAAAATGTATCACCAGGTGCATCAGTACAAACAATATTACAATCATTTAAAGCCTTTCATTTTGATCTGTACAGCCCGAGGGGCTCTAAACAGTTCCCAGTCTCTCGGTGCGCTGTGGTAGAAAGGTCTTAGACAGCGACCCTTCCCCATTGCGCCTTTGCGGCAGCTGCCCCAAGCTTTAGTGCGTCCCTCAGCACGTAGTCCTGGACTTTGGATTGTGCCAGTCCGCAACAATCGGTCGGGGACAACTCTTTGCGCTGGAAGACCAACAAGTTTCGGGCAGACCAAAGCGCCTCTTTCACCGAGTTGATGATCCTCCAGCTGCAGTTGATGTTTGTCTCGGTGTGTGTCCCTGGGAACAGCCCGTAGAGCACAGAGTCCTGTGTCACAGAACTGCTCGGGATGAACCTCGACAGCAACCACTGCATCTCTCTCCAGACTTTCTTTGCAAAGGCACAATCCATAAGGAGGTGAACAACGGTCTCTTCTCCACCGCAGCCACCTCGAGGGCAACGTGCAGAGGGGGTGAGATTCCTGGCGTGTAGGAAGGATCTGACAGGGAGGGCCTTTCTCACCACCAGCCAAGCTACGTCTTGGTGCTTGTTGGAAAGTTCTGGCGATGAGGCATTCTGCCAAATGACTTTGACAGTCTGCTCGGGGAACCATCCCACAGGGTCCACCCTCTCCTTATCCCTCAGGGCCTCTAGGACGTTACGTGCTGACCACTGCCTGATGGACTTGTGGTCAAAGGTGTTTTTCTGCATAAATTTTTCCACCAGGGACAGGTGGTACGGCACGGTCCAACTACTTGGAGCGTTCCGCGGCAGCGTGGCCAGACCCATCCTTCGCAACACCGGGGACAGGTAGAACCTCAGCACGTAGTGACACTTGGTGTTTGCGTACTGAGGGTCTACGCACCGCTTGATGCAGCCACACACAAAGGTGGCCATCAGTATGAGGGCGATGTTGGGCACGTTTTTTCCCCCTTTATCTAGAGGCTTGTACATCGCGTCCCTGCGGACACGATCCATTTTCGACCTCCAGATAAAGCGGAAGATGGCTCGAGTGATCGCCATCGCGCAGGAGTCTGGAATGGGCCAGACCTGCGCCACGTACAGCAACAGCGAGAGTACCTCACACCTGATGACCAGGTTCTTACCCGCAATGGAGAGGGAGCGTCGCTCCCACATGCCCAGTTTCCTTTTCACCATAGCCACTCGCTCCTTCCAGTTTCTAACGCATGCCCCGGTCCCTCCGAACCATATCCCCAGCACCTTCAGGCCGTCAGCCCTGACAGTGAAGGGGACAAAGGATCGGTCAGCCAAGTTCCCAAAGAATTGATTCGCTGGATTTTTTTTTTTTTGTAAAAATATACTTTATTCATAAAATATCTTCAATCACATTCCAAACCATTTCAAAAACAACATTACAAGGGTACAATCCAGGTTAAACTTTTACAAATGTATCACCAGGTGCATCAGTACAAACAATATTACAATCATTTAAAGCCTTTCATTTTGATCTGTACAGCCCGAGGGGCTCTAAACAGTTCCCAGTCTCTCGGTGCGCTGTGGTAGAAAGGTCTTAGACAGCGACCCTTCCCCATTGCGCCTTTGCGGCAGCTGCCCCAAGCTTTAGTGCGTCCCTCAGCACGTAGTCCTGGACTTTGGATTGTGCCAGTCCGCAACAATCGGTCGGGGACAACTCTTTGTGCTGGAAGACCAACAAGTTTCGGGCAGACCAAAGCGCGTCTTTCACCGCGTTGATGATCCTCCAGCTGCAGTCGATGTTTGTCTCGGTGTGTGTCCCTGGGAACAGCCCGTAGAGCACAGAGTCCTGTGTCACAGAACTGCTCGGGATGAACCTCGACAGCAACCACTGCATCTCTCTCCAGACTTTCTTTGCAAAGGCACAATCCACAAGGAGGTGAACAACGGTCTCTTCCCCACCGCAGCCACCTCGAGGGCAACGTGCAGAGGGGGTGAGACTCCTGGCGTGTAGGAAGGATCTGACGGGGAGGGCCTTTCTCACCACCAGCCAAGCTACGTCTTGGTGCTTGTTGGAAAGTTCTGGCGATGAGGCATTCTGCCAAATGACTTTGACAGTCTGCTCGGGGAACCATCCCACAGGGTCCACCCTCTCCTTATCCCTCAGGGCCTCTAGGACGTTACGTGCTGACCACTGCCTGATGGACTTGTGGTCAAAGGTGTTTTTCTGCATAAATTTTTCCACCAGGGACAGGTGGTACGGCACGGTCCAACTACTTGGAGCGTTCCGCGGCAGCGTGGCCAGACCCATCCTTCGCAACACCGGGGACAGGTAGAACCTCAGCACGTAGTGACACTTGGTGTTTGCGTACTGAGGGTCTACGCACCGCTTGATGCAGCCACACACAAAGGTGGCCATCAGTATGAGGGCGATGTTGGGCACGTTTTTTCCCCCTTTATCTAGAGGCTTGTACATCGCGTCCCTGCAGACACGATCCATTTTCGACCTCCAGATAAAGCGGAAGATGGCTCGAGTGATCGCCATCGCGCAGGAGTCTGGAATGGGCCAGACCTGCGCCACGTACAGCAACAGCGAGAGTACCTCACACCTGATGACCAGGTTCTTACCCGCAATGGAGAGGGAGCGTCGCTCCCACATGCCCAGTTTCCTTTTCACCATAGCCACTCGCTCCTTCCAGTTTCTAACGCATGCCCCGGTCCCTCCGAACCATATCCCCAGCACCTTCAGGCCGTCAGCCCTGACAGTGAAGGGGACAAAGGATCGGTCAGCCCAGTTCCCAAAGAACATGGCCTCGCTCTTCCCACGATTTACCTTGGCTCCCGAGGCCAGTTCGAACTGGTCGCAGACGTGCATCAGTCTGCGCACCGACAGCGGATCCGAGCAGAAGACGGCGACGTCGTCCATGTACAGGGAGGCTTTTACCTGAGTGCCTCCACTGCCTGGGATCGTCACTCCTCTTATGCCCGGATCCTTCCTGATGGACTCGGCAAAGGGTTCTATGCAGCACACGAAAAGGACAGGCGAGAGAGGACAGCCCTGCCTGACTCCAGATTTAATCGGAAAGCTATCTGTTTCCCACCCATTGATTGAGACTGCGCTACTGATGTTAGTGTAGAGCAGTTGGATCCAATTTCGAATTCCCTCCCCAAAGCCCATTTTGGAGAGCACCTCCCCCATGTAGGTGTGCGATATTCTGTCAAAGGCCTTCTCCTGATCCAAGCTGATGAGGCAGGTATCCACACCCCTGTCCTGTACATAGGCAATCGTATCCCTGAGCAGCGCCAGGCTGTCAGAGATCTTCCTGCCTGGCACAGAGCAGGTCTGGTCAGGGTGAATCACCAATTCCAGAGCGGATTTGACCCGATTGGCGATGACCTTGGACAGAATCTTATAGTCCATATTCAACAGTGAAATGGGTCGCCAATTTCTAATTTCCTCCCTTTCCCCCTTGTGCTTATAGATGAGGGTGATGATGCCTTTCCTCATGGATTCTGACATACTACCGGCCAGGAGCATACTCTCGTACACCCCTAGCAGGTCTGGGCCGATCAAGTCCCACAGAGCCGAATACAACTCCGCCGGCAAGCCGTCGCTTCCGGGAGTTTTACTCTTCTCGAAGGACTCGAGGGCCTTAGTCAGTTCGTCAGGAGTTAGCGGTTTGTCTAGGCTCTCCCGCGTACTGTGGTCTAAGACCTCCGTGATAGAGGACAGGAAGGACTGGGAGGCCGTGCTGTCCGTGGGCTTCACGTCATACAGTCCGGCATAAAAGGATTTGCTGATCCTCAGAATGTCGGACCGTGATGACTTTACTGAGCCGTCTTCTTCCTTCAGGCTGCTGATCACAGAGCGCTCTCTGTGTACCTTTTGGAAGAAGAAACGTGAGCACGTCTCATCCTGCTCCACGGAGCGGACTCTGGAACGGAAGATGATCTTGGAGGCCTCCGAGGCAAAGTGCGAGGCTTGCTGGCCCTTCACCTCTTGGAGCTCCTCCTTGACATCGACCCCCATCGACTGCAGCCGGAGCAGATTCTGCATCTTTTCCTGGAGTCGGGACATTTCCCTCTGTTCCTTTCTAGCTTTCTGGGTGCCTTTGCGGATGAAAAACCTCTTGATGCTTCCCTTGATCACTTCCCACCAGTGTGTCAGGGACTCAAAGAGGGGTTTCACGGTTCTCCAACCTTTGTAATCCCTCTTGAGCTCCTCAATGTTCTCTGGGGTCAGCAGTTGCACATTTAGCTTCCATGCCCCCCTGCCCACCCTCAGGTCTTCCTCCAAGTGGCAGTCCGCCAGTAGGAGGCAGTGGTCAGAGAAGAACACCGGCTTGACGTCGGTGGATCTGACTGTGAATGCACGGGACACAAACAGGAAGTCTATCCTGGAACGAATGGACCCGTCTGGCCGCGACCAGGTGTATCTACGCTGCGCTCCGTCTGCAGGGTTGCTGAAGACGTCGTGCAGCTTGGCATCCTTAACTGTTTCCATCAGGGATCTGGACGTAGCGTCCAATCTGCTTCCGGCCCTGCCGGATCGTCCAGCCGCATCGATGATGCAGTTGAAGTCCCCGCCCAGAATGACCGGCCTGGAGGTCGCCAGCAGCAGTGGGAGCTGCTGAAAAACCTCCAGCCGCTCAGCCCCTTGTGCCGGGCCATACACGTTAATTAACCGGAGTGGAGCGTTCTTGTACATTACGTCTGCTACGAGGAGTCGCCCGCCCACCACCTCCTTGACCTCGGAGACGGTGAAGTTGCCTCCCCGCAGCAGAATACCCAGGCCGGAGGAACGAGAGTCGTTTCCGCCCGACCAGATCGATGGCCCGTGGGACCACCATCGTGACCATTGCCTGTAGGAGCTGAGGTGCGGTATCGCACACTCCTGCAGAAACAACAGGTCAGCTTTGACCTTGGCTAGGTAGTCCAAGGTCGCAACACATCGCGTAGTAGATTTAATGCTACGCACATTTATGGATACAATCTTTAAACCCATTTTAAAGCATTTATTCTCCTACCAAACCCACTGTCTCTGAGAGTCCCAGACCTTTAGTCTGCTCCTTCATACCCGTAGTGAGCTCAAATTCCTTCACTTTGGATGGGCTGAGGTAGATCTCCTTGGCCGTGTTCTGCTCCAGTGGCATCTGGAGGTTCACGTAGCGAGCGGGTTTTGAGATGACCTTTGCTGGAGAAGCTTCTCCAAAACTCACCCCCTCTGGGGGGTTGCTGTTCCCGGCTTCCTGGAGCTGGGGTGCGATGATTGCCTCACTGCTCCCAGATTCCAGGGGCTGTGGTGCACTGGCCTCCTCAGGTTGCAGGCAAAGTTGGGGTGTGCTGGGCTCCTTGTTGTCTCCAATTTTCTGGAGCTCGGGTGTCTCGTCCTCCAACGCCCTGGAGCTTTGCCGCCTCTTCTGTCGGTGCCGCTCTGGCACTTCCTCATCCGAAGAGCTGCTGCCCTTGTCATCCGTGTCGGATGGGAGACGCCTCTTGCCGCTTCTCTGGGAAACGCCTTTGCTTCTTCTTCGCTCCCTCTTACTTTTCTTGTTCTTCACCGTCCGCCACTCCCCCTGCTGCTTTTCCACTGCTGCCTCCTCCTCCATTGATTCGCTGTCCTGAGGACTGGAAGGTTCAGGGGGTAGTGCTGTTGATTGGCTCTCTGTTGCCTCAATCTCTTTCTCCACCTTGTCTCTCTCTGTGTCCTCCTTTGTCCCGTTGGGCTCCCTGGGGGCCTTGGTGGTTGGAGTGACACGAAACCTTTCTTCTGCTTCCCCCTGGTCGGCTTTGGCTGCCTGTGCGTAAGTACGGCAGCGTTTGGGGCAGGTCCTGTAGAGGTGACTTGCCTCGCCACACAGGTTGCAGCACTTGGCCTGTTTGCAGTCTTTTGTCTGGTGCCCTTCCTGTTTGCAGATCTTGCAGAGGGAGGCGCTGCAGTTGGCCGCCACATGACCAGCCTTGCCGCATGAGCGACAATGCTTGGGTTGCCCAGCGTAGACCAGGTAGCCCCGGTTTCCCCCGATAGCGAAACTGGAAGGAGGGTGGAAAATGGCTCCCTTACCATCGGTCTTTAGCGTGACCTTAAACAGGCGTTTGCCTGTCCAGATCCCCAAGTCGTCTCGAATCTCGGTGCCGCTCCCCACCTTATCGAAGTACCTGGTGAGGAAGGTGACCACGTCGGCGACAGGGACGAAGGGGTTGTACACATGCACCATCACCTCACGTTCCCGTTGCAACGGCAGAGAGAAGTGCGGCTCCGCCGTCAGGATCTTCATCTCCGGCAGGTCTCTCTTCTCCTCGAACACCCTCAGGAGCCGGACGCAGTCTGCCACTCGCTTGAACGTCACGTCGAAATAACCACCTTTGCGGGAGTCGTGCAGGGTGAAGATCTCCGTAGCTTGGAAGCCGCACGCCTTCAACAGGAACCTCCTGGTGAAGAAGCCCCGATCCATAGGTGATCCTCCTTCGTCACTGTGGTTCACCGTGACTCGGACGGTGATAGGTAACCCACGGTATGGATTCGGATTGCGATTGGTTATCGCCCTTCCATCCCGACCTTGCCTTGGCAGGACCATGGTGTCGCCCCTGCAACACTTGATCTTAGCCAAGAGGCCGAGAACCGATATTTCCTGTAAACTGTGCAGTGGTGTGCTTGCACAACAACCTGAAAGTCCCTGTGCAGGTCATGCCTATGTCAGCCCCTTTAGGTCACTGTGCATGAGTGGCCACACAAAAAATTTAAAGGGGCCACACATTTAAATAAAATTAGCCACACCTCAGAAAAATTGAAAGGGAACGTTTTGGCTGCATGCATAACATATCAAGTTACCATATCAGTTGGATTTCCAAGTTTAACCAATAATGCCATTTAATCAGCCAAATTTGGATTTTATTTATTAACACCGATAAAATCTGGCAAATTGAAATTTGGAAACCTGTATTTCTCTGTCTTGCTGTGTTGGTATTGTGATGTGCAGTCTATTCTTAATCCAAAATTGTTTAATCCAAATTATCTATTAATTCAAATCATATTAAACATGTTTCTATGCTGTTTTATTTAAACTGCTTAACTCTGCTGGATAATTTGAATGTCTCAAACGACAAGTAATTTTGATTAACATGAACTGATTGTTGCTCATTAGAACTCAATGTAGTTCAACAGCAATGACATCTTTGCTCTATTCTATCAAATTCTGAAAGCTGAACTTCAAGTGAGCGCAGCAGTATGGAGAGTGAACACCACATTCGTGTTAACCATTTAAGTCTGCAGTTCTGCCTTGACTCCTGAACAGTAAAGGAAGTGGTTTCTGTTGCTCAAAATCCAAAGGACCAATGCCTGAAATCATTGGTCAAGGAGAAGTTTGAGGGGCAAATTCATTATGTTATCAAATAAAAGTACCAATAAAATTCTGATTTAGTAAAAGTCACACTCACAATAACAAACAGACAAAACATCAAATAGCCCAAAATACATCACATAATAATCAGCATAGAAAGCCTACACATAAATTTACCTGCCTTGGGGAGGAATGACTCATAATATTAACTAAGTTAACCAGAGATTATTTCCATTGGAATATAGAAACAGGAGCAGGTCATTTAGTTCCTTAAGCTTGTTCCACCATTCAATGAGATCATGGCTGATCAGTGACCTAACTCCATTGTGTCAGCTCCCCATTAGATGGCATTCAACGTGTTCTGATATTACTAAAATCACATAGTGTGATATTGCCCTCTGCTGGGTAATCTTCAAATAATTTGTCTTTTTATTTTCCAAGGACAAGGACCTGAACTGACTAAATACAAAAGCAGTATTTGTGAAAGTTTTGCAAATATTTTATCTAGGACTGGTTTGAATACAACCAGTGCATCTCCAACAATGATAAAAGCAAAAAACTGCGGATGCTGGAAATCCAAAACAAAAATAAAAATAAAAATACCTGGAAAAACTCAGCAGGTCTGGCAGCATCTGCGGAGAGGAACACAGTTAACGTTTCGAGTCTGTATGACTTTTTAACAGAACTAAGTAAAAATAGAAGAGAGGTGAAATATAATATCTCCAACAATGGTTCCTCTTCCTGCCGCTACACCATCACTGCCAGCATCTCCTTGCCTACCCTTGCCTCTCCTGCTGTCCCTTGATTACATGCTGCCTCTCAGTTATATCATCCATAGGTACAGCTTGCATGTGTATGCTGATGATATCCAATTCTGCCCCCTCTACAATGTCATTAGCTATCTTTCTGCAGTCAGACTGCCTGTTGCATTAAAGGTGCTATATACATATGTGATGTGACGGTGTCAAAAATAAACTTTCCTTCCTCATCCTTCTTGACCTGTGTGCAGCCTTTAGCATGGTTGAACACACTATCCTTTACCAACCTCTCCACTAACATCCAGTTGGATGGGACTGCTCTCACCTGGTTCCATTCTTATCTATCTAGTTTTGAAGATTGTCACTTGCCATGGCTTTGCTTCCTGCTCCCACATTGTTCCCTCTGGTGTGCCCTGAGGATCTATCCTTGATCCCGTCTTATTTCTCATCTACATTTCTGCCCCTTGGTGACATCATCTGAAAGCACAGCATTATTTTTCACAGGTATGCTAATGACACTCAATCCTACCTCATCACCACCGTCTCCCTCAATTCTTCAACTGTTACTAGATTATCAGACTGCTTATCCAACATCCAGTATTGGATCAGCAGAAACTTCCTCCAATTAAATATTGGGAAGACTGAAGCCATTGTTTACAGTACCTGTTCTGAACTCCATTCCCTAGCTACTGACTCCATCCCTCTCCCTGGCAACAGTCTGAGATTGAATAGTCTGTTGACAACCTTGGTATCATATTTGACCTGGAGATGAGATTCCAACCGCACGTTTGCACCATGACTAAGGATGCCTATTTCCATCTCTGTAACTTCGCCCAACTTTGATACCTCTCAGCTCATCTGCCACTGAACCTCTCATTCACACCTTCATTACCTCTAGACTGGACTATTTCAACACAGTCCTAGCTGATCTCCCACATTCTACTTTCCAAAAACTTGAGGTCATCCAAAACTCAGTTGTCCGTGTCTTAACTTGCACCAAGTCCTGTTCCCCTATTACTCCTGTGTTCACTGATCTACATTGGCTCTCAGTCAAGAAATGTTTTGATTTTAAATTTCTCATCCTTGTTTTCAAATCCCTCCATGGCCTCGCCCATCCCTATATCTGTAATCTCCTCTAGCCCCACAATCTTCCAAGATATCTGCGCTCATCTAATTCTGGACTCTTGAGTATCCCAAGGTGACCATGCCTTCCATTGCCTCGGCTCTAAGCTCCCCCTACAACTCTCTGCCTCTCTACTTCGCTTTCCTCCTTTACAACACTCCTTAAAATGTACATCTTTACCAGGCTTTCAGTCATTTGTCGATGTCATAAAAACTCATCTGGTTCGCTAATGTCCTTTAGGGAACAAAACCTGCCATTCTCGCCTCGTCTGGCCTACATGTGACTCCAGACCTGTAGGAATGTGATTGACTCTGAAATGGTGTAGCAAGCTACTCAGTTGTATCAAACTGCTATAAAGTCAATAAAAAGAAACAAAACTGGACTTGCCACCCGGCATCAACCTAGGCATTGGAAACGAAATTAGCAAACCCAGCCCCATCGACCCTGCAGAGGGCTCCTTACTAATATCTGGGGGCTAGTGTCAAAATTGGGAGGGCTGTCTCACAGACTAGTCAAGCAACAGCCTGACATAGTCATACTCATCGATCCATACCTTACAGATCATGTCCCAGACACCGTCATCACCATCCCTGGGTATGTCCTGTCCCACCGGCAGGGCAGGCCCAGCAGAGGTAGCGGTACAGTGATATACAGCCAGGAGGGAGTTGCCCTGGGAGTCTCAACATTGACTCCGGCCGCCACGAAGCCTCATGGCATCAGGTCAAACATGAGCAAGTAAACTTCCTGCTGATTACCACATACCGCCCTCCCTCAGCTGATGAATCAGTGCTCCTCCATATTGAACACCACTTGGAGGAAGCACTGAGGGTGGCAGGGGTGCAGAATGTACTCTGGGTGGGGGACTTCAAGGTCTATCACGAAGAGTGGCTTAGTAGCACCACTACTGACCGAGCTGGCCGAGTCCTAAAGGTCATAGATGTTAAACCGGGTCTGCGGAAGGTGGTGAGGGAACCAACAAGAGGGGAAAACATACTTGACCTCATCCTTACCAAGCTGCCTGCTGCAGATGCATCTGCCCATGACAGTATCAATAGGACTGACCACAGCACAGTCCTTGTGGAGACGAAGTCCCATCTTCACATTGAGGATACCCTCCATCGTGTTCTGTGGCACTACCACATGTTAAATGGGAATGATTTCGAACAGATCTACAACTCATGACTGGGCAAACATGAGGCACTGTGGGCCATCCACAGCATCAGAACTGTACAAAATCTGACACAATCAGTAACCTCACACTCTACAATTACCACCAAGCTAGGCACGCAACCCTAGTTCAATGAAGAGTGCAGGAGGACATGCCCGGAACAGAACCAGGCATACCTAAAAATGAGGATTCAACCTGGTGAAGCTACAACAAAGGACTACTTGTGTCAAACAGCATGAGGAGCAAGTGATAGACAGAGCTAAGCGATCCCACAACCAGTGGATCAGATCTAAGCTCTGCAGTCCTGCCACATTCAGTCATGAATGGAGGAAGCACCACAAATATCCTCATCCTCAATGATGGAGGAGCCCATCACATTAACGCAAAAGATAAGGCTGAAGCATTTGCAAAAATCTTCAGCCAGAAGTGCCGAATAGATGATCCATCTTGGCCTCCTCCAGAAGTCCCCAGCACCACAGATGCCAGTTTTTAGTCAATTCGATTCACTCCATGTGATATCAAGAAACAGCTGAAGGCACTGGATACTGCAAAGACTGTGGGCCCTGACAACATTCCAGCAATATTACTGAAGACTAGTGCTCCAGAACTTGCCACGCCCCTAGCCAAGCTGTTCCAGTATGGCTACAACACTGGCATCTACCCGGCTATGTGGAAAATTGCCCAGGTATGTCCTGCACACAAAAAGCAGGACAAATGCAACCTGGCCAATTACCACCCCATCAGTCTACTTATGATCATCAGTAAAGTGATAGAAGGGGTCATCAACAGTGCTATCAAGCAGCACTTGCTTAGCAATAACCTGCTCACTGACACTCAGTTTGGGTCCCGCCAGGGCCACTCAGCTCCTAACCTCATTACAGCCTTGGTTCAAACATGGACAAAAGAGCTGAACTCCCGAGGTGACGTGAGAGTGACTGCCCTTGATATCAAGGCAGCATTTGAGCGAGTGTGGCATCAAGGAGTCCTGGCAAAACTGGAGTCAATGGGAATCAGGGGGAAAGCTCTCCACTGGTTGGAGTCATACCTAGCACAAAGGAAGATGGTTGTGGTTGTTGGAGGTCAATCATCTCCTTTCCAGGACATCACTGCAGGAGTTCCTCAGGGTAGTGTCCTCGGCCCAACCATCTTCAGCTGCTTCATCAATGATCTTCTATCAATCATAAAGTCAGAAGTGAAGATGTTTGCTGATGATTGCACAATGTTCAGCACCATTCACGACTCCTCAGATAATGAAGCAGTCCATGTCCAAATGCAGCAAGACCTGGACAATATCCAGGCTTGGGCTGACAAGTGGCAAGTAACATTCACACCACACAAGTTCCGGGCAATGACCATCTCCAACAAGACAGAATCTAACCATCGTCCTTGACATCCAATGGCATTACCATCGCTGAATCCCCCACTACCAACATCCTGGGGGTTACCATTGACCGGAAATTGAACTGAACTAGCCATATAAATACTGTGGCTTCAAGAGCAGGTTAGGGGCTAGGAATCCTGGGGTGAGTAACTCACCTCATGACTCTCCAAAGCCTGTCCACCATCTACAAAGCACAAGTCAGGAGTGTGATGGAATATTTTCCACTTACCTGGATGAGTGCAGCTCCCACAACTCTCAAGAAGCTTGACATCATCCAGGACAAAGCAGCCTGCTTGAGTGGCACCACATCCACAAACATTCACTCCCCCCACCATCGACGCACAGTAGCAGCAGTGTGTACCATCTATAAGATGCACTGCAGAAACTCACCAAAGCTCCTTAGGCAGCCCCTTCCAAATCCACGACCGCTACCATCTAGAAGGACAAGGGCAGCAGATACATAGGAACACCACCATTTGGACGTTCCCCTCCAAGCGACACACTATCCTGACTTGGAAATGTATCACTGTTCCTTCATTATCGCTGGGTTAAAACCCTGTATCTCCCTCCCCAACGGCACTGTGGGTGTACCTACAGCACAGGGATGGCAGCAGTTCAAGAAGGCACCTTATCATCACCTTCCCAAGGGGAATTAGGGATAGAGAGTATATGCTGGCCTAGCCAGCGATGCCCACATCCCATTAATGAATTTTAAAAATCTACCTGTGAAGCACCTTGGGATGTTTCATTATGTTAAAGGTGCTTTATAAATATAAGATATTGTTGTATTAGAGGAGTTTTGCAAACCTTTGGACTTTCATGGGGTTTGTGCTAGATTTTGACTAGGAGATCAGAGGAGTTAAAAGCCTTGTCAGGGGAAAGGCTGCTTCACTAATGGAGGCTATAGTTGCAGGAATGTAACTCTTCCTGTGAACCTTAATTATTGTAAGGATTCAGTCTGACTCACAAATTTGTGTTAGTTGGATCAGGGCTTCCTAAACTGTGGGTTGCGACCCCCATTGGGGTCGCAGGATGAGCAGCTGGGGTCACAAGCATTGAGATAGAAATGGCGCCAGTGAAGCAGTGATTCAGATTTAATGGTCCTGGGATTGGCTGCGAGGGCCCTTTAAATGTGCACTTTTTTTTGCCTGTGAGTGTGGCCGAATCCAAAAAGCTCTGAGGTCTGATCGCTTACACCGGCAGAGCCTGCAATATAGTAGGTGTCTTAGTTGTTTTTATGCCTGTCTCCCTGCTGTTTGAACCCCCACTTTGCTCAACACTTCTGCCCCAACACCTGCAACCCCCCCCCTCAATTTTCACACTGGGGTCGCACCAAGTGTGAAACATTAAAAAAGGGTCACAGCAGGAAAAACTTTGGGAAGCACTGGGTTAGCTGATTAATGTTTTATTGCAGCAATCAATACAGAAATTAATCAAAATGCACATAATTGATTAGTAGTAATCAACATAAAAGCAAAAAACTGCGGATGCTGGAAATCCAAAACAAAAACAAAAATACCTGGAAAAACTCAGCAGGTCTGGCAGCATCTGCGGAGAGGAACACAGTTAACGTTTTGAGTCCGAATGACCCTTCAACAGAACAGTAGTAATTAACAGTTGGCTTTAGGCACTACCTGCATTTCGACTGGTCAGGATAGCATGTGCAGATAAGTTTAGAAGCTGTCAGGCTTCTTTATTAGCCTGCATTAATGACCACCTTACAAAAATTCAGAGGCTCCTCTTGCTGGTGTTGATCTTCTCTGATTCCTCTCTCCTACGCCTTTCGCTAGAAATCCCCTTTTCCTTATTACCTTCTTCTTCGGTCTTTTATCTTGTTTCCCTACCCTTTTGAGCCTTGTGGTCTTAGCTTGTCTGGTCTAATGATCACCCATTGTGACAGTTATCAACTTAACTTAGCAAAAATAAAAGCAAAAAACTGCAGATGCTGGAAATCCAAAACAAAAACAAAAATACCTGGAAAAACTCAGCAGGTCTGGCAGCATCTGCGGAGAGGAGCACAATTAACATTTTGAGTCTGAATGACCCTTCAACAGAACTAAGTGAAAATAGAAAAGAGGTGAAATATAATCTGGTTTAAGGTGGGGGAGGGGGTGGGACAAGAAGAGCTGGATAGAGGGCCAGTGATTGGTGGAGACTTAACTTAGCAGTTTGTCACAAACAATGGTAGTTGCTTATACTTTGATCATAAGTACTTCTCTAAAAATAATCAATTTGTTTGAGCAATGGGTTTAAAACAGACCTCTGGTCAGACTGGTAATTCATACTTTGAAAAGATAATTCAAGCTGCTGTACCTTTAAATTTACCCAAACCATAACTTATGCAAACAATAAAACAAACATTATTGAATTGGATAACAAGATTATTTGTGACAAATTAATTATGGTAGCCCCACAGGTAGTCTCAGATTGCAGGAATTGATTTAGTGACCTAACGAGGTCAGGAAAGGCAATTGCATTTATACATTCCCCTATTACTGTGTGCATCACCCTAACACTTCACTTTGCCTTGTCAAGCCTATTCCATCACGTCACTCCTCATACCCATTTATTTTATTCATTTTTTAAATTATTTTTATCTCGCATGTGCACCCATCATCTCTTCACATTCCTATCTATCCACTCACCACTGCTACCACCCTTATAGGAACATAGGACTTAGGAACAGGAGTAGGCCATTCAGCCCTTCAAGCCTGTTCCACCACTCAATAAGATCATGGCTCATCAGGTTGTGTCTGAACTCCACTGCCCCTCATAACCATTGACTCCCTTGTCTCTCAAAAATCTGTCTAACTCTGCCATGAGTAAATTCAATGACCCAGCCTCCACTGCTTTTTGGGGAAGAGAATTCTATTCATAATTCCGTTCTTTCCCTCAGTGTAAGAGAAGAGAGCACAGAACATGAGGAGAAGGGAGTGAACCAGAGAGAGGCCTCCACAGATCTTGCTGGTCACAGTGGAGAAAGCAGTGGAGGTCAGTAGCATTTCAGAGCCCCTGGCCATTGCAGAGGGGAGCACCAAGATATCAGGTGACAATTAAATATTGGTGACCCACATGTAATGCAACGCTCAGTCGTGTTGACTTGACTTCAACAGCAAGTGAAATATAATCCCTTCATAATGATAAGTTGCACCCTTCTTCTCTTGTCAGTACTAACTCATACCTTTTATCTCTGACAGGGCGTTGAAGTGTGCAGCAGCAGTCACTGGACATCATGAGTGACAATTCCTCAGAGGAGCTAAACCTTTTGAGGGTGCACTGTGACAGAACTCATGCATACCATGCACCAACTCAGCTACTGAGTCAGATAGTTAGAATTTCACCTAATGACTCACACTTCACAAGTGAGCAAGAGCAGATGGTGGTGGCAGGGACAGCAATGGGATTGGGTGTATGAGAAAATGTGAGAAAATGTGACATTGTGAAGTTTCTGCTCTTTTGTTCAATCGCATACATTTTTTCCCTTTGCACTACTTTTTCATCTTTCTCATTGTTGGTTGCTGGGTGGCAAGTCCCTATCTAATTTGTTTGATGATGAATGGGGGGACAATAATTGTAGAAGATCAACGGAGTAGAATGTGCAAAGGGTGGTTGATTGTTTGCAGCATTGCTTTATGTTTGTAGCACTGGGGAGTGGGGGTGGCAGGTGCAGAGTGGGCAGTGGATGGTGGCAGGCATGGAAAAAATGGCCTTGGCAAGAGGTTCTGACATTGGTCCCCTGGCACAACTTAAGTGACCTTGCGCTAAGTGTTCTGGCATCTTGGAATGCAAGGCGAGCAGCATGTACTGCATTCCCCTTCTGTATCATTAACTTAAGAACACAACTCCATATTCTCTTCATTGTGGAATTTTTACTCAGCCATTTATAATTTCGGGAAAATTATAATCTGGCTTTAATTTACTAAAAGATTGCCTGTGGTACAATAATAATCTCAGCTGACACTTTTCCTTTGGGGGGCCGATAGATCAGTCCTTTGGGCTCATTTAAACATCTCTGGGATCAGTCTATCTCAACTCGACATTGAGGGGAGTCATCTGAGAGTCACGCCTGATCTCAGATTGTCCAAAAAGAGGCTAAGATTATAACACACCACAACCTCTCAGCTTTTCTCACATTCCACATAAACTGTCCAACTAACATTGACAATCACATGTGTATTGCTATCACACAAAGCTCACTAACTTCAAGATCACAGTCCACCTCCAGTCATCACTTAATTTATTTCATCATATATGTCACCTGTCTGACCTCTAAGCCACCCTCCCACTCTTTCACTTCTCTTAACTGCTTCGCATACTTAAATTGAAACTTCCATTGATCCACTAAATAACTAATTTAGAGTACTTTTAGGGCAGAATATTGCACTTGTCGAGCGGGCGCGTGCCCGACCCAAATGAGCGTAAAATGATGTGCGATGATATCGGGCAAGCGTCCCAACATCATCATGCACTCGCAAGATATTTCGGTCGACGGGCACACGCAGGAGTCGGAAGCGCACCAGTCAGCAATGAACAGGCCTATTAAGGCTATTAAAGTAATATTTAAATGAAATTTTTCACTGCCTTTCCAACCTTACAGTTGACGGGCAGGCGAAAAAGCCAAGCGGCCTTTGGATTTTTTAGGAAACCTCATCCATGGGCGGGATGAGGTTTCCAACAGTAAATAGAAATTAAATAAAAATATTTAAATTTCATTCATAACATGTCCTTTGCTCATGTGAGAGAGTCACATGAGGGGACATGTTTTTATCATTGCTTAAGTTTTTAATTTTTAATTTTAAAATTCTTCACAGAGCTGCCTCAGGGAGCTTTTACTGTGCGCACACACATGCATGAGCGAACTTCAGCGCTCGGGCTCCTCCCGCCCTCCACCCCGGCAGCGCTGCAGCACACGTTTCATGCTGGCTGGCCATTAATTGGCCGGCCAGCGTGAAATCACGGTCGGAGTCCAATGGCGGACGGCAGTCAGCTTCCCGGCCGCTCCCGGGTCTGTCCACCGAGCCCGCCTGACCACCGGAAATCCTGGCCTTACAGATGCTCATGCCCACCAATTTCTAGATGATCTCCTTCTGGCAGTATCCCCTTTGGCTAAAAGGCTACCTATAGAGTCTCAAGCCTGTGAATCACAGACAAGATTGCACATGGCTTATAATCAGCCAGGCTATCCACTATCAAATTTTATTTAACAACCTCAGGCACTAGCACCTCTCACTCAAATTCTTCCATGACTATAGGATCATCGCGAAACCACTTTTCAATACCAGGAACATTCTCCTTTAATGTTGCGCTCCCACAGCCTCCATTCTCATCTCTGACTGTAGATGTGAGGAGGATCAAAATATCTAACAGGACCAGAAAAGACCATTGCAGTCTATCTAGCTAGTCCCAGTGCTTAGGAAATACAATATCCCACAATATTCTTCTTCACAAAATTTTTGATAGTTACTTATCCAACTATCTGTTGAAGGTGCTTGTACAATTGATTGAGTGAAGTGATTAAATCTTATTTGTCTTTTTACCATCCTTTCTCAAATTTGGAGGAAATGGCCCCTTGTAGAATCTATGCTTATATTAGGCGCACTGAAGTTTATCTTAACTCCTCAACTTTTTCTATCACTGATCATCAAAATGCAAAAATAAAATCCATCACAATATAAATATTCCAAACCAAATTGACAAATCAAAACATGTTATATTATGCACAATGTAAACTAATCACCCATGGTGCATTCCCACGCGCCCTGTCTTCTGTGTACCTTTGCCTGTCCTAGCGCTCCTTCGCAGGGCTACCCCAGTGGCTGCAGCATGACTGATCATCCTGGAAAGCAAAGGTAAGCCCCCAGCTTCTTTTCTCTACTGAAAACCATCTTCATAAATCCCTCTCCCCTTTTCCCTCCACTCTCACCTCCAATAATAAGTGCGAGGAGCTCATGGACTTCTTTGGCACTAGGGTTGAGATCATTTGATCAGCTTCCTCTGTCCTTCCTTTTCACTCGCCACCTGGCTAAACTTCCTGTAATGGTCCCCACTGTCCTCACCCTGAACTCGCATCTTTCTCTAGTTTCTTTCCTATCTCCCCTCATGCAATCTCTGAGCTCATCTTGTCCATGAGACCCCTCTCTTGCTTTTTCGATCCTATCCCCATTAAACTGCTGATCATCCAGCTTCCCCTTTTGGTATCATGTTTGGCCCCAAGATGAACATCTGACCTTACATTCATGCCATCACTATGACCACCTCTTCCACCTCCGGAACATTGCCCGACTTCACCCCTGTCTCAGCTCATCTGCTGCTGAAACCCTCAGTCATGCCTTCATTACCTCAAGACTTGACTATCCCAACGTACTCTTGACTAGTCATCCCACACTCTAACCTCCATAAATTTGAGATCATCAAAAACTCTGCTGTCCTTGCTTTAATGCAGATCAAGTCCCATATAGCTATTACCCTTGTGCTTGCTGATGTATATTGGCTCCTGGTCAGGCAATGCCGATTTAAAATTTTCATCCTTGATTTCAAATCTCTTTGTGGCTTCAGCCTTCTTTATTTCTGTAATCTCCTTCACCCCCCTAAACTCTCTGAGATATCTGCACTCCTCTACTTCTGGCTTCTTGAACACAAGAGCAGAAGGAGATCATTTGGCCCGTCAAGCCTGCTCCACCATTCAAATTATCATAGCTGATCTTGGGCTTCAACTCTACTTTCCTGCCTGCTCCCCAAATGCCCTGATTCCCTGAGAGACTAACAATCTGTCTAACCCAGCCTTAAATGTATTCAGTGATGGTACATCCACAAAGCTCTAGGGTAGAAAATTCCAATGATTCATAACCCTTTGAGTGAACTAACTTATCCTCATCTCAGTCATAAATGACCAGCCCCTTATCCTGAGACTGTGCTCCCGTGTTTTAGATTCTCTGGCCAGCGGAAACAATCTCTCAGTGTCTACCCTATCAAGCCCCTTCAGAATATTGTATGTTTCAATGAGATTGCCTCTCATTCTTTTAAACTCAAGAGAATATAGCCCCAATTTACTCAACCTCTCACCATTGGACAGCCCTCTCATCCCAGGGACCAATGTAATGGACCTTCATTGTACCACTTCCTTAAATATGCAGACCAAAGCTGCACACAGCATTCCAGGTGTGGTCTCACCAAAGCCCTGTACCAAGACCTGTAATCCTGTCATGCCCAGTGAAGGCATGTCCTATTCATAACTTTAAACATGGACTGCATCTGTATGTAATATTCTGGAACTGTCTTTTATTTAAAAATGGACACTAACAAGACTGTTAAGATGGCTGCTGAAGGTCAGGTGACTTTTGCAATTTCTGCCACAAGTTAATGCAAAATTTCCAGTAGAATAGCCCTGACTGGGAGGCTTCCCCTTTGAATGGACATACCAAGAAGTAACCCATCACTGGGATTTACACCTGCTATTGTTTGTGGTTTACCAAAAACTCAAGTTCAAAGGCACCTAGATTGACCATCTCTGAGCTTTATATTTAACAAAAGAGAGCTGCAGAAACCAGTTAATCACAAGTAGGCATGAATGGCCATCATCAATCTCCCATAGCATCGCAATGGTTTCGAACTTCAAAATTATTCTGGGTGGACAATAGCAGTTGATAATGAGACTGAAGCTGACTTTAGATCACAAATTCTTGTATCCCAAGGACCAGAGAGAAACTGGCCAGTCCACACAGAACACCAGCTGCAGGACAGCAGCAGAAAAAGGCAGTAGACCCATCACTTTTTAAACCTGGAGCCTGCCACACGTTAAAAGTCTCTTAGCCTGGTTCCTATTCCAAGTCCACTTGTACAGAAATTTGACTTCCTGGTAAGAAATCCACAAGTAAGCAACTTCGAGACCTGCTGGAAATATCCATCTCTTTGACAGAATCCTGCAACAATGCTGATATACAACTCCAGCCATTGAAGCCACCTACTCTGTCACCCTTTCAGAGTAAAAGCACCATCTTCAATGGGCCCGCAATGACTGTTTTTCCTACAATGAGCCAAACACATGAACTATGAAATATTCTCTTGTTTACAACTTGTAGAAGTGCACTACCCTCTTTACCTCTAATTTTTCTTGTGTGTGTGTGTGTGTGTGTGTGTGTGGCTGAGTACTGTGTAATTGATGTAGTGTTAGACTTTCCGGGTGACTGTGAGAATAAATAATCCTCTTTATTTAAATCCACAAAAGCTTGCTGCTGATTATTCAAAAATTGACCACAAACTTAAGGGTTGAAACACACGCACACACCTTCCTTTCCAATAAAACACACTGATTATGGATGGTAAGGGAATTGAAGCCTCAGTTCTCTCTCATCCCTATCTGCAATAACTCTAATCCCCTTACAATAAATACCAACATGCCATTCAAAGGTTGACCACAAACTTAGGGGTTGAAGAAGAGTCAAACAGACTCAAAACGTTACCTCTGTTTCTCGTGCCACAGATGCTGCCAGACCTGCTGAGTTTTTCCAGCATTTTCTGTTTTCATGCCATTTGCCTTCCTAATTGCTTGCTGTACCTGCATGAAAACTGTCTAGCCAGAATTTCCCCGCCCCCGCACGCCCGTGCATAAAATGACGCACGGTGATGTCGAGCGAGTGTCCCGACGTCACCGCGCACCATCACGATATTTTGTTGGGCGGGCGTGCGATGATATCCGATGCACGCCCGCCATTAATTAACGGGCCACTTAAGGCTCTTGAGGCGCCAATCGACTGCGATTTTTTTGGCGCCCGTGCACTCTTCGGGTCGGTGCACGGGTGCAATGGGCTTGGCGGGTAGGACACATTTGTATAAGCCTCATCCATGGGCGGGATAAGAGGGCTTAGTGGGGTCATGAGTATGCTCTGTCAAATGTTGATGTTTCAAAGTTACTGATACTTGCCTGTGTGATCTGGAATATCAATCTTTGCGGTGTCTCCCAATCAGCTGTCCACACTTGTGTCAAGCAGGTTACAGACACTCTGTTCAGGCGTGCATTGACCTTCATCCACTACCACTGGGACCAGGCAAGCCAGACACAGCGAGCCAGAGGCTTCGCGGCCATTGCTGGCTTCCCCTGTGTCCAGGGTGCAATAGGCTGCACATATGTGGCCATCGAGGCGCCAGCAGGTGAGCCCGGTGCCTTTGTCAACAGGAAGGGCTTCCACTCCATGAACGTGCAGATAGTGTATGATCACAGGATGCAGATTCTACAAGTCTGTGCAAGGTACCCAGGCAGCTCCCACGATGCCTACATCCTCAGACACTTGCAGGTGCCGGGGTTCTTCAGTGCACCAGCCCAGCTGAATGGATGGCTGCTGGGTGACAAGGGCTATCCCCTGCGAAGGTGGCTCATGACGCCTCTTTGCCACTCAAGAACAGAAGCTGAGCAGTGGTACAATAGGAGTCACGCCTCCACAAGGGCTGTGGTGGAGAGAGCCATCAGTCTTCTCAAGATGTGCTTCTGATGCCTGGACCGCTCAGGGGGTGCACTCCAGTACCCCTCAGGTCGTGTGTTGCTGATACTGGTTGCATGCTGCGCACTCCACAATCTTGCGCTGGAAAGAGGGGACGCTGTGGACAAAGAAGATGTAGACGCAGTGGCAATGAGTCCAGCAGTGAGTCCGAGGATGAGCATGCAGAGGGAAATGCTGAGGGTGTAGACGCTGACCCGGGCATACTCCAGGGAGGCAGGGAAACCCGGGAGGCTTTAATCCAACGAGCCTTCAGCTAGCACACCACAGATGGACCTCCAGGACAAGCCTGGGCTGCAGGCTCCATACTCGATACCTAAGTGCAAGATATGCCTGGATAGGAACATTAACTAAGAGCCTTGTTAATAAAGCTGAATGTCCCACAAATCACTCATAACATTATTGGTAACCATCCACCTGCAGAAGAAAAGAGGCACCCTCAGCCATGGTGAAATGTCTGAATTTAACATTACAACTAAAGGAACTTAAGAAAACAAAATGACAAAGGTGTTAAATATCACACCAACTCATAAAGACCTCATTACGGGCCAACACAAAAGCACCAGTGATAAACCCGTGGTGTGCCTACGATGCCTTATGTTTTCATTTCCGGGTGCTGCATCTTGGTGCTGTCCCCTCGCTGGGGGTGGCATCTGAGACAGCCTGCTGACTCTGCTGTCCTGTTGGTCTCGATGACCTTGGCGGCCTTCCTCTGGACCGTGAAGCCTGTGCTGGCCCCGCCTGGGAGGGAGCTGCCAGTTCCACAGTTGGCATCTCCCCGGTCGTTGCAGCCTCACCGGATGCAACAGTCACTGGCAGAGGGGCGGAGGAGCTGCCGCCCTCATCCGGAGCGCCCTGAGAGGAGCCCGCAGAGATGACAGGCAGCTGCCGCGCCGACGTGAGGTCACTTCGGACCTCCCTCCTCACCGTGGATGGATGGGCACCGAGCTGGGAAACTTGGTGCCCAGACCATCTCCCACACTGGCACTGACCAACTGAGGACAATGCCGATTTGAGGGCTTACTGGTCGGAGTGCATCCCCAGGAAGCCCTGATGGGTCTCCTGGAGGAGCCTCTCCACGAGAGTCACCACTCACTCCATGGAGGACGCATGGCGCTCGGCCATGAGACTCATTGCATTGGCGATCATCCGTGTAGGCTCCTCCACCACGGATACCAAGCCAAGCATGGCCTCATGTATCTCCCCCGATGCTCCTGCCTTGAGCGTCCTGAGAGGAGGGCAGCAAAGCAATCGTGAGAAAAACGAGGAGCACGGTGCCCCCCCTGCCCCACCCTCCTGCCTGGCCTGCTCACCAGCAGCGCTCTGGGGAGCCCTTCCACTGGCCATGATTCACAGCCTTTGAAAGGCTGCAGCAGCTTTTTTAAAACAGGCCGTCGGGTCACCATTGGACCTGGTGCTCATTGCAATCCCGCCGCCGCCCACCCACTCCCGCTGCCTTTGGGAACTGCATTTCATGCTGGGTGGGCCTTAATTGCCCTGTCCGCGCAAAATGGCGGCGCGGGCCTGATCGTGGGCGGCGATCAGGTCCACGCCTGCCCGCGCCCACTCCCACACCGCCCACCTGACAGGCAGAAAATTCTGCCCTCTGTGTTCCTTGTACGAGCACACCCAATTCTCTTTGAACATCAACATTTACAAGTTTCACACCCAATATTTTAATCGCACCAATATTGGTGGCTGTGCCTTCAGTTGCTTAGGCCTTAAGACCTGGAGTATCCTCCTTGTACCTCTCCTCTCTCTCCCTTGCTTTTCTCTTAAAATCAATTCTTAAAACCTACCTCTTTGACCAAGCCTTTGGTCATCTAACCTAATATCTCCTTATTTGGTTCACTATCATACTTTGCCTTCCAATGAACATGTGAAGCACCTTGGGACGTTTTATTATGTTAAAGGCGCTATTTAAATTAAGTTGTATTTGTTATTGTTGAGACAACACATAGCCCTGGAGGATGCTGTTGACCAGTTCTGGACCTCAATGGCCTGGCTGTGGGCTGCACCTTCTCAGCCTGGGTTGCAGCAGTCTGAGCTGGTTGGCTGAAAGGCAACGGTTTAGTGGCAGAGATGGGAGGACGAATGTCGTCATCCTGAGAGAGGGCAGCAGGCTTCTGCTCCATGAAGCCACTGCCACTTTCACAAGAACATAAGAAGTAGGAGCAGGAGTAGGACATTCAGCCCCTGATGCCTGCTCCGCCATTCGATAAGATTATGGCTGATGTGACTACGGTCTCAACTATACTTTCCTGTCTGTCCCCTCATAACCCTTGATTCCCTTGTTGATCAAAAATCTATCTAACTCTGCCTTGAATATATTCAATGACCCAGCCTCTGCTGCTCTCTGGGGAAGAGAACACTCTGAGAGAAAAAAATTCTCCTAATCTCACTCTTAGCTGGGAGACCCCTAATTTTTAAACAGTGTCCCCTAGGTCTAGACTCTGCCTAAAAGGAATATACCCACTTGGCATCCACCCTGTCAAGACCCTCAGGATCTTATATGTTTCAATAAGGTCAACTCTCATTCTTCTAAGTGCCAAAGGGTATAGGCCCAACCTCCTCAACATTTCACATAAGCTAACCCCTTCATCCCAGGAATCAATCAAGTGAACTTTCTCTGAAAGGTTTCTAATGCAATTATATCCTTTCTTAAGTAAGAAGACCAAAACTGTACACAATACTCCACATGTGGTCTCACTGAGTCCCTGTACAGCTGTAGCAACACTTCCTTACTTTTATACTCCATTCCCTTTGCAATAAACGGCAACATTCAATATGCTTTCCCAACCACTTCTTGTTCCTGCAGACTAGCTTTTTGTTCTTCATGTACCAGACACCCAGATCTCTTTCTACCATAGAGTTCTGTACTCTCTCCATTCAACTAATATATTGCTTTTCTATTCTTCCAACCAAAGTGGAATAGTTCACATTTTCCCACATTATACTGCATCTGCTAAATTTTTGCCCACCCATTTAACCTTTCTAAATCCTTTTGTAGACTATTTATGCCCTCTTGTCAAGTTACTTTCCTACCTATATTTTATGTCATCAGCAAATTTAGCTACCATACTTTCATTCCCTTCATCAAAGTCATTGATATAGATTGTAAATAGTTGAGGCCTCAGCACTGATCCCTGTGGCACTCCACTTGCTACAGCTTGCCATCCCAAAAATGACCCATTTATTCTTACTCTCTCATTCTTATTAGCTAACCAATCCTGCATCCATGTAACTATGTTACCCCCACTCCCACACCATGGCACTTATTTTGTGTAGTAACCTTTGATGTGGCACGTTGAGCCTTTTGTAAATCACCTGGGGCAGCACCTCAGCAATCCTAGAAATCTATTGGAGAACAGATTGCTGGACTACTGTGAGATCCTGCAAGTGGATTTGCACACTGGTATCCACAGCCATGATGACAGCGGTCTGAGTTTTGATAGCAGCAAGCTGACCTTTCATTACAGCAGTCTGAATTTTCACGGCAGTTCTCTGTAAGGGGTTCGATCAGTGCTCGTTTACCCTTACTGTTGGTTCTTGACTTTAGGATTTTATAAAAGACAAACTCACAGCAATACAGGGGTTTAGGCTCAACCACAAACTCTTGTGGGAGGCACATCCGGGTATACTGTTGCCCTAAATGTGAACACATATTTGTATTGGTCTTCCCATCTTAAAGGGGTGGACCAAAACCCATTGGCTATGTGCAACATTGTGAATGCTGTCGCCTCCGCAGGGATATTCCCTATTAAATCCGCCACTGCTGCTACAGTGGGTGTGCAGACAGGAATGTTCTTATTGAGTACCCAGTAGTCCACCGTGGCCCTCCACTAACTGGCCACAGGGGACAGTTTACATGGTTTGCTATCATTCGCAGTACCCCTTGCTCCACCAAGGAGTTTAATGTTATTTCCAGGCCCCTCTCTGCTGCCCTGGGGAAACTGTACTGCTTCTGAGGTTGTGACATTGGATCTCCCTGTATCCTCACCTCTACCCCTGCTACCCTACCGCAGTAATGTCTGTGGGTAGCGAATACAGCGAGATTGTCTCGCACACACTTCTGATAAACGGTCAGGGTGTTTTCGACTAATTGACCCAAATTGTAGCTGCCCCTCAGCTGCATGGGGCAAGCACTACCCTTCACCTTGTTGACCTTGGGAATGACAAAAACCTCTTCTGAATCGTCTGAGTCCACTGCTCCCCGTAGATAGTGGTTTTTCATGTCTACAATGACATGGTGGGCCAGCATGAGGTCGGGCTCCAGGAACCCCGCACCTGCCTGTTCCCATTTCACCGGGACACATTTCCACTTTGTGGCAAGGGGTACTAACTCTATCAGCAAGGGGTTTGATACGGTCCCAGCCTGCTCTTTTCCCGTGAAGCCCATTAACCTAAACAGAGTCCCGCTCGACCAGGGAGAAGTGGTTGGGATGGGCACTTGGACTACTGTGCTGGACGCACTGGTATCCACTAGATACTCCCCCCTAACATCTTGCACCCTCATTTCTACACAGGGCCTCCCCCACTCTTCGTACCTGAGTGGGCACAGACGCTCAGGCTGGGCACGGCTTAGTCATTGGGAGGGGGAGGGAGCGGGGGTGCTGGGCTTCTCACTGCTTACAACGGCATCTAGTTTCCCCTGTCCCATGCCTATGACCTGCTGTAATGTGGTTACCAATATTTTTACTTGGTCGTCTGCCTTCTCCCTCTCTGCTTCCTTTTGCTGAGGCTCCACCTCTGTTTCCCGTGGCTTCGACCCTGCGGAACTCCCTCTTCCTGGTTTACCCCCTTTTGGAAACTGACACTCCTTGATCCAGTGTTCCGTCTTCCCACTATTAAAACGTGCTTTGTCAGTGTTAGTCCCTTCCTGCTTCCATTCCCTTCTGCCCCCTTGGCCTCCCTTCATCTCATGCACTTTACCCTTCTGCTTGAAATCTTCCCCCCGCTTTAAATGCTGGGGTCAGCTTCCTCAATATCCCTGTATTCGTCAGGTCCTCGGGGTCAAACCATGATTCTGCCATCGTTCTAATCTGTGGCAGGCAGTGGGATACCAGGGTCCTCAGCTAATGGTACCTAGCGGCCCCTGCTAGTTGTAACTGACTCTGGTTGCTTCCTATAGCCTTCAGATACACAGGCCATAACCTGTCTGCAAACGTGTCCAGTGCCTCCCCCACTAGCTGCCAGGTCGGTTCGACCTGCAAGAACGGGTTACCCTGGCCGTGTCCCAATACAATCAAAATCTTGTCCATCAATCCATTCGCATTTCCACTCCCCATCTTAGTAGCTGCCAATAAACTCTGATATAACTTCCTGTCCAGGGAGAACAAGATCTGCTTTTTCATCTCATCCTCATCACAGTTGTTAATTCCCCCTATCTGTTCTATACTCGTGAAGTGGACAGTGGCATCCCCTACGGGTTTTAACTTTGGCATGTTGACCAGCATCTCCTGCAACTTGAGCATTGTATATGGGACAACATAGTCACTTTGCAACGGTGCCGGACCACCGCCTACTGGAGGTGGGCCAAACTTTTGCTGTCGCAGAGGGCACATCGGTCTTGGTGGACAAGGTGCTTCAGGAGCCGGCCGACTCACGCTATACCGAGCCCAATCATCAGACTCTTTCCCCACTTCATTCTTGTCTATACCACATTCTCCCAGTGCCATGAGGTTGGCCGTACCACTGGCCCCTGATAATGCTAGGGTCAACTTCCGGATCTTTTCCCTACAGGGTCCGTGGTCAGCCTCTTCATGTGCCTGACTCTGCGCTACCTTGTCAGCTGTCTTAAATTCTTTCAGCTGCCCCTCAGCCTTTCCAGCTCTCTCCAGATTCCTGGCACTGTGTTCCTATTCAGTCTAGCATTCCCTCTTACTTTCTGTAGCCTGGCATTGCAAATATTCCACCATGCTCCTCTGTGCTCGTTTACCCTTACTGTTGGTTCTTGACTTCAAAATTTTATAAAGGACAAACTCACAGGGACACAGGGGTTTAGGCTCAACCACAAACTTATTTATTGACAGAACACCTCCACTGCCCTTAATACAAGAGCTCTAAGCTAGTGTAATAACGCTACCCAACACTCTAAACCACACAAACTAATTTCTAAAACTCCACTGAAAAGTAGAACCACAGGCAAAACCCCACGTTTCTGCCCAAAACTTACTCAGTCCAACTCAAAACCCCATTCAGGATTTAGTTATTACCCTTAAAGCTTTCCTTAATTCTCAGCCCCAAATTCCGTGGATCTGGCTGATACTTACAGCTCCCCACATGGTTGGTTGTTCCTGTGCCAGCTGTAGGTCCATGAATCAGGTTGACCATTCCTGATCCTCCTTGGTGACTGCAGTGTCAGACCCCACAGCCTTGGACTTTTTAATTCAAACCTTGTTTATAGTATCAAAGAACATTTCCTGGAGCACATTCTATTTGGATGGTTGGTGCTTAGCACCCCTTAATCTATTTAGTCTGATTCCTGCCTTGGTTCAGACAACCCATCCATCATGATGTTGTTTCCATGACCGAAATCATGGACCCCATCCCAGTGTGATGTCTCTGGATCTCAAGTTAATGTGCATGTGATAAGATCCATTTCTCCTTAGCTGTTGTCAATGTTTGTTTGTGTGATGGCTGTTGTCTGGAGCTATTTGCTGTGATGGTTTCCCAGTTTCTTTAATTGGATTGTCTGTTGGCACCTGCTTTGTGTCTTTGAGATGATAACGTCCCAGTAACTTTACACATTATCGATTTGGTTTCGGTATTGACATATTTGAAGACTAACCCCTTGCCGTGTAGCCTGGCTCTGTGTTGAGGTTTGGCCTGTTTTGTTTTGCAGCGTTTATATCCATGAAGCGAGGCCTTTGGGGTTTTTATATTTAATAAAGTCCAGTTGGAGGGGATTCTTATCCTACAATTCAGATGTTGGGTGACCATTCCAAATGGAAAATGGAATTTGTAATAAAAGAATTCAAATACTGCATCACAGTTGAGATTGAAACTGTGAAAACAGAGTTGGTCATCACTCCCACGCTGGGAAAGGAGAGCTCCAAGTGCTGTGAAAATCCCCATGCCAAGTTGGTGCTGGACTTCTCCAGGCTCCTTGACATTGAATGTAAACTTTCTGTCCGGCCTCCCAATGAACCAAGTGTTTTGTTCTGCATATCCATCCACAATCTTCCATCGGCTGCTCCAACAATTTCTTCACCTGAGTCCTCTGCAACAGAACCAGTGTGTGACCTTGCCCTCTGACAAGCTGCTACCTGTGCTATCCTTGCTCCCTGCCCTGGTTGCAGCTCATTTGTGCGCTATGCCTCACCAAGTGCAGATCCCACTTCTAATCTATCCTCTAAGATATGTGAGCTGTCAGTATATGAAATGGTGGCTGTGAGTGTGAAATCAAGTGACAATGCTGTGTCTTCGTCATCATTCTCTTGTTGGTGTTCCCATTCTCTTGTTGGTGTTCCTCCATTGCCAAACTAGGTTGTGCCACTTGGGTATCTGAATGGAGAGAGGCTCCACAGTAAGGTTGTCAGAGGTGGTGGTGGGGAGGGTGTGTGAAAAGTAAGGCAAGCTTGCTTACTTCACTTTGTACATCAGAAGAAATTGTGGGATGAGGAGCAAATGGGATTTGAGAAGGAGGATTGGGAATGAGGATGCCTTAACCCTTGATGATTTCAGCCCTATCTTGACCATGGCCTCAGCAATGACCTTTCTAACAATGGCCAATACCATCTCCTCCATCAGTGTTAGGGCATGCAGATGTGCTGTCCCCTTCAAGTTAGTTCCTATTGCCGGTGGTTGTGTGTTACCATGTCTTGAAAGAGAGAGGGAAGTGGGTGAGTGAACTTTGTGCAATGTGTTTGATGATGTCGGTGTCTGGTTAAATATTTGGCAGTATCTGCGAACTGAGAGATGTGGGTGTCAGGTTTGCAGCAGTGCTAAGTGGGTTAGGGTGTGTTGAAGCATATGAATGTTAGGTATGAGTGCTGAATGATAGAGATTGTTGGCAGCCGAGTGAAGTGGGTATGGTAAATTCTGCAGCGGCCGATAGTAGGATATGGCATTTGAAGATGCATCCCTTGACCATGATCACTCATGTGAGATAATGGAACTTGCGGCACTGCATTCAGGTTTTGACTCCTGGCATTGAACCCCAAGACTATCTGCTTCCACTGGCATTTGAACATGGGGTCTGATTTTAACTCACTCAAAATGCATTCACTTACACATTGTTAAAATTGAGCACCATGTCCTTGGAGTGCCTCCTGGTCCCCTGCAGTAATACAGCATCTGGCCTCCTCTCCTGTCAAGACCTCCAGTGCAGTGTCTGAAAACCCTGTAGTCCGTGCTATCCCATCTTGTGTCATTATTTACTGTTTCCCAGGACAGATTCACTTCCTGCAATCAGCACCTCCTTCAGCCAGAATGTACCAACACTTTAAGAGTTACAGGTTAGGTTTAAGTGGTGCTAAGAAGTTAAGATTTTAGGCTCCATGGTATGTGCAGCCATTCAAAAGTGTGGTTAACATTGACTGCATGCAGAAATCATTCTAAGGAGCAGGCAGTATAACGTTGGCCTTCAGTTCTGAAGAAGAGTCATACAGACTAGAAACATTAACTCTGTCTTTCTCTCCACAGATGCTGTCAGACCTGCTGAATTTTTCCAGCAATTTTTGTTTTTATTTCAGGTTTCCAGCATCTGCAGTATTATGCTTTTATAAAGTTGGCCTGTTTACTTGTAAGAATAACCTGGCCCTCCAGTTCCTACTGTCATGAAAATATAATAATTTTCATAATATTATTGAGATTTATTGTAAAAGTGGGTTAATAGTGGGGTTTGGATTAGTTTCATTGTGTGGATGTGTGTGTGCGGGGGATTTAATTAAATTGGAGACAGCTGGTCTGGAGGTTTTGAGTTTTCAACAAAGAAGCTGGGTTTGAAATGCTAAATATGTAAATGTGGCTGAAGTTTTAGAATGTGAGGTGTGAGGAAAATTTGCATTTAGAGATAAATTAGGTTAATCTGAATTTCAAAGAGATGGTAATATATTACACCTAGCTAAAAGAAGCGAAGCCAAACAGTGCATTTATTTTTTCCAAAGGTTATTGATAAAATTAGAAAGATGAAAGATTTATATTATGAAAAAAGTAAAGTTGCAAAAACATATGGGAACAATGGAATTTGCATTAAAAGGGAGAGACATGTATAAAGGAGATGAGGTTATGTGTAAGGCGAAGGCATTCTAAGATCTAACACTAGTGTGAAAAGCCTCCAGCCTCTGTGTATTAAGTTGTTGTCTACAGAAACCGAAGCTGAGAAAACTAATTTTGAATGTGACTGTCCAGGGTATTGTGTTGCTTTGCCCGGGTCTGTTTAAATCTATTTGTTTTTACTGTTGTATTAATGTAGGTGTAGCTGGGAGCCGGATTAATTCAGGGTTTTAGGAGTTATAGTAGTAATTTGTAGACCTATGTTTGTGCTTGAAATCTTTTCTTTTGTTCATAAATGTTTAATTTTGTTTTCTAAAAGCCTCTGAAGGCGTGGTATCTTATTACTTCTGAAGTCAAGGCATGCACCTCAAAATAAAATACAAATTGAAAAACAGTTGTAACCGCATGATCAAGTTTCCCTTGTGGATTTGATCTGCCTAGCACACATCATCTGCCATGTGATAACACTACCTCTTGCCCACATACTTCAAACTGCTCAACTTCTCTACCTAACCACATCCTCATATATTATCACATAAACTATTTCTTTCTTGTTTGATTATCCCTGCCTAATTTAGGCAAATGTGCAAGTCAGCACATTCCCCCACCTCTCAACTCCCCAAGACCCTTGACCACTAGCAATCTAGCAGACAGTTCAAGGAAGTTCTAGAATCAGGCAATTCAAGAAAGACAATCTGGGGACAGTCATCAAGTCTGTTCACACAGGAAGATAATGTTAGAATCAGATGATCTAGTTAGTGGTTAATCATAATGCAAGCTGGTACAATGAGTCAGCCTTGCAAAAGGATGGATTGAAAAATATGTCAGTCCTATCACTCAGGTAAGGGGCATCTGCCCATTTCAGGAGTCAGTATATATAGCAGTTTTTGCTATGCTTTTAACCCTTGGGGCTGAAATTTCCTGACCCTGTGATATTGGGTTTTTAAAAAAAATTCTTACATGGGATGTAGGTGTCATTGGCAAGGCCAGCATTTGTTGTCCATCCCTAATTGCCCTTGAACTGAGTGGCTTGCCAGGCCATTTCAGAGGGCAGTTAAGAGTCAACCACATTCCTGTGGGTCTGGAGTCACATATAGGCAGGGCCAGAGCTGGTAAGGATGGCAGATTTCTTTCCCTAAAGGTGAACCAGATAAGTTTTTATGATAATCAACGGTAGTTGTCAAGGTCACATTACTGAGACTAGCTTTATATTCCAGATTTATTCATTGAATTTAAATTTCACTAGCTACAATGGTGGGATTTGAACCCAGAACATTAGTAAGCCTCTGGGTTACTAGTGCAATGACATTACCATTATGCCATCATCTCCCTCCCTAGCCCCCCATGCCCACCCCACAGTGGGATGGGAATCTTGGAAAATAGAGGGGAGATCGATAATGATGGCTCTCTAATGCATTCCTTCCACCAAGGAATTTTTCGAGAAGTGGGCTGGGAATCAGATTGGCATTCAAAAGTGAAATTCTACGGGCACAGTGTAGACATGTCCCCACAAAGAAACAGGGTGGTACTGCCAAATACAGAGCCCTCTGGTTATCCAGAAGCATACAGGTGAAAATAAAGCAGAAAAGGAAAGCTTATGACAGCCATAAAAGGCTTAATACTGTAGAAAGCCTAGAGGAGTATAGAAAGTACAGTGGTGAAGTAAAAATGGAAATTAGGAAAACAAAGAGAGGATTAGAGAAAATATTGGTAGGTAAAATCAAAGAAAATCGTAAGATGTTATACCAGTACATTAAGAGCAAGAGAATAACTAAGGGAAAGGTAGGGCCTATCAGAGATGTACATGGTAACTTGTGGGTTGATGCAGATGTGGGCAGGATCCTCAATGAGTACTTTGTCTCTGTCTTCACTAAGGAGAGGGATGCTGCAGACATTCTCGCTAAAGAGGACTACAAAATATTAGATACAATAAGCATAGTGAGAGAGGAAGCACTGGAGGGACTGACATAATTGAAGGTGGAAAAATCACCAGGGCCAGATGGATTGTATCCCAGGCTGTTGTAGGAAGCCAGCCAGAAAGCAGCAGATGCTCTGAGGATCATTTTCCAATCCTCACTAGATACAGGCGAGGTCCCAGAGGATTGGAGGTCTGCGAACGTTGTACCGTTTTTTAAAAAGGGTGTGCAGGATAGACCAGAAAATTATATGCTGGTCAGCCTGACTTCGGTGGTCGGAGAGTTATTGGAAACAATTCTGAGAAAGGCATGGATTGATCAGGGATAGCCAGCATGGTTTTGTTCGGGGAAGGTAGTGTCTTACTAACTCAATAGAATTTTTTGAGGAAGTAACAAGGAGCATTGATGAGGGCAGTGCAGTGGATGTTGTCTACATGGATTTCATTTTTGCATTTGTCTAGGTCCTACATGGCAGACTGGACAGCTAAAATGGACAGCTAGTTTTTTTATTTTTCAGTCAGCACGATGGGCTGAATGACCTCTTTCTTGCTGTAACTTTTCTATGGTTCAATGGTTCTAAAAGCTGGTCTATCTGGCTTCATTCAATTGTTAGAGGCTTGCAACTACATTGTGACAGGATAAAGATTTTTCCAACATAAAATGTTGGCGTGATAATAAGAAGTTTTCAACATAATAGTTGACTTTAAAAGCATAACAACAAAAAATAAGAGTTGCAGACACTAGGTGCAAGAACTTTAATGTCATTACAAAGATTCTTATGCAGGACAGATCCTCAAAGCTGTCGCTTAACTGCAAGATTGTTTCTCTTGCAAAATTACTTAATTGGAAAACCCAAAGCTGTAAAGAATCTACATCAAGGGATATTAGAAAATCTTTTGCCCCTTTTCTACAACCTACATCAGGAAAATGAGAGATTAACCACTCTTTTAATTGAATTGTTAGAGGAGACACTTCTCCAATGTCATCAACTGCAAAAAGCTAACTAAAGCAATCTCCAATGTGGACATAAACAATAAAACCCAAATGATACAAAGCAAGGAAACTTAATAAATTAAAATCATAATATTATTTAGTGCCAAGCAGTGCCTGTCAGGGAACTGTTGCGCTACTATTCAAGTGTTACAATCCTGAATTACATTTTGATGAAGCTGCTGGGCTCTGGTTTTGATGATACCACTCTGATGTTGTAACCTAGATTATTTTCTTTTTGGGAGCTACTTCATCATTTATCTGGTGATATTGTTTTGGTTCTGTTGCTATTATTTTGGTACCTATAATGCCATTTTCTTTTTTTGCTAGGTCACTTGTAAATGTCTTGGGGTTATTTTCTGATAACTGCTAAATTATTTCTCTGGAGTTGCAAGTCAGGGTCTTTTAAAGAGGAATCCAAAAATTTGTAAAAAAACATACATTACAAAACGTTTCAACATGACATTTAAAGGAAGTGCCATGAAACTCGACTTGTCTCCATACACGGTGTTCCATTCTCAGGTGCCTCTATACAATTGTAATTCTTTTGATATTTTCAACATACATTCCCAATTGAAAATTACAGAAGGTGCAATGTAATTCGATTTTCCTTTACACAACGTGTTCCTCTCTGAGGTACCTCAATGCAATTTCAATACTTCTGTATTCATATTCAATATCAGGCATAGAGAGGGCAAGTTACTGCTTCGCTCCCTACCTATTTCCATGGTTGTTCAAATAATGGCCTCCTTGCGCCAGCCGCCCCTTTTATACGGTGTGCAGCCAGACGCTCGCTGATTGGCTGTCGGGCCGCAGAGGCTCCGCCTCCTTGTGCGCGAGGAGAAGAAGCGGAGGAAGCATGGCGCAGGGAGATTAGAGAAGCAGCAGCGCTGCTCACAGATACATATACACAACTGCCTTCACTTGGTTATAAAAATGGCTTCTCATAGCGACACTGAGGAGAAAGGGGTCCCGGTTCTGAAAGAGGACGGTCGGGAGAGGCACCCGAGCAGTGAGAGCGGTCTCAGAGCCGGCGGCAGGGCGAAGCCATCGTCTCTCCTCCGAAACGCCTCGAAATCCAAACAACAAAATGGCGAACAAGCAAGCGGCGGCCCCGGGCTGCTCCGAGCCGATATGGCTCCTGCTCCTCACCCATTCGCTGCAGAAAGCGAGGAGCATGGAGCCTCCGCCGTTCAGAAAACCGCCGAAGATCATGTTCGGAAGAGTTTTCAGATCCCCAAGAAGAACAAAGAAAAGAAAGGTGCTTTAATATGTTAACACGCAGCGCAGTTTTGCTTCTTGATGCAGCTAGCCAACAATCCATTTGCTCGTTGCTGGAAAGTGACAGGGAACCATTTTTTTTCTTGATAGGGAACGTTAGCAAATAAGAAAATAAATACTCAATCTTTATTTCTACTTCTGGCCCTTGGAACAGGTAAGTGGACCATATAAGGCCAGCATGTGGTCTGTGGTCAGAAATGTGGAATTCGGAACTTAGCATGGTTACCTGGCCAGACCTTCATTGTAGCTCCAAGCCTATGGGGCGCTTGTACTTGCCTTTATGCAAGGTCTTCTGGAGAGACTCTGACCTGTTTATTCACGCTTCAGATTTCATCTTCATCCACATTGATGCAATGGAAAGTGGGGCATTACTGACCCCCTTTCACTCGGTTTTATTTGACGGAACATCCATTTCTTTGTCTTGTTAACCCGACCATATGAGTTGGGATAGTTCGTCCCGGCCTTATGTAGGGTTTTGGGCCAGGTGGAAGACGCTGGAAGTATGTGGTTATTTATTATAATCTTGAAAATAGTTCCTTTTTGCATTTCCAAATGCCGTTGGAATTGACTGAGCTTGGATGGGATGCTACTAGTGGTTTCCTTTATAGCAAATATGCACCTTTGAAAAGCTACCAAATTTGGGAGGTCAGCTTCAGTTTTGTAACACTCTGTGGTGTACTGCATAAAGTCTAAGAGGAAGTGCAACTTTCTTATTATTTGGTCTATAAACTACCTTGTCACATCAGTGGTATACAAGATGTAGTTATGCAATCAATGGACTTAAAGCCATAATAAAATGTTTCGTGTACAGTTGACATATTTCACTTGAAGAAATTATGATTACATTCCGTTTCATTATTCTTGAAATCACTGCACAAAGGGAGGCCAATTGTCAATGCCAGCTGTTTGAAAGAGTTGCCCAACTCATCTCATACTAGTTTTTCCCCATAGCCCCACAAATGTTACCTTTTCAAATATATATTCAATTCCCTTTCGAAAGGTATATAATCTGTTTCCACCATCTTTTGTAGTGGAGGCAGTACATTACAGATCATAACAGCTTGCTGTGTCTTAAAAAAAAACCCTCATCTCCTTCCCCTGATCCTTTGCTATATCTGTTACAATATCATGTATTATCTACTGAACTATGGTCTTGGACATAGTTGCCTGCACGAGGTTCATTGCTTAGGATCTCTGTGTTGATTTGTGGAGTAAATAACTGGAACTCTATACTTGACCAATTGATAACTTGCAGCACGTGTACTGCTACTAGTATCTGGACTGATTGGCTTCCATAATTGCTTACTAGTTGGCTGTGACAAAATGTCATGGAGGTTTATTAATTAAAACCTGTCATCACCCCCCATACTCCTGGGAAAAAACTTTGACTCCACACACACTTTGCAAGTTACTGTCCCCAGCTGCAATCTCCCTTTTTTTCTGCTATATTTTCTGGAACTGCATATTTGAATCCTTCCATTCAGGTTTCTCCTCCTGCCATTACCGAATTGGTTCTTAGAGTCACGAATGTGACTGGCAGAGAAACTTTGCTCTCCTCCCCCTTAGCCTGTCTGCAACCTTTGATCACACCATCCTCCCCTGACACCTCTCCATTTTCATCCAGCTGAGTGGGACTCCTCTCACCGGGTTCTATTAACGATCTAGTCATAGCCAGAGAGTCACTTTCAATGGCTCCTGTTCCTGCCCTTGCAACTCTGGTTGTCAAGGATCCATACTTTGTCCCTTCCTAGTTCTCCTCTGCCTCACCATTACTACCTTTTGTGACTCCTCCACTGTTACTAAATTATCAGATTGCTATCCAATATCCAGTACTGAATGAGCAGCAATTTCTCCCAATTAAATATTGGGAAGACTGAAGCTGTTGTTTTGGTTCCTGCTCAAAACTTCACTCCCTAGCTACCGACTCCATCCTTCTCCCTGGCAATAGCCTAAGATTAAGCCAGTCTGTTCACAGCATTAGTGTGACATTTGATTCCAAGATGGGCCTCTGACCTTATTTGTGCCATCATTAAGACCCCCTATTCCAACCTTCATAGCATAGCCCTGTCTCAGCTCATCTGCTGCAGAATCCAACGTTCATGTCTTTGTTACCTCTAATCTTGACTATTCCGATATACTCCTGACTGGTCTCCCATATTTTAACCTCTTTAGACTTGGGGCCATACAATCTTGCTGTCATTCAAAACTCAGCTGTCCATTCTTAATTTGCACCAAGACCCATTGCCCTATCACCCCTGGGCTTGCTGACCTACATTGGCTCCTGAATCAAGTAACACCTTGATTTAAAAATTTTAATTCTTGATTTCAAATCCCTCCATGGCCTCACCCTCCCTGTCTGTGTAATCTTCTCTAGCCCCACAACCCTCCAAGATAACTGCACTTTAATTCTGGCCCCTTTTGTCATCCAACCTTAATGTAATTCAAAACTCTACTTACTGCCCATTCTCAACTTGCATCAAGGTCCATTATCCTGATTTACATTTACCAGCATTGGTGGTTGTTGCCTTCAGTTGCCTATGCTCTAAATTCTGGAGTACCTTCGCAACAACACTCTGCTTCTCTACATTGCTTTTCTCCTTTATTGTCTTAAAACCTACCTCTTTGACCAAGCTTTAATCAGTTTACCTAATATCTCCCTATGTGGCTTAATGTTATACTTGGCTTTTTAATGCTCCTATGAAGCACCTTGGGACCTTTTATTACTCAAAAGGCTATGTAGGTGTTATAATCTCATTTTGTCCAAAGTACATGACAGCAAATCTGCTTTTGAAGTAAATTATCATTTACCCATTATTGGGTGGGCTGTTAGCTAAGAAATAACGAACGTTCCTATTTCCCCAGTTACCTGATTAAATTCCATAGGATCCAATGGAATTAAATTTTAATGTGTTGTTGCCCAACTCGACAACTGTAATAAATTTGTAAATAAAGGTATGACTTCCACTCGTCCACCACATTCCATATCCGCAATGTCCAAGAGCACTTCAATGAATCATTTTTTTGCAACAAGTAACTTCGAAGCAAACTTGGCAGTCGGTTTATATGTTGCAACAATGGCCTTGAAATTGGAAAAATAATGACACGTTCATGGTGCATTTTTTTTAAAAAAAAGCAATTTGTGGTGAGGAAGAGATGTATGCCATGAGAGTTGTGAATTGCCACAAATAGTTGGCCAATGTGCTACGCTTTGTCATATGTCTGGGTGTACAGGTCCACAGGTTACTGAAAGTGGCAACGCAGGTCGATAAGGTAGGAAGGCATATGGCATGCTTGCCTTCATCGGCAGGGGTATTGAGTATAAAAGCTGGGAAGTCATGCTGCAGCTGTATAGAACCTTGGTTACGCCACACTTGGAATATTGCGTGCAATTCTGGTCGCCACATTACCAGAAGGATATGGAGGCGTTGGAGAGGGTGCAGAGGAGGTTTACCAGGATGCTGCCTGGTCTGGAGGTTATTAGCTATGGGGAGAGGTTGGAGAAACTCGGATTGTTCTCACTAGAGCGACAGAGATTGAGGGGCGATTTGATAGAAGTTTACAAAATTATGAGTGGCATGGACAGAGTAGATAGTCAGAAGCTTTTTCCCAGGGTGGAAGAGTCAATTACTAGGGGACATAGATTTAAGGTGAGAGGAGAAAACTATAGAGGAGATGTGCGGGGCAAGTTTTTTACGCAGAGGGTTGTGAGTGTCTGGAATTCGCTGCCAGAGGAGGTGGTGGAAGCAGGTACAATAGTGGTGTTTAAGAGGCAGCTTGACAAATACATGAATAGGATGGGAATAGAGGGATACGGACCCCGGAAGTGCAAAATGTTTTAGTTTGACAGGCAATATGATCGGCGCGGGCTTGGAGGGCCGAAGGGCCTGTTCCTGTGCTGTACCTTTCTTTGTTCTCTTTGTTCTTACAAAACTGAGAACTCCGAGTGCTGAGAAATAGCTTGATTTGCATTGTAAATGTAGACGAATCTCATCAGACATTTAGGGCTGGTATTTTATTTCATAAGGACCCTGTTAATAATGGGATTTATGTGTCCCGACGTTAACTCCAACCTTGGAAGCCTAGAAAACGAATAATTGAAGCGCTAGAGTTGCATTCCTGCAGGCAGTCACTTAATTCCAGAAGTGCTTTTAAAAAAAATACTTTGTCTCTTTCTCTCAATCCAGTCTTCCTTTCCCCCTCTATTTCTCTTTCTGCATCTAATTTGACTTTAATTCGTCCCAGTTTCTGCTGTCATTCAGTTTGTCTATCCTTAAGCTTAATTAGTTAAGGAGATGGACAGTTGAATCCAATGCTCATGAGATCCCAAGTGCCCTGTTGATATTGCCATGCCATTATCAATTTGCATTCTTTGCATTTTGTGGCAGAAAAATAACACGATCTGAAAGGTCAGGAAATAAAAATCAAATTCATGGTGCTTTGTGTGAGATGTGCTGCTCCAACAAATTCTGGGCCATTGAATGATCCGTTGATTGTCTTTGGTGTTGAAGGATGAATGTTAGCCAGGATACCAGGATAACCCCCTGCTTGTAAACAAATTAGTAAATACAATTTGTGCTTGATTGCTGACTGCAATGAAAGATGATCATATATTTCAGCTAGCTGCTTGGAATCTGCATAAAACTTGAAGTCTTAATGCTTTTCTGTTTTGATTGCGTGTGAAATGATTCTAGACCTTGTAACGTACCTGAGCCAACTTTGATTTTGTGGTTATAATTTGTGTTGTTTGTATGCTAGATAAATTCTGGTGTTTCTAACCACTATTGTATATCTACTTAAATAAAAATAGAAAATGCTGGAAAAACTCAGCAGGCCTGACAGCATCTGTGGAGAGAGAAATAGTGTTAATGTTTCGAGTCCATAACTCTTCAGAAAGAAAAAGAGTCATATGGACTCAATGTTAACTCTGTTTCTCTCTCCGCAGATGCTGTCAGACCTGCTGAGTTTTTCCAGCATTTTCTGTTTTTTTTTAGATTTCCAGCATCCACGGTATTTTATCTCTACTTGATGCAATATTCTTGAAAATATAAAGTTATCTAGCAGCTAGTTTGTTAGCCTTCAAAGTGCTCATGAAATTGTAATGTGGTTATTACCTAACACTCAGTGACTGTTTTTGCTTATCATTCCACTTTTTCAGAGCAATTCTTTAGGTAATTTGATAAGTGTTTGCTAATGTTTGTCACCACTGTCACAATTTGATTATGCAGGGATAGTGTCTCAAATCTGGCTGCCTGAAAACCAGATGTTTTTATAAGCTGCCATGCATCAATTTTACTTGTTATTAAATTAATAAAATAGCTTAGCAGGATAATTCAGCTAGGTACTACATTGGTGCAGCGCTGCACCGGACTAGTTATCGGCTTTGTGTGCTGGTCTTTTCCCATGTTCCAAGTGATCCTTTACCCCACCCAACCGAAGCTGCGGTTTTATGGTACCTTTACTAGCGCACTCGTACTTTCAATCCAGCACAGCCCGTGAGTCAGCCTTCTTTACCTTATTTAATTTTTTTCAAACGTTATTTCTTTACTATTATGTATTCCTTCAAACTTTAGTAAAAAAAAACTTATTCATTTGATTTCACATGCCTCCTACTAATTGAATTAAAGTTCCAATTTTTTTTTTTCTCCAAAAATGGCAAGATCTGAAATTTGGATGGACTTCGTACTGAGGTTGCTGGCCTGAGATACTACCTGTAATTAATGTTCAACACCATGATACCAGCAGTGCATTTAAATTGAGATTGAGGTGTTTCTGAACTTTTTTTGGTTTAATGTAAATTGCTTGCCATTTGGCTACCATATTTGCCTACATTACTATGAATACATTTTATATATACTTTGGCTGGAAAATGTTTTGGGACGCAATATGAAAGGTGTTGTATAAAAGTGTGTTATTCCTTTATTTCTGTTAGCAGTTGTTGTTGGTGCATGCACTATAGCTTAGTAATGTGTGCATTATAAAACAAAGTATGATAGTCAGAGTTACAGGAGGAGATATTAGGTCAGATGACCAAAAGCTTGATCAAAGAGGTAGGTTTTATGGGGTGTATTAAAGGAGGTAGCGAGGCAGAGAGGCGTGGATAAAGAATTCCAGAGCGTCGGGCCTAAGCAACTGAAGGCACGGCCACCAATTGTAGAGCAGTTATAATTGGGAATCCACAAGAGGCAAGAATTAAGAGAAACACTGATATCTCTGAGGGCTGCGGGGCAGGAGGAGATTAGAGATAGGAAGGGGCAAGACCATGGAGGTAGTTGAAAACAAGGATGAGGATTTTAAAATTAAGATGTTGCCTGCCTGGTGGCCATTGTCAGCCAATGAACACAGGGGTTATAGGGAAACGAGATGCTGTGAGTTAAAACACGCAGCAGAGTTTTGGATGACAAGTTTATGGAGGGTAGAATGTGGGAGACCATCCTGGAAGGAATGCGTTGGGATGGTTGAGTCTAGAGGTAACAATGAATAAATGAGGCTTAAATGAGGATTTTGGCAGCGAATGAGCCGAGACAGGTGAATTTGAGCGATGTTAAGAAATAGGTGGCCTTAGTGATGGCATGAATATGAGGTCGGGAGCCAGCCTTGGGATCAAATGTGACACCAAGGTTGCGAACAGACTGGCTTAATCTCAAACCATTGCCAGGGAGAGGGATGGAGTCGGTAGCGAGGAAATGGGATTTGGAGCAGGGACTGAAAACAAGTGATTCTCTGGCTATGATTAGAAAGGAATGGAACTAGGTGAGAACTGTCCCACCGAGCTAGACAACAGTGGAGAGGTGTTGGAAGAGGATGGTGGGGCCAACCAGGTCATCGGCTTCAGACAGGTAAATGAGGACGGAAGTTTCTTTTTATTACGGTCACAGGACGTCACTGTGACTTTCATAAAAGCTGTATTGGTACTGTAGCAGAGGCAAAAGCCAGATTGGAATGGATTCAAACATGGGAGTTCTGGGAAACCAATTTGGAAGATGACTACACGATTAAGAACTTTGGAGAAGAAAGGGAGGTTGTAGATTGGGGTTCAAGGATTATTATTTGGAGGGAAGAGGCAACAATGGCAGATTTAAAGAGGAGAGGAACAACACCTGAAGAGAGAGAACCATTTACAATATCACCTAACTTGGGGTCTAGAAGGGAAAATTGGATGATCAGTTTAATGGAAAGAGGATTGGGAAGAGGAGTTGGGCCCCATGGACAAGATGTGCTCGGAGAGAGCATTAGGAAATGGAAGAGAGAATCTAGAGAAAGATTCAAGTTCAGGGCTAGGGCAGTAGAGAACATTATTGGAAGTTTGACCAGGTGTGCTGGTGGAAGGGAAGTATATGGCAGAGGTAGCTGATCGGATAATCCCAATCTTGGTGACAAAGAAGTTCATGAGCTCCTCACACTTGTTGGAGGCAACATTTTAAGAAGTTTTCAGTTGAGAAAAGAATTATCTTTGCATTCTAGGATGACCCTGGAATAATCAATTTTAGCAGACGAGAATAAATGGCACTACTATAAATTGGGGAAAGTATTGCTGTACAATCTACTATATCCACATCATTGTATTAAAAATTTTGTAAGCTGCAACATTTGCAAAATTGTTTTGCACCAATTTCCAGGCTTAAGATGTACCTACCGTGATCATCACAATTGAGTTGTCACCTGATGTTCAAGCTTTGTAGCTATTTGTAGATGCCTTAGAATTAATTTGAAATACCATCTTGTAGAATCTTGCAACACAAGAGTCTGTTCGGTCCTTTGAAAGAGCCACCCATTTAACCCCACTCCCTGCTCTTCCCACAAAGCTATGATTTTCTCTTCAAGTATTTATCCGATAACCTTTTGAAAGTTACAATTTGATAACTTGCTGCATTTATTAAAAATGCTCACCTCTGGCTCTCTTACCAATTGTTTTTTAAATTTATCTTCTGATTACCGATCCTTCTACCAGTGGAAACAGTAAACAAAGATATTATCAAAACCTGTCATGGTTTTGGATCCTACTATTATATTATCCCACTATTAATATTTCAAACTTTTTGGTTCTGAACGGAATACCCCTGTTTCTCCAGTCTTATCGCCACCTCCAAAAACAACACACGTTACCTTTCAGGCATTTGCATTGCTCCAGAGGGTCTAGATGTATTCAAATACAAATGGCTGTAGCTTACATTTTCAATTCAAGTGGTAAGGTAAGGTACAGTTTGATATATTGATACAACCAACCGTAAAGATAATATCATGTTGATACATTTTAATTTTGATTTGTGCACTGGAGGCAGCACATGTAAGCAGTTGGCTGTTTGCCTGAGACTTGATGGCTAGGTATTTTGCTTGGTAGTCGACTTGAATAGGGCATGAAGGACTAGTATGTTGCCCGTGGTGTTGCCCACTATAACTTTTTTCATATATACAGTTACATGGGCACCCTTTTAATATTTATTTTAATTGAGCTGTACTGTGGTCAAGTAAGGCATGATTGGATAAATAAAGTTGAAGACAGACCAAGATCAACAGTATTATCTCAATATAGGCTTTTAAGTCCACTTCGCCCTAAATCAAAATGAAAATTAAAAAACTCTTTCAATGCCATGAATGTCAGGTTACATAATGAAGGTTCCCATAGCAAAATTAAAGAGAAATGTTGATATTGGTAATGTTGACCAAAAAAGCATTAAAAAGTCTTGACAACAGAAATTAAAGTTTGTAGATAGGAAGTATCTTGCACAAGAGTTTGAACATTGTATTAAGTGGATGAATATGTTAAAAATAGTAAGCTTGTAAATACAATTTCAGGTAATGTTCATTCAGAAGTGAGCCTTAACTAGAAGCCTGTTGGATTGCACCAGTAATGAGCTAGTTTTCCCCTTTAATTCAGTTTTTGAGTGCTTGGGGGAGGGTCAATTGTGTGGTCAAGTTGAAGGACATCCAGTCAGGCTTCTTTTGTCCAGTATCTGGATCAACATGTGCAATGTAGAAAAAATGAAAACATGAAATGGGGCCCAGTTGCATTGTTGGAGCAATGTGGTAACTCCAAATTTCTTTGCACCACACCTGAGTTCTGAATGAGACTACCAATTATATCAAATTACAGGATTTGCAGCAACAAGACGTGGGCTAAATTTGTTTGCGTTTTTTGGCATTCTTTACATTTGGCTAAGGAGTTATTGAAATCCATCATTAAGCTGTCCTTTTAAAGGTTTGATATATCTTAGCACAGAGTTTCCCAAACCGAGGGTTGCGAGATGAGATTTTTGGGTTGCCATGGAGCTTGGGCTAAGTGGTAACAGCTGCGAGGCCTGTTTAAATCCACACATTTTTTTCCAATGGTGGACATGGCCTAACTGACCATTCTGAGGCCTGATTCCTGCTCCAAAAAAGCCAGTGAAAAGGTAGGTGATTTTGTTTTTAAAGCCCAGTAGTTTAAATACTGTCCCCCCACCCCCCATTCTCATACCCACCTCCGCAACTAGCTCACTCTCATTCTGGGATCATGGAACTTTTCAAGCCTCAAAATGTGGTCACAGTGAGGAAAAAATTTGGGAAGCACTGCCCTAGCAACATCGGGGTCTTCATTCCAAAAGGGAGAAGAGATTGGGTGTGTGATTTAAAAACAGAAAAGGCTGAAAATACTCGGCAGGTCAGACAGCGTCTGTGGAGAGAAACAGTTAATGTTTCAGGTTTATGAGGACCCTTAATCAGTTCTGATGAAGTCATCATTGACCTAAAATGTTAACGTTCTCTCCACAGATGCTGCCTAACCTGCTGAGTATTTCCAGCGTTTTCTATTTTTATTTCAGATTTCCAGCATCTGCAGTGTTTTGCTTTTTTAGGTGTGAGAGATATGTTCTGCTTAAGATAATTTTGGAGACCAGATCATAGATTATTTTAATAATGGCCTGGTTTTAAATGAGAAATTAATTAGGCAGGATCTGAACTGAAATCTTTGGCTCAGATTTCATATAATAGGCCACCCCTCTGGTAATCCAAGGAAGACTAGTATTGAACATTGTTTTATGCAACTACTCAAAATTCAGTGGCCTGCATACCATGGCTTCACTTTACAATCTTCATTCCAGTGTTACAGGGAAAAGTGAATAAGTGGATATAGCCAGGCATTTCTTGTTGCCTGTTTCAGGGGCATAATTTGTGGCACTGACTGGTCAAGACTAATGACTTCTGAAGTACAATTTCAGTTTTTGTTGGTTTGTAATTTTGTGACATTACTTGAAAGTTCACCGATATTTTCCTCTATTATTTGAAAATATGTCCAAACAGCCGCTAGTACAAAAGTACAAAATGTTCATGTGTTATATGTCAGCTAGGTTGAGGAGGAAGATTTTAGTGTTAGTAGCATTAGTGCTTTTTAACATTTTTAATATGCTGGCACAGAAGGGTTATATAAAGCTGATGTGTGGAATTAAGTAAGCAAGAGTCCCAAGCTATAGTTTTGTTTTCCAATTATTGGCTGTGTAGCTAAGCCTATTTTTAAACTCATGTCCTTTAAACTTTCAGAAGGAGGCTGATAAAGCAGCAGGCTGCTTTTCAATCTACCTGCTGAAAAGATTTGACTCAAAATAGGTGCCTGAAAAATTGGTTTAAAAGTGACTGTGTTCAAGCTGGATATATTTGTGGATGGTGTTCTGCTTTGGATAATTCCACAGTGGGCAGTGCAGCTTGCATGTGCAGTATAAATTCAGTATTGGGCAACATTGAAGAGGTTTAGTAGTGAAACTTTGCATTCCCTAACAGTGAGTGAATTGCAGCTGTTTCACAAATGAGAAGTGCATGGGTGAGAGGGTAATGGAACTTAATACACACCCATCTCTGAATAAGATCTTGAACGCTTGTAACTTCACCATTCAACCCACTTATAATGCACAGTGAAGATTGTTATATCTGCCCCATAAAAGTAAATTGACCAGAGACATTCAATTTCTGTTTGCTACACCAATACCTCTAAGGTCTGAGTAAGATTACGAAATTCTATGCTGTAGTCTTATTGCAGCAGCTCTCCAAACTCTAGACAAGATTTGCATAGTCAGCAAAGGAGTTTTTCCTTATGTCATTACTAGATTTGTCCTCTTTCCAAAGATTGTGCTCATCCCATTATTTGAATATTTCTAGAGCAATTGAATGGAACAACTTTGATGTTACGTTAAACCTGTACAGGGCTTTGATTAGACCTGATAGGTGCCTTTAAAATTATAAAAGGGCTTGATGCGGGAGTCATGATTTCACTTGTTGGGAGGTCAAAACTAGGCATCATAAATATACTATAACCTCTCCAGTCCAGAAATTTTGAGCAAGGATTCCTTCTGTCATTGGCATCATTTTAGTATGGTACTTTTTGGGTGGAAATAGGAAAGATACAATATTTGGTTAATAGAATTGCTATGATGCAGAAGGAGGCCATTTGGCCCATCGTGTCTGCACCGGCTCTCCAAATGAGCAATGACTCGGTGCCATTCTCCTGCCCTTTGCCTGTAACCCTGCAAATTCTGCCAGTTTAAATAATCATCTAATGCTCTCTTGAATGCCTCGATTGAACCTGCCTCCACCACACTTCCAGGCAGTGCATTCCAAACCCAAAATACTTCCTCTTGTTCTTGATCCTTTTCTCACTATCTACTCTGTCCTGCCCCCGTCATGATTTTGAACACCTCTATCAAATCTCCTCTTGGTTTTCTCCTTTCCAAGGGAGCAGTCTCAACTTCTCCAATCTATCTTCATAAATGAAGTTTCTCACTCCGGAACCATTTTTCAAAACCTCTTCTGCACTCTCTCCAATGCATTCACATCCTTCCTAAAGTGGCGCCCAGAACTGTACACAATACTCCAGCTGAGGTGTAACCAGTGTCCTATACATGTTCAACATAACCTCCTTGCTCTTGTACTCTATGCCCCTATTAATAAAGCCTAGAATACTGTATGCTTTATTGACTGCGCTCTCTACCAGTCCTGCGACCTTTAATGACTTATGCACATATGCACCCTGGTCCCTCTACTCCTGCACACCCATTAGAGTTGTACTCTTTATACTGTCTCTCCATATTCTTCCTACCGAAATGAATCACCTCACACCTGCATTGAACTTGATCTGCCACCTATTTTCCCACTCCACCAACTTATTCTATGTTTTTTTGAAGTTCTACACTGTCGTCCTCTCAGTTTACAGTGCTTCCAAGTTTTGTATTGTCGCAAACCCCTGCAAACCAAGATCTAGATCACTAATATATATCAGAAAAAGTAAGGGTCCCAATACCGACCCCTTAGAAACTCCACTACGAACCTCCAGCCTGAAAAATATCCATTAACCATTAGTCGCAGTTTCCTATTACTTAGCTACTTTTGTATCCATGGTTGTTACTGTCCCTTTTATTCCATGCGCTAGAGCTACTCACAGACCTATTGTGTGGCATTGTATCGAATGCCTTTTGGAAGTCCTATTCACCACATCAACAGCATTACCCTCATCAACCCTCTTTGTTACCTCTTCAAAAAACTCCAAGTTAGCTAAACATGATTCTCCCTTAAGAAATCTATTTTGGCTCTTCCTAATCAACTTACATTTTTCCATGTGACTATTCTAACCTGAATAATTGTTTCTAAAAGCTTCCCCACCACCGAAGTTAAACTGTCTAGTCTGTAATTGCTGGGCTTATCCATACAACCTTTGGTGAACAAAGGCATAATGTTTACAATTCTCCAGTCCTTTGGCACCTCCCCTGTGTCTAGGGAAGACTGAAAGATTATGGCCAGTGCCCCTGCAATTTCCACTCACTTCCTTCAATATCCTTGGATGCGTTTCATCCAGTCCCAATGTCTTGTCAACTTTAAGTATCTACAGTTTATCCAATACCACCCCCTTATCAATTTTGAACTCTTCTAGTGACAAGAGTTTCCATCTCTGTCACCATGGTCTGGGTAGCACCTGCTTCCTTTGTAAGGACAGATGCAAAGTATTCATTTAACACCTCAGCCATGCCACCTACATCCATGTATAAACCCCCTTTTTGTGCCCTAATCGGCTCGACAACTCCTCTTATCACCCTTTTACTATTTATGTGCCTATAGAAGACTTTGGGATTCTCCTTTGTGTTGGCTGCCAGTCTTTTCTCATAATCCCTCTTCACTTATCTTATTTGCTTCTTCACCTCTCCTCTGAACTTCTGCTTTCAGCTTGGTTCTCAATTGTGTTTTCTACCTCACACCTGTCATAAGCACTACTTTTTCTTCTTTATCTTAATTTCTATCTATTTTTACATCCAAGGAGCTCTGGATTTGTTTGCACTACCTTTCCCTTTTTGATTGCGCCTGAACATTTCTTCTTTGAAGGTAACCCATTGTTCAGCTACAGTTTTTCCTGCCATTCCCATCATGCCCATTGCAGTCTACTGTCTCCCCAGTTAATTATTCTTACTCTGGTTGCCCTTTTCTACCGTCATCCTAAACCTTATGACACGATGATCACTGTCTCCTAAATGTTCCCCATTGATACTTGATCTACTTAGCCCACCTCATTTCCAAGAATCAGATCTAGCAGTGCCTCCTTTCTTCTGAACACACTTGCCCCTCCCTGCCCTTTATGGTAACACTATCCCAGTTTACAGTTATAGTATAAAGTCCCCCAATATAACTATATAATGTTCGCACCTCTCTGTAATCTCCCTGCAGATTTGTTCCCGTACGTTCTTCCCACTAGTTGGTGGCCTATCGACTACACCAAGCAATGTAATTGCACACTTTTTGTTCCTTAGCTCTAGTCAAATTGATTCTGTCCTTGAACCCTCTGGGATGTCCACTTTCTTCAGCACTGCAGTGCCCTCCTCCTTTCCTTCCTGACCTATCTTTCCTGAACACCTTGTACCTAGGAATATTTAGTAACGAGTATTGCCCTTCCTTGAGCCAGGTCTCTGTTATGGCCACAACATCATAATTCCGCATGGCAATCTGTGCCTGTAACTCACCAATCTTATTTACTATACAATTTTTCTCACTGTTTTCTAATGTTTTATCAGTAGTTTCAGGTAAGTATTTATACCTACAGTGTTTTCTGGTTCCCACACTGTGACTAGGCATTCTAATATCGTTCTATAATCCAGAACACTCCATCCAGAAATGATTTGGTCCCAAGATTCTGGATTGGAGACGTTACAGTGTATACGATAGCCACTGATAAATATAAAATTCAGGAGAAACCTCTTTACCTATAGATGGCTAGAATGTGGAATTTGCTATTACATGGAGTAGTTGAGACAAATAACATCAATGCACTTTAGGGAAAGCTAGATAGCTACAATAGAAGGATATGCTGATTAGTTAGATGAAGTCGGGTGGGAGGAAGCATGTGTGGAGCATAAGCACCATCGTAAACCAAATGCCTTGTGTTGTAAAATTTATGTAATTTAATAAATCCTAGTTCAATCATATTAACATCTCAAGGATAAATGCTGATGTGCTACATTTGAAACCTTTAATGCATTTTACATTATGGCTAGTAGCAACCAGCTTAAGCCTGCAGGTTCTCCTGTGGCTATTAGTTGTGGTTGCTGCAGTCATTTGTTCATGGGTACAGATATGGTCAACTAAATTTCACTCAAAGGAAGAAAGTACTTGTATTTGTGTAGCACCTTTCATGCCGTAAGGATATCTCAAAGTGCTTTGCAGCCATTTAAGCATTTTTAAAGTGTAGTGATTGTTTTAAAGCCAAACAAGGTGGCAGATTTTGCACACCCACAGGTCCCACATCCTTTATTAACTGAAGCATAAGAGCAGGGAGGTTCTTTTAGAACTGTATTACACCACTAATTAGGCCACAGAACATTGTGTACAGTTCTGGTCACAGCATTACAGGAAGGATGTGATCACAGTAGAGTGTACAGAGGAGTTTTATGAAGATGTTGCCAGGAATGGAGAACTTTAGCTCTGAGGAAAGATTGGATTGGCTTGCCTTGTTTTCTTTGGAGCAAAGGAGGCTGCGGGTAGGTTTTTAAAATTGAAGAACCTAGATAGTGGATAGGAAGGACCTATTTTCTTTAGCAAGGAAGCCAATGACCGGGCGGGGGGCATAGATTTAAAGTATTTGTCAGAAGAATTAGAGGAGAGTTGAGGATGTAAAATGTTTTCACCCAGAGGATGGTGAGGATCTAGAACTTGCTATCTGAAAGGCTGGTAGAGACTGAAGCTTTTAGTGCATTTAAGTAGTACTTGGCAAAGACATAATGGGCTAAATGGCCTGCCTAGGCACTGTAAATTTTGGTGTATTTTTTATCACATTTTAATGAAGTAACTAATGCCATCAAAAATGGGATGTATAATACAAGATGAAGGGTAAAGTAAGGTAATTTTGAATTTTGCCTGGTTTTAAACTGGAGGGCCTTGGCTAAATGTTTTCTTTAGAAAATTAACTTTATATGATGGAGCTACAGATAGATAAAGTGTGCTCTGTGTGTAAGAGGCCTTTTCTCCATCTATGTTTTAACATCTTTTCTAAAATGCAGTTTGTGACAAGCAACAGATTTTTAATATTACAACTTAAAGTCCCTCGAAACAATACAGATTTAAATCAGATTCTGTCTGTTCGGTTGCAAAGTTGACTTAAACATAGCCACTGAATTTACAACTTGTCGTTTTCTTGGCGTCCCGAGGCTGGATTAAAGATGTCTGTTTGAAATCGGCTAATTCAGCATAGTTTGTGGCTGTTTAAAGCTTTTCTCATGGTCGTCAGATTTTAAAACCGTTTTTAAACTGCTTTCTGAACTTATCGTGGTACCAGCAGAGATTTATGTATATAGACATCCAGATGTTTCTGTTCCTGCACTCCCTTTAAAATTGTCATTTAGTTTATGTTGCCTGTCTTCCTACCAAAATATATAATTCCACACTTCTATGCATTAATTTTCATCTGTGTGCCTCCCATTTCAATTTGAAATTATACCTTGTAAATACATAAAATAGTGACCCCAATACTGATCTGGGCAACACCACTGTATTCGTCCCTCCAGTCTGAAAAGCAATTGTTCACCACTACCTGCTTTCTGTCCCTTAGTCAATTTTGGATCCATACCTTTAACTCCAAGAGCTTCAGTTTTGCTAACAAGCCCATTGTACTTTATCAAAAGCCTTTTGAAAGTCCATAAATGTATCAGCCCACTTCATTACATCATCAATGAACTCGATCAAATCAGTCAACAAGATTTGTCTTATGGCATATTTTTCCAAATTACAGTTAATTTCTGTCTTTGTTATGGCTCAAAACTTTCCACTACTAAAAGTGTTTGAGTAGATATCTATCTTCTCTGTTAAAGGCTCTTGTTCTCCCTGCCTTTGGTTTAAAAAAACCCAGCAGGTAACTTATTTACTTCACATTCTTGTGTGCAAAATGAACTATATGACTTTTTTTCCCTGTAGCAGTGTGCATCTTTTTGGTGGTATGGCTGATTTCAGGAATTTAGCTTGTGGAGATCTTTGGATGTATGCAGCAGCACATCTTGCATACCGAAGTGCTTTCACGATAACTCAATGATTTGTGCATCAAGTCTTTTAGCAAAAAACAAAATACTTACTGATACATTGCAGTCTACAGTAACAAAAATGTTCACAATACAAAGTAACGGAAATATAAAAACTCTGAAAATGTGCTGTTGTTGTATTAATTGAATAAATTTGTTTTCAGAGCTTTGTCAACTGGTGCCAGTGGGCTCCAGGGAATTTAAACAAGACATCTTGAAAATTCTCAATTCATCTTGCTTGGATGCTTCATCCAGTTCTAACTTCAACTATGTGAAAGCTAGTATGGTTCACAATGAACGATTAGAAAAAGAGGTTAGTAAATTTCATCATTTTGACTTAATTTGTTACATATGTTCTTTCCAGGTTGCACCCATGTGAGTGAAATGTTTTTTTTTAAATTCCCAGTACATGGAAAAAAGGAAGGAGCTGAGAAATGAGGGTCGAACCGAAAAGGAGTTGGTGGAATCATATGCATTCTTGCTCCTTGATGCTTCACAGGTACATATCACATCTCTATTTTGTGTAATGTTTAAAACTAGCCTGCTGGGTGCTGCTTTTATGTTGCCCATGTTGTCAACTGAGCCACTTATCAACAGTTGATATTTGTGCAACAGGTGCGTTTGCCTATGTTTAGCTTCCAACACATTCATATGAATCATGTTAAATCCAAATATGCCTGAGTCAATATTGGACTTCAGTCACCATTGGATTGCACCGCTCCATAAATTGCACAAGATAGCTTTAACTTAAATTTGAGAATTTTCTTTGTTCTAATTCTGTCCTCTGATGCCAAATGAATTCATAAAGTATTTGCATATAATTCAAGCAGTGTGACAAAACTGAGTGCCCATTAATGACTGCTGCCAACAAGCTCAAGTGTCCACTCTGGAAATTTTTAACAGTTAACATCCAGGATCTCTATACTTATGTATTTATTGTTGTCTGTTAGTGCAGTGTTATTCACCTAATTGAAAATTTGGAATTGCATACCAATTACTATTCATTTAAGCAGCGTTCACACTTTGTAGAGGTGAAGCCAAATTTGATTGGTTCTGCAGAAGTCAAATGCTAAGCATATAAAAATGTCATGACATTGCAGATAAGAGGTGTTAAGAGGTTTACCCATGTTTTATATGAAGTCCAGGTCCAGTGCCATGATGCCAGCTTGTTCTCCAAGCACAAGTTTACATTTACTGCTCCTCTTGTTGCTCCCAAATTCCTTCATGTTTGGCAACATCAATCTGTCATAGGCCATTAAAAATATAAATACTTCTTTAAAAATGGATTTTCCACCCTGCTGTTATCTTCCTTCTAAAGTCATAGAAAGCATTTTTGCTTTAATCTCTTTCCATTTACTCCCTGTTGTGAGCTTCCAAGATAAACCACCTTCCCCACCCACAATGCTAAGACCTCGTTGATCGAATTTAATAATATCCAGCATGACCTACATTATGAATTGCTGTCCCTCCCCCTCATCTTTGACTTAATTTCAATTGACAACTCCATCCCTTGGTCTCACTGCACAGCCATGACACTGCTGTTTTGTTGTTTCATTCCTCTTGAGTCATAATTACTGTATGTCCTCTAGTGCCATCATGTCCACATCTAATATAGCTTTGGAGTCCAAAATTGGAGAACCACTTAGCATCATAATTCAGAAGGGTGGCACCTGAGTTGACTGAATTCACCATCAACTCCAGGGCTGTTGTCACTCTATAATTGGCTATCTGGCATTAATACATGGATGAGCCAAATGATCCTCTAGTTAATTTTTGTCAAAACTGAATACATCCATTTCAGCTACTGAAAATACCTGCATTCCTTGATTGACTTCTCTGGCCACCACCTTGCAACAAGCCTAAAGGTGCTCATTCCTAGACTTGACTCCCTGCATTGTTTTCTTTTTCTCTTCTCTCTGTCTCCAAAGGTTTGCTACTCTCCTTTGCTCCAATTCTCTATGTGTCACAAAATAGGCTTCAAAATCTTTGTCCTTTCATCTCCTCACCCTCCATAAACGGTCTAATCATGTGTCCCTTTGCTTCCATAAAACTTGCATGTTTCTTTTTCCATTTATGGCTGCTCCCTTAACATCATGCTTCCCCCTGCTTTCAAAAGTCTGTTAAACACCCTTAATTTGGCTATGCTTTTACTCCTTCCTAATTGTTCTGCTCTTTCCCTGTTGCTTCTATATTGCTGTGTTAAGTGCTTTGAAGCATGTCTGTGACATACTACAGAAATGTATTGGTCACTGATCCTTCAGAGGAACAAAATTAATTTCAGCATGCTGCTGGTTCACAGAGAAAGTCAATCATCACAGCACAGAAGGTCGTCGTTTGGTTTACTGACTTCATGCTGGCTCTTTAAAGCAATCGAGTTGGTCCTCTGCTGTATCCCCATGGCCCTGAAAGTTGATTTCCTTCACGTGCCTGTCCAATTTTCTTTTGAAATCATTGATCATCTCCACTTCCACAGCTCTCTGACCTACAGGTCATTACCATGTGTCGTATTTTTTTTTAAAGTTCTTCTTGCATATCCTCTATCTCTTGCTCAAACCTTAATTGGCTTAGCAATGGGAACAGGTTTCTTTGTCTACCTTGTCTAAGCCTGCCATAATCTTGTACGCCTCTTAAATCAGTGGTTCTCAAATTTTTTTCATCTGCGGACCATTTAGGCAATGTAAAAGTTCCTGCGGACTGCCTACCAGTCCTACCCCACTGGCTTTCGCTTGTCACCACAACAAAAACCCATTAGAATTAATGGGAAGAATGGTGCTGCTTTTGATGAGGTGGTGTATGGTTCCAAGCTGGAGAGCTTGAGTCTCATGTCAGACTCCACATTCAGCCAGTTCCTCCTCTTTGATTTCAACGTCATATTGAAAATTTGATCTTGCAGATGTATGTTGTTAGGAACAGGGGGAGGCGAAGGTGCAGTGGCAATGTCACCAGGCTAGTAATCCATAAGCCCGGGCTAATGTTCTAGGGACATGGGTTCAAATCGCACCACAACAGCTGGTGGAATTCAAATTCAATGAATAAATCTGGAATATAAAGCTAGTCTCAGTAATGATGACCATGACAACTACCATCAGTTGTAAAAAGCTGCCTGGTTCCTTTAGGGAAGGAAGTCTGTCATCCTTACCTGGTCTGGTTGACTGCTATTGCCCTCTGAAATAGCTTAGCAAACCAATCAGTTCAAGGGCAATTAAGGATGGGGAAACAAATGCTGGCCTTGCCAGTGACACCCACATCCCATGAAAGGTAAAGAGAAAAGCACCCCAGAGATGTGCGCCGAGTCTAGGACACTCGGGCCGTATTTAAAACCAAAAATTCATCAAACCTTTCTCACCGAATACTTCAGGAGCTTGCATTTTGGACCAGGCTGTGGATCACACTGAAATGCCCTATCAGATCTGTTTTGCTCCAAGGAGAACAACCCCAGCTTCTCCAAGCTGACCTTGGAGTTAAAATCCCTCATCCTTGGAAACGTTCTGGTAAATCTCCTCTGCACAGTCCCAGGGACCTTGACATATTTCCCAAAGTATGGTGACCAGAACTGTGTGCATTACTCCATTTGTGGCCTAATCAGAACTTTTTAAAGGTTTCGTATAACTTCCCTGCTCTTGTACACAAAAACAAAAATTGCTGGAAAAACTCAGCAGGTCTGACAGTATCTGTGGAGAGAAAGACAGTTAACGTTTTGAGTCTGTATGATGACTCTTCAGAACCTTTGAGTCATACGGACTCAGAATGTTAACTCTGTCTTTCTCTCCACAGATGCTGTCAGACCTGCTGAGTTTTTCCAGCAATTTTTGTTTTTGTTTTAGCTTTCCAGCATCCGCAGTATTTTGCTTTTATTCCCTGCTCTTGTATTTGATAGGTCCATTTGCGAAACATTCATTACAAAAGCAGGTCGGTGGAGAAAGTTAGCAAACCTATACACCTAATCCTGTGCTTCCTAAACCCTTGAGGGAATATTAACCAGGCAAATATGAGGATCGCATAAGAGGACAGTATCAGAAATCATAATTTTACGCAGTACAGCATGTTGCTTTTTCTGGACTAGTAATGCGATGCCATTTAGTACTGATCCACACAAATATTTTTTAAAATTTAAATATTTGCCTCCACATTTGGTTCAGCATCTTTTTTCCTCTCTAAGTTTGAGGCAATAAGCCTTTCTGATTTTTGTCCAGTGTTTGTGGTTAGTGCAAGTTTTTTTATTAATTCATGGGATTTGTATGTCGCAAGGTCAGCAATTGTCCATCTCTAATTGCTCTTGAAGTGGGTGGTGAGCTGCTACCTTAAACTTGTGCAAATCCTTATGTAGACACAACCATGGTGCTGTTAGGGAGGGAGTTCTAAAATTTTGACCCAGCGACAGTGAAGGAGTGGCAATAGGACCCTGGACCACATCGAAACAGATACCTTACCTCTCCAAAAGATACCCTGGCTATCCAAACAAATCCACAAACATCAGAGCTTCTGTCAGGTCTAATTTGCACATGTTGGGTTTTAGACACTGCTCACACAAAAATCACACGAGTGGAGGCAGCTGCCTCCGGGAATGGGCATGTGCGAATCCCAACCTGGCCCCATTCCTGCACCTGTGAAAATGGTAGGTGCCCTGTTTGGGGGGGAATCGGAGGGGCGACTTATGGATTCAGGCCTCTTCTGCCATTTTCGCAATGACGGAGAGGCTGTCTGAGAATGTTACCATAGCTCACTACATGAACTCCATTCCCTTTGCCTGGATGTATTATGTCCATATGTGTTCAAATAATCTTTAAGGATTTAAGAATGCCCCAAAATAGATCTGTTTGCACTGTAGACAAAATTTCTGCTTGAAAATGAAGGCTGCCTCAGCTCGTAAACCCAATGGTCTCCTTTATCGTAATGCAGTCCTGTAGGCGAGGTGAGAGTGACTGCCCTTGACATCAAGGCAGCATTTGACTGTGTGTGACATCAAGGAGCCCTAGCAAAACTGGAGTCAATGGGAATCGGGGGCAAACTCTCTGCTGGTTGGAGTCATGCTTAGTGCAAAGGAAGATGTTTGTGGATGTTGGAGGTCAGTCATCTCAGTTCCAGGGCATCATTGCAGGAGTTTCTCAGGGTTGTGTCCTAGGCCCAACCCTCTTCAGCTGCTTCATCAATGACCTTCCTTCCATCATAAGGAAAAGGTCAGAAGTGGGGATGTTCGCTGATGATTGCACAATGTGCAGCACCATTCACAATGACTCGATACTGAAGCAGTTCAGACCAAATGCAGCAAGACTTGGACAATGCCTAGGCTTGGGCTGACAAGTGGCAAGTAACATTTGTACTAAACAAGTGCCAGGCAATGATCGTCTCCAACAAGAGAGAATCTAACCATCGCCCCTTGACATTCAGTGGCATTACTATCGCTGAATCCCCCACTATCAACATCCTGGGGGTTACCATTGACCCGAAACTGAACTGGACTAGCCATATAAATACTGTGGCTACAAGAACAGGTCAGAGGCTAGGAACCCTGCAGCAAGTAACTCACCACCTGATTTCCCCAAAGCCTGTCTGCCATCTACAGGGCACAAATCAGGAGAGTGATGGAATACTCTCAACTTGCCTGGATGAATGCAACTCCAATGACACTCAAGAAGCTTGACACCATGCAGGACAAAGCAACCTGCTTGATTGGCACCCCGTCCACAAACTCCTTCCACCACTGATGCACAGTGGCAGCAGTGTGTACCACCTACAAGATGCACCTTCCAAACTCACGACTGCTACCATCTAGAAGGACAAGAGCAGCAGATGTATGGGAACACCAGCACCTGGAAATTCCCCATCAAGCATCACACCATCCTGTCTTTGAAATGTATCGCTTTTTCTTCACTGTCGTTGGGTCAAAATCTTGGAGCTCCCTCCCTAACAGCACTGTGGGTGTAGTTAAACTACCTGGGCTGCCGCAATTCAAGAAGGCAACTCACCATCACCACCTCGATGGCAGTTAGGGATGGGCAATAAATACTGGCCTAGCCAGTGATGCCCACACCCCAAGAATGAATTTTAAAATGGCATTTTCTCTTGTTTCAAATAATAAGACATTCGAAAGATTCACGCAGATGGTGCAATTTTGGTTTCCTTGTTTCATTCCTGCAGCGTATCTTGTAACTTGTCTTTCAGTTTCACCTCGGCTCAAAATAGGTAGGTGGAGGCCCTGGAGCGTGTGTGCTATAGGAGATCGCATGTGGCCATGCCTACTTACAATGTCATGACAACATTTATATGTGCACCCACAACATTTAGTGCCCTCAGAATCAGCTAGGGAAGTTTTTTTTCTACATTGTGGAGGATGCATGTAGTGAAAATCCTATAAAGTAGGTGCTCTTATTTTTTTTATTATTTATATGTTCAAAAATGAATCTATGACTTTTCAATAACCTCTTTTTTTCCTGCTAGATTCCCATTATTTGTGAGAAAGGGTTGCCTGTGGGGCACTCCAAAGTAACAATTCTCGGAAATCCTACAATGGGTAAAAAAATAATTCTTCACTGAAACAGTAATTGGTATTTTTAAAGATGCATAGTGTTGTAAATTACCTTGCTTAATTTCTTACTGAAATTTTTGAACATTGAATTTTTTTCTCATTAACCTAATGAAAGTTTTTAAAACAATGTCTGATGATTTGATGATTTCCACCATCCCCCTCCAGGTATTTACCTTTCAAAATACTGTGATGTACTTCAGCCCAATCCTTTGGATAGCGGAAGGAAGGCAGAGATGATAATTTTCAAAATTATAAAGGTAAAGCCTGACTCCATTTCTTCTAAGGCAGCTGTTTTTTCTCTTTTGTTTCACTTCTCTTCTCCATCCTACCCCAACCTCATTTCATTCCTTTACAATGAAATACACTTATTCTAACTGTTTTACTGTTAGTTTGCAGGAGATCGAGGAATTAAGATTCCAGAGTTAAAATACAAAATTTTGTAGTGGAATAATCATTTTAATTTCTAATGTGGCACTGAATCTTTACTTGCTGAGGGAAGGCAGTGAGTGGAGGCTAGTTTGCTGGTCCTCGTCCTTGTATAAAGGGCAGGTCGTCCTTCTGTGAACAGTTTGGAGCAGCATTGTGAGAGGCTGTGAATTGATCCCTGCCAAATTGCTCATTTGAAAATGATGCACTATATGATGCCTTTAACACACGTCTGATTTTGACTTGTTTACTTTTTCAGGGAAGGGTAAAAGCTGTTTTTGACAACACCACCAAGAATTTCACCCCTCCAACTCCAAAGCACGATTGCCATGTTTTTAGAAACCTTAACCGGGTCATTTCGCTGTTCACTTACAGAGCATTTGACCTTACACAGGTACCTTTTGAAAACTTTATGTATCTTAAAAGCTATGAATTGTAACTTCCAGTCCTAAAATGATAAATATTTGACTTGATTTGTTAGTACTTTTGGAAAGCTGAGAAATCAGTTTACTGTTGATGCCATGTGATTGAAAGGAACAGACAAATGAACTGTTTGCTTCATTAGTTTATTAATATTGTCACTTTCATTTTTCAGTTTTATCTCTATGAATTTGGAAATGAAGGCATAAGACAGTATCCAAGACATGTTTGCCCGTATGCCGTGGTATCCTTTGTTTACAAGGAAAATAAAATTCCCAAAATACCCAAACCACTTGTGCTTAGGTAAGGGAAGTGTGTGTGAGTTTTTATACTGTCAGTATGAAAAGGGACTTCCTAGAGAGTAAGGCACAGTATCAACTCACGTAGTTAGGTATTTTGCAATTTTATTTGCGTGTTTTGGTTTCATCTGCCTGGAAAAATATTGACTTAGATGAGATCAACTGAGTGAGCACAGATGTGGGATTGAATCTTGGATTTCCTTGTGGCTCAATATCTCATAGACTGGTGAATTAACACATTAAGATGGGTTTATGGATCTCCAAATTATACTTCCTTTTATCTTGCATAGCTTCTATTGCCAGTTAGCCTCCTTAGTCTAAAACTAGCACTACTGTGAAATGAATGATATTTTGGAGTGCAGAATTCTCTGGGTCATAGAATTTAATCTTCCAAAAACACCAATTAGTTCCCAATTTAAACAACTAACATCATTTCTGGTTCACCAGTCTTTACTTAAAGATGCTTACTAACTACTTGCTGGCAAGTGATCAGCCTTGCAACATTTTTACAGAAATGCGATATATGGTGGACTAAGACTTTAGTGCTCAGGTTTGTTTTTGTTTAAGTATCAAGGTTATTGATTTGAAATTTTTATTAACCTAATTTCAAAACTAGTGAGAAATTTCAAGCAGTTTGGCAAATTCACATACAAAATTCTTTTAGATTTACATGAAAATTGAAGCACTTGTTAAAAATGAATAGTGTGCGCACCAACCAAGTAACTTAAGTGTGAAATGTATTTAAGTCTGTAAATATTTTCATATGCTAATCAGACCCACTTTACATTCTTGGACTGTTGTGAGTATTAATTTTTAATATTAAAACCATAAGTATAAATGAGACAGAACTGGGTGGAAAGTTGAAGATGCTGAATAGTTGGGTTTAGTGACAGTGACAGTGCTGCCTTTAGAAGGGAGGGAAAAAGAGAATCAATTGCAGAAATGTTCCTAGTTTTGATGAATTTTCTTTTTTAAAAAAACTTTTGCAGGGTGTCTGATAATATTCTTTTTATAAGAAGCTTTAGTTGTTTTCAATGTTGGAGTTAGATTAAAGTAGCCCCTACTGCCATTGGAGGTAATAGGTCCAGAAGGCACTTGTAAGTCACAAAATGGCCAGGACAAAGGTAATCCTTCAGGTAACAGGCTACACTGCACAGCATCAACAACTATATGTACATCTGGCACCGGTTTTGGTAAAGTAGATGCAGAAAACCGACCATCTCTCATGGTTCTGTTTCCTTATGGTCTGTTTCCCAGCTAGTGAAGCCCACATCCCGTGAATGAATTTTTTTTAAAAAAAAGATTTTTTTTAAATGTGGAAGATTTCTCATGTTTCTGAAACATCCTCTGTGTTCCAACAAAATAATGGAGAATGCAGTTAACTGTGGGACAGATTTTGCGCTGTGGTGAATGAACAATGTTAGCCATTCATTCCAATTTCACTTACTCACTGATTTTTATGGAGTTTTGCATTGCAACTTGCTGTAAATTAAAGAACCAAAATGGCACAGCCCCCTACAGGTGATCTGGGATTTGTGTGAACAAGGCAAGCAACTATTTATCTCCTTAACCAATCAGATTGAAGAATTGTTAATGAGCATAGTCTAAATGAGGATAAAAGCAAAATACTGCGGATGCTGGAAATCTGAAACAAAAACAGAAAATGATGGAAAAGCTCAATTCTGGCAGCCCCTGTAGAGGGAAAGACAGTTAACGTTTCAAGTCCGTATGACGACTGCAGAGCTGAAGAGAAGTGGAAATGTGATGAAATTTATACTGTTTGAGGCGGGTGGAGCAGAGATAGATAGACCAGCGATAGGTGGGGACAGAGGAGAGATTGACAAAGATGTCAGGTACTAAAGGTGGGGACAGAGGAGAGATTGACAAAGATGTCAGGTACTAAAGGACAAAGGGAGTGTTAATGGTAGTGGTAAGGGCTAAAAAAGGTGCTGATGGTGGCGTAAAGGTAAGAAAGCAGAATGTGATAATAGCAGAACAAGGATAGCATTGTGTGAAAGATCAACATGGAACAAGTAACAGATGGCCCTTTTGGGTATGGGGTGGGGGGAGGGTGGTGGTGGGATAGAAGGGGGGAAAAGTGGGGGATAAAACCATGAATAAAAATAATTGGATAACCCAGGACAGCCCGCTTCTACCTCCTTCCCAAAATCCACAAACAAGACCAGTAGACCGATCGTGTCAGCCTGTTCCTGCCCTATGGAACATATTTCTTCTTATCTTGAGCCTGTTCTCTCTCATTTGTCCAGTCTCTTCCCACCTACATCCGCGATTCCTCTGATGCCCGACGTCATGTCGACAATTTCCAGTTCCCTGGCCCTAACCGCTGCCTCTTCACCATGGACCTCCAATCCCTTTACACCTCCATCCTCCGCCAGGGTGGCTGAGGGCTCTCCACTTCTTCCTTGAACAGAGGCCCGAACCATCCCCATCCACCACCACTCTCCTCCACCTGGGCTGAACTTGTTCTCTCACTGAACAATTTCTCTTTCAACTCGTTTCACTTCCTCCAAATAAAAGGTGTGGATATGGGTACCCGCTTGAGTCCCAGTTATGCCTTCCATCAATGAGGTATGTGGAACATTCCTTGTTCCAGTCCTACTCAGGCCCCCTCCCACAACTTTTTGTTCGGTACGTCAATGACTGTTTCGGTGCCGCTTCCTGCTCTCATTTGGACCTGGAAAAATGTATCAGTTTTGCTTCCAATTTCCACCCCTCCATCACTTTCACATGGTCCATCTCTGGCACTTCTCTTCCCTTCCTTGACCTCTCTGTCTCCATTTCTGGTGATAGACAGTCCACCAATATTCAATACAAGCCCACTGACTCCCACAGCTACCTCGACTACAGCTCCTCATACCCTGCTTCCTGTAAGGACTCCATCCATTCTCTCAGTTCCTTCGCCTCCGTCGCATCTGTTCTGATGATGTCACTTTCCAAAATGGCGCATCTGATGTGTCTTCCTTCTTCCTTAACTGAGGTCCCCCCCCCACTGTGGTTGATGGCCCTCAACTGTGTCTGACCCATCTCCCGCGCCTTTGCCTTCACATCTTCCCCTCCCGCTCCCTCCCAGAACTATGATAGGATCCTCACTTTTCACCCCATCAGCCTCTACATTCAAAGGATCACCCTCTGCCAATTTTGCCAACTCCAGCATGATGCCACCACCATGCACATTCTTCCCCCACAATTGTCAGCATTCTGTAGGGACAGTTCCCTCCAGGATACCTTGGTCCACTCCTCCATCACCCCCAACACCTCATCCCCTTCCCACGGCACCTTCCCATGCGATCACAGAAGGTGCAACACCTGCCCTTTACCACCTTGCTCCTCACTGTTCAAGGGCCCAAATACATTTGGTCTGCTGCATTCGCTGCTCCCAATGTGGTCGTCTCTACATTGAGGAGACCAAACGCAGACTGGGTGACTGCTTTGCGGAACACCTTTGGTCTGTCTGCAAACATGACCCAGACTTGCTTGCCATTTCAACACACCATCCTGCTCTGATGTCCACATGTCCGTTCTTGGCCTGCTGCAATGTTCCAGTTGAAGCCCAATGCAAACTGGAGGAACAGCACCTCATCTTCCGATTAGGCACTTTACAGCCTTCCAGCCTTAGCATTGAGTTCAACAACTTCAGACAATGAACTCTCTCCTCTATCCTCACCCCTTTTTTGAGTCTTTCTTTCTACATTCATTTTTATTTATTATCCACTTATTTTTATTTTTATTCATGGTCTTATCCCTCCTCCTATCCCATTTTCTATCATTTTTGAGTTGTTTTGTACAACATTAACTGTTTTCTGTAGCCATTCGTTCATAAAATATCAAAATCTCCCCATATACGCCTGTAGCTCACCCAAGTGGCCATTACTTATGACAGAAATGTCAGCAACTGCTCTGGCTTCTTCAAACATTGGTATGACCTGTAAAGTTCATAAGACAGGCTGCATTTCTCTTCCAATTCAGGCTATTTGTGAGGTGGGATTGCTTGTTATGTATAGTAATATGCTTTTCTTGCTCTTGCAGCATTGACGGCACCCAATCAGGTATGTTCATTCTCATTTGTATGTTTGGAAAGGAAAATATCAAAGAGCAATATGTACTTGGTGGGTTTCCTTAATTTGGCTAGAACCAAAGTAGAATCAGATCTTTCAACTTGAGGGCAGCCATGACCACATAAATCTAATAAATTTTCACAACTCATAGCTTTGTCTTCAGTGGTAACCAGATTTGTTGTGTTGCATTTAGTGCTGTGCTAGTCACACCGAGCTTGACTTGAGTCTTTAGCAGCTGGCAGTGGCACCAAAAGAACATTTCCGGTTTGCTAAGGCCAGGAAGACATAATTTTTAAAACAATGGATCTTATCAGCGAAATGAACCTAATACATTTACTTTGTTGCTACTGACTGCAAGAGCCCTGTATTGAGCTACTGAGGTGAAGTACAACATAAATGAAACTGTAGAATGGTTTGGTGAGCTTCATTACCATTTGAAAATTACATTCACATTGGCAGCCTAAATATCAGTTATTTAGTTCCTTATCTTGTAAGGCCTATGCTAAAATTTCCAACTCAAACATCCGACTTGTGTTTCCCTGTCTGATCTTTCCGGTTGAATCTCAGCAGGGCTGCTTTGAGTCTTTTCCGTGCAGTGGGATAGGTTCTGTGAAGAGCATGCTGACTGTGAGCTCATTTGTAAATACAGGCTTGTAATGAGCATTGCGCGCGAGATCTCCAGTGTTTGGTGGAGAATTTGTTTCTCTGTATTGTTTTCAATACATTTGTTTTCAGGCGTTAAATTTGGGACATACAGATATGCGGTCTTTAAAGTTTGCAGTCATTTTCTTAGGATATCTAATCCATTCCTTTTATTATTAGTAGTAAGCGTTCTTTCTGTGCTTTTGTAATTACAGTAGTGGTAAATCAAGCCATTCTTTGTCTTTTCTCTCTTTCAAAGGCTATTATGGGTTCTTGGTTGCACTTGTTAGGATTCCACATTTCAGAAAGGAAGATTGCAAGACCTCTTGGCGTCTTTAAAGTCGCCATCCTATATGCAGCCTTCTCATCTTTTTCAGAGTTAATTTGACATGTTTGGCTGCAGGCTTTGGTTTCTTGCAGCATGGTTATGAAAAGTGGTATACATGGTACACATGCACCTTTTTATTCTGAGACTCTTGAAATAGTTTAATTTAGTTGGTACAAAGGATTTCACACACAACTTGAAACCACTCTTTGGTTATAGTCAATTTAATAACATTTAGCACTGCACAGCTATGTCATGTTAACTTCATCACTTTTTGCAGCAAGATCACCTTGTCCATTGTTTACAGGATCTGTCACATTCTACTCGATGCTCTAAATTTTTATTTACTTTATTGAGTGTGTAATTATCACAGATATTTGTAACAAAGATAAAATAACTTGCACCCAATATTCGATCACCCATATACTTCTGTACCCAATTTTCATGCTATGATTGATATATATTTGAATTTGGGTTTAGTCAGCATTTCCATAGCACCTAATATAAAAACAAAATGCTGTGTATGCTAGAAATCTGAAAGAAAAACTGCTGGAAATAGCAGGTCTGGCAGAGAGGAACAGTTAACATTAACTGGTCAATTCTGAAGAAGTCATATTTGACTCAAAAACGTCAACTCTGTCCACAGATGCTGCGTGACTTGTTAAGTATTTCCAGCACTTTGTTTTTACTTCTAATGTACCTAACCAGCTAAACATTTAAGACTGCTCATCTCATGTTTGAAAGTAACTTTTAGTTATTGGCCCCCCCACTACCTAAAGCAAATCTATTCTTTTAATTACTAGTTTTGTTGATCCTGTGTTTTCCTCATGTCCACCCTTGACCCAGCTTTCTGAAATTAACATTCCTCCCTTTGGTTTTATGAAAGTTTTCCTGGCCATTACAATATCGCATTTCAGACACAACCCTTCGTTCTTGTACGTTGATCACTTTAAACTCCTCATCATCTCTCTTGGGTTCATATCTCTATATTTTTCTGAAATTTGCTTTTTCTCCAAGGTTAGCATTAACTACTTGCTCAACATATGCTTAACTTTATTTTTTAACAGAACTTTTTGAGAGTTAAAAGTTTTTGTCTGTTTAGGAAAGTCTTACACCATCTGGAAAGGACAACTAATGAACAAGGGGAGGTTTCTGTGCTTTGGCTTGTTACGATCAGCTACCCAGCCATTTCTGCCATTCAAACTGTAAGTAGCAATGCTTTTATGCATTTTAGTTTTATTTGTTCAATGGAGAAGTTTGTGAATTAACTGGGAGTGACTAGAATGGTGAAGCCTAATTCTGGTCAAAAATAGAGTAGTATTTCACTTTCCTAAGCTGCACTGTTTTTGAAAGGGTTCCTGGAAAGAGAAACTACAAAGCAGTGAAGTGCAAAGATTTTGTAATGGGTGAAGACAGAAGAACTTGCTAATATCCTAGTTCTGGTATGTTAAGTAATTTGTAGCTCTGAAATGTTAATTTTTAAAAAAGTTAAAACCTGTCAAAAATAGTACCTAGAATGGTGTTTTGAGGACACCCTATAATATCAAAATTATATGGTTCTGCAACAATTTATTAAGTCAGTTCAAAATGTGCCACTAAATCCTTTAGGCAATTTGAAGACTTTTACTATAACTACCATTGTACAAAGTGGGTGCACAAAGGTGGGATAATTTAAGTAGAAAAAGCCCTAAGTACTTCAACACAAAGCATACCATGCAGAAAATTGCAGTAATGGTTAAATGAAGCAAAATGGTGAGTGCTAAATAATGGATTGCTTCTGTAATGAGTCACAATGATGCAGCACAGATGGAGGCTGGTTAATTATCTTTTGAATGTTAACTATTTATCTTGTTCCACTGCCTGTTAAAGCAGTGCATTTTAGATCACAACTCACTCTGTAAAGAAAATGTTTCCTCATGTTGCCTCTGGTTCTTTTGCCAATTGCCATAAAAATGTGACCTCTGGTTACCACTTTTCTGCCTCTGGAAATGGTTTCTTTTCATTTACTGGTACTCTCAGAGCCATACGTGATTCTGAATACCTCTATCAAATTTCCTATTAATCTTCTCTTTTTATGGAGACCAAATCCAGCTTCTCCAGTGTCTTTATCTAACTGAAGTCTCTCATCCCTGGTACCATTCCAGCAAATCTCTTCTGCTTCCTTTTCGAAGTCTTGACACCATTCCTAAAGTGTCCAGATTTGAACTCTAGTTGGGGCCTAACCAGTTTCAGGGTTTGGCATAACTTGCTTGCATTTTGTCTTCCATTAGTAAAGCGAAGGATCCCAGTGTTTTAACGCCCTTTTCAACTTGTCCTGCCACCTTCAAGGATTTGTGTACATGTAACCTCAGTTCTCTGTCCCTTCATCTTGTTTAATATTATACAGTTTAGTTTCGATTGCATCTCATTCTTCTAGCAAAATGCATTGCTTCACACTTGTGTTAAATTTCTTTTTTTTAAATTTGTTCATGGAATGTGGGCATTGCTGGAAAGGCCAGTGGTTTTTGCCCATCCCTAATTGCCCTTGAGAGCATTTAAGAGTCAACTACATTTGCTGTGGGTCTAGTCACATGTCGAACAGACCAGGTAAGGATGGCAGGTTTCCTTTCCCAAAGAACATAGGGAACCAGATGGGTTTTTACAACAATCAGTGGTTAGTTTCATAGTCCCATTAGTGAGACCATTTTTCAATTCCAGATTTTTTAATTAATTGAATTTAAATTCCACCAGCTGGCACGGTGAGACTTGAACCCATGACCCCAGACCATAAGCCTGGGCCTCAGAATCACTAGTCCAAAGACATTACCACTGCACCCCTGTCTGTCGTGGGTCTGTCTCCTCGAAGTCTGTTACAATCCTCCTCATTGTTTACTGCATTTAAGCTTTGTATCATCTGAAAACTTCTGAAATTATTCCCTGTAAACCAGGTCTAGGACATTTATAAATGTCAAAAAGAATAGTATCAATCCTGGGGAACACCTTCCTCCGGTCTGAAAAACTGTTCACCACTACTCTCTGCTTTCTGTTCCTTAGCCAATTTTGTATCCAGTGCTTCAATTTTACTAGCAAGCCTATTATGTGTAACTTCTGTCAAAAGCCTTTTAAAAGTCTAAATACATAGCATCAACTGCGCCACCCTCATCAGACCTCCCTTTTACATCATCAAAGAACTCAATCGTTAATCAAGTACCATTTAGCATTAACAAACCTCTGCTGACTTTCATTTGTTAGTCCATACTTTTTTTTTTAAGTGCCAGTAAAATTTGGCCCAGGTTATTGCCTCTGACGTCAACAGTGGGAAATATTTTAAATTGACCAGCCTGTAGTTGCCAGGTTTATCCCCTCCCCTTTTATAAGTGGCGGTTTTAACATTTGCCGTTCCCCAATACTCCGGCACTGCACTCCTATCCAAGGAAAATTGTGGCCAAAGTCTCAGCAGTTTTCACCCTTGCTACTCTCTAATGTATAGGATGCATCCCTTCTGCAATGGGTGACTTTTTTAATTCAAGGACTGCCAACCTTTTAAGTTCCTCCTCTATCTGTTTGTATCCTATCTAATATCTGTGATGCCTCCTCCTTTTGCTGCTACATGGGCAACACTCACTTTGTTAGTGAAGATGGATATAATGTATTCCTTCCATACCGTAACCATGCCCACTGCCTCCTCGAGAATACCTACTTTTTGGCTCCTAATCAAATCCACCATCTCTGATTTATCTTTTTACTATTTGTGTTTATAAAAGATTTGTGTTCCTTTTTATGATAGCTGCTGATTTATTTTGTACTCTTTTCCATCCTATTCCATTTGTTTAGATCTTCTCTGTACTTTCTGTATTCAGCTTGGTTCTCTGCTGTATAATGAACCATACAATTGTCATAAGCCTCCATTTCTGTCACACTCCTAACCTTTTCTATTTAGTCATCCAGGGATCTCTAGTTTTGGATACCCCACCCCTCATGCGAATGTGTCTATTCCTTACTCAAACCACCTTTTGAAGGTCTTACTTCAATGTGGGCATAGACTTCATAGTATGTTCAATTACTGTTGTACTTGATTGTATCTCATCCTTTTCCATTGCTATTCTAAACCTGGTATAATGATTATTCTCCTAATGTTCTCACTGAAACATGTCCCACTTCATTTCCCAGGATTGGATCCGGTACTACTTCCCCATTGGGCTGGAAATACACAGATTGAGAAAGTTCACTTGTACCCATTTCAGGAATTCCTCCTCCTCTTTGCCCTTTACACTGTTACTTACTATAACTATATTAAGCTAATTAATGTTCCCTTTATCACGACTCTTAATACTTGCATCTTTCTGTAATTTTCCTACAAATTTGCTCTTTTATCTCCTTCCCACTGTATTGTGGCCTGTATAATATGTAGTTGTGCAGTAGCTCCTCTTAGTTCTAACTCCTCAGTTCTAACCAAATAAACTTTGTCTTTGACCGCTCAACTATATTATTTCCCTCCAGCACTACAATTGTTTTTTAAATCAATACTGTCCTTCTCTTTCCTTCCTGAATACCTTGTAACCAGGAATATTAAGTTGCCGATTTTCTGTCCTTTGAGCCAAGTCTGCTGTTGCTAATGTTTCATATTCCCACATGGCGAATTGTGCCTGCAGTTCACCATCCTTGCTTACCATTACTACCTTTCATTCCCAGACAGACAGGACATGCTATGATAAATGCCAAATGTTATCTTGAAACTGACAATGTTGGATCTTAATCACTTTTCACAGCCTTGAATGTTGACACTATATACAACCAAATTTAAAGTGATTATCCTTTTATGCTTGTTGTGGTCTGTGTTTATAATGAAGAACTTGTTAGAACATAGTATTTAACTGTTAAACTGGGATAATTTCCATTAATGTAGAACCAAATGGTTAAATGTTTTGTGCTGATTAATTTAATTAAATGGGGCAACTGATATTTATGCAGATATCACTGTAGTTGAATTTGTAGGTTGTGCTTTTTACCAAGTAGATCCTCTTTCTTTTTTAAGGCCTGAAAAACTTGACATTGCAACAGTTATGAGTGTTGATAGCTTAAAAAACAAAGTACCAATGACAGTGTTCCGGAAAGCAACTTTCTCAGGGACAAGAGAAGGTGAGAGCTTAGTCTGTGATTAACCATTTTATTGACCTTTTATATTGTTAGAATTTACTCTCCTGCCTTTTGTGGATTGCATATCACTCAAGTAAATAACTTGAGCTGATGTGGCAACACAGCTGTATTTCTAGACAGTCGCCAGCTCCTCAGTGTGCTGTCTGTTGCTGTGTAATTGGAAGTGGAGAGGGAGAGGATAGCTAACCAATGTCTATTTCTTGCTTTTCCCGTTCAAACGCTGCCGGAGTGAAAACTTACATGTTTGCTTTTTCCCTCTCTTCCTCTCCCCTTTTTCCCCACTCAAAGCAACCCACAATGCAGGCACTTCAAATTGCCTGCTTTCCTTGAAGTGAATTCACTTGTAAATGTGTCTCATTTATTAAAATGTCAGGCTAATAAGTTCTGCTAAATGATGTTTAGAGTCAGTTTATTTGTTTTCTCCAGCACTGAAGAATGGATTGTATTATAGCTTGTATGAGTTTGTGGAACAAGGAAAAACAGGAAGCAATTTGGAGTCTCTGCTTCATAAACTGGAAGAGGAAAAACTAGTGAGTTACAAATTAAATCATTCACCAAACCTCAAGTGCGGAATTCTTTTCAGTAATTCCATTGAATAAAATGCAACCATCATTTGTAAATGTTTGCATCTTGCCTAGAGAGTGACCATAATGATTGAAGCTCAGCTCATTTTGGTTAGTTCTTTCAGCTCAAGCATGCCTGCTCTTCAGTTAACAAACTGAAGATTAATGCTTAAAAGTGTTATGCATGTTTGCTGTTGTTCCTGCTCATGTACTTGCATGCCCAGCACCCTGGCATTATCACTTTCTCACACCTGCCAGCCCCAGCTCCATTTCCCTTGGGCCAATCCCCTTTTGTTCGTATTTGTAGCACTTTAAAGATTTAATATCTTTATGCATAGGTTCTCATCAAACCGTTGGGTGATCGAGGATTTCTGCTTTTATTTTCTCCATTAGAGATGGTGGATAACGGTAAGTGTGATTGCTCAGATTTCTATTAACTATTTTAACTGAATTTGAATTTTTTAAACTTTAGTACAGCTACAGTATTTCATAATTCTCATTTATGAATGTATTTTTTTTAAATCAGGTTCTCCAAGCTCAAAGCCCAAGTTTCTTCAAGCATTATTTTTGTTTCCAGAGTCTAGATTGATTGGTGGTAAGTTAATTCAGTATGGAGTAGTGGCAAATAAGTCCAGAAGCAATTTATACTATGAATATGATAAGTTAAGTCCTGTTAAATATGCATGCTGGTTATAATAAATTATTTGAGTGATATCATACTCAGAACCTACTTTAGTCATCTTTGCATTTTACTCTGTTATCACCATGTCAATGAAAGTAGAAGTTCCGTGGTAGCGTGTAGATGGGCTGAATGCAACAGCAGTAATTGCTTGGCCTGTCTCAGGGAATTAATAGGTGAAAATGCTTCCCTTTAATTATATTTTAGATCACCTTTATCCAATTAAACAAATGAGGACAGTTCCCATGTTGCACTGTAAATTGACATGCATCTTAAAACTATCTTTTCAATGTAAATATTGCTTCACTTAAGTTTTTAAGCAGGCAGTGTAAAGCGCAATTTTTTTTAAAAAGCATAATAAAATTTGACACCTTTGTTGCGAAAATTGTTTCAAAAGCATTATAAATTTGGAGAAATTGTCCTCAAATTTTCTTTTCCTTTCTTCAGTCCTGCATTTTTAACCTGTTAGTCTGTTATGTAAATGTGCCTAATAAGTTGGTGGCTGTTTGTGTTCCTTTTGTAGATGAGATCAAGAGAAATGCCGAATCTGTGTCAACTGTATACAGTGATCCAGAGGTTATGCCGCAGTTATCCAAGTTTATACCTGCACTGTACTTTGCTCTGGATAAAATTCGAAAAGAGCTGCCTGGTAGCTTAAAGAATTCAACCATGGATGCTGCATTTGAAAATAATGTAATTGGTTACCTGAAGAATTCCCAAGGAAAAGAGTCTTGTGCTGAAAATGGAAAGCCTAGTCAATTTATCATTCCCACTTACGAGGAGAAAAGGTTCTCTTCAACCAGGCAAAAGAGATCAAATTTATCAAGAATCTTGCGCTCTTACTTTTTTCACCCTCTTCGGTATCAGTTTGAAGTTTCCAAAGCTAGAGAAGTGTTAGACCAATATCCAATTTCTGATACCGAGTTGCTCAGCTCCCCTGCCGCATGTGCTGCAGAGGAACAGAAATTTGAGAATCCAGTTCCAGAGATCGCTGCTCAGGAACCAGTGGATCCTCAAACGAGTAGCATCATAGCTGATGGTAACTTTGTGATGCCTTCTGATAATATGGCTGATTATGATCCTGATAAAATCCAAGAGCTCATTGACTTGATATACAGCAGGAAAAGGCATGGCCCAGGGGAAGCTAGTGTAATGAATATTGAAGGACTTGCACATTGTATATCTGACAAAAATAACCTTGGATTGAAGAGGAAGTTAGAATCTGTTTCTGAGAGGAGCCACAAGCATATGAAGACAACTCAAGGTAATAGACCACAGCATTTAATTTAAATAGTATTTAATATTAAACTTCATACAATAGTACGGGTAATATGGTGGGTTAAATGACTTTTCACTTTTGGGCAGAGAGTTAACTTGAATGTAACCCTAACCAGTGAGATGAAAATTCTCTTCCCTGATGAAGGATTCTGTTTGAAATGGGTTTGGCTACTTTCAAAGCCAGTTACTTAAGATATGTGAGGACAAAAAGCACCCGCTTGACATGAGTTAGCTGTGACTTGGTATTGTGATGCATAAGGACCATGTACATACAAAAAAAAAATACTGTATATACTTCAGATTTCTACCAAACTGCCAGTTTAAGTGAGCTGAACTAGCATTGATTGAAGGGTCACTAACCTGAGCTCCTTAAATGTAGAGTACATTGTCCTACATGGGAAAACTTACTACTGCAGTGCCAGCATTTTTGTTGGAAGTTGGGACAGATTTTGTTTTTCTCCAATAGGATTCTTGGTTTTTCTCTTCACCTTATTGTATAGACATGATTATTCATATAGTATTCATTCACCAAGTGTGATGGAGCTAATGGACTGAGTGAAGTGGAACAATCTTAAGATTTACTTGGTGTTTTATTCAAGAAAGGCAGGTGGTGAAGGATAAAACTGGACTTCGTAAGCTTTTATTTGCAGAGATGAAAATTGCAAACATGCACCTCCAAACCCAACAGTTTGTCTACTTCTATAGGAGCAGACATAAATGAATTTCCAGTTAATGCCCACTATTGGCATATAATTAATGAATATGCAATTAATGCACGGCTCTTTTTTTTTTAAAAAGGTAATCTCTTTGCAGGGTCAGTGGCAGTGGATGAATCAAGGTTACCTGATCAAGCTCCTCAAGTAATAAATGGGCTTGGCTTCAATGAAACCGACATAAGGCAACGTGAACCTGCCACGACGTTGGCTCCAGATACTGACAAACTGGTTGGCTTGTTGCTTGAAGTATTTAAATCTTCCACTTGTCAGAGTTCTGACTCAGTTTCATTAAACCAGGAAATAAGGTTGCCGGTTTGCTCCAGTGGTGATAATCTACAAAGCAACAATGTGGGTTTTTGCTGGGACCAAAGTAATGCTTTGATTAATGAGAAATCACAACTGAATCAGAAAAGCATTGATGACCACACCCCACACAATGAACCAACAAAACAAGAGCACTCCCAGGAAAGCTTTGTACCTGGCCTCGAGCAAGAAAGTCCAAGATTATGTGGAAGTAGTTCTGGTTTAGCATATGTTGATGACATTCATTTCAGAGTAAAAACAATTGACCAGCCTTCTGGAGAACATGCATTACAGTACAATTTGAGGGAAGAATACCCAGAGGTAAGGACTGCCTATTCCATGTTTCTGTAGCTGCCTACTGCTTGGAAATTTATAAAGTAGGGAATGAGTTCAATGACCTGGATTTTGCAGTCAACTGCAAAGCAAGGGTGTTCATTGCTAACCTCCAAGGAGGCTGCCCACAAAGATCTAGCAATCTCTGTGCTGGGGTTTTCTGCTTTATTGACAGCAGATAAAATCTGGTGACAAGTCAAGGGGATTTTTTGGTGTGGAGAAACAGTAATGTCAGCAAGCAGATAGAGGGCAATCGCAATGACATATTCACACAGGAATCTAGGAAGTTAAAACCATTGAATCCCTTTACTTTTAATTTAAATTTTTAGATTGTGAAATAAGTGGCAACGATTGGATTAAAATGGAAGCTAAAATAGTGAAAATGTTTAATTTTTTTTAAATTGAATTTTTTATGGTGGAGAAATTTGATGTTCCAGAAATAAATAGGTTTTCTCAGCCTATTAGTGTGTTTAGCAGTAATTGTGAAGTTAAAAGCACAATTACAACTCATTCAGCAAAGTGTAACTTTTTCAAGGGTTTTTCCAGCAAGATTGACAGTGTTAAAGAGGTGGACATTTCATGATTACAATGGTGATTGTAGTCTGTGGGATCCTTGACAGTGCATCCTTGGAGAAGCATAGACTCACTGATAGTAACTTCTGGGTTTCTTCCTTCAACTGCGCATGTGCAAACTCCTGAAGTTGCTGTCAGTTTCAGTGGAATAATGATTGCGAATGGATTTTGCCAAAATCCATGTCATTCTATATGAAAGGAAGATCTAATTTATAATGGGATTTTCAGAATGGTAGGGTTGTAATTTATAAATTGGTACTAATTTGAGACAGTGTGAGGTGAGAAAAGGAGCAAATGCAGTTGTATCTCATTCTATTTGTTTGATTTTAGTGCTTCAAATCACTGCCACCACTGACAGACCAGTAACCAACGTGTACATGGTCCCTAACATCATACAGATCAACAATCATCATCTTCCAGACACACTAGATGCCAACTTTCAGAGCCATTGTACATGTGAGCCAGACTTGATACTGGGTTACGTGTTCTCCACAGTCCTAACATTTGTACAAACTTGCAAATCATTCCCCAATATCATCTGTGTCATTAATAATAGATGGTAAACAGCAAAGGCTTTAACACTGCGAACTGATTTCCAAGCAGATCCAACTTTCTGCCCGTAGAATGCAGCCAATTAATCCATTCTATCAGCTTTTGAGTTATTCTACAAGATTGATAATGCCTTGGGATTTGCTGCCTATGAGAGTGGAGATGATGAATGATTTCATAAGGAAAGTGGATGGGCACTTGAGTGAAATAAACTTACATGACTATGGGATTAGAGGGGGTAATAGGGCAGATTGAAATGCTGTACACAGATGCAGCATGGACTCGCGTGAATGGACTCCTCTGTTGTAATGATACTTATGATTCTATCTTGTGGCATAACCTATTCCAAGGTACCTTTTTTATAACATGTTTTATGAAAATTCAGTTAGATAATGTGGCTACCCTGATGCATCAACCTAGTAATGAATTCAAAACATTCACTCGAGTAGGACTGTCTTTTCCGTAAGCAGTGTTGGGTGCCCTAAATGATGACTGCACTGTCAGGGTGATCATACAGAGAATTTCATGATCCCTTCAGGAATCATTCTTGAAGGCAAACCAATAGCGCCCCAGTACTAATGCCTTGTCTCCCTTGGGTGAATGTCCTTTTGACCAGCAGTTTGATTTGTTTGAAAGTTTAAGATGGTATCCTCACCCATGATAACATCTATGATTGTAAACAGCACAACTGTCTGATAGGTGAGTGTTGTCTTCAATACAAATGGCTAATGCAAAATAGTTATTTAACATTTCTTATCATTTCCTGGGAATTCATTCCGTCCTGTATCTGGGTACGTTCAGTAGCCCTGTACAGTCTTTACAAAACATAAGTCTGTTAATGTAGCTAAAAAAGCTTTTTACCCATGCTATTGCTGTCTACTATCCTCTTCTTCAGTGACTTAGTTGGTCCAATCGCAGTTTTATTTTCTTTAAATGGTGCGCAATGTGTATGTTCCTGAGAACTACATATTTTAATCTACGAAAATGCTTTTTAATGTCTAATTTGCCTTGTAATTTACCAGTCAGGCACCTTGGCTTTGTCTTTACATGTGCCTTTGTTACTAATGCGCGCATTAGTAGAAATTACTGTATATGATTAGTGTTGGATAATTAGTCTGACATGCAATAAATTGAGAATAAATTATGGGATCTTTTCATGCCCGCAATTATTTACGGTCTTATTTTGGATTACTACTTCAAACCTTCTGCAGAAAGCTGAGCTGCTAAATTGCAGAATGGAATCTTCAACTCATCTAGAAAAGAATAAACTCTCCCACAGAACAGTAAAAATGTATTAATGTGATGTCAACTTTAATCCAGATTAGTGAATTTGTTCTAATGCTCATCGTCTCTTGCTAAGGAGCAGAGTTTGGGAAGTGTAGGCAGTGCTGAAAGTTGTAGTCCATGTACAAATGCCTCCCTTGAACAGCTGTACAGCAAGAAGATGACCACCTCCGATTGTCCAAGTGATAGTGAAATTAACTGGAAACTTATTCCCATAACTGGTAAGACATTGTCTAATTGATATTTGAGAAACACTGTATAGTCATTGTGTTTGTGGTGTCATACTTCAATGTATTAAATGCTTAATGTCAGGGAGGGGAATTAGATTTTTCAAGAATTCTCTTTCCTCCCAGGTTTCCACACTTTTTGATTATCCTGTGAACCTTCTTACTTAATAACAATTTTTCTCATCTCCCTTCATGAAGATAGTTAACTCCTTGAGACTGACAAGATTGTAAGAATTAATATAATCTTTCTGGTGATAAAAAATAATGTTTCAGCATCATATGATGGAACTCATTGCTTTGAGTTGTTTAAAGGAGTTGAGATGAAGATAATGTACTCCTTTGACTGTAACTGGATTATCAATAATTACACACTGCCATGCTGCATGCCATTACGGCTTTCTTTAAAATTTACTGGAGTTGTACTACTGCAAAGGTTTTGAGCAAATGAGAAGGTTCTTGGATCCTGAAGGAATTAATTTAGAACTCCTAATGAAACATTGACACCCGTTCAAAGCACAGATGCTGTCTCTTATTCCAGCTTATATTCATTGGGATGTTGATTTTAAAATTATAGTCTGTGCTATTGGTGTTCTGATTGAATAACAGTGATTAACATCAAATCTTAAGACACCTGGTGTGTCTAGTTTATAGAATGTGCGATAATAGTTGTCTTCGTTTGTAGATATGAAATCACGGATTGAACAACTGTTCTATTTACCACCAGAGGATTCATGTCCTGATGATCCACGGGTCATAAATCGACAGTCGAACATTAATCATTATCAGTCGCCTTCAGACTCTGGCACTGGACTAGGCAACATTTTTAAGGATTTCCAGCAGTATTTTGCACCTTATGAGACCAATGGCCATCTGTTTGATTTGAAAGGTGATTCAGCTTCAGCAATTGAAAATACTGTTCTGTTGGAGTACAGCAAATTCTCAGACAAAATGAAGCAATTGCTTAAGAAGGAAAAGGTCCGATATGGTCCTGACAACAAACGGCCAATATTTTATTCTCCACGAAAGGTTCTGGCACTTTCCAGGTATTCAAATGCCCAGTCACACCAAGTCTCTGTGCAAAGTTATATCAATAAATTACGCAAGAGGATGAACTGTGTAATTGCTGATGCATGTTCTGGTCTGTCTCATACAAATTTGAATCTTTATCCATCACCGCCTCCAGAACTACTAGTTCAGAGGATACAAGAAGAGATTGTAACCTGCAGTAGAGTCGTACAGGAGCCATTCCTATCCACCGGTTCTCAATTAAATACATTAGTGTGTACAACAGAAGAGTCTAACCACTGTGACAACTCTGTGTATGAAGAACCGATTCCTTGTGAAAAGCCTCGGGGATCTGAAAAGGATTCAAAAACTGGTGCTTCCCTGTCTGAGAGTATAGTGCAATCAGAAACATCTGGACAAACTTTGAGCTCAGTCAATGATTCAGATTCCATAGCTGCGGTAGGGGAGGACAAAAGCTTATCACCAGAGCAAATCCCAAGCTTTGGGAACCAGCAGGAGATGGTGCATCCATTGCAAGAAACCACTGGAACTGTCGGACTTCCTGGAACACAGCCGTGTTTAACCAACTTAATTCAGCAGTTAAATCCCGAAGTTTTTTGCAGCTTAGTTGAAATTATTAAGGATGTTCAGAAGAACACGGTGAAGTTTTACATTTATGAAGTGGAGAAGACTTCTGTCTGTGCAGAAATAAAGGTACAATGACACTCATAATGTCAAATTAAACTCAAATTGGTTTTCTCATGTTTTCAATAAACGGGTTAACCAAATGTTGACTATCTTAAAAGAATTTTAGGTCACCTTGTGTTTCATAAGAATTTGTCTCCATTTCTATCATGGGTGTACAGAGTTGTACAAAGCCTTGGCCTAACCCCATCTGGAGTACTGCAGTTAGTTTTGGGCACAACATCTCAGAAGGGGGTATTGTGCACGCTCACTCAAATGATACCAGCAGTTAAAGGGTTAAGTTATAAGGAGTGGTTGCACATATTTGATTTATATCTCCATAAAATGGCAAATTGTATTTATAGAGATCCTTTAACGTAATGAAGTGTTTCAACGTGCTTCACAGAAGCAATGCAAAACAAAATTTGACACTGAGCTAAATGAGGCCAAAAGTTGGCCAAAGAGGAAGTTATAAGAAGCATCGTAAAGGAGGAAAGAGAGAAGCAGAAAGGTTTATGAGGGAATTTTTGAGCTTGGGGCCTAGACAGCCAAAGACAAGGCTACCATGGCAGAGCAGTTAAAATAAAAGCCTAGGGTGCTTTATGCTTTGTTATCTGCTCTTTCAACCTTCAATGCCACCTTCAATGACTTAACGTCCATGTACACTCCCTCTGCTCCTGCATCCTGTGGTCAAAGCTTGGTTTTTTGAGTGGGGTGTGATAATTGCAGGTTTAAGGGATAGAGGGGCTGTAACTGAAGAGTGAATTGTTCAACAATATCAGCCAAAATGGGGTCCAAAAAGGGAAGTTTGGATTGTCAGCAGTTTAGTTGGAATATGGTCGAAGGAGCAGAAGGTAACGAGATAAGGTTGGGAATTGGGGGAATCTAGAGAAAGGTTGGGCTCGGGATTAGGGTATGGGGGAGCTTTAGAGGAAGTTTGACCTGGTGATGATGTGGAAGATAGGGAAGCAGAAGAGGCAGTTGATTGTTTGGCCTTAGAGGTGAAAGTGGAAGAGATGGGGACAGAAGGGTTTAAGACGACTATTTACAATAGAGAAAAGAAGCTGGGGGTTATCTTTGCATTCCAAGATGATCCTGGAATAGTGACCGGTTTTAGGAGATGGAAGTAAGACCTGGTGGTGCTTTGTGCTCTAACCAGATCTGGTGGTGAATGACTAAACCAGTTGTTTGCCATATCCATTCAAGTTTCCATCACTTGGACTTGAGGGAGAGGAAAGTAGGGCCATAATGGGGAACAACCAGGATGAGTGAGGGTAATAGTTTTCATTGGGGACTCTGGCATCAAAGGTGGAGATGAGGGTGTGGTTCTGCAAATCAGTAGTTGCAGAAATGTTGTAGAGTGGAGGGCCAAAAGCTAGACAGTTGGGATTTTGGAAGTGTAGTTATACCTGATTTGAGGGATAGTTTCTTTTCCCCCCCTGGATTGGACATAGAAAGTGATAGGTTTGGGGCATGCAATGGGTATGTGGGTAGAGTGATACAAAGAAGTGATCAAAGATGGCTTTACCTTTGATGTGATGGGAGTAGCAAGACCACGTGAGATGGCAAGGCTAAGTAACGGCTGTGGATTGGGGAGTGTACATGGAGATTTAGGGAGGATAAGAAGGCAGTGAATTCTGGTGAGAGAGCATGATGAGTTGAGATGGGGGTTGAAACCACAGAAAATGAAGTTGTTGTTCGGTGCAGAGACTAGGAACAAAACAGTGAAGATATCTCAAAAATTTTATTGTATTTGGGTAGTAGAGAATGAGGATTTTAAATGAAAGGTGAGGGCTGTGGAATAAGGACCCACTGGTTTAGATAGTTGAGGGGTGGTTTAATTAACATGTCAAAATCACGAACGGATTTGATAGGATATGGAGAAACTATTTCCTTTGGATTCCGGGAAGAAAGGAGACTATCTTAAAATTAGAACTCGGCCATTCAGGAGTGAAATTGGGAAGTACTTTTCCCATGCAGTGGATGATGGAAATCTATTCTCTCCCCGAAAAGTCTGGATTCGGGGTCGTTGGAAATTTAAAATTGATGGATTTTTAGTCGTACGGATATGAAGAGATATGGAACCAAGATGGGTAAGTGGAGTTAAGATAACTAAATAGCCATGATCTAATTGAATGGCAGAATAGGCTAGAGGGGCTGAATGATCTACAAATGTTCATTGGAAGCATTTACTGCATAAAGAGTCTATATAAATACAGGTTCATATTTCCAAATACTGTACATAAGCAGGGTAGACCACATGGACCTTTTGGTCTGTTCCACCATTATGTATGATCATGGCTAATGTTCTACCAATTCTAATTGTACTTTGGGTTTTTCAAAGTTGAAATGGATATGGTATGGAAATACACTGAAATCTTACTGTTAACACTGACTCTTATCTCACTGAGCAAAAAAGCAATTTGCACCATTGTTTCACATTGCTGCTCCATGTAATGGGCTAACTATATCCATTGAAACTTAGAATTGAGGTTGGTTGATTGGCAGATTCACAAGATGGGCAGTCCTGCAACTTGCATCTGCTAAAAACGTTAGTGGGAAGCAGCTGACCTTCCTCCCCTGGGCTGGTTATTCTAGTTTAATTTATTTAATTCAAGTTACTAGCTGTTCTCATAACATAGTAATACCTCTTGAAATACCCAATATTCTTTAAAAATTTGTCTAAAATCACCTTGTATTTCTGTGTTTAGCAAATAGGTTAGTTGCACTGAAACATAACATTCCTGCAACTACAAGTGATGTTTCTGCAAACTATCTCAATCTGCTGATGTGATATTGTGATGCACTGACCTCCTGTACTGTTAAGTAGTGGAAATTATATCCTTCCCCCTCAAACTTTTGGTCTTCTCCAAGCTCTCTGGGCAATGCTGGGACATACAAAGTCTTTCCTGGAGAGAACCAATGGGGAGCCTGTAAATAACTCGAGCTCTAACACCTATTTGTCCTCATTTGGGGAATGAGTGTTGAAGTTGGAAGAAAATTGAGGAATTTCGGTCACCAAAATGACATGAAAGGGGAAATAAGTTGCCTCATGCATGCTCCATCTTGAATTTATTGATTGAGAATGTTCTTGTTCTGTTTTTATAACCGTATCATTAGACCTGTTCGTGCTTTTTGTGATTTTTTTATGTACATAGGAGTAGGGAAATTATAACATTCTAATGTTTTGCAAAATGTTCACTTTTTAAAGTCAGTGTGCTTATTATTGTAATTAGCTGACATTAGTAAATTGGACTTCTCACATCTCCTTACCAATGGTATCTGCAGTCAATGTGAACAATACAGAACACCTGGTGTTAGTAAAAGACCACTTTGAGCATAGAGAAAGTGGAAGAATATGCTCACAAGATTTGTTTGTATTGGAATTTCGCTTTAAGGTTTTCTGAATTGTGACACAATGTGAATAACTCTTTAATTCTGAATCATTCAGGAATATTTGACTGGATTGGGTAATAAGGAGTGTCATCCAGAGGAGTTTTTGAAAAAAAAAGATGGTTCGATGGATAAATTACTGATTATAATTCAAAATGAAGACATTGCATCTCACATTCACAAGGTGAAGGCATCCCTTTTCAAAAATCTTTTTGCATTCAATGGTATTTTCTACTCCACTGAAGAAGTGCAACCAGATGTAAATTGTGATCACTTATCTAGGAAGGTTTTCATTACACAAAAATGAAATACTGGGAAGTTCCATGTTTTATATTTTCATATTTCTACATAAGTAATTTACTGTTCTGAGGTATTGAATTTATTGCAGAAAGTCTCCTTCGTCATTTATGTAAATGCCATGCTTGTGATGTACATTATGATGAAAATGAAACATCTGTTTCTTTAATGAGTAGAAAATTTGAATGGAACTTCCCGGACTCGATGAACAGACTGGCTTTGTTGGCATACATTTCTAAAGAACTCTTGTAGTGTGTGTAGTCTGAGGGAGGTGTGTTTGTTTGAGCACACTTTTTTTTAGGTAATAGAGTTTAGCACTGATGTAAAGAAGCTTCTGTTTCACACAGGTGCTATATTTGCACAGTGTTAGCCCAAAGATAATGCTCAGCTTGCAGTAACTCTCATTCACATTGTCCCAGTGTCTGTTCAGTCCCTGATACCAAACTTAGGCTGCATTTACATAACTAAGGTTATTTCAAATTTGCTTTCAGGTTTGTGTTAATATGGAAGTATTCATGCTTGTTTCTGAGAGGTACTTTTTATTTAAAGCATTTAATTTAATTGCAGGTCCCATCCTTGATATCTTTAAAGAAGTTGTCTCGTGTCAGTTTTGCTGGAGTGGATAGCTTGGATGATGTACAGAATCACACATACAATGAGCTATTTGTGTCTGGTGGATTTATGGTGTCAGATGAAACCGTCCTGAATCCAGAGTGTATTACTGTTGGTAAGTTGGTCTGCTACAGCTCAATGTTTACTGACAATTTTAATCACTGAATTTTATTATGTTGAGCAGGATTGCAATATAGGACTCTGAAGTAGAGTCATACAGACTTGAAACGTTAACTGTGTTTCTCCCCTCCACAGATGCTGCCAGACCTGTTGAGCTTTTCCAATGTTCTTGTTTTTATTGCACTATAGTATTGTCTGATAAGAGGTTAGGTAATAGTTTTAAGTTAGATAGTAAAGAATTATGCTGTCTTCTAAAGGCTTCAGCTTGCAGGGCAAATAATGAAATTGACAAAGAAAAGTTTGAAAATGAATGATGTGGTTCATTGCCTCCCTGTGTCACTCTCCTTCCCTCTGCATCCCCAGCTTTCAAAGTCCTAGATGACATGGCTTGAAAACCTGAATCCTCTCACTCTGCTGTGCTACGCTGACATTTTAGCATGTTTCTCTGTGGCAATCCCAAATACCTTGTTTTAGTTGCAGAAGTATTATTATACTTTGTTTAACAATACAAAACATTTTTTCCAGAAAAACTTCAGGTATTTCTAGAATTTCTTAAAGATTTGAGCACTCCTGAAAGCAAGTGGGTCTGGAAAGTTCACTGCAAAATATACAAAAAGTTGAAGGAGCTGGCAAGGTCAGTGTGTTGTGTCTTAGTTCATACTGTTGAACAATAACAAATCGACTTTACTCCATTTAAATTACCATAGTTGAATATTGATTAAATTTGACTCTTTTATTGCACAGGCCATGTGCATCATTGAAATTTGTTATGTAAACGTTTCCAGTAGTTTTCCTGTTCCCAGGCTGACCCATTCCTGCCTGTGTGGGCCAACTCTTCCTCCTGACTTCCAATTTGAACAAGTTGCCCAGCCTCTGTCGTAAGCCAGATAGTCCTTCATGGCCTCTCTTGGACCATAAGCAGCACAGCACCATTTCTTGGCCTTTGCTAGGAATTGACTTTTGAAAAATAAGTGGACAGGGCTCCCCCAGGGTATTGGAGAAAGAGCCCCGGTAATCTTTTTTAATAGGACTTTACTGAATGTTCCGGAGAGGCATGTTAGGCAATCCTACGGGTTCCAGTAAAGACTTGGAAGCCACTTCTGAATTATAAAAGGGAAGCTGTTCTCCTGTGGTAGAAATCCTTGTTACTTAAACAACAGAAGCTTAAGTAAAAAGTTCTTGCCTATATCTGCAACTGCAAGATAATTTAATATTCTTGCTTTCCCTCCTAATACCTTCACATCTGCATTCTCCTTCATTTTCTCCTATTCTTACCTTAAACACCTGCCCATCCCGGCCTGTGTTTCTCTTCTTGCCTTTTCCCTGCTCCCTACCATGCCTACTTTAATCTTTGACTGTTACCCCTGGTTCACTCTCATAAAATTCAGCCTTTGGGTTCTTATGTTCTTGGGTTGGATCCCTCTCTAACCTGTGAGGCATACACAACCTACCAGCCTGTAACCACTAGTCAGATGTCTTAAACACCATGCCTTGCACCGCTATCACCAACTACCTCCCAACCTAAAGGACACTATGAAACAGGAAAATATTTTTAAAATGCATTAAAATAACCAAAGTAAGATGTACAGTCAGTAGAGGAAATAAAGAAGCTTCAAAATAGAAACTTGTACGAGAGCAAATGTATCTTCTGCACAATGGTTGCGAGATCCATTGTGTTAAAATAATTTGATATAAAGTAGAAGAAAATTGTTATATATAATCAAGCAAATTTGAATACAAAACTGGCTACGTAAATAAATAACTTTCCCAATTAACATATAATTGCTACTGTTCAGGAAAGGTGATTGACATGACATCTTTTCTTCTAAGGTCAGACTGTTTAACTTGTGATATAGTGCCGAATTATGGGTATAAAAGTAAAAATTACCAAACACCAAATGGGACTGGAGATTTTTAAATAAATGTTTTCACCCTTGTGGATGTATAGAACACAACAATGAAACTGAAGATTTTCAATGGTGCACATGGAGGTGCCATCATTAGAGTCTACTGTCAGTATAAATATAATGTCCTTCATGTTTACTTGTTAGTGTGAACTGATTCAGTGTGATCAAACTATGGTGATACTTAGTAGTGTTTTTACTAGGTATTGTGAATAATGGAGCTATTTTTGCTTACTTATTATTACAGAACAAATACAGCAGCCTTCAATATTCTATCACTTGTGAATAAGTATCAGAAATGTAATTTAGTAGAAGTTCTATCTTACCATGACTGTGACTCCAGATCACGGAACACTATTGAATTAGATTGTTTAGTCAAACTTCAAGCTCAGACAATACAGCACAGACATGCAGTGTTCCTGACTGGTAAGCATTAAGCCCCAGCTATAATTTTTTACCTTTTGTACAAATAGAGTGTTATTAATATAGTTTATTAATATAATTTGGTATTTTTCAGAGAAAAATATGGAGCCTCTTTCTAATTACTCAGAGTGTGGAGTGGTCGTGACCAGTATTGATGATCTTGTGAAAAACTTCAAAAACCTTATTGGCTACCATAGTTCAAGCATGGAAGATAAACAGCTGTTAGGATTAGGATCTCAAGATGGCCTGCAAGGCAAGTGAAATGTACTGGAACATCTATTTTAATACTACAGGAAATTGAATGAAATTTCACAAGATTAATGCTCGAACCTGTATTCTAATCTGCATAAATGACCTGAATTTAAATTGCTTGAGTTTACTGAAGACAAAAGTAAGGAAAGCCATAGACCTGATGCAAGGCAAAGATTTACAATGGTTGTGAAATTGAGTAATTGTGTAGTGCGTTTTCGGGTGAAAAGTGACAAGTAGTATACAATAAATTAAATTCAAGTTATATCAATTATATTGGAAAATACCTGGGAATGCTGGGAACATTGTTCTCAATGAATTATATGGAAAATTACTTTGAAAGCTAAAAGGTATTTCATTAGTCATATAGCACTTAGTATGTTCAGCTTTGATCAGCATGCCACAAAAGCATGTGCTTTAATTAGAATGGAGAAAAAGTAAGACATATCCTGCACAAATGAGGAAAGTTTAGAAAAGATGAGTTTAATATCCTGGATACAGTTAATCTCAAAACATTACATCATACAATTTATAAAATAGAGCATTTATCTGCAAAACCAAAAGTTTGGTCCCAGCAGAATGAAGCTGCTGAAGCTTAAAAACTGTCTGGAAATTTTTTCCCCCTTTAGTTTAAGAGCGTAACCCTAAACCAGAGAAGACTTTCTTGGAATTGTTTCTGTTTAAATGGTACTTGTTTCCTAATTGAGGCAATTGCCTTGGAGTTCTGAGCCTCAACAGGCAACAGAGCTAAAACAACCAACATGATTGCTGAAACAGTCTTGAGACTGTTTTGTATCCTCCCATGTCTATCACAATCAATAGAGTAAACAGGTTCATGTTCCCATAATTAATAGCCCTGTAAACTCAGGCAAAGCCAATTTCTGTAATGTGGAAGTGTGGAACTGGTTCTGTTTACTTGCATTCGACTTTTAATACAGAAAGCAGTATACCCGTAGAGCGGCAGGATGCACACACAAGAAATTTTAATATCTGGCTCAGTTAGGTTCTAGTGGTATTGGCATATCCTATTAAAATTGAAGTTTCCCAGTAAATGTTGTAATTCTGTTTTAAAGTGGTACTGATTTAACCCCTTTACAGTTGTTCAAATTTTTTTCTAAATAATTTGACATGTTTTCATCAGTAATTTCTACTGGCTAGGTACATTTTCTTCTAAGTCATTGGAATTGACAGAAGTGGAAAGTGTTGATGCGGAAAACTTGGGAAGAAGTGAAGGAAACAATGAAGAGGAGGATATGTCATTGGATTCTGAAGATAATTCACCACAGATAGAAATCTGTAGTAAGAAACCTGAAGATCTGAATATTGCTAATAACTCTCAAACTGAGGTACAGGGAGCAAAAGGAACACTGAGCCATTCAGAGGAGTCCTTACAGCAGGCATCAGGTGATGTTCAAATCACCCCCTCAATGGATGTAACTTCTGAACTGACTTCAAACAATGTTCCTGCTTCCACTTTGCAATTGGTCAAAGGAGATAAAGATTCAGAAGGAGTAGAAGGATTTACATACAACAGTAGTCCGTTCTACTCTCATTCACAAATAGAATCAGACTATAGGAACTTTAATGTAATTACTCATCAAAGTTTCCTAACAAGTGGAATTGGGCAATCATACATTCCTCCTCTGAGCCAGAATAGTCAAGACACCAGTAGTTATTTTTCATCTGGATACAATCAAAACTTACCATATAAAAATAACTGGAAAAATTCCTGGAATGCTGGTAGTGCATCAAGCCTGTCTTACCAGCAGCAGCAGCATAAACAACATCAGCAGCGCTATCACTAAATTCCAATTTGTACTATCTTTCATGGAGAACTTCGGAAACTTATGAAGGTGCTAACATTTGAAACGTACCTAGTTCATGTTTCCAGACACCAGTGTATTTCTGGATTTGTTCCTCATCTTTTGTTTGGTGCTGAAAGGACTTCTTCATTGGCTAACACGTGGCATACCCTGTATATGTTGGTTATATTGACTTCTGTTGTTTCAGATGGAAACTAGAGTTTGTTCCTTTTCATTTCTGGTATGATGGCTACAGTTTCTTCTTGCATTTGCTCCTTAAATGATTTAAGACATTTGTTTTACAATTGCTTTTACTTGCTCAAAAGCAAGTTTATTTTGTTTCTGAACCACATTTCTGCTTTTTTTTAAAAAAAAGTCAATCATTTTCTTGCATATTCTTCCTTTAAATAAGAAATTCAGATCTAGCAGTCAGAATTATGCAAAGATCTGAATCTTGGCTACAGCTGCTGTGTTGTAACTGTTGGCCATTATACATTTAATTTTTTTAAAGAGAAATTGAGTAAACTTCAGTACAACTCTACTGTAAGCACTTCTTTGAAGCATGTTACACTGATATACAATCAGTCTGTGTGTAAACTTTAAGTATAATGGTTATTGGCTGTTTAATCCATTTCATGTTAGCAGCCTGATGTATGTTAAGAAAAATCTGAAATGTATCTAAATTAACCTTTTTGGTTAAAAAGATATTTTTAATTTTTCAGAAAAATACCACAAAAATACTCCTGACTTGCAGTTAATCTTTTGATAGATTTAATTTATTTTGTACAAATGTTTCATGAACCATTGCTTTTTTTTATTCAAGTTGTGTGGTTGCTGTCTGGTAATAGTGTTTTATTTAATGGCCTTACAGCAGTACACTGAACTGCTTGTTAACTAAACATATTCATATACCTCATTTTCAAGTGTAGAGCCTATTTTGCCACTTGTTCAATTGAGCATTAAATAAAACACTTGCATACAAATTACTTCAGGATATTTGTGTATGTGTGTAAATATATATATATAGAGAGAGATTAAAACTGTTTTTCTTACACTGTTGTATATTAAAAATTTAGACCTATCAAGTTAGTCTCATCGGTGTTTTTTCAAACTCTTAATTAGAAATGTCACTGATCTCACCAAAGACATGAGAACCACAAGTGAAATATAAATTATTCTCTACAGTACTGTGCAATAGCCTAGAATTTGCAAAAATAGCATTTTGGCCCCAAGTGCTAATAGACTGTTAATTCACCACTGAATGATCAGGGCATTTTTAAGACCAAAATGTTCTGGAGAATTCATCGTATGTGCCAAGTCCAGAATGATTCAGAATTCAGATTCTGAAGCAATTCAGAAGTAGTGCTATTTTGATCCTGTGAATTATATCACCATTCACTTTATTTTCAATTTTTAAAATGTGTGTTCGACTCAGTCCTGTTTTACAAGTTACCACAAATTGGTTAGATGAACATTAGCAAACAGTACCATTCTGTTTGACTGACAGAAGGTGATGGTGATGCTGCAGTTGAAGTTGTCTGGGCTGAGGTTATGCCCTAAGGAGGTGGTTCTTCTCAAGTCCTAGAATTGGCCTCTGATGATCATAATCATCTTCATTTGCACCATTTTTCTCTTGCAACTCATGGACTTTGGTCTCCTTTTTACTATGAACACCCAAGCCCCACCAGGAGAGTCTTAAGAGCTCTCACCTTCCTTGAGCAGAGGCCCATCTACCACCACCATCCTCTGTCTGAACTTGTTCTCATATTGAAAAGCTTCTTCAAATCTGCTCTATTCCTCCAAAGAAAATGTGTTGCAGTGGGTAACTTCATGGGCCCTGGAACTCCCTCCCAAATGGCACTGGGACTGTACCTACACCACAGACTGCAGTGGTTCAAGAAGGCAGCTCAGCTACTCAAGGACAATTAGGGATGGGCAATAAATGCTGGCCCAGCCAGCAACGGCACATCCTATGAATGAAAAAAAAATGTCTAGTCACCTATCATCTAAACACATTTTGTTTCTCATCCCATGGCTCTGAGCCATGAAATCTTTTGTCATTAAATCTGTTCTGCCCCCACTCTGAAAACTGAGCTTTCCCTTTTGTTGTTCTTTCCAAACTCCCCAACGCCACCCCTCCCCCTTCATTTTTCAACCTATTATCATTTCTCACTTTCCTTGACTCTGAAAGGTTACAGACCTGAAAGATAACTGTTTCCAATATTTTGATTAATGCCGTAAGCATTTTGTGCCACTTGTGTTCCAATTATTTTACTGATGATTGGGAGGAGGTGGATATGGCAATAATTGGCCAGGTGGGTTGTGAATAGAACACACCAGTTTAGTCTTACATGTTACCAGATGTGTGTAGCTCTATTGGAACAGCTTAGCTAGGGGACTGATTAGCTCCAGTGCATGGCTGTTCACTACATGATGGACATTGGACTCTTAGCCTTTTGTGTCTGGGCACTTAGCCAATTAAGGTCTTGCATGAACAATATTGGCTGGACAGCAGTATTAATAATGATAGGAGTCATGGAGGAAAAAGGCATTTCTGTAGCACCTTTCATATTCACCAGATGTCTGTTTTACAGCCACTGAAATAGTTTTGAAATGAAGTTACATAGTAAATATGGCAGCCAACTTTGTCACAGCCAGCTCCTATAAACAGCAATATGATAATTAGTCATTTATTTTTGCACAATGGTAATTGAGGTAAAATATTGACTAGGACACAGCAAATAACTCTAGCTCTTCTCTGATATAGTACTGCAGCATTTTTTACATCCACCTGACCAGGCAGTTGGGCCGTGGTTTATTTTTTTCCTGAAGACTGCACCTCTGACAGTGCAGCACTGCCCTTATCCTGCATTGGAGTATCAACCTTGATTTTTCTGAAGTCTTGGACTGGGATTTGCATGCAGAACCTTCTAACAGTAGGATTGTCTGTTTGATATTTCAGCCGTCTCTTGTAATCATGTGTTTATGCTCCATATGGCAGGGCTGCAGACTTTGCTCCGATCTTTGAGCTATTTAGCTGCAGCTTTTACTGTTTAGCCTGCAGATGGCTCCAGCTAACAGCCTCACTCTGATTGCATTTCATTCTAAAGCCTACCTGATACCCTTGGCACACCCTTCTACAATCTCAGGTGTGTCATTGTTGGCCTCCTGGTTTGATTCCACAAAAGGGCTATATGCTTTTATGGAATTTTTTGAGAGACTAAGCAACAAGCCTTCAACATATTGATTTCACATCAGGAATAAAAATCAACTAGACTGGCTATTGTGGTTTCTGCTATGCAGTTTCATGGGCTAGGCCATTAAGCCCCCCGCTCCCCCAAGCTTGATCAGCTATCCAATGAGATCATGGTGATATGCAACCTAGCTCCATCCAGATGCCTTTGCCTCATTTGGCATATCATCTTTTGATATCAAAGTCATATCAATCCCAGATTTAAAATTATCAGTTGACCTAGTATCAGTTGCAATTGCAGAAGAATTCCAAATTTTAATTCATCCTTTGTGTGAATGTGTTTCCTAATTTTGCTTATGAAAGGACGGACTCTAATTTTTAGTATTCCCATGGTCCTAGACCGCCCCCAACAGCAGAAATAGTTTTGCTCTACTTACTCTTCCTGTTAATAAATTGAAAACTTCAATTATATCACTTTAAATTCCAAGGAATACATCCTGAGTTTATATAATCTCTCCTTGTACTTTTGTACTTTGATGGAGGCCAGGTACCCTTCTGGTAAATTAATGCTGCACTCCCTCCCAGGCCAGTATACCTTTCCTAAAATGTAATACCCAGAACTGCTCAAAGTACTCCTGGTGTGGCTTAGCCAATATTTTGCACAGCTGAAGCAGGACTCTACCCCCTTGTAATCTAATCTCTAGTTATAAAGGACAGTTTTCTACTAGCCTTTTTGATTACTTTCTGTACCTGCTCATGACATTTTAATGATCTATGTTCTTGGACCCCCAAGTCTCTTTGGACCTCTGTTACTAACTTAATAAATGGTGAAAAGCATGTTATTCTATCCTTTTTGGGTCCAAAGTGGAGATGACCTCTAATTTGCTTACATTGCCCCAGTTTTTCCCCATTCACTTTATCCTTCTTTGTAATTTTATGCTTCCATTTCCACTGTTTACAATGCTGCTTTGTGTCTTCAGCAAATTTGGATAAGTGCCTTTCTATCCCATCATCTTAAATCCTTTTGTTTCTCAAGTCTACTCTTAGTCTCTCCACTGTCTGCTTACCTCTTGTTAAATCCTCTCTTAACATTGAACTAATTTCATCCTTAATAAGGCTGCTCCCCTCTGCCATTTTCCTTATTTTTCCTGTTAACCTTAAAACCATATATTTAGTTCCTAACCATCTTGCAACTATGACTCAGTACTGGCCATCACGCTATGCTCTCCAAGTTGGATTTGCACCTGTAATTCATTCAATTTGTCGCTTAGACTTTTTGGGTCATTCACCCTAAGCTGTCCTTCAGCTTTAATGTTTTATACACACATTTCTTCGTTCTCTTTACAAACATCTCCTACAAACATCTTGTTATTTTCTTTTACTGAGTGTTACTATCTTATCCACCAGAGCCCTCCCTATAATTCTATAATCCATTCCCCATTTTGATCTAAATTTTATTACCCTACTTTATGGTATAGATTTAATCTGCACCTTGTCACAAATGTTGAGGTTTCTTTTGCTATTATCCTCCAAATAAATGTCAGTGGCATCCATTACAACTTAAACACTATTAAAGAGAAAGTGTTTTAAGAACATAATACTGGAGGGGAAATATGATTCAAGATACACCACTCCACTGAGATGACCTGATTTCAGCTTTGGAGAAACACTTGCAGAAACCTCTGCACAAAAGCAAATGAGGGGAAAAAAGATATCCTTGGAAGAAAATACTAAAATAAATGATCTATTATAAAGGAGCCTTAAAGAACCAGTTTTAGAGATCATTGGCACAATTTATTTCACTCGGAACAGTTAAAACAATGCTTGTACATAAATAAAACATTTGTAATTGAATCACACAAAATTGAAGTTCCCTTTAAATATAACATTTTATAAAACTGGTCATCAACACACATTTACTGATGCCTTAAAAACTTCAAATTACAGGTAGTTAAATTGAAGATTAATGATTGAGGAAATATGCATCTGCCATTTTTATGCTCACCCAGCTCTTCAGTCCCTTCATGACAGGCATCACTGCCTGGCTGAAAGAGCAGGTAAGCATCTTGTCCCTGAACTTTACTGATGCTACTCTGTAGTTGGCTACTGGAACACAGAAGAATCTGATCCTGAATGATTATTTTCTCCCTGTAAATGCAAACCTTCGCCTTAGTACTTCAAATCCACTTTATTTTGCCACTGGGAAACAATGAGTATCAATAATGTTCTAGCAATATCTATACCAATTAAGGGAAACATTTGGTATTTTACAAATTAAGGAGCACACAAAATAAAAAGAAAAATGGATTTTTGAGGGAACACAATTTTCCACGCTAATGCACTTTCATAGATGGAATCCAGCCATTTTTCAACACAGCTCATTCTAATAACATTGTATAAGCATGACAACACAAGAACACCAGCAGTTCAAGAAAACAACCTTAGGGAAATCAGAGTTGGGCAATAAATCCTTCCAGTATTGCCCACATCCTGACAAGAGTGAAATATTTGGGAGCAATCTAATTAGCAATTCCCTTCAGCCTTTCCCACCACTTTACTCAAATTGGGAAAACAACCCAAGGGTACCTGGAAGCTGCATCCCTCTAAAATACTATCAAATAATGAAGCAGCCTTTCCGTCATTTGCATCAGTAAATGACGTACATGACGCTGGCGAACTTCCTGTTCAGCCTGCAGGTACTCGGTAAAGGTCAACAACATTCGTGTACATAACTGTATGTGGAGTACTTTGGGACATCCTAAGGTGCTTTGTAAATGCAAGTTTCTTTGTGTAGTTATACCCGAGGGTACACAACTTTCTACATAGCACTCAGTGTACAACTTGACCATGGATACATCCTTTGCATATTGATATTTAAACTTTATAGATAACACCATCAAAGAGAACATAAAATAGCAGCCTACAATAATTTCCAACAGGCTACAGATATCTAGTGTTATCAAAGTGCTTTAACTATTTTATCCATAAACATAAACTTGATTCATTGGAGGATATTATTTTGCAGCCTTGTGGTGGAGGGTGGGGAGAAGGGGAAGTCCATCTAACCGATCATAAATGTTGAGAAGGTACTGAATATTGTTCATCCTGATGTACTGGACTGGATGTTAGACCAGTTTCCAGCTCCCTTTGTTTCTGCATCAGGCCCTAAAAACAAAAAAGAATATTGATTTCAGGCAATTATGGTTCTTGTACATTAATATTTAAAATGAACACTCTTCCTTGCAGTGTTTGTACCCCTTCATCTTTGCATTGGCACTATGGTCTCCAAACAAAAATACAGCATCTACAGCTCTCTACCATTCTTAAAATCAACACATATCAACCCTTAATTGTTGACTGCCAAAACCGCATCTTCAGAATTTGTACCTTTCAAAGCACGTTATTTCATTAGCAGTTCATGTCAACTGGTACCATTAATGCACTCAGTCCTCTGATTCAATTCACTTATCTTCTTGATCAAGACTGCCATCCACTCTCTCGTTCAGCCATCATATCCTGGCCAAAATTAACTGACCTTTTCATTTTTCAAAAAGAGGCACGTTTTATATTTTACATTAATCTCTAAGTTTGTTCCTGTTATTGGATATATATCACATAATTTCTCTTCCGGTACTTTGTGGGTGTCACCAAATGACACAGTAAATCAAAAGAATAATCCAGTCTCAATGGTTTTAGTACAAAAACATTCCAGAAGCACATATTTTAAAATAACCTTGCAGTTTAAAACTCTTATCATTTCAGTGCTGACTTACAGTCCAGGCTATTTGTTTTATGGAACTCCCTCAGCTTACTCGTGGATATAGAGGACCTGTGATGGACTTGCCTAGAACCTTGCCCCGAGCCAGGGCTGGGAGAGAGTTACAATTTGTGGAGGGTGGAGGTGAGGAGACATTAGTTTGTGCCAAGTGGAAGTATGAAAACTGAGAGTCAGGACTGGGAAGCCACAATTGTGGTTGGCTGCAGACACCGAGTAAGATAGTAACTAAAGTGCTGAATCGTGCATCACATCTGATTATATTTGGTTTGACAGGAACCAATGAATTGGCAGTTACATAAGCAATAAGACTGCCTGAAATAGAAAATTCGTACTAACAATTTTAAAAATTTATACAGGTGCATCAATAGCTGCTGTATGGAATGAGTCTTACCTGGCGAAGCTCAGAAAGCCCTTTGAGAATAGCTTGCTGTCGTTCCCGGTTTCTCACCAGATCAGGGTTCAGAAGAGGATCTTTTGGATGGTCTGAACTATAGCTTTGATGCTGTCGGTGATCTGTAACTGAAAAAAGAGTGCAATAGAAAATTGGATATGCCTATCAATACTGGGCTTAATACAGTTTCCCAGATTCACATCTATCACCTTAAAGATGATTGAATAGTGCAGTGCATTCTTGCTATAGACATCAATCACTTTGTGTGTGCATATGAACCCAAAAGGCTTACCCTCCAATTTAAATATGTTCTAAGGTAGAAAAGCCACAACAGCAGTGTGTGGGTTGTTAAAAATGATTAATGGGTCCTTCTGAGATCCAGAATTTACTACAAGTTGTGACAAAACCGTTTATATTTTAATGGATATGCTGAAAGAATATTAAACTAAGAGGACAATAAGCCAAGAAAGGCACTTCAAACTGCAGCAGTTTCAAGAATGAAAGAGATTGAGAAATGGAAGCCGTGACCCTAGCAGGTGTATGTGGCAAACTGTACCAGAGGTACAATATGTTTACCACTTTTTAAATGAGCTCCTAAATTACAAACAAGACTGCATAAATACCATTGTAATGTTTGTACTGTGGGTCATTTGTTGAAGGCCTTGACATTGGGGCATCAGGATCCAAATGGTACACTTCATCTGTGCGCACATAAGGAACAAAGTTTGATGATGGTGGTCTATCATTGTCTGATTCATTAGCAGATAGAGTCCTTTGGCACCATTCACTTGCATTCATGTTTGGAACTGCATGGAGCTCCTTCCGTTCCATTTGAAGATATTTGTTCCTCAGTGCAGGAACTGGTGGAGATACACACCTAGAGAAAAAAGTTTATATTAAATCTCCTTTTTATTTCATTGTTTATGTTTGCAAAATAGTTTTCATTCATTATATAGTGTTACATGCTTTACTTCTGCTTCAAAATGGTATTTATTTATTTTAGACATGGTTTAAATGTACTACAGTAGGCTAGATTACCAAGCAGAAAATATTTTACCATCAGCCCAACACTATAAAGTTCAGTTCCTTCATGAATATCTTAAATATCATGTGGATTGCATTTTTAGAAAAAACCAATCATCTTCACTCAAAATGCAAAACTTCCAAGGATGGAGAAAAAAAAATAGGTTCATCTTGTGTGCCTTTCTGCTATCCTAGTAAACATACTTCTCAATGGTGTTTCTTCTCAAAAGTACTTACCTGATGTTGCCTTCAAATGTCTAAATTACCTCTCCCTACAATTTTCCTCAGTAAATTATCCCAATAACCAATAAAGGCTGCAGACAGGTCGAAAAGAATGAGAGGGACAGTTTATCTTTGTCACCCACATAGAAATTGTCATTTGTGACTTCGACAAGAGCCCTTTCAGTACTGAGACAGCTATAAATCTTAATGGAGGAATTCAAACTTGGAGTTCCAGCAAACATGGGCATAGATTTCGGTCATGTCAACCCAATCAGGGCCTTTGGAGAGGAACAGGAGATTGGAGGTGATGGCAGTGTCAAGGGTTGCTTTTTGAGAAGAGGATGATGATGGGAGATTTAAAGGGATGAGAGACAGTACCTTAGGAGAAAGGACCATTAATAATATTGAATAAGCAACCAGGAAGGGAAGTTGGATGGTCAGCAGTTCAGAGGAAATAGGGTCGAAGGAGCAGGAGGTGGGTCTCATTGACAAAATGAGCTTGGAGAGAGCAAAAGGGTGGATAGGAGAGAAACTGTCAGTTCAGAGATAGGGTAGGGGAGAACCCTAGAGGAGGTTTGCCCTGGTCAGCTAGAGGAAAAAGAGAGAGAAGCTGGTCAGATCGTCTTAATCTTAATGACGAAAAAGTCCATCAGCCCTTTGCATTTGTTGGAAGTGAGGGTAAAGGAGATGGGGAGAGGGGTTTAAAGAAGATAGTTTGCAGCAGAGAAAATAAGCCAGCGATTACCTTTGCATTCCAGGATGATCCTGGAAAAGTGAGCAGTTTTGGTGGATGAGAGGACCTGATTAGTGCTTTATGTGGTCCAGCCAGATCAGTGAACAGTTAAACCAGTTGCCTGTCAGTCTGAGTCCCTTGGGCTTAAGGGAGTGGAGATGAGGGTTGTACCGGGGGAAGGACTAGGGTGAGAGGGAGTAATGGTTTTAATGGACCTAGGCAAAGGTGGAGGTGAGGGTGCAGTTGAGCAGATTGGCAACTGCAGAAACATTGTGGGGAATGGAGAGCTAGTTGAGATTTTTGAAGTACAACTGTAAATTAAGGAGATTTATCTGGGTGAACTCAGAAAGAAGTGGGGTGGGGAGGGGAAGGGGAATGTGGGTACAGTGATACAAGGAAGTGATCAATGATTGCCTTAACTGTGATTGACATGATAGGAGTAGCGATACCATGTGAGATGGGGAGGTCAAGGAATGGCTGTGAATAGGTTGTAGAGTCTATATTGTGAGAGAGAGATTAAGAGGGCATAGGAGGACAGTGAACTCAGAGGAGAGGCAGCAAGGTGAACTGAGATGGAGCTTGAAATCAGTGAGGACGAGACATCACTCAGTGCAGAGGCTAAGGGGGGAAAGCAATGAAGATAGGTCAGTGATTTAAAATCATTATTCTCTTAAGACCATCTAAATAACATACATTTTCTCAGAGGTGAGAGGGGCGGAACAAGATGAGATGCTCAAAAGGAGAAGAAAGTGCCAAGGAATTTGGCGACAAACACAGTATGATTTGGTGGTAAAAGCTACATTGTGATGGTGACAGTCAGAGGAAAATGGCGGAAGGAGGCTTCATTTAGGGAGAAGGTGTCATCATCTCTCAGCCAAGTTTCCATTAAGGCCATGATGTTGATAAGACCATAAGACATAGGAGCAGAAATTAGGCCATTCGGCCCATCGAGTCTGCTCCACCATTCAATCATGGCTGATAAGTTTCTCAATCCCATTCTCCCGCCTTCTCCCCGTAACCTTTGATCCCCTTACCAATCAAGAACCTATCTATCTCGGTCTTAAATATACTCAATGACCTGGCCTCCACAGCCTTCTGTGACAATGAATTCCATAGATTCACCACTCTCTGGCTAAAGAAGTTTCTCCTCATCTCTGTTCTAAAAGGTCTTCCCTTGACTCTGAGGCTGTGCCCTCGGGTCCTAGTCTCTCCTACTAATGGAAACATCTTCCCCACGTCCACTCTATCCAGGCCTTTCAGTATTCTGTAAGTTTCAATCAGATCCCCCCTCATTCTTCTAAACTCCATCGAGTATAGACCCAGAGTCCTCAAACGTTCCTCATATGTTAAGCCTTTCATTCCTGGGATCGTTCTCGTGAACCTCCTCTGGATTCTCTCCAGGGCCAGCACATTCTTCCTGAGATACAATATTCTAAATGTGGTCTGACCAGAGCCTTATAAAGCCTCAGCAGCACATCCCTGCTTTTATATTCTAGTCCTCTTGAAATAAATGCCAACAGTGCATTTGCCTTCCTAACTACCGACTCAACCTGCAAGTTAACCTTAAGAGAATCCTGGACTAGGACTCCCAAGTCCCTTTGCACTCCAGATTTCTGAATTCTCTCCCCATTTAGAAAATAGTCTATGCCTCTATTCTTCCGACCAAAGTGCATGACCTCACACTTCCCCACGTTGTATTCCATCTGCCACTTCTTTGCCCATTCTCCTAACCTGTCCAAATCCTTCTGGAGCATCCCCACCTCCTCAATACTACCTGTCCCTCCACCTATCTTTGTATCATCTGCAAACTTAGTCAGGATGCCCTCAGTTCCTTCATCTAGATCATTAACCTATAAAGTGAAAAGTTGATGAAATCATCCACAATAAGTTCATGGAAGGCAAGGGCATTGTTCACAAGTGAACAATCATTTTGGAGGGAGGTAGGGAGAGGTGCAGTGATAGCTGATCCACTGGTTGAGTCCACAGGGTCAACAATCAAAGGAAAGGAGATTGACGAGGTTAGCCCCCAGTGGACACACTGGGCAGGAAGGTCAACTAGAGAGTAGGATGGGGCAGTTGGGATTGCTGTTGCAAGGAAGCAATGACAAGCGCTTCAATGGGCCCTTTGAAGGATGCCCAGGAAGGAACAGGGGGAAGTTATAGACTTATCTAACAGGAAGTCAAGACTGGGATGGCTGCAGGAGATTAAAAAGGTTAAGGAGTACTGAAGAGCTGGGTAGGGACTTGGGAGGTCAGAATACCTGACAGGGAAGAAATTAAACATGGGAGAGGCATAAAACCCACATTTTTACCCTCCTTCAGTTTTGAAGAAGTCATTTTAACTCAAAACATTAACCCTGTTTCTCTCTCCACAAATGCTGCCAGTTTTTCCAGTACTTTTTTTAATTACAGATTCATGCAGGTGTTATGTTCCATATTAGCCGCCTCCCACCGCACTTCATCTCACCCCATCAACATTTTTTTCCCTCCTCCCTCAATGGTCATTGTACATACAATAAACCAAATGAGCCAAAGATCACAGGATTGGTTGCGTCTCCTCTAGTGTCCATTATGTTTTCACCCTCAGCTGGCATTGTGACCAATTCTGGAGCTTTGCCCACAAGGTGTGGTTTCAATTGATTTTCTGTTTGTTGGGTTTCCCAGGGTCCTTTTCCTTTTAATTCTGGGATCTGCGACATTGACAGGCTACAGAGGGTGCAATGTCCGCTGTAGGGTGCAGAGAGCATTGTGGGGTGGGTAGAGAGCTGCTAGCAGCACATAAGTAGCTGACATATTGGTAGAATGAGATGCAGTGTTGCAATTCCCAGCTTTTCTTGAATGTGGAGTTATTTAGCATCCATAATGGCTTTCCCTGGGATAATGTATTCAATCCAAGAGATAGCACCACAGAAACTGCTCTACAGGTGCTGGCCAAAGAACTCATAGTTTAAGCTGCCAATCAGCTGCATTGAAGGCTGTCTACAATTTTTAGTTTGTGGTTTTAATTGCAGCTTTTGGCTGGTACAATGCAAGCGATTTGGTGGCAGTTTGCACAGATGTTCCTGTCTTGAGAAATAAAGAATAAATAGCAGGCTACTTTTTTCCTTAAATGTTTTCTGTATTACATTACTCTTTGCTCCATGGCTGAATAATCACTGTTCTCGAAATCTAAACACAAACTTCAGCAAAACTAACCTGTAACCTTTGTCAGCAGGTAATCTACTGTTTGAGTTGCTTCTTAGGGCAGGGTCATCCTGTAAATAGAGTTATTAGCAATAAAGTTAAACAATTATTTACACAATTTGAAAGATGCATAACTTTTGTTTTTGAACGTTTGTGTGTGGACCTTCACAAATACAGAATAAATTGGAAAACAAATTTACTCAATTGTTCATTTAAGGTTCATTTAATCTCACTGAACAATTCCTCCTTAAACTCCCCTCACTTCCTCCAAATAAAAGGTACCCGCATGGGCCCTAGTTATGCCTGTCTCTTTATCAGGTATGTGGAACATTCCTTGTTCCAGTCCTACTCCGGCCCCCTCCCACAACTCTTTCTCTGGTACATCGATGACTGCTTCATGCTCTCATCTGAACCTGGAAAAATTTATTGATTTTGCTTCCAATTTCCACCCCTCCATCATTTTCACATGGTTCATCTCTTGACACTTACCTTCCCTTCCTTGACCTCTCTATCTCAACTTCTGGTGATAGACTGTCCACCAATATTCATTACAAGCCTACCAACTCCCACAGCTACCTTGTCTACAGCTCCTCACACCCTGCTTCCTATAAGGACTCCATCCCATTCTCTCAGTTCCTTCGCCTCCGTCGCATCTGTTCTGATGATGCCACTTTCAAAAACAGTTCCTCTGACATGTCTTCCTTCTTACTTAACCGAGGTTTTCCACCCACAGGGCCCTCAACTGTGTCCGGCCCATCTCCTGCGCATTCGTCCTCACCCTCCCAGAACCATGATAGGGTCCCCCTTGTCCTCACTTATCACCCCACCAGCCTCCGCATTCAAAGGATCATCCTCCGCCATTTCCGCCAACTCCAGCATGATGCCACCACCAAACATATCTTCCCTTCACCCCCCCCGGTGGCATTCCGCAGGGATCGTTCCCTCCGGGACACCCTGGTCCACTCCTCCATCACCCCCAACACCTCAGCCCCCTCCCACGGAACCTTCCCATGCAACCCCAGAAGGTGCAACACCTGCCCCTTTACTTGCCCCCTCCTCACTGTCCAAGGGCCCAAACACTCCTTTCAAGTGAAGCAGCATTTCACTTGCACTTCGCTTTATTTAGACTACTGCATTCGCTGCTCCCAATGCGGTCTCCTCTAGATTAGAGATACCAAACGCAAACTGGGTGACCGCTTTGCGGAACACCTTCGGTCTGTCCGCAAGCATGACCCATACCTCCCTGCCACTTGCCATTTCAACACACCGCCCTGCTCTCATGCCCACATGTCCATCCTTGGCCTGCTGCAACGTTCCAGTGAAGCTCAACGCAAACTGGAGGAACAGCACCTCATCTCCCAACTAGGCACTTTACAGCCTTTCGGACTGAATATTGAGCTCAACAACTTTAGATCATGAACTCTCTCCTCCATCCCCACCCCCTTTCCGATCTCCCCTTTTCCAATAATTTATATAGATTTTTCTTTTCTCACCTATTTCCATTATTTTTAAATGTATTTCCATCCATTGTTTTACCTCTACCTTTTAGTCTATTTCGATCCCTTCCCCCCGCCCCACCCCCACTAGGGCTATCTGTCCCTTGCTCGTCCTGCTTTCTAACCTTAATGTCACCATTAGCACATTTCTTAGATAATATCACCACCTTTGTCCTTTTGTCTATGACAACTTTTGGCTATCTCCACCTATCACTGGCCCTCTATCCAACTCTACCTGTCCCACTCCACCCTTAAACCAGCTTATATTTCACCTCTTTTCTATTTTTCCTTAGTTCTGATGAAGAGTCATACGGACTCGAAACGTTAACCGTGTTCCTCTCCGCAGATACTGTCAGACCTGCTGAGTTTTTCCAGGTATCTTTGTTTTTGTTTCGGATTTCCAGCATCCTCAGTTTTTTACTTTTATGTTCATTTAAGGTATTCAGTGAAGTAGGAAACAATGAGCAGAATCGTCCCACGTTTGCACTAAGTGCGGTAGCGGATGGGAAAAAGGACGTTTTACCTGCCGGGGGCTTTTCACGCTGTATCATCCCAATCTCGCCTCATCAACAATGCATTCTTAGGAAACACACTGTTTGGATGGCGGGCGGACACCATATTTAAAGTGAAGCTGTGCGCATACCTCTCAGTGCTTAAAGACAAGGGCTGCTGCGAAGACTTGGCCCCAAAAGGCAAGAAGATGACTGCAGCACCCCAGTTTAATAACGCATCTCTCGAGCACTTTTTGGATGCAGTTGAGGCCCGTCGTGATGTCCTCTACCCCCGCTTTGGCCACAGGAAGAGCAGCAATATCACCAATCCAGCATGGGAGGCAGTGCCAATGCCCTACAAAAGAGGACAGCCACCCAGTGCCAAAATAGGATGAATGATCTCCTCCGTTCCGTCAGGACAAGCCGCACTTTGATTACTCTCAACCCTCACACTCACAAACCCATCACACATTTACAGGGATCTCACTCTCTGCCAGTTCAAGGGACATCACCATTCACACACACACCCCTTCATTGTCTTGATCCTGTCCATGGGGCCACTCACAACTTTCACATGCTAGGCATACTTATAATCTGGCCTGGCAGGCATCCTTACACCCTCTCCATCTCTATTTATGTAGGACAAGCTGGCACACAACAACAGGGAGAGGCTGAAGACTGGTGGAGGAAACAGCTGGTGAGGTCCACGACCCAGGGCCTCCAATCAAGCCCTGAAGAAACCTCTGAAGAGGAATCTGAAGGCACCTTCATTGAAGGCCGGTCACAGCGCTCGTCCACACCATCCACCAATGTAGAGACACATCTCAGTGGGACCCAGCTTGAGAATAGCCTTGGGATCACAATCTGATGAGCATTTCGCACTGTCTGAACCACAGCAGGCGGAGGCAGGGAGTTCCCAGGTTTCCAGCACTCAGAGGACTGCTGGAGGCCAGAAATTTGCTGCATCCGAGTCAGGTGACGAGCCTCTGGACTCGGTCATGTCACAGTTGCTGGAGCTGCAAAGGCAAGCTCAGGAACATCAAGAAGGGATGTCCGCTGCACTCCTCAGATTGCAAGGCATGATGGAGGAGTCCGTCCAACTTCAGGAAGAGGTGAGTGCGCCGGCATGCCAACGCACCGAGGTCAACACTGGTAGTGTGCCGGCTGCCATGGAGACCTTGGTCCAGGACATCAGGCCTGCACTGTTGCGCATGCTGAACTCCATCGCTGACGCCATAGTTGGCCTCCAACAGTATGTACGCAAGGGGGCTGCGGGGCAGCTCAATCTCACTCCAGCTACCCCTTCTCTTCAAGGCACCAATAGAGAGGAATATCAGCAGGTGCACACCCCAAGGCCATCCAGCCAGGTGACTCGGGGAGTATCCAGCCCATCCAAATCCCCTCTTCCTGTGACCCCAGCTCCAGCTCTGCAGGCCAAGCAGGGTGCCAGTGCCACACAGCAGGAACCCTAAGGCAGGTTGGGGCCCTCCAGGTTTCGGCCCTCCAGAGGATGCCCGCCAAACTCATCACAGACAGGGCGTAGCAGTCAGCAGGCTGCCTCCACCTCTGCTGTGGATGTCGGGGGAGCACCAAGACATAGCAGCAGGGTTAGGAAGGCTAAGATGATGTAGACGGGTGTTGATCACTTGTACATAATGTTCACTATTGTAAATAAATCCCCAAAAATGTCTCCCTGCCTATGGCTCCTTGTTCTGATGAGCAGTGTAATTGTCACTCAGATGTGAAACCTTGGTTCCTGCACAAGACAAAAGCAGGTATCTCAATCCATGGTCTCTTCCCTGTGCTTTGTGCAGCCTTCAGACCAAAGTGATGGTCCGGCCTCTCACTCACTGGACACATTACTGTTGCCTGCATCTTGATGGTACTTGTCATGCTGTCAGAATGTTGTGGGCAGGCGCCACAGAGTTCTGTCATTCTCTCCATGTGCTCCCAGCATCTTTAAGGTGGGGCTGGCCCGCACCTCGTCAGCATCTGTGACCAGTGACACTGTGCTCCTGAAGGGGTCGAGTGCTGAAGGCTGACAAAGGATCAAGTGAATTTAAAGTTTCAAGGCTGCATCGCCATGATGTGACCCTGATCACAGGGCACAAGCGAGCTGCCCTTGGCCAGACAAGAGTCAGACATTCACAGAGGCTATGCAAAGAGCTATGGAGCATCTTCACTGCATGTCGTCATCATCCTCCTGCAATCGAGCGACTATTAGGCCTCCGCTGCGTCTCCATGACAGAGGCCTTATCACAGAGGGTATGTGCACTGCCATCAGCCAGACTTGACTCAAATGTTCACAGATGCAATGTGAGGGTCTAAGGTGTCTCCTCAATACATGTCATCAACATCTTCCACAAATCTAGCAGCTATGAGGGCCTCCCGAGGGTGATAACCTTGTATGGCCAGTGCAATGGCCTCACTGTCATCATCGTCGCCTTCGAGGACCTCCTCACTCTCATCCTTGTTGGTGTTCTCCTCATTGGAGACTTCCAGCTCCTCCATCTCCTCCTCAGCCAGCTCCTCTCCCCATTGCAGTGCCAGGTTGTAAAGGGCGCAGCAGGCGACGACGTGTGACACCCTCTGTGGACTGTATTGCCACCAGACCGGTCCAGGCACCGGAACCTCACCTTCAGCATCCCGATGGTTTGCTCCACCAAGGTGCGAGTTGTGGCACGAGCCTTGTTATACCCTCGCTCTGCTGTAGTCTGGGGCTGCTGCACGGGTGTCATTAGCCACATCCTCTGCAGGTTGCCCTTGACCCTACCTTGTGGAGCCAACCCTGCAGCCTCTGTGGATCCTGGAAGACGTCAGGGATCTGAGAACGACTGAGAATGCAGGAGTCATTGACACTCCCTGGGAACCGTGCACAGACTTGCAGGATGCATTTGTGGTGGGGGCACACCAGCTGAACATTCAGCAAATGGAAGCCCTCGCGGTTGGCATAGTTTATCGCTTGTTGTGATGAAGATCTGAGAGCCACGTGGGTGGGTGGGGTTGTAGGGGCAGAGAGACATAGCAAGAGAGCCAATGCATTAAGCCAAATGTCAGAAACAAACAAGTTAGACAGAATGGCCCCAGAGCAGGCTCAGAAAAGTGGGGAGGCCTTTTATGGATGAGGGAGGGGGAGCAACGAGATTACAGCAGTTTCATAACTTCCCAATAGCACAGTAGAATTATTTTTTGGACTGTAGCTGCCAAAGCAGACATGATGTAGAATAGAACTTGGTCCTACAGCTGGGTCATGATGTCTAAAAGGAACACAATTCTAGCCGAAAAGGCATTTGGGGCACAAAAACACTTTATGAAAGAAAAAGAAACGTGAAAAAAGAATCCAGTGTTTTCTTTGTTGGGGAAAAGCAATCTGGATGACATGGAGGAGTTTCAGAATATTAACTGCACAGTAGAACCACCTGGTTGCCAAAGCCAGCAACTGCATATCAACATTTCTTTCTCATATCACACCAGATGTTATGTCATGTGTGCTCTGTCCGAAGGCACATTGGCTCATTGTCTGCTCATACTTCATCCTGAGCCATTTTCCTGGCAGTTTTTGTCAGTGTTGGTTTGCCATTGCCTTCCACTCTCACAGGCAGGGCAAGAAGATAGATCCCAAGTCAACCTCAGCTCGAACAGGAACCGAACCTGCACTGTTGGCATTATTCTCAACAATACGGTAGCAATCCAGCCAACTGAGCTAGCCAGTCCCCACAGGTGTTATGTGGCAGGAAGGAATTAGGTGAGAGCTTTAACATTAAAAATCTTAACACAGTGCCACCAAATGATATAAGAGGAAAATATGGACATTTATATAATAGAATTTCCCAGACAGATGGACTTGGGAGCTCAGTAGAATTCATGGCTCGTGTACCAGATTTTGTATATTACCAGTCAATCTCCCATGGAATTGCACACAGAGGGGTGGGGGTTATGTGAAGTAAAAAGAGAACTGGTAAACTTCAGAGTCCAAAATGACCCAATATCGAGGTACAGTAGTACCTTTGTTGGTGGTATATGTCCTGAAGTGATTTATTTAGGTTCTTAGCCTTCTGTCTCCTGGCTTCAAAAATGCCTTTTCAGACAGCCCAGTCATTAGGTGCTGCTTGCAGGCTGATTTCTGAAGATGATCTTTAACTTGCTGAGGAGCAAAACTTTACAATAGAATTCATCATAAATACAGTAAAGTAGCAACAGGTTATGGCAATTTGACTTGAAATTTTAACCTAGTTGGGAAACAATGAATTGCTCAGTGTCAATATAATGGTGCTTCCATGTAATGTTAAACAGAGTTTCAGTGAATTATGGGACGGTTTTGTGTGGGAGACTTGATGGCAAACTGTTAGCGTTTGTTATTATTACCCCTCTGAAACTGACCGGACATTCAGGATGTCAGGCCTGTGCAGATTAATGTGGAAATCCTAAAGTTGCAGTAGTCACTCAGGTCTTTGCCATAGGTTGCCCTCTAGACTCCCCCAGAGTCAAACTTAAACTTCATCGCTCCCACATTGCTGTTTGAAATCACTTATTGAAAAATTATGTTTTAACCAAGGAATGATATTAAAATGATTAATTCGTAGATTTATGCTAATCTTTGAAATAACATATCAAAGTAAAGCTTTTTTGGAATACTTTAGCTTTTATCCCCAGATGTTTAATCTTTAAATTTCTCTAGACAAAAAGTTTTACAAATGATTTTCAGGGCATTGAGAGATAGGACAAGCAGTGATCAGGGCAGGAGAAGGTGGAGGTTTTAATGGAAAATGGAGTCAGTTGATGGAAGGGCTAGAAGTAGCTTATGAGGGGAAGCTGCAGTGGGCGGGAGGGGGAGGAGAAGGGATGGAAGTAATTGGCAACTAACAGACTGGTTGGAACAAAAATTGGATGGAGGTGGTGGTGCTGGTAGGAGAGATGTATCCAGCAGTGATAACTTGCACTAGCAGACAGGGTGGAGCTCTGACAATGTTACTTGAGGATATTTAGGAGATGTGCTCAGTGTGCTGACTTGCCCCATGGCTAAGAGATGAAAATTTGATTGACAGTGGGTTGGGGGAAGTTAAGGCAGTGGGTGACCTGGCAGACTTGAATTAGAATTAGTTAGGTTTGTGTAAGCTGTTTTTCATTTATGTAGGTTATATTTGATGTTATCAGTTATGTCACCTTCTATTCCTAATTTGAGGATCAATTTAAAATACCTTTTCTACTTTCACATCAGATTGGCCCAAATCTTCTGTCCAGGGTCAGAACTCCTACTTCCAACCCTGATCAGACCAAGAATTACCCACTTATCTTCCTCTAGTTTTTCTGGGCAATCTTCCGATGGAGGATTCTTCCAAACTCACTCAGTGCAGGAAACCTCAGGGGCATCATTGAAGGGAATCCATGCAGAACCACGTCCCCTTTTTATGCCACCAGCTGCCGTATTCTGGTAAGGAATGAGTTTAACTGTCCCAAAGCTTCTTTGAAAAACTAGAGAGAAAGTAAAGAGGTAGAGGGGGCGCAGGGCGGTTAAGGGGTGGAGGGGGGAGAATCAGGGTGGTTAAGGGGGTGAGCTAAGTGGCTGGCAACTGGGTAAGTTGGTGAGGGCAGGTCAGGGTGGGTGTTATGGGGTTGGGTGAATTGGAGGGGAAGTCAGGCGGTGAGGGCTAATCGGGGGTTTGTGGGAGTCAAGGGGAAAATTGAGGAAGTCAGCGTGAGTGATTGCAGCGGGTGGGGTGGGTGGGGGGGGAAATGTATAGTTACACAGGAGTTAGACGTGGGCTTTTCTATCTAACACTTCCTGGGTAACTACTCCGGTAAGCAAGTCGGAACTGTCCAAAATGTCCAATTCCAGTTCAAGGTTGGAGATTTTTTTTGGAGGGTCCCAGGCAGCAGGGGAATTGCCCATCAGGGGTTCAAACTTCCCAGGTAATTCCCACGGAGAGACTGCATTGGGACTTCTGAGGGGTCCTGTAGCGCATCTTGGTGAGTGGAGGGGTACATCAGTTTTTTTTAAATTCATTCATGGGATGTGGGCATCACTTTTACTGCCCATCCCTATTTGCCCTTGTTCAGAGGACATTTAAGAGTCAACCACATTGCTGTGGGTCTGGATTCACATGTAGGCCAGACCAGATAAGGACCCCTAAAGGGGATTAGTGAACCAGATGGGTTTTTACAACAATCGGCAATGGCTTCATGGTCATCATTAGACTTTTAATTCATCATTAGACTTATTGAATTCAAATTCCACCATCTGCCATGGCGGGATTTGAACCCTGGTCCCTGGGATTACTAGTCCATCGCCTCCCCACAACTATCGTTCTCCAACTATCTGGAGGCCGGAAGATCTGGGCCATTATCTGCTGTCCCCGTTGTTCCCAATTTGTCATTTAACACTACATCGCCAACATCATCTAGCTTTGAACCTTTTTCAATTTATTAATTACAGTAATACTGAAACCCTTATGAAGTTCCTAAAGAACAGACATTATATTTATTTATTTCTATTTTTCTTTAGTGGTAGAGTTTTGACTTCAGCATTACTGTTCAACTAAATAAGCCTGAATTTCAACACTTCTAAAAAAGAATGTAAACAGGGGTAATCCCTTGACTTTAGAGAGCTTAATGCTGTTTAGAAAATGGAAAAGTTTATGATAAAAAAGCTTCGTTTTCATGTTAAACTCTTCAGATTAGAAGTTACTTTTTTTTAAACCAGAAGTAAGAGTACATTGAGTGGCTATAACTGAACTTTTCACGAAGTTTAAAAAGTGATGTGAAAAATTAAATTGCATACAAACCTCACGAAGCTGACAAGATACTTTACCTACAACAGTAAAATTTCTCTATTGACTACAACACGTTTGCTTAGATCATGTTTACATTCTCCCTCCACTTTCTTCCCCTACTGCTCTCCTCTTCAGAAGGTGTGACTTAGGTCGAGTTAAGCAACCCTTTCGTGCACTAACCAAATGGTCATTCCTCATTTGTGAGCTTGGACAGTGAATACTGGAAGATGGCTAACCTCTCAGTAGTGGGAATTACTGGATAGTAATTATTAGCTGGAACACTGTCTGATTTTCTCCCACCTTAACCTGGTGATGTCACTAACAATATCCCAAATTTACCTTGGCTTGGCCAGTACTGTATACGTTAAGCATACAACACAAGAACTTCCTGTTTGAATGTTTCAATTTCATATTGAGCAGTACTTTCTCCCCAGCAGGGCATTAGGGGTCTTCAAATCATGTTTAACATTTTAAAATTATTCCAATATTTATCACATCACAAGTGCAGAAGCATGGAAATGATCACCAGTTTCTATAGAATGGGTAAAAAGTATCTAATAGTCTTCTTACAATAGTTCTGAACACGTTGCTATAAAGTCATAAATTGATTTCATTACCTGTTGCAGAACAGATAGTCCTTGTTTTTCTACAGGCTGAGGTGACACACCAACAGCTACTTTTGCCTGTAGTGCAGGCACCACTGGCGATGGCAATCGCTCTGTTGGCGGCTCTTTTGATGGCTGCTTTTTCTTAGTTCGATGCTCTGGAGCATTCTTTTCCAACAACTGCAACAGTTCCATCTGTCTTTTCATTTTTTTCTCTTCTCTCTCTATTTGTAACCCTTTAGGATATCGTTCTGAAGCAGGGACGTATCGCTTATTTGTTTTGTTTGTATTCCATTCTGGACGTTTCTCATTTTTCCCTTTCTTAGTTCTTGCAAATTGATTGTATGAGTCATCAGAGAGTAAAACATTTTCTTTTTCAATCACCACAATCTTTTCACTTGGCTTCTCTTTGGGTTTTTTTGTATTTGATAGAGTGTTGCATTCTGCAGCTGTATCAGGTGCATAGGACATCGCAATGTGATCTGTAACTTGCGCATTGTCCTTAATTTTCCCAATCAACTCAAAATCCTCTAGAAAAACACAAAAATCGTTGCAATTCTCTACTTCAATTAATGATTAAGATGGCATTTCCTATAGTTACAAAATTATACCGTGAAAGAAAAAGAGAATTGTATTATGATGATATTATAGGGAAGCACCAAACCAAAGTAAAATGAGCTTCTATCAACAAATGCTAATTTAAAATTTAATTACGAGGCAAATAATTTTTAAAATCGAAATATGTACCGTTTATGCAGTAAATATGCGGGGCAAGTAATTAGATGAATGAAACAAGTGATCTGCTATTGGTCAGAAGCTGATATCTTCACTCCTGTATGATACTCAGGCAGAAATCAGGCCAACAGTGGCAAGTATACAAATACACCGGACTTCCTGTATGATGTCGTATTTGCCTATTATTATGAAACACTACCCTTGAAATGATATTTCCATTAGTAGGGCATTGAGCATTATTTTCACAGGGAGTCTGTTCAATAATCCAGAAATAGATAAAATATTTGGTATTTTGTGAACCATTTTACTACGCAAGTATCTATCTATCTGAGAGATCTCACAACCATATGTTAACACAGGTATTGTTTCAAACTATGTACAGTACATTGAATTTTTGAATTCACAACCATGTTTCAATTAGATAAAATTCATTCTGGATTTTATGCCAACACAAAATTTCATAGTGATTGTGTTTTCTTGTAAATATCAGTGTAAATCTGGTTTAATCTGTCATTTTAAAATGTTTTTAAATTGAAACATTGGTTAAGTTGACTTTTATAATCCTGTAAAGTTAATCAAGCTTTTTGATTGTGTCTTTTTAAATTCTACTCTGCAAACATGGGTTTCGTGGCAATCAATCTGTCATTTCAAGTTAAATTACTAGAGGGAGCAATTAGTCATAAAATTGGTCGCACTTCAAAATATTAATCTGTCTAATTGGTACCCTTTTGTATTCTCGTTGGTGAAGGTATTAAATTACTAGTTGTCCAGCCATTTTTCAGAAAGTTAATAGCACTTTCTGAGCTTCTCCTTCGCTCTCAACTCCACATGGAGAGAGAGAGAGAGAGAGAGAGAGAAAGAGAGAGAGAGAGAGAGAGAAAGAGAGAGAGAGAAAGCGAGAAAGTGCAGGAGTGGGCACATGTCCAATTGGTGCCCCCGATCGGGGTTGGGCCGCCATTTTACGTGGGTGGGCCAATTAAGGGCCCATCCAGCATGACATCTGCCAGGAAGTGCTATGCGCTCCCTGTGCGGGCGGGGGGGTGATTCCCTCAGCTGAGCGCACGCTCTTTCGCGCATGCACACGAAAGAGCACACTCATCTTCCTGAGGCTAAGTGCTGCCTCAGGGAGATTGGCGCCAAATTTAAAAATGGTAAAGGTGCACAAACAAAATTTCCCTGACACTGTCACATGAGTTGGGACATGTCCATCACTTTAAATCAAACATTTATAAAATTTTAAAAAACCCTCATGAAACCTCATCCTGCCTTAAGGTTGGACGGGCAGGGCCATTAATTATGTCAATTACTTTTCAAATGGCCTCAATTGGCCGTTGACAGGTCGGCGGGTGCACAGCTGATTCAGCTGTGGCCCCACCGAACAGAAAATTGAAATGACGCGGGGTGACATCGGGAGTTCCGCCTGACGTCATCCCGCGTCATTTTATATGTTGGCGAGCGGGCCCCATCCACCAACCTAAAGGTCCTGGCCTATGATTCTGTGATAATTTGGCCCTTAGTGATGAATAATTAGTAAGTTTAGTAGATTGACTATTGTTGGCCATGGTTCAATGAGTGGTCCTTAGGGGGTTGTGGGTTCAAGTCCCAATTAAATCTCACTGCATTGTTCCAGAGGTAGATAGGTATCGTGGGCGACATTTGGCCCTAAACCAACACTAAAAAAAAATTGTCTGGTCATTGCTGTTTTGCTGTTTGTGCGATCACAGTTTAAGTGCCACGTTTCCTAAGGCAATGACTACACTTCAAGGGGTACTTTGTTATCAGTGAAACACTTTGGGACATCCCAATGTTCCAAAATGAGTTTTATAAATGCAAGTTCTTTCATATCTTCAGGATGGTGACGATTATAGTACAAGACATAATTAACACAAAAGGATGCCCATTTCCAATCTGATCAATTGATAGAATATTCTATACTGTCAGATCAACCTTGATATTTGCAAAATTTGCCAAACCCAGCATTGTTGAAACCTACTGCTTCTTTCTATTCTTTCATGGGACGTGGGCATCACAAAGGCCAGCATTTGTTGCCCACCCACAATTCCTTTTGAATTGAGTGGCTTGTCAGGCTATTTCAGAGGGTAGTTAAGAGTCAACCATATCACTGTGGGTCTGGAGTCGCATGTAGGCCAGGCTGGGTAAGGATGGCAGATTTCCTTCCCTAAAGAACATTAGTGAACCAGATGAGTTTTTAATGACAATTGACAATAATTTCATAGTTAACATGACTGATTCCAGTTTTCTATTCCAGATTTTATTAACAGAATTTAAATTCCACCTTGGTGGGATTTGAACAACACATCCTGAGAACACTTGCCCAGGCCTCTGGATTACTAGTCCAGTGACATAGACATTACCATCTCCCCAAGGTGGTGGTTAATCCTTTATATTCAACATAAAAAGACTAATATAACCATTGTTGAACATCCTGTTATTTAAAAAAAAGTAAATGGAATGACTTGGAGAGTCCAGGGAAACCTGGCTGAGTGAAAGATGTAGTTCAGGTTGTGCTGTTTATTTTTTGAAAGTGGGTTTTTAAGCAAAATAAGTTACTAGAGGGAGATCATCATCTAGTGTTTAAATTTAAGTGAAAAGGTTCATGCAAGGAGACAAATGATAGTACAGGATTTTTTTTTTCATTCATTCCAGGGATGTGGGCTTCACTGGCTAAGCCAGCATTTAATGCCCATCCCTAATTGCCCTTGAGCTGGTGGTGAGCTACTTTCTTGAACCTCTGCAGTCCATGTGGTGTAGGTGCACCCACAGTGCTGTTAGGGAGGGAGGGAGTTCCAGGATTCTGACCCAGCAACACTGCGAGGTTCTTAAGCAAATTGATATAGGGAGTGACAAGGTATTGGAGGTGCTGGCAGGCTTAAAAGTGGACAAATCTCCAGGTCCAGATGATTTGTGTCCCAGACTGCTGAGGGAGGCAAGGGAGGAGATCACAGGGGTTCTGACCCAAATTTTTAATTCCTCTCTAGCCACGGGGGAGGTGCCAGAGGACTGGAGAACAGCTAATGTGGTTCCGCTATTTAAGAAGGGTTGTAGAGATAAGCCAGGTAACTACAGGCCAGTGAGTCTCACATCAGTGGCAGGGAAACTACTGGAGAAAATTCTGAAGGAGAGAATCTATCTCCACTTGGAGACAAGGTTTGATCAGGGATAGTCAACATGGCTTTGTCAGAGGGAGGTCATGCCTAACAAATTTGATTAAATTTTTTGAGGAGGTGACCAGGTGTGTAGATGAAGGTAGTGCAGTTGATGTAGTTTATATGGATTTCAGCAAAGCCTTTGACAAGGTCCCACATGGGAGACTTATAAAGAAGGCAAATGCACATGGGATACAGGGTAATTTGATAAGGTGGATTCAAAATTGGCTTAGTTGTAGGAGATAGAGGGCGATGACAGAAGGATGCTTTAGTGACTGGAAGCCAGTGTCCAGTGGCGCACCACAGGGATCTGTGCTCGGTCCTCTATTATTTGTCATTTATATAAACGACATAGATGACTATGTGGGGGGAGGATTAATAAGTTTGCGGATGACACAAAGATTGGCCGGGTGGTTAGCAGTGAGGTTGAGTGTCTTGGGCTACAGGAAGATATAGATGGGATGGTCAAATGGGCAGATAAGTGGCAGATGGAATTTAACTCTGAAAAGTGTGAGGTGATACACTTTGGAAGGAGTAATTTGACAAAGAAGTATTCAATGAACGGCATGGCACTAGGAATTTCTCAGGAACAACGGGACCTTGGTGTGTGTGTCCATAGATCTCTGAAGGCGGAGGGGCATGTCAGTGGGGTGGCGAAAAAGGCATATGGGACACTTGCCTTTATCAATCGAGGCATAGATTACAAAAGTAGGGAGGTCATGTTGGAGTTGTATAGAACCTTGGTGAGGCCACAGTTGGAATACTGTGTGCAGTTCTGGTCGCCACATTATAGGAAGGATGTGATTGCACTGGAGGGAGTGCAGAGGAGATTCACCAGGATGTTGCCTGGGATGAAACATTTAAGTTATGAAGAGAGGTTGGATAGACTTCGGTTGTTTTCCTTGGAGCAGAGAAGACTGAGGGGCGACCTGATCGAGGTGTACAAGATTATGAGGGGCGTGGACAGGGAGCAGCTGTTCCCCTTAGTTGAAGGGTCAGTCACGAGGGGACATAAGTTCAAGGTGAGGGGCAGGAGGTTTAGTGGGGATGTGAGGAAAAACTTTTTTACCCAGAGGGTGGTGACGGTCTGGAATGCGCTGTCTGGGAGGGTGGTGGAGGCGGGTTGCCTCACATCCTTTAAAAAGTACCTGGATGAGCACTTGGCACGTCATAACATTCAAGGCTATGGGCCAAGTGCCAGTAAATGGGATTAGGCAGGTAGGTCAGGTGTTTCTCACGTGTCGGTGCAGACTCGATGGGCCGAAGGGGCTCTTCTGCACTGTGAGATTCTGTGATACTGAAGAACGGCAATATATTTCCAAGTCAGGATGGTGAGTGCCTTGGAGGGAAACTTCCAGCTGGTGGTGTACACATGTATCTGCTGCCATTGTCCTTCTAAATGGTAGTGGTTGTTGGTTTGGAAGGTGCTATCAAAAAGCCTTGGTGAGTTTCTGCAGTGCATCTCGTAGATGGTACATACTGCTGCTACTGTGCGTCAGTGGTGGAGGGAGTGAATGTTTGTGGATGGGGTGCCAATCAAGCGGGGTGCTTTGTCCTGGATGGCGTCAAGCTTCGATGTTGTTGGAGCTGTCCTCATCCAGGCAAGTGGGGAGTATTCCATCACACTCCTGACTTGTGTCTTGCAGATGGTGGACAGGCTTTGAGGAGTCAGGTGGTGAGTTACTCACTGCAGGATTCCTAGCCTCTGACCTGCTCTTGTAGCCACAGTGGCTAATCCAGTTCAGCTTCTGGTCAATGGTAACCCCCCAGGATGTTGATAGTAGGAGACTCAGCAATGGTAATGCCATTGAATGTCAAGGGACGATGGTTAGATTCTCTCTTGTTGGAGATGGTCATTGTCTGGCACTTCTGTGGCGCGACTGTTACTTGCCACTTGTCAGCCCAACCCTGGATATTGTCCAGGTCTTGCTGCATTTGGACATGGACTGCTTCAGTATCTGAAGAGTCGTGAATGGTGCTAAACATTGTGCAATCATCAGCGAACATCCCCACTTCTGACCTTATGATGGAAGGAAGGTCATTGATGAAGCAGCTGAAGATGGTTGGGTTGAGGACATTACCCTGAGGAATTCCTGCACTGATGCCCTGGAGCTGAGATAACTGGCTTCCAAAAACCACAACCACCTTCCTTTGTGCTAGGTATGACCCCAACCAGTTTTCCCCCCGTTTCCCATTCACTCCAGTTTTGCTCAGGCTCCTTGATGCCACACTCGGTTAAATGCAGCCTTGATGTCAAGGGCAGTCACTCTCACCTCATCTCTGGAGTTCAGCTCTTTTGTCCATGTTTGAACCAAGGCTGTAATGAGGTCAGGAGCTAAATGGCCCTGGCAGAACCCAAACTGAGTGCCAGTGAGCACACTATTGCTAAGTAAGTGCCGCTTGGTAGCACCATTATTGACCCCTTCCATCATTTTCCTGATGCTCGAGAGTAGACATATGGGGTGGTAATTGGCCAGGTTGGATTTGTCCTCCATTTGTGTACAGGACATACCTGGGCATTCTTCCACATCGCTGGGTAGATGCCAGTGTTGTAGCTGTACTGGAACAGCTTGGTTAGGGGCATGGCAAGTTCTGGAGCACAAGTCTTCAGTACTGTTGCTGGGATATTGTCAGGGCCCATAGCCTTTGCAGTATCCAGTGCCTTCAGCCATTTCATAATATCATGTGGAGTGAATCGAATTGGTTGGAAACTGGCATCTGTGGTGCTGGGGACCACGGAGGAGGCTGAGATGTATCATCCACTCGGCATTTCTGGCTGAAGATTGTAGCAAATGCTTCAGCTTTATCTTTTACACTGATGTGCTAGGCTCCCCCATCATTGATGATGGAGATATTTGTGGAGCCTTCTTCTCCAATGAGTTATTTAATTTCCACCACCATTCATGACTGGATGTGGCAGGGCTGCAGAGCTTAGATCTGATCCGTTGGCTGTGGAAGCGCTTAGCTCTGTCCGTCACTTGCTGTTTATGCTGGTTAGCATGCAAGTCGTCCTGTGTTGTAGTTTCACCAGGTTGACACCTTTTTAGGTATGCCTGGTGCTGCTCCTGGCGTGCCCTCTTACACTCTTCATTGAACCAGGGTTGATCCACTGGCTTGGTGGTAATGGTAGAGTAAGGGATATGCCAGGCTATGAGGTTACAGATTGTGGCCGAGCACAATTCCGCTGCTGCTGATGGCCCACAGCGCCTCATGGTTGCCCAGTCTTAAGTTGCTAGATCTGTTCTAAATCTCTCCGATTTAGCATGATGGTAGTACCACACAACATGATGAAGGGTATTCTCAATGTGAAGATGGGATTTTGTCTCCACAAGGACTGTGCGGTGGTCAGTCCTACCAATACCGTCATGTGAAATAATAATTGGAGTACAGTACTGAGTGTTCAGTGCAGTTTCTGAACTGCTCGCTTTACACTGTGACGTATGTAAATGCAAGTCTCCTGCAAGTTACCAATGCTTAAATGCTTAAATTCTCAAATTCTGAAAATGAACATCATTTTTTTTTCATTTAAAAGGGGAATCGAAGCACTGGTGCACTTTTATGTTAGTGTGCATATTGTACCATTATCCTCGCTATAGCTAAAATGTATTCACTAATACAAGTAGTGTCTGGTTACTCATTTATTTGACAGGAAAGTTACACCACAGTGACAGGTCATTCAGCCCAACCAATCCCTGTTGATGTAAACCCTCCACATGAGCAAACAGTTCTAATTACTTTACCCAACTTGTTAAAAATTCCTTCATCAATCTATCTGATCTAATCTCAAATGTTGATCGTTACTTAGATCTTTACCTTTCTCCCACCCACCTCAGCTAGACCTGTGTCCCCAGTTCTGGACACCACACTTTAGGAAGGATGTGAAGGCTTTGGAGAGGATACAGAAGAGATTTACTAGAGGGGGTCCAGGTATGAGGGATTACAAATATGTGGGTAAACTGGAAAAAACAAGTGGTTAGGATTTGGAATGCAATACCTGACAGGATGGTGGCTACAGATGCAAAAGTAGCTTTCAAAAGGAAATTGGATAAATACTTAAAAGGGGAAGAATTTGCAGAGGTATAGGGAAAGAGCATGGGAGCGGGGTCAACTGGATTGCTCTTTGAAATTGCCAGCACGGACTCAATGGGCCAAATGGTTGCCTTCTGTGCTGTACTATTTTATCATTCTATATTGCCCCTCATGACATTGACCATGCAACCTTTCTATGCATGTTGAATAGGAAAATGGGTACTTCAATATAGTACAGCTGAATATTAACTACAATGTTTAAATCTACAATACAAAAAAATGATAAATTTTGCTTTAAAATGATCAGCATATTGCACTTAGCACAAATAACTTGCAAGCAATGTTTCTACATCTATTACTATAGCAGACCAAATGGGCTGAAGTACTTAGGAGAGAAAAATTCAGAGTTCTTGTAAACCAACCAGTCTCAGTGTAAAGATGGCATTACAGTCATACTGAGGCAGTCTTACAGTGTCATAAAATGCACCAATAGTTTTTTGCTAAACAAATACTGACCAGTTTGGATACCTCTGTCTTTTCTTGGAGAATCTTTTTCCATCAAGACTTGTCCCAGTACCTCACTAACTTCTTCACAAACAAGACTATTGGGTACAGTACAGGGGCTTATGCGACTAATGGTATCTGTCAGTCAAAAATAGTGTGTCAATTAAAAGTGAAAAAATGATGAGAACAGTATTTGCTACATTCTTTGACAATAGAACAACAAGCACAAACTCTAAAATCTGCCAGCTGTTACGTGCCTTCTACATTCTTCTGAAGATTTGAAATGTCATGTCCTTTGCGAACCAGCTCTCTAATGCGCTGTTCCTGTTTCTGCCTTTGTGCCTCCTCTTGTGCCCTCTGCACAGTTTCATAAAGCAGATTGGTTTTCCGATTATGAAGCTCCTAGAAGATCAAAGATGCCTTAAGATCATATGATTTTCTTTAGTATTGCTAGCAGTGATCAAGGAGTCATTATTCCAACATGTTAACTAGAAATTCATAATTAATCAGTTTTGTCTACCAATTAGTGTTTTCAATGAATGAAATGAGAACAATATTCTACTGAGGTTTACAATCATATTCTTCAGAAGTAGTGGCACTTTTCAATACATTTAGATTTGGGCTTTGATATAGGAAGTACAATCTCAGATATTGCTGACAACACAAAGCACAAGGGAAGTTGTTTGGCACTATTTCCAAAGCACAGAAGCAAACAAATGGACATCTTAGCCTTGATTTTTCAATACAGTGGATGCAAGGTGCATATTTGGTGGATGGGAACTCCATGCACCTTAAGGCTATATTCCTGACCTCGGCCGATTTATCCATAATCCAGACTATTTGTATATTTTTAGGTCAGCTCTATTCAGTGTCCAACTGGATGAGGGCCAGGATTGGCTGCAGCAGGTGTTAGAGGCCTTCCACACAATAGTTTGTTGGTGGCCTGTCCGCTACCTGCTCAAATTTTTGTAAAGCCTTTTCTTTTTTAAAAAGAGCTAAGTTCAATGAGCTATGCAAGCAATTACATTGACCTTTTGGTCTTTTAACATTTAAACGGCCCAGAGCCTGTTGCGCCCCATTACAATCAAAAGAAACATGATTTATTTTGTGCTTTTCATATTCTCAGTACATCTTCAAGTCCCCCGTATCCAGTGAATTACTTTTAAAGTAGCCACCATTGTTTTGCGGGCACATATTCCAACAGCTTTGGATACACTAAGATACCATGCAAATAAAATGAATGACACGTTAATCTGTTTTGGTAGTGCTGTTTGGGGGAACAATCTTCGTCAGAACACTATGCCAACTCTCTCCATCTGAACAGGTATACAGGGCTTTAGTTCCATACCTTATCCTAAAGAAAATACGGCACTCTCACAGGACTGCACTTACGTGTGCACCAAGATTTTGTGCTCAGGTCACAGATTGGGGTTAGAATCCATGGCCATCTGACAGAAAGACAAGTGTTCCACTAACTGAGCCTCAGCTAACATTTGAAAACTGAACACTAAATTAAGTGTTGCAATAACAATACAATTTTAAGTCAGAGTATCAAGATCAGGAGGTGTTTATTACTGAGCGATATAACATTGCGAAAAGGATTAAAATAAGAAGTGTGTTTTGGTCTCAGGCCAGGTAGTACCATTTAAACACAGTAAAGATATTGCTCAACTGGAATCTCCTCCTATAACATTAAATTAAATCGTTAATAACACCTACTTCTTTTTCCCTTTGTGCTCGAGTTTCTTCCTCATATTGTTGTCTCAACCTTTCTCTCTCCTTTACCAAACGAAGTTCCTCTTTTTGTTCTTCTTTTCGTTTCTGATCTTCTTCCAATTGCTTCTGTCTGCGGCGCTCCTCCACCTGAATGGCTATAGCTTTCTAGAACACAAGATTAAAGAAACATTAGCTATCATGTTATGAGAAATTGTAATCTTCCAATGATCCTCTTAAATATCACTACATTGGTTTACATTTTTTGGATCTTGTGAAAACCTGAGTGACGAGACCTTTTTCCATTGAAATAAAAGGAAAAATAAGCCATTTTAGTTTATTTCTCATATTGTTGTTTCATCTTTATCTCTTATGCTAGAATTCCACTTTTCGTACTTTTCAACTGCGATCCCATTTCAGCTGCTGCGATTTGTAACACCCTTGACATGGATGGCTATGACTCTCAAGAGTAACCATGTGGTTTATATGCTCCTTGGTATCAGGAATGAATAGAGTGTACTTCAGATAACAGGGATAGGCACCCAATGGTCTTTATCAAACCAACTTCCAGAAACTCTGCTCGTCGTAAGTAGGAGGAATGTCAAGGTTGTTTGAGTGGTGAGTCTGAGATATGATCTATAGTATGTAAGATTCAGAAATACCTCTCCAGGTCCAAGTAATGGGCTCAACTGCTGTATGAAGCTTATTGCTTGAAAAGGAGAAAATCATCCAAATGTACGGCCAGCAACATCTTCAGTTACGTGGAGAAACTAGAAAAACTGGGATTGTTCTTCTTAGAGCAGAGAAAGTTAAGGATAAATTTAATAGAGATAAACAAAATTCTGAGGGATTTTGATAAAGTAAACAAAATGTGTTTCCAGTGGTGGGTGGATCAGTAACCAGGGGACACAGATTTGAGACAATTGGCAAAAGAGCCAGAGGGGAGAGGAGGATAACTGTTTTTATGCAGTGAGTTGCCAAGCTCTGGAAAGTACTGCTTGAAAAGCTGGTAGAAGTAGATTCAATAGTAACTTTCAAAAGATAATTGAATATATACACCATCAATAACATCTACAAGGCACAAGTCAGGAGGGTGATGGAATAATCTTCATATGCCTGGATGAGGGCAGCTTCAATATCATCCAGGACAAAGCAGCCGATTTAATTGGCACCACATCCACCAAATTAAACATTTGCTCCCTACATCACCAGCACACAGTGGCAGCAGTTTGCACCAACTATAAGATGCACTACAGTAACTCGGCAAGCCTTCTTCGACAGCTCCTTCCAAATGCACAACCTCTACCAACAAAGAAGAACAAGGGCAGCAAACCCAAGGGAACACCACCATCCGCAAGTACCACTCCAAGCTGCACATCATCATGACTTGAAGATAACCTCACGCACCGATAGTAATACATACTGTTTTGTCTCTTGGATCTGGAGATGGGTGCAGCAACCGAAGAAAAGAATGAGGGAAATCTGCTACAAACTTCGATGCTAATGGCACTTTCCTGAATTCTTGCCCAATTCCACAAAATGTTATTCTTTAATGTGATGCCATAGAGGAGTAATGAAAAGAAAATTCTACACATTTTGACAGTGGGAAATACTGTGTCAATAAACAATAGCAGGAAAAAAAAAATCAGGCTTAAAAATTTGTATAATTTAAATCATGTACACATGATACTATTGCTTATTAAAAACAAGGATAATACTGGTCACCTGGTGTTCTAGTTGCTTCTTTCGACGTAAATCTCGTTCCTCAATCTGCGCTGGGTCTAACAAGGCGGTCATGGATCGCAGAAAGCTGAAATGTAATAATAGTGCAAAATTTCTAGTATCCTCTATAGAACATGAAGATGTTGAAACATTGGAAAAACTAACAAATTATATGCGCCACCAGATAAATGTAGCACTTGACTGTCAGACTAATTGTATAATTTTACCAGTAAATAAATCTTGAGGCAGTATTTTTTTTAAAATGTCTACAATAACACTAAACCTTTTGGCTCACTACAGCTGACAGTGCTATTATAGTTGTTCTTTTGGTTGGGCTAGTTGGATATTTTTGGCTGCAGATTTCTCTATTGCTGTCAGTACTGCCACTTGATGATCTGTCAGGGCTCGGGGGGCGGTGGGGGAGGAGAGAGGGGCAACATTTGGGTGCATGTAGGATAAAATAGCCCCTTGCCTCCTCCAACATTGCAAACGGAATCATTTTCCAACGTGTGATCTATTCCTAGAACAATAAACCTGATGGCATAGGTAGCTTCAGGATTTTGTCAAAATACAATTCTGTTATTTCCCAGCAATGATAAAGTTGTTGTTTGGACCAAATTCAAATACATTCTATTTTGAAACTAGTCACAAACCCATTGCTGATTTAACAACCAATGTATCTCAAAAAGATAAGGGAACAGAACTACAGATGAAAAAGTGCTTCTGTTGATCAAAATAACTGGAATAAACAAAAGCAGTATATCATTGAAAACTGAAAGCCACCCACTGCCCTCATTTCTGATGCCCCTGCCCATCTCTATCCGGCAATCCCCACACTGCGACCCCAATCCTGCCCTCACTCATCTTTGGTCTGAGGTCCCAAGATGTTCTTGGGCTTCTGGTGGGTGCAGTGCTGCCAGCAGCCACCACTCCCGTTGGCAGCAATGAGTAGCTGTCGGCTTCTGATTGGCCAGCAGCTCTCAGCAGGAGACACTCAATCTTGGGGAGACCTGACAGTGGCCACTTAAGTGCCTGAAGGTCAGTTGATTCTGTCAGGCCTCCCCATGGAACCAACAGGATTTCCCCATCGGTTCTCCACCTGATGGGCAAGGCCCCTGAGACCCCACAAAAGCCAGGCCAATAGAGTTTAATTTTCTAAACTGAAGATAGAAGCAGTGGAAATGTTGCAGTGAGAATGCTATGTCTGCCTGAATTAGGTACAGTCAACCTCAATGAACCTTCCAGAGTGAAGCTTTACTACACATTCACAAGCTACTGGTGTGCAATCTGTCAGTGAGTGGGAGCTCACAGTTTTTGTACTAAATAATTAGTGGGAATGGATTTTTTCATGACAACAAGATTTGCAACACTTGCTGAAATTCAGATTTGAGAATGGAGGAACAATAAGCCCACACATCAAAGCTTCCTGTTGCAAGTAGTAGTAAGAGTTACCCTTCTTTGGAACTGCAGAGCATCCTCTCCGTAGCACCAAACTCCAAAAAGCCTGGGAGGAGGTGGCATAAAGCAATAATGATATTTTCACTATTCAAAATGCATATAACTGCAGATGAGACAAGGTCAACCAAAATAAAGCTATCCATCATTATACCAAATAGATCAGTAGAGTAAGCATACCATAAGGTGTTTCAACCACTCAGAGTCCCAAAGCAGCTATCTGAATTCTTCTGATATGCACTCATGCATTTACAGGGCACAAATTGCAACTAAAAACCTTGGCACCCTGGTTTTTTAAAAATACCTTTACCTAAAATTTTCTTCAACCAAAATTTAGTTTTAGGTGGTACAAATACATGTGTACACACCCATGAAGTGCATTAAAAAAATTGCAATATGAGCACCATTATTCCTCAGGTCAATCCCAGTAGGTTCCCACTGAACTCAGCAGCCAAGCAACTCACTTATGCTTGCCATTAAATATCACTTAGAAAAAAACAAGGTTAACAACAATGTGCATCTATGGAGCACCTTTCATGCAATGAAACGTCCCAAGGTGCATCACAGGAGCATTATAAAACAAAATTTGACACTGAGCCACATAGAGATATCAGAATAGGTGACCAATGGCTTGGTCAAAGAGGTGGGTTTTAAAGAGCGTCTTAATAGAAGAATGCAAGATCATGAGGTGGAGAGGTGGGAAGGGAATACTTAAATCGCAGGCAGCTGAAGGCATGGCCACCTGTGGTTAGCAAATAAAATCAGCGATGCTCAATAGATCAGAATTAGATGAGCATTGTTATCTTGAAGGGTTGTGGAGCTGGAGGAGATTACAGAGACAAAGGGTGAAGCCATGGAGGGATTTGAAACCAAGGTTTTGTTCGATAGGGAGAGTGTGCAGGTTAGGGAGTTATGGTTGGATGGGATTTATCGTAAATAAAGACATGGGCAGTAGAATTTTGGATGACCTCAAGTTTACTCAGGGTAGAACGTGGGAGGCCAACCAGGGGTGTGCTAGAATAGTCAAAGTCAAGAGATAACAAAGACATGCAAGCATGTTGGTTTAAACAGATGAGCTGAGGCAGGAGGTGGAGTGAGGCAATGGAATATAAAGAAACTGAAAATGAACCTAACCTGGTCTTGTGTGTGTTAGGCAGTACATCAGATCCCATGTCAACGCCTATGCTCCCTGTATTTTCTCCAGTGGAAGAGTTAGGATGACTGAGTACAGAAACAGCCTTAGTAGGAAACTGCTGCAACTCAGATAATGCACTTTGTTGCTCATGCCCTGATTCAGATGACCTTTTCAGTGTTGGTCCACAAGTGTTCACAAAAACTGGAGTCTGCTGGTCAGGTTTTTTCTGGTAAGAATCAAAGTGCATAGCCCATCTGTTGTGATCATCACCCTATTAAAACAGAAGGCAGGCAATGATTGATAATTAGAAAAGCATGGGAAAATTTTAACCCAGCCCAGCTGTCTGTATCAAGGTGGCGCTTAGTTAAAAAAAACTCAGCAAAGACTTACCGCCCATTCCTACTCTACTTCCCCATGCTGTTATTTGAACTGAGCCATGATTTAATGCAGTCAAAGATTCACTCAGTTGGAGCCTCATTAATTGCTGCAAATCAGAATCCTGTGGTGTAATTAGGACTCAAAGAGATAGCAAAATGGCCTTGATCCACTCCCTGATATATTTTACTACCAGTAGATGGACACTGGGCTCTGCAGTTTTGACCTAGCTGTAGCCAGCCAGCTGCTTCTTTCTGACCTTTTGAGTGCACAGCTGGCTGACTGGTTGTAAAGGTGACTCAGGAGTTAAAATTATCGAGCCTCAAACTGAAGACATTAAATCCTCCAACACCTTCTCAAAGCTTGGTTTTAGTTCAAATCCCCAATAATTTATTATGTATTAAAGCTGTTTAGTCAGCTGTAGATTTATGTCCCAAAATACATTGAAAATTCTTATAAGGCTTTGTAAACTGAAAATCAATTTTTAAAAATATCAACATTCACCTGTCATACAAATTACACGTAGATGGTGCATACACTTATACACTGTTAAAAGATTGGTCACATAATGTTAGCTTGGAAAATTAAATAGCTAATACTTGTTATGTTATTGCTTTAATGGAATATGTAAATGATGAATGTGCGTCATCACTGAAGGAAGTGATGTCACATAGCATGTGATAGTTGTAGTTGTGTTGATTGCCTAGTAAGATGTGCATGTAGAGCTCTCCTGTAACTTATTTATAATATTGAGAGTCTTCAGTAAAAAGAACCCAAAGCATTTGTTACCATTCATCCGTGTGTGATTGGTAAGTTTGTGTTACCAGCCCAGTAGCACAACATGTGGCAGCTGTGCATTTTTGAACGTTACATAAGTAAAGTTGAAGTACAACAGTGAAGACTGGAATCATGGTGATTGGCTTCAGGGTAGAGATCACGGAGTGGAGCCATTACAAAGATTGGGAGAAGCCAGAAATATGAAACTGGGACAACACAAGCGGTCTGCTACAAAAGTAGAAGTAATACTGCGAGACACTAGGAGATAGAAGTGCCCTTGCAGATTAGTGCTCGAAAAACAGTAATAATTGACTAGGAGGATAACTGGATCGGTGCTCAGCAAGAATATTAAGCTGGTTCAGGATCAGCCTGTGAAAGTCAGTTTGGAAATGAGCTGACAGGTTGCAAAGCCATTTGGCTGTCATGTTGCAGTTCTTGGCAAAAATAGATTCGTGGGCAAGTCCAAAGAAAAAGTGCATGATACAGGCTACGGTGCCACAGAACTAAGCAATACAAAGACACAGCCTCAGTATTTCCAAAAAAAACTGAACCCACAGTAAATCAAAAAAATCCTTGAGAAGCAAGCAGCATCAGAATGATGACTACTAAATTTCCTGTCATGAATTGGATACCCTATCAAAGTTTAAGCTTTATCACCAGAAAACGGAATTATGTTTTTGGATTTATCGATCGCTGAACCTGACAGACAGGCAGTGAAGATTAAAATAACCATTGGAAACAAGGGACTCATCAAATTAACACATCAGGACTATCCAATGAGGATCAAAAAGACCTGGTGAAACTCTGGAATACAACACGAAGATGAATTCAGTGTACAGGTGAATTTCAGGATCCATTGGTTAGAGCTTAAGGCATTCAGACAACAACCTAAAGAGTCAACTGATCAGTTTGTAAGCTGTGATAAGGGCAGAGGCTGTGATTTTCTGAAGCCCAGTTGTTAGTGAATTATGGAACTTGTCATTGCTTCAACGCCAATCAAAACCTCCCAGAGAGACCTATTAGAAAGAAAAAGCATGATATCAACACCTTGTTGAAAAACAGTAGGAAGTATGAAGCCATTGTGGCAGGAAGGCAACGTTTGCAAGTGGTGGGTGTGGCTGCAAGTATTGGCAAAGTGTCCAAGATGCCAAAACAGAATAAATCCTGTGGGCGGTGCAGTCTCGTCCACCAGTTGTGGAAATGTCCAGCATTTCAAGACCACTGCAAGATGTGGGGTTTGAAAGGCCAGTGGGCACATCAGTGCAGGAAATCTGGCTACGACAGTGTGATCAGAGCTGAATAATAAGCTACGGTCAAAAAGTGTATTCAGTGTACTGGCAGCAGTAATAAGAAGTGTACCAAAAGTCAATGCAAGCACAGACACATTAGGTCGGCAATAGGACAGACCAGGTGGAAAACACCATGAAGAAAGCACTTAAACATTAAAGTGAGCAGGCTTTCTACACCGTAAATGTGGCACGATGTGTGGATGTGATTATATAGCTAGATGTTTTTGTCACAATCAACATTATATATCCGAACAAGAACGGCAAACATATGTTCAAAGCCAATGTAGACACTAGAGCTAGTACCAACATTCTGCCATTAAGAATCTTAAAAGACATGCATCTTGACAAATGGGATTCAACGGTACAGTCTACAATAGCCAGGTTGACAGCTTACAATGGGTAACCAATCCATTTTATTGGTACACTGACATTAAAATGCAGCTTTGACAAGCCCGCATGGTCATCGCAACTTTTCTACTTGGTAGACACAAATGCTCCAGCAATAGCAGGATTGACAGCATGTAGGGAGCTCAAAATTGCAACCATATGCGAAATCAACAATGCACCACTGGGGGAAGAAAATATTTTGAAATGACCCTATCTCGTCAGTCCATGACTTACAACTGAAGTCCCCAAGCAGGTTTGATGCTGTGGAAAATTTCAATGGTGATGCTATTTTGCTTTTAAGGGAAGATGCAATTCCTTCAATTGAGCCACCTACCAAGTGCAGTGTACCTATTCAGGAAAAGCTAAAGACTGAATTAGATGATAAGGAACGAAATGGCATTATTCGTCCAGTGCAAAAACACACTGACTGGTATAGCTCTATTACATGTGTAATAATTAAAGATGATACAATTCGGGTGTGTTTGGACCCGAAATGTTTGAATCGTGCACTTGGTGTCCACATAAAATTCCGACAATGGAAGAATTAAACCCAAGTTTTGCTTTATCACAGGCAGTGAATAGTGCAGTGCCACAAAGATCAATGCTGGGGCCTCAGCTATTTACAATCTATATTAATGATTTAGATGAAGAGACAGAGAGTAATGTATCAAAGTTTGCTAATGATACAAAGCTAGGTGGGCAGGTGTGGGAGGGGGGGAACACAGGTGGCAATGAGATATAGAGAGGTTAAATGTGTGGGTAATAAGATGGAGATGGAATATAATGTAGGGAAGTGTGAAGTTATTCGATTTTGGTTGTAAGAATAGCAAAGCAGAATATTAATTAAAAGGTGAGAAACTTGTACGTGTTGATATCCAAAGAAAAGGGTGTGCTTGTACAAGGAATGCAGAAGGTTAGCACACAGATGCAGCAAGCAATTAGGAAGGCAAATGGCATGTTGGCCTTTATTGCAAGGGGGCTGAAGTACAAGAATAAAGAAGCCTCGCTGCAATTGTATAGGGTTTTGGTGACACCACATCTGGAATAGTGTGCGCAATTTTGGTCTCCACATTTAAGAAAGGAGATACATACATTACAGGCAGTACAGGGATATGGGAGCTAGCAGGAAAATGGAGTTGAAGCCCAAGATCAGCCATGATCATACTGAATGGTGGAGCAGGTTTGACAGGTGATTATGTCTGCTCCTGTTCCTATTTCTTGTGTTCGTGCTAGAGCAAAGCTTTTCTCCAAATTAGATGTGAAACATGCTTATTGGTTTATGCATTTATCAGAAGGATCACAGGAACTAACTACATTTGGAACACCATTTGGAAGGTATTTCCAGAGATTACCATTTGGCTTATCGATAAATCAAGATATATTCCAGCAACATATGTATAGTGTCACAACCATGTAAAAGGCATTTCCTTAAAGTGGTCCATGAGCTAAGAATGTGTGTGTGTGTGTGTGTGTGTGTGTGTATATATAGCCCCCTTTCAATTTCCGAGTGATTAAATTTAAAAAATAACCCAGCAAGGAAGCTTTATTCTTAAACAGGATACATGAAGTCCTCACTATAAGTTGCCTTGAAGTCATTTTGCTTTAACATCGTTTACTCTTTAGGATTACTTTTGATTTATGTTGCCATTTTCCACCTTACATCGTCTGCACTCTGGCCCGCACACTAGCAACCCACCCCCCCACCCCAAAACCCCATGCTGGCTCTTGGCCGCCATGTTCTGATGCCACAGCCACCGCTGCAGTCACCAGAGGCCCACGATGCAGGAAGGGAGTGAGGCCTGAGATGTGACAGCAGGAATGCAAGGCAGTGACAGGAAGCTGCTGGCCAGTGATCAGGCGATGAGGTGTCAGTGACCTGGAGCGGAGGGATGGAGCACCATTCCCCCCACCCCCCCACCTGGCATCATCCACTGCTAGTCCCAGTTCCTGCTGCCACACCACCCCATGCACTTTTTCGGCAGACCCCCCTCCCCTAGAGACACCGAGATAGGGAGAGAGAGAAAAAGGGGTGGGGGGGAGAGAGAGAGAGAGAAAAAGGGGTGGGGGGAGAGAGAGAGAGAGAAAAAGGGGTGGGGGGGAGAGAGAGAAAAGGGGAGGGGGAGAGAGAAAAGGGGAGGGGGAGAGAGAAAAGGGGGGGGGGAGAGAGAGAAAAGGGGGGGGGAAGAGAGAGAAAAGTGGGGGGAGAGAGAAAAGGGGGAGAGAAAAGGGGGGGGAGAGAGAAAAGGGGGGGAGAGAGAAAAGGGGGGGGGAGAGAGAAAAGGGGGGGGAGAGAGAAAAGGTGGGGGAGAGAGAAAAGGGGGGGGAGAGAAAAGGGGGGGGAGAGAAAAGGGGGGGGAGAGAAAAGGGGGGGGGAGAGAAAAGGGGGGGGGGAGAGAAAAGGGGGAGAGAAAAGGGGGGGAGAGAAAAGGGGGGGGGAGAGAAAGGGGGGGGAGAGAAAGGGGGGGGGAGAGAAAAGGGGGGGAGAGAAAAGGGGGGGAGAGAAAAGGGGGGGGTGAAAAGGGGGGGAGAGAGAGAAAAGGGGGGAGAGAGAGAAAAGGGGGGCAGAGAGAGAAAAGGGGGGGAGAGAGAGAAAAGGGGGGGAGAGAGAGAAAAGGGGGGGGGAGAGAGAAAAGGGGGGGGGGAGAGAGAGAGAAAAGGGGGGGAGAGAGAGAAAAGGGGGGGAGAGAGAGAAAAGGGGGGGAGAGAGAGAAAAGGGGGGGAGAGAGAGAAAAGGGGGGGAGAGAGAGAAAAGGGGGGGAGAGAGAGAAAAGGGGGGAGAGAGAGAAAAGGGGGGGAGAGAGAGAAAAGGGGGGGAGAGAGAGAAAAGGGGGGGAGAGAGAGAAAAGGGGGGGAGAGAGAGAAAGGGGGGGAGAGAGAGAAAGGGGGGGAGAGAGAGAAAGGGGGGGGAGAGAGAGAAAGGGGGGGGGGAGAGAGAGAAAGGGGGGGGAGAGAGAGAAAGGGGGGGGGAGACGAGACAGAAAAGGGGGGGGGTGAGACAGAAAAGGGGGGGGGGAGACAGAAAAGGGGGGGAGAGACAGAAAAGGGGGGAGAGAGACAGAAAAGGGGGGGGGGGGAGACAGAAAAGGGGGGGGGGAGACAGAAAAGGGGGGGGGGGAGACAGAAAAGGGGGGGGGAGACAGAAAAGGGGGGGGGGAGAGAGACAGAAAAGGGGGGGAGAGACAGAAAAGGGGGGGGGAGAGAGACAGAAAAGGGGGGGGAGACAGAAAAGGGGGGGGGGGGAGACAGAAAAGGGGGGGGGAGAGACAGAAAAGGGGGGGAGACAGAAAGGGGGGGGAGACAGAAAAGGGGGGGAGACAGAAAAGGGGGGGAGACAGAAAAGGGGGGGAGACAGAAAAGGGGGGGAGACAGAAAAGGGGGGGAGACAGAAAAGGGGGGGAGACAGAAAAGGGGGGGAGACAGAAAAGGGGGGGAGACAGAAAAGGGGGGGAGACAGAAAAGGGGGGGAGACAGAAAAGGGGGGGAGACAGAAAAGGGGGGGAGACAGAAAAGGGGGGGAGACAGAAAAGGGGGGGAGACAGAAAAGGGGGGGAGACAGAAAAGGGGGGGAGACAGAAAAGGGGGGGAGACAGAAAAGGGGGGGAGACAGAAAAGGGGGGGAGACAGAAAAGGGGGGGAGACAGAAAAGGGGGGGAGACAGAAAAGGGGGGGAGACAGAAAAGGGGGGGAGACAGAAAAGGGGGGGAGACAGAAAAGGGGGGGGAGACAGAAAAGGGGGGGGAGACAGAAAAGGGGGGGGAGACAGAAAAGGGGGGGGAGACAGAAAAGGGGGGGGAGACAGAAAAGGGGGGGGAGACAGAAAAGGGGGGGGAGACAGAAAAGGGGGGGGAGACAGAAAAGAGGGGGGAGACAGAAAAGGGGGGGAGACAGAAAAGGGGGGGAGACAGAAAAGGGGGGGAGACAGAAAAGGGGGGGGAGACAGAAAAGGGGGGGAGACAGAAAAGGGGGGGAGACAGAAAAGGGGGGGAGACAGAAAAGGGGGGGGACAGAACAGGGGGGGAGACAGAAAAGGGGGGGAGACAGAAAAGGGGGGGAGACAGAAAAGGGGGGGGAGACAGAAAAGGGGGGGGAGACAGAAAAGGGGGGGGAGACAGAAAAGGGGGGGAGACAGAAAAGGGGGGGAGACAGAAAAGGGGGGGAGACAGAAAAGGGGGGGAGACAGAAAAGGGGGGAGACAGAAAAGGGGGGGAGACAGAAAAGGGGGGGAGACAGAAAAGGGGGGGGAGACAGAAAAGGGGGGGGAGACAGAAAAGGGGGGGGAGACAGAAAAGGGGGGGAGACAGAAAAGGGGGGGAGACAGAAAAGGGGGGGAGACAGAAAAGGGGGGGGGAGACAGAAAAGGGGGGGAGACAGAAAAGGGGGGGAGACAGAAAAGGGGGGGAGACAGAAAAGGGGGGGAGACAGAAAAGGGGGGGAGACAGAAAAGGGGGGGAGACAGAAAAGGGGGGGAGACAGAAAAGGGGGGGAGACAGAAAAGGGGGGGAGACAGAAAAGGGGGGGGGGAAGAGACAGAAAAGGGGGGGGGAAGAGACAGAAAAGAGGGGGGGAGAGACAGAAAAGGGGGGGCATTTTCAAAGCCACAAAAGGCATTTGATATCACATGGTTAAACTATAATCAATATTCCACCAAAAATAGAATTGCCAATTAGTAACACAAAAGTACACATGGACTGTTCCATTAGTTTTTCTCTCCCCAGGCAGCTACTCTACAGGCTGAAAACTAAAGTTTCTAAAGACAGTTTTTTTTTTAAATCCATTCATGGGTTGTGGGCATCACTGGCTCAGCTAGCATTTATTGCCCATCTCTAATTGCCCTTGAGAAGATGGTGGTAAGCTGCCTTCTTGAACCGCTGTACTCTGATGTAGGTATACCCACAGTGCTGTTAGGAAGGGTGTTCCAGGATTTTGACCCAGCTGTAGTGAAGGAACGGCAATATATTTCCAAGTCAGGATGGTGCGTGACTCAGAAGGGAACTTACAGGTGGTGGTGTTCCCCATGCATCTGCTGCTCTTGTCCTTCTCGGTGGTTGGGTTTGCAAATTTGGAAGATACTATCAAAGGAGCCTTGGTGAGTTGCTGCACTGCATCTTGTCGATGATACACACTGCTGCTACTGTGCATCAGTGGTGGAGGGAGAGAGTGTTGAAGGTGGTGGATGGGTTGCTTTGTCCTAGATGGTGTTGAGCTTCTCGAGTGTTGTTGGAGCTGCACTCATCCAGGCAAGTGGAGAGTATTCCATCTCACTCCTGACTTGTGTCTTGTAGATGGTGGACAGGCTTTAAGTGTCAGGAGGTGAGTTACTCTTCTGCAGAATTCCCAGCCTCTGACCTGCTCTTGTAACCACAGTATTTATATGTCTAGTCCAGTTCAGAATCTGTCCAATGGTAAACCCCAGGATGTTGATAGTGGGACAGTGATGGTAATGCCATTGAATTTCAATGTTAAAAGAAATACAGTTAACAGTAAATGTGTATTTCCCTCACTATCGATGGCATTGTCTGTAATTAAGCTGTTAACCTCTAGAGAGCCTGATAGCATTAGATTGAACATTTTCACGCATTCTGTAATCGTATCATTAAAGCAAGGAAGAGGATCTTAGGAAGCTTGCAAGTGTTCAAACGTGGCTTATGCAAGACTTCATACATTATGTGTAAAAAAAATGCCCAAGAATCTCATTGTTCTGTGAAGAAAAGTAATAATTTTTCTTCAGGCACTCATTTGTGATTGCAATTTATTGCGACCTAGAACTTAGAAAGTTGATTGAGGAATAAATTGTAAGGAATTCAGAATTACTTAGATCAACACTTCTGAAAACCAAATGACCCAATTCAGGCAGTCAAGCCTGAATATCTTGCAATATCTTTAAACTTACCTAAAAATAAAGTCTACCTAAACATGAAAATACTAAATGGAAATAATAAGCCTTAGTAGGAATGCATATACTACTAAAATGGATTACAAATGAAAAAAAAATGCTGTGGTTACAAATTGGGAAATCATTTTTATATCCCACTTGAGTGGGAACTAAATATACCAAAGTTGCCTTAACAAAAACTAAGAAAAAGCAATAATTTACTTCTCTATGGTATTCCTCTCATACTTGAAGATATCTCAGAGTGTTTTACATTAGGGTAAAAGGACAGCATATAAAAGATGAACTGAGAACTCAGAGAAGAGGTGGGGAGGAATGGATGGTTGAAGGTTATAATTTTGAGATCTTCCAAAGCATGGAGAAAGATGGCAAGATAGAGGGAGGGAGGAAGCTTCACTGGGCAGAGGCCTAACCGCTTAAGCAGCAGTCACATTAGTGGATAAGGAGGTGGAAACCACAAGTAAGCTGCTTAAATAATTCAAATTAATACATATTGAAGCTTGTGCAACTGAAGTCAATTGCTAAAATAGGTTGGGTTAAGCCTATAGCGGAATGTAAAAGCAAGAACAAGTCAGGCAGAGGGAGAAAGTTCAGCTTGGAGGAGATGGAGATGATGAAGGTGCAGAAGCATGTTAAAAGAAGCTGAGAGTAATATAGGTGTGGAGTAGGACTTCAGCATTAGTAGGCAGGCAAAGTTGTAACACTGGAAACAAGTGATATCGATAACTGAATAAATGTAGGAGAAGAAAGTTCAGCTTGGGATTAAACACCTCATTAAGGTTCCACAGATGTCGACATGGAAGCCAAGGACGCTAAAGACCTACAGAGACATGTAGGTGCTAGTGTTAACTGATGATGATGTCGTTGGTTTTACTTGCATCAAGTGAAAGAAATGCTGATTAATCTAGATTTAATGGCTGCAAGATTGATTGGTTGAGCATTTGGAGATACGATTGGGTGCCATCAGCGTATATACAGAAGCTGATCCTAGGGGGAGGTGATGGCGTAGTGGCATTGTTGGACATAGTAATCCAAAGGTCCAGGGTAATGCTCTGGGGACCCGGGTTCAAATCCTGCCACGGCAGATAGTAGAATTTGAATTCAAATTAAAAGTCAGAAGCTGATCCTAAGGGCACAATTTTGTTGTGGAGTTTGGAATCCTAACATCGGCCAAAACAGGAGACCCGAGCTCGCACTTGCTGACAGCAGGACCAGCTCAGCAATTTTATTGGAGGTGGTTCCTAAATGGCTGCCTCCAGGCTTGCCATCCAATTAACAAGGCCAGCAGGTCTGGAGCCTTTGCAGCCCCTGAGGGACCTGCTGAGGTAGCTCTCAGATTGAGAGGGTGCATCAACATGGAGGCCCTCTCAAAGAGCTAAGCATAAAAGTAAAAATCAGAGAGGTCAAGCTGGCAGGCTCCCCCAGATGGCCCATTAGAGCTGCAGGGACAGCCTTCCCTGCTGGCAGCCCTCTCTTTGGGGAATGGCGTATCCAGCTCCACCTAGTAGGAGCCTCGATTATTTAAATTGTCTGCTCACTTGCATTCAGCAGGTAGCCAGTGCACATTAGGTCCCGCTGGTGGGAAACTTCCCTGGAGGTAGCAATGTGTCAAGGAGCTGTCCCAACAAGGCAGTTTACCCAGTCTCCCACCCCAGGGCTGGAAAAATATTGCTTTATGTTTCTAGGTGATATTGTTAAGGTATAGCACATGAAGAGGTCAATAATCAAGGATGGAACCCTGGGGTACATTAGAAAGGACTGTGCAGGGAGGGAAGAAAAAAACTGTTAGAGGTAATGTAATACGTGGTGTATGACAAGAGAGATACTGGAAGAGGACAGAAACTGTCAAAAGTTTCACAGAGATCAAGGAGGATGAAGAGAGGAAACAAACAGGGGGCATAATCACACATGTAATTAATGACTTTGATGTGTTGTTTCAGTGGCATAAATAAGCATTGTATTTAGAAGGGGATATTTGGTCTTCAAGAGATGAGAACAAATAGGACTAAAACAAACATGTATACTCTGAAGGTATGTCTAAGTAGATATTTTCCATTTAAGTTAAATAAAATGCAAGTAGCATAGAATGCCCACAATGCAGCATAGCAAAAAACATCTTATTATTGCTGAAGAGAGAGACATGCTGTCGAAATTTTTCATCTTGCACTCATCAGGGCAGATGCAAGAATGCCAAATTTAACAGGAAGCAACAATTTATACTGTATGAGAAAAGGGTGCTGATTGGTTGGCCAGTCAGCTCTCAACCAACCAGAGCTGACTGACCAACCAATCAGCAAACTTTTCTCATGCAGTATAAATTTTTGCTTCCTTTGAAATTGGTATTCTTATAACTGTCCTGATGAATGCAAGATGAAAAATTTCAAAAGCATGTCTCTCTTTTCAGCAACACTCAAGTTCTGTACTACCAAGAGGATAGGCAAGATTTTTCCCAGTGTATTACTATGCTTTCCTGAAAATATACCTCTGTATATTTTAACTTTTCTTGCAGTTTCCTATTTTTTTCTTCCTCTCTTTGTTTATCCAGTTCTTGGAGCCACTTCTTTTGTTGTTCACGTTTTATTGCGCTGAAAGGATGCTCTAATGGCACAGATTCCTGTATGACATCAAAAGGGAGCACTTCAAAATAACACTCTCGTAAGTTAAATTAACTCAAAGGCAGAAATCATCCTACTTGCAATTTGAATGTTTTAAGCTATCAAACTATATTGGCAGTGGGATAACTAGTAGGCTCTCATTCTGCAATGGTTGCACTGATGCATATTTTAGTTCACTCCTGTATACACAACATAAATACACTGGAGCAATAACTTCAAGTAATAAAACTAGCATCTGTTGTTGTCTGAAGACAAGTATGATGGATCAAAGGACGCACTTTGGCATCAGTCCAGATATACATCATATAGGGAGTCATATTTCTGATATATCAATATAAAATACACAACTGTATCCTGAATCAGAGCAGTGAATTTTCATAACACTTTAGACTGGTAGGTTTACACTGCAATGCAGAATGTGCAATGAAATTGTATGGTATACAATGAAATTGTGGTATAAACGTAGTAAAATAAACTAATATTTGATAGCAATTTGACATAACGACAACAACATGGCTTTGATAAATGAAAGTAATGCATTGTTCAAATACTGAAGTAGGGAATAAGCTTTGGCTCCACATCAGAAGGCACAAAGATCAAGTCCCATTCCAGGCAGTTCAGGCAAGTGAAGATCCACAATCCAGCTCTGAACTGTAGAATATTCACATCCATTTGGAGTGAGAATGAGTGCCTGTGCTGCCACCCCAACTCTCCCTGCCAATTTATGGATTGTGGGAGCTCAAACTACTCCCATCATATGGAGCTAACCTGATTTTGAAGAATATTGGAAGAAGTATTCCCGTACCTGTATCTCAGACTGTCAATCAGTCTACAAATCCCTCCACTACTTGACAGTGCTCTCCAAAGGAAGAGTTTGAAAATACCAAAACAGTAACCTTGGTCTACTAGTTGTACTTAATCAAAACCTCAACATACAATAGCAGGTCTGCTTTTCACTCTTCATAACAGCAGAAATGCTTTCTCAAATAGATCTTTTTTGCTGGCCCAGCTCAAAAATAATGAACTATTCTCATTAAGCAGAATTAGTCATTTGTGATTAATTTTTTCCTAAGTAATACTGCGCACTTCATTAGTGTTCAACAGCAAATGATACGTTATTTTCTCATGTGACGTCGGGCGCTGGGAGGGAGCATGTGGAGAAAAAGTACTTCTTACCCCAAGCACAAAGGCTGAACGGATAGCAGCAGGTAAATCTGGAGAACTAAAGCTAGAAGCTTTGCCGACGTTACGATCTGAAGGAACGGTTGTACTCGCAGTGCTCGCCACAGTGGGGGCAGTGCTAATCACTCGACCATCAGTATATGGGCCAGATGCAGCCGGTAAAGTTGCTCGTGTCTAAGAACAATGAAGGCAACAATCTGCATGTTGTAATTTCATTACATATAACAGCATAATACTAGATTATCTCAGAAAGGTCTTAGTGTTAATGGTTATACAAAACTAAAAGAAAAAAATTCCTTCCAGATTTAAGAGAAATGCTTGACAAATACATTTCCACCTTAGAAGTTTCCACAATGAAGAACCTTTCACAGACACTTGTTCAGATCCTGATCCATCAAAGTTTTAATGTATCAGGGGGCTATCTTTTAGTCAGAGGACAATTACAATGTACTTTACTGTTTAAGTAGCAAAAATCATTTTAAACTTCCAAACAAATATGAAATTTGAGCAATTATATAGTAAAAGTACCATCTTGGAAATCCAATTAGTTAAATTTAGGCCTAAAGAAACGGAAGTAGATTATGACATTTAATTATACAAATTTTGCCATCTTTCATATGTCAAAACAACAATACATCTTCTGGGCCATCCTTCAACATAAACTAGATCCCTGAAAACAGATGCTTAGTTTTTGTGTGGCAACATTCTACCAGAGTCAAACTAGTCCAGGCCACCTACTGGCTGTGGATTGACTACTGGCCTGGACCTCCTCAACTACAGAAAAACCCACATTATGAATTTTTAGGTCCAGTGTCCCAATCATTGCACTAATTTTTTTTTTGTTTACAGGTCTGTCAAGCAAAACCATTGTTGCAGGCTGGCCTGGCTTTCTGATCTGCACGAGATGAGTTGGAACTACCGTTTAACTACTGCAAAGACATGTCAGAGCAAAGGGCATCTACAAAGTATTTTTCAAATTCAGTAATGAGGAATTGCTGCACTGTTATAGCTGCCATTTTTTGGATGAGACGTTATACCAAGGCCCCTTTGTTCTCTTAAGTGAAGGTAAAATATCCCCATAATACCATCTGAAGAACATGAGAGTTCACCCCTGTGCCCTGGCCATTATTCATCTGTCATCTATCACTAAAAAGATTTTGAGGTCATTTATCTCACTGGTGTTTCTGAGACTTGCTGTGAGAGATCTGGTTGCCATGTTTGCCTATATTATAACAGTGACTACACGTCAAAATTATTTAATTTTGTATTGTATCTGTAAATGCTTTGAGATGTCCTGAAGTTATGAAAGGTGCTACATAAATGCAAGTTTTTTCTTTCATACATCGATTGACTATCAACTACTTTGAATACCAGCAATGGCCAGTCAGTTATCGAAGACACTTCACTTTGCAATCAGTCAACTTTAGCATGTTAAGCTCTCTACTACGCCAGGTAGCACGTTTACGATTACTAATTTACATAGCCCATTAACATCCATACGGACAACTTATCTAGGTCCTAGCAACTGCACACTGCCTGGACATTTTCTGTGTGAACCTGTTTTAACCCTTCATATGCTGCTACTAGTAATAAAGATTTAAAATTAATAATCTAATATCCACCATTATAAAATTCTTCCAAGTACCTCACCCAAGCAGCCAGGCTTCACAGTGAGTTACTCAACAATAGAGAAGCATCAGTAAAGCCTGATGCTGTCCTTACTTAATGTCTAATAAGTGTACTTTCAGCAGCAGCAGTCTATACAAAAGCAGAAATATTTTTTGTTTTGATGAGAAAAATTATGTCATAACACTTTAAGGACATGTAGTACCTTTCTCACAATGTTCCTCTTCTACTGTGACTGAAAGACCTTGTATTATTTTATTTTTAGACAAACAGGGATCCTGCAAATCCATTTCCTGAACTTCTCAATGTGACAAATAGGGAAAATATCTAAGAAATTGGGCAAAGTAACATTTCTGTATGTGTGCGTCTGCACAACAAAATAGCTGCAGCAACATTATAAATAATATTGTGACCACTCAAGTCTGACTACAGATTTAATTAAAAAATAAGCATTTGCCTATTTTTCTTCAGTTAGAGATAAAACATGAAAAAACACAGGCAGGGAGAGAAAGAAAGAAAGGGGAGGAACAGCATGCAAAGGAGAGTAAAAGTATAAACTTTTTTTTAAACTCCTACCTTTGCTTCATATGTTGCAAGTATCTTCTCTGTTTTGGATTGTAGGGGTGCCCCTGCACCAGGCCTTCCCCACGGATTCCACTCCAAAAATTCTGAAGCTGCATTATCTTTTTCTAACAGTTTCTTTAAAGCCACCTGTTCATCTGCAGATTTTCAATAACCAAAAATATTGTCAATTACGTCAGATAGTCTTACTGGCAGTATTATTGATTCTGAAAATCAACTTTATGACCATGGAACCACAGTTTAGTCTCCATTTTTTAAGATGGGAAGAGAAAAAAAATAATATTTTTCTCTTCAGGACAGTGGATGTAGTAATGGAAAACTTTTATTTAAATGTTTTGTGTAAGCACTGATGGACACTATTTAAACCTCTATACAATATTCCAACAACTTGCTTTAGTTGCAGCCTCAAAAAAATTAGCACAAATATCAAAGTCTGACATTTCCAGCTCTAGCCAGCTTTACTAAAAGTTTTTTAAAAGTCCCAAGATGAAACTATTTCAGTTTGTTAAAAAGGACTTGCATTGATATCGCATGTCCCCAGAATATTTTAACAACTTGTATTTATATCATACTGTTCATGTAGAAAAACATCTCAAAGCGAGTCACTAAAACATAATCAAAATGGAATGGACATCAAACAAAGATATGAGGAAGGCTGATTAAAAACTTGAAGAAAGCGGTGGATTTATAAAGGAGATTCTTAGAGGAAAGAGAAGGAGCGCGACAGAGAAGTCAAGGGAGGAGCTTCCAGAGCTTAGGGTCTCAATGGCTGAAAGCAATGAGAACAAGGAAATGGGGGACACACAATACACCACAGTTGAAGGAACACAAAGTTTGTGGAGGATTGCAGGGCTATAGGAGGTTCCAGAGGTTGGCAGGAAGTAATCTGAATTAAGGTTATCTTGTTACCTTCTAGTCTAATCCTAGAGCAGTGGGTGGTTTATGCAAAGTTTTGAGACCCAGTAGAGCATTTCACAGTCTAGCCAGAACTGCAGCTGGGAAGTTAACTCATTCATTCACCAGGAACATTAAAGTTTGCAACTCTTGGACTGGAACAGGTGAAGGTGAACGTTGTAACAGGAAGGACTGGGGTGGGATACTGATTAAGGAGGAGGATGAAGGTAGAGGCAGAAGAGTCATCAAGTAAATCAACAGCTGTAGAGTTATCATGGTGAAATTAAGGACCAACAGCAAGGCAGCTGGGAGTTTGAGTGCAACCATAAGCGACTTGGTGTGGAAAAGGAGAAAGGTGCCTAAAGAGGAGGTGAGGTTGAACAGATGGCTGGAAATATGTCTAGGGGAGTTTATATGGATAAAGAAGTTTAGGAGTCAGCAAATTCAGAAGAGAGGGCAAGAGCAGCAGAGTTCAAAAATAAAATCATCAATGATAAAGAGTAATAGTGCAGATGCTTAGGGAGGAAAGGAGAGTGGTATCCCAGGGAGAAATCAGAGGTTAAGGCCGGGAAGAGGTTGTAAGCAATTAGAACGTTAAAGAAAATGCAAGTACAGAATGAGATGTTCCATGGAAGGGGAAGTATCAGAGGACTGAAGTGGTGGGGATGGAGGTGGGAGAGGTAGAGATAGGTAAAGAGGCTAAGGTATGACAATAGAAAACACATCATCAATGAGACAGTTTGGCAGGGAAGATGGTGCAAAGTGTTGGCATGTAGAGAGGTTTCAGTAAGACGATAGGCGTCGCCACCTGTAAACCAGTTTACAAAGCCCAGGTGTCAATATGTTCAACTGCAAAAGATCATGGATGTCAATAGTCTCATTCACAAGTGAGCAGATAGTTTCCTATTTTTCTTACTGTAGGCCTTTGCCACAACTCGGTTTTCTATAGCAAATTGAATGGAACGGTATTAGTTGTAGATTATTCTAATCGCATTAGGTCAATATCTCTGATGGAAGATGAAATCAAGCTAACCACTACCATTATTTCCTTCTCTACAACATGAAAAATACAATTACAATCCTTCATATAGGTTCACTGCTAGCCATTATTTCCAAGGAGTGGCATATGTATGTTACTAGGCCTAGGACTGTTTAAGGACTATGGGTTAGGATGAAGGACTAGGGACTAGGGCTGTACTAAGTGGAAGGGAAGCCTCAGGTGGAAAGGTAACATAAATAACATGTCAAATAACAAAAGAGTGTAACAAGTAGAGTAACAAGTCAGAAATTGTGTTTTAGGAACTCCAGGTAAAAGGAGGGCTAAAAAATAGTAATTAAAATAAAGTAATTAAACCAAGAGGGAGAAATAAGAAATGCATCAGTAAAAACTGTAGAACAAAGTGAAGGTTACAATGTATGGCCCAGATGAACATTCTTTACACAACTGCACGGAGTACAAGAAACAAACCAAATAATTTGTGTCTGCAATTTAAACCTCAAGGGTATGACATGGTAGCTATTACTGAAACATGGCTGCAAAATAGTTAGAGCTGAGAGCTAAATATACCAGGTTATAAGATCTACAGGAAAAGGAGGGGAAATGGCAGAGGCACAGGAGCAGCCTTTGTGATTAAGGATGAAATCAATTTGATGATAAAAGGTATGATGAGAGGTAAGCAGGAAGTAAAGACTTTACGGATAAAATTAAGAAATCAAAAAGGATTCAAGGCTCTAGTGGGAGTTGCGTTTCGGACTCCAGTAGCAGCTATGAAGTGGTAGATTGTGAAATACTTGCAAATTGGGAAAAAATGACAGAAGATCAGTGGGAGATGCCCAAAAAGAATTTGACACGATACAGAACCAATTTATATCCCTAAGGGGCAAGAGCTCTACTTACCAAAAAAGGCAGCCATGGATAACTAAAGAGGAGAGACACCATAAAACTATAAGAAAAAGGATATAAAAATGAAAAAATAGCACAGATCCTGGCAAAAGAGATGGAGCTACAAAAAGGGAGTATGAAAAGAAACTTGCAAGACATATCAAAATCAACAAAAACATCTTTACAATTACATTAGGGGAAAAAGGTGGTCTGAAGCAATGTTAACCTCTTAAAAACTGCTAACAGTGATATTGTCAATAAAAATAAAGAAATTAAAGACAAGCTGAATAATTACTTTGTGCCAGTATTTACAGTAGAGGAAGAGGTCAGCATGCCAAACATTCCAAGGAAACTAATACTGAATCAGTCAGGGACTCGTCCAAACTAATAGAAGCAAAATGACAGTAATGAAGAAAACAGTGGCATGAAAGAGTGCCAAATCCCTAGGACCAGATGTTTTCCATCCAAGGGCTAAGGAAGTTGGTGAGAATGTTACTGATGCCCTAACTATAATCTTCCAACGTTCTCTCAATCCAGGAACTGTTCCTTTAAACCAGAAAATTTCACATGTCACTCCACTGTTTAAGGAAGGTGAGAGAAGGAAACCAGGAAATTATAGACCAATTACTCTAGTAATTTTCCGACAACAGATGTAGGCTAAGGAAAATTTTCAGCTGATCAGAGAGCCAGCATGGATTTTTATAGGGTAGACCATGCCGGATGCATTGGATTGAATTTCTGAAGTGGTGACTAAAGTAGTGAATAGGGGAATGTCTCTGAAAGTTATTTATATGGACTTCCAGAAGGCATTTGATAAAGACCCGAATACACATCTGTTTGCTAAAGTTGAAGGACGTGGAATTGAAGGAAAATTCAGCTCCTTTGTCCACATTTGGCCCAACTCTGTGAAGGGGTCTGTAGCAGAGTGGTCCCAGTGTAACCCAAACTGAGCAGTGAGAAGGTTACTGAAACTGCCACTTGGTAGCACTGTCGATGACCCCAATACCTTGTTGATGATTGAGTGTAGGCTGAGGGAATGAACGGTAATTAGCAGAATTGGATTTGTTTGGCTTTTTGTGGACAGGACACAGGTGGGCAATTTTCCACTTTGTCAAGCAGATAGCAGTGTTGTCTTTGTACTGGAATAGCATAGATGGAGCTGTGGCTAGTTCTGCAGTGCAAGACTTCAACACTACAGCAAGGATGTTAATGGGCCTTGGCTGTGCCCAGTGCACAGCATTTCTTGCTATCACATGCCGTGAATTTAATTGGCTAAATACTGGCTTCTGTGATAATGGAAATCTCAGGAGGCTGAGATAGATCATCCCCTCCGCACTTCTAGCTGAAGGTGGTTGCAAATTCTTCAGCTTTGCCTTTTGCACTCACGTGCTGGGCTCTGCCATCATTGAGGATGAGGGTGTTCTCCTTCGATTAGTTGTTTAATCGTCCATCACATTCACAACTGGGTGTGGCAGGTCTATAGAATCTAATCCATTGGTTCTGGGATCACTTAGCTCTGTCTATAGCATGCTACTTCCAGTGTTTAGCATGCATGTATTCCAGTGTTGTAGAGCTTTACCAGACTGGCACTCCATTTTCCGGTACGCTGGATGTTGCTCCTTGCATGCGCTTCTACACTCATTGAGCCTGAGTCAGTCCCCTGGCTTGATGGTAATGGTAGAGTGAGGGATATGCCAGGTCTCAAGGTTGCACATTGTAGTGGAATACAATTCTGTAGTGGCTCTTGTGTCAGTGTCCATCAGTGGATGCCCAGTTTTGAGCTGCTGAATCTGTTCCATTTAGCGACATGATGGCAGCTATCCTGAGCGTGAAGGTGAGATATAGTCTCCACAAGGACTGCCAGTCTTTACCCCTAGCAATATCATCATGGCCAGGTAGGTTAGTGAGGAAAGTATCAAGTAGGTTTTTCCCTCTTGTTGGATCTCTCACCACATCTCACAGGCCCACACTGGCAGCTATGTTCTTCAGGAATCCACCAGCTCAGTCAGTAATGGTACTATCAAGCCACTCCTGGTGGTGGACATTAAAGCCCTTACCAGGGCTTATGTCCTTGCTACCCTGAGTGCTTCTTCCAAGGAAACACAGAAGAGAACAGATTCACCATCAGGTGGTAATTAGCAGGAGGTTTCCCTGTCCATGTTTGACCTGAGGCCACGAGACTTCCAGGGCTTTGAGTCAATATTGAGGAACTCCAGGGCCACCGTACCGCTTGGTGGATTTGTTCTGCCAGTGGGGCAGGGCATATCCAGGGATGGTGATGGAGGCATCTGGAACATTGGCTGAAAAGGTTATTCTGTACATATGATTTTGTCAGACTGTCGCTTGTCCATTTTGAGGGAGAGTTCTACCAATTTTGGCACAAGGCCTAGATGTTCATGAGGACTTTGCAGGGTTGACTGGGCTGAGGGGGATGCCTTTGTCCAGTCCGGTGCATAAGTCAATGCCAGGTGATCCATCCAATTCTATGCATTGTTTTTGTAGTGGTTTGACATAACTGAATGGCTTGCTTTTCAGTGGATAATTAAAGGCCATCCAGATTGCTGTAGGTCCAGAGTCACACATAGACCAGGGAAGGCTTCCTTCCCTTTTATTTTTTTTTGACAATCTGGTAGTTTCATGGTCATTTCATTACTGACACTAGCTTTTGTTCCAGATTTTATTTAGTTAACTGAATTTAAATTCCCAAGCTGCCATGGTGCGGTTTGAACTCATATCTCTAGATGGTTAGTCCAGATCTTTATACTAGTGGTCCAGTAACTTAACCACTATGATTTTGCACAGTGTCACCATCACATCTTCTGTGTGACGAATTCTCTCTGTTCTCTACGTTAACTCTTTTGTATTTAATCTGTATTTATGGTCCCTAGTTCAAACATTGGAAAAAATTTGCTTCTATTGACTCTACTCTTTCCTTTCATCACTAACATTTCTATCACACAACACAGATTACAGGCATTGTGAATGAAAATGGACCCAAGTCTTTCTTTGTAATTACTTCCTAGTGAATATGCATTGTATCCCACTAAAGCCCCATTATTCTTCCAATGATGCTGAGCACATGAGATACACAGCACTCTAACTGAGATCTTAAGATCCCATATAGACTGATACATTTTATACATTATACAACTTGACTTTTATATTTTATACTTCATAAAACCTGCAATTCTATTAGCTGATGCGTTCTGGTAAGTATTTAAAGGTCATTTAATGAATGTGAGTTAAGTGAATGGGCAAGTGAATGGTGACCAAGTGGGTAGTTGGGGATTATCGGTGTCAGGTCAGGTTGGTGGGTAGAGGATTGGTAGTCAATCTGGTCAGTGGGTAGTGGGGTGTTAGTCAAGTCTGTTTGGAGATATAGTCAGGAGGGTTGTCAGGGCTGGTGGGCAAGTAGTCAGGTCAGGGAGTAGTCGGGTGGTCCGGGGTGGTGGTGGTGGGGGGCGGGGGTCCAGTTGTGGAGTTACCCAGGTGTTAGGCCAGACTTTAGAGTTTCTAAAATCTCCTGGGTAACTGTTAAGGTAAGTCCCATGGATCTGTTCCATGTCTCCAATTCCAGCTCAGTCGGAGACATTCGTGCAGGGTCCTGGAAAGTGTGGAGTTGCCCATCAGAAGTTTAACTTCCTGGGCAATTTCCACGAGTCCACATGTCAAAGCTTCTGTCGGGCCCTGATGCATCCGTAGACTCTTAAGATTTGGGCCATTATGTCTAAGGCCTCAGCAATTTCTTCCTTCATCTCCCTCAGGATGAACGACATTGGGCCCTGTCTTCCTTTAACCCAACTAATTTATGTAAAAATATCCTTATATCCATCATAATACTACTCATTTTCCTATCTACCACTTCAGGTTTTACCTCTTTGCTAATCAGAAAAGCCTAATGCAAAGCTGTATTTATTAAATATCTCCACCTTTTTTTAGACCATCTAAAAAAAAATCTTCCTCACCACAATGACTTCTATGATAAACTAAATGAAATCAATCACAAATTTATCAAAGTAAATTAAAATCACACCTACAGTACACAGGCTTACAACAGTTTCTTCAATAGATGAAGTTTCAAATATAATTAGCATGATTTTGGGGTCAGTGGTGAAGGAATGGTGCTTGCCCTGCATCACGCTGACAGTTTCCCACTGAGTTTTCACAGGCTTTTGAACAGCAACTTGCTGTGATTGAGCACCAGGTCCAATGCGATGCTCTCAACAGGACGTATGAGGCTCATAGGAGCAGGGCAAGAAGCAGCATAGTTCCTCAAACAACCATATCGAGGAATGCTCACTGAGATACACAAGATGAAATTTTAACTCATTTAAAACTCGCCCTCTTGCTCAAAGTTAAAATTGGACCAAAAAGTCTAAACCAGGTGGAATATATTAAGTTTAATTCAATGTAAAATCATGACAGAAAGCAAGAGAGATGTGGAAAGAGAGATAAACGACAGACAGAAAACAGTACAAAAAAATAATTTTTCCCTTAAAATCTCCAACACCAAGTTCTGAAGGAATGATTCTCCAAATTTACAAACTTAACTGCTCAGTGCTAGAAAGATTGCTTTGTAATAATTACGACATTATAAATTCACTTATGCCTGCATGCACAATTGCTAACTTTATTTGCATTATTTAATGGTTAACTAGGTACAGCACATACATGTCTTTACATGGATTACTCTCAATAAAGTATTATTATAACACAACCTGCTTGCTGAGGAACAGAGGAACTTGGACACCAATTTCCACATTTAACCGTACATGTGGGGAGATGAGAAGTTTCTGTCCTATTTACTTCATAATAATGGTGAAAGCCAATTGCTTCACCATTATTCACAATGGAGACACCAAGAAAAAAAAAAACAAATTTTTCCAAACATGGAACATCATATACCTAGCTCTTTTTTCCATTGGATTCGCCTGGCTTCCAGCTGATCCTTTTCGTTTTCTCGTTCTCCAAGGTGCCTGAAAAGTCCATCTCGGACTTGGTTGGACGCACTATCAAAGTAATGCCGTTCACATAAAAAAGAAGCAGAAGTATATTTTTTGCTACTTGTTTTTAAGAATTATAAACTTGCAATATAATTCTAAAATCAATGAAATTGCCTCTTTGTGGGCCATAGTTGTATCACCATGCTATGTGAATAAATGTACTGAATCCAAAAAGCCATTCAATTTAGATTATTCACAGAACATCCGAATCACAGAAGAAGCCCTTCGGCCCATCGAGTCTGCACCGACACGTGAGAAACACCTGACCTACCTACCTAATCCCATTTACCAACACTTGGCCCATAGCCTTGAATGTTATGACGTGCCAAGTGCTCATCCAGGTACAGGATGAGGCAACCCGCCTCCACCTCCCTCCCAGGCAGTGCGTTCCAGACCGTCACCACCCTCTGGGTAAAAAAGTTTTTCCTCACATCCCCCCCTAAACCTCCTGCCCCTCACCTTGAACTTATGCCCCCTTGTGACTGACCCTTCAACTAAAGGGAACAGCTGCTCCCTATCCACCCTGTCCACACCCCTCATAATCTTGTACACCTCGATCAGGTCGCCCCTCAGTCTCCTCTGCTCCAAGGAAAACAACCCAAGTCTATCCAACCTCTCTTCATAACTTAAATGTTTCATCCCAGGCAACATCCTGGTGCATCTCCTCTGCACCCACTCCAGTGCAATCACATCCTTCCTATAATGTGACAACCAGGACTGCACACAGTACTCCAGCTGTGGCCTCACCAAGGTTCTATACAACTCTAACATGACCTCCCTACTTTTGTAATCTATGCCTCGATTGATATAGGCAAGTGTCCCATATGCCTTTTTCACCACCCCACTAACATGCCCCTCCGCCTTCAGAGATCTATGGACATACACGCCAAGGTCCCTTTGTCCCTCAGAACTTCCTAGTGCCATGTCGTTTATTAACTACTTCCTTGTCAAATTACTCCTTCCAAAGTGTATCACCTCACACTTTTCAGGTTTAAATTCCATCTGCCACTTATCTGCCCATTTGACCATCCTGTCTTATCTTCCTGTAGCCCAAGACACTCAACCTCACTGTTAACCACCCGGCCAATCATTGTGTCATCCGCAAACTTACTAATCCTACCCCCAACATCATCATCTACGTTGATTATATAAATGACAAATAATAGGGGACCGAGCACAGATCCCTGTGGTACGCCACTGGACACTGGCTTCTAGTCACTAAAGCATCCTTCTGTCATCACCCTCTGCCTCCTACAACTAAGCCAATTTTGAATCCACCTTATCAAACTACCCTGTATCCCAGGGAAGCTCAAGAGGCCAGAATTAGATGAGAGCAGACATCCTGGAGGGTGGTGGGGCCAGAGGAGAAAGGGAGGAACAAGGTCACAGCAGGACCCATAAACAAGGATGAGAATTCTAAAATCAAGAGGTTGCTTGACCAGAGCGAATTTAAGTTGGGGACCACAGGAGCAGTTGGTGAACAGAACCGGACATAGCCAACACATGGGCAGCAGAGCCTAGGATGACCTCAAGTCTACATTCGGCAGAATGTGGAAGACCAGCCAGGAGTGCATTAGAAAAGCCGTGTCCAGAGGCAACAGAGGCATGACTGAGGAAAAGCAGTTAGGGATTCCACTCATGATAACTATTCAATCAACCTTCATAGAAAGCTGTACATAAGAACAAATTTCTACAGTTGAATAGTCAAAACTCATGACATAACACCACATATGAAAATTTGGCAAGAGAGATGAATAACTGCGTACAAGAGAATAAGAGAGACAAGAGGACAGAAGGAATAATGCACAATGTTAATTGTTTACAAAGGACTTCTGAATGGTGTACAACTCAAAAATAACTACTATTCTGAAATTATATATTTCCATTTATTCCACTGAATTTTACTAAACAAAGCAAACGTGGGCTTCAATTAATTCAATGACAATCAAATGCTGAATATTCCACGGCCAATAAGCTACCACGCATCTTCATCAATAAATATTTCTAATGAATTTGGCATACTTTACAACTAACACCAGCATTACATTCTTTCCTGTACAGTACAATCCTCGGATGCTACTTTTATGAGCCTCCTTGCTTCTTCACTCTGCTCCATCATTGGTGGAAAAGTCTTTCGTCATCTCAGTCCGAATCCAGAACCCGTTTCCTAAACTCAATGCTTCTTTTGCTGTATTTGAAGGCTTTATGTCCAATCAAGCTTTTCTACAATAAAGATACCATGTAATGATTGTTTCTATCAGTTAGATTGTCAGGGACAGGGGGAAGGCAGCTCACAAAAGCAAGCAGGAAAAATATCCCACGTAAGTAGCCAACTGGAGCAATTTTTCATTTCGAATTCTAATTTTCAAACCACTCCATGACCACACCCTTCCCTATCTCTGCAGCCTCCTCTAGCTCTACAACCCTCCCAAGATCTCCAAGCACTTGCTGTCTTGACCTCTTCAAAATCCATGATTTTAATCATTCTACCATGGCATGAAAGGCTCAAGCTCTAGGATTCCCTCCATAAATCTCTATGCCCCTCTCTCCACTTTAAGATGCTCCTTAAAACATATCTCTTTGACCAATTGTGTCAATTTTTGTGCGCTAATGCTCCTGCAAAGTGCCTTAAAATGTTTTCGTACATTAAAGATGCTGCAAGATGACAGCAAGCTGTTGTTGTTGTAGAGCTACTAACAGCTAATTACAAAGCAGTATTGGTGGCACAGGTCACTCACTACAATAATTGGCATCATCAACGTTCCAACTGACCTTACAGGTGTATCATATCATAATGCAGACCAATTGTGCAACCTTACACTGCAGATTATTATAATAGAATTGAGATTCTTGATTTATTTAGTGCATTCATATGGTACTTAATTGCTTTATTTTCAATACCTACCTAATATCCACAGTCTTTTCAGCTTGCACAGGGTTTGATTGTTCGACATTTGCTCTGGATTTATTAGTTGCCTGTGGTTTTTGGGATGAACTATTGTCCTGCGAGGCCTCATTATTGGCACAGTCAACACCAATTTTCAGAGTGGCATTCTCTTCCCCTTTAAGCTCTTTACGTGTGGCCTCAGCTTCTTTAACTTCTTTACCTATTAAGAAACAAAACATCAGCAGTTCAAAGCAAAAACTCTTGTTTACTACCTTTGTTGCATCTATCTGTCTTTACCAAGGAAGAAGATGCTATCCAAGCCATGGTAAAAGAAAGGTAATTCAGACACCAGATGGGTTTTAAATAGAAATGGTGATGGTATTGGATAGGTTATCTGTAAGTAAAGTTGATAAGGTACCAAGGTCAGATGAAATACATCCAAAAATACGGAGGAAAGTGAGAGTGAAAATTGCAGAGGCACTGGCCATAATTTTTCAATCTTCCTTAAACTCAAGGGTGGTTCCAGAGGACTGGAGAATTGCAAACATTACACCCTTGTTCAAAAAGATGTAAAGATAAGCCCAGCAACTACAGGCCAGTTTAACTTTAGTGGTGGGGAAACTTTTAGAAATAATAATTTGGAGCAAAATTTCACATGAACAAATGTGGGTTAATTAAGGAAAGCCAGCATGGATTTCTTAAGGGAAAATCATATTTAACTAGCTTGCTGGAGTTTTTTGAAGAGGTAGCAGAGAGGGTTGAAGAGGTCAATGCTGTTGATGTGTTGTACATGGACTTCGAAAAAGTGTTTGATACAGCACCACACAACAGACTTGCGAGCAAGGTTTATAGCTCATGGAATAAAAAGAACAGTAACAACATGGATACGGAACTGGCTAAACAACAGGAAACAGAAAGCAGTGGTTAATGGATGTTTTCATGCTGGAGGAAGGCATGGAGTTCCCCTAGGGTCAACATTGGGACCCTTGCTTTTCCTGATATACATTAATGACCTAGACCTTGGTGTATAAGGCACAATTTCAAAGCTTGCGGATGATACAAAACTTGGAAATATTGTGAACTATAAGGAGGATAGCGTAGAACTCCAAAAGGGACAGAGACAAATTGGTGGGATGGGCGGACAGGTGACAGATGAAATTCAATGCAGAGAAATGAGTAGTAATTCATTGTGGTAGGAACAACACATAGAGACAATATACAGGGTACAACTCTCAGAGGAGTGCAGGAGCAGAGAGACCTGAGTGTATTTGTGCATAAATCATTGAAGGTGGCAAGACAGGTTGAGAGAGCAAATAATTATGCATACAGTATCCTGGGTGTTATTAATAGGGGCAAGGAGTACAAGAGCAAGGAGGTTATGTTGAATTTGTACAAGTCACTAGTTCGGCCTCAGCTAGAGTATTGTGTCCAGTTCTGGGCACCGCACTTTAGGAAGAATGTGAAGGCATTAGAGAGGGCGCAGTAAAGATTCACAAGAATGGTTCCAGGGCTGAGGCACTTCAGTTATGAAGATAGATTGGAGATGTTAGGACCGTTTTCCTTGGGGAAAATAAGGTTGAGAGGAGGAGTGCAGCTGACTAACTGAGTGAAGACTTGGAGTTTGATGAGAGGGGAGTTCGGTGAAAGAGAAGGAGTTGTTCGTTTCCTCTTTCTATCTTTCTCACCCCATAGAAATTGGTTCTTGCTCTACTACAGGGAAAGGAGATAGCTTTGTTGAGTATCTGGTAAGTATCCCTAAGGTTTAAAATAGTGCACAATTTGGTGGTAAAGTTAATAAAAAAATAAGAAAGCAACATAAATAAGTGATTAATATAATTAAGTAATTATGTAAAACGCATTAAGGATGGCAGGACAGGTGATGTGTCAAGGCTGCAGCCTGTGGGAGCTCCTGGATAACATTGTGATCCAGGGCAAACACATCTACAGTGTTTGCGGCTTGAGGAATTTCGGCTCAGAGTCATTGAGCTGCAGGCTGAGCTGCAGACTCAAACACATCAGGAAGGGGGAAAAGTTACTTGGATGCTTTATACCAGGAGGCAGTCACACCAGTTAGGATAGGGTCTTCCGACTTGGTCAGTGGCCAGGGACAGGAGGATGTGACTGCGAGTGAGGCAGATAAGGGGACCCAGAGGGCAGGAGTGCAGGAGCGTGAGCCTCTGCAATTGTTCAAAAGGCTTGAGGCTCCCTCAGCTAGTTTGGATGAGTGTAGGGGTTGCAGGCCCACCATCCGTGGTTAACTAAAAAAGTTAAAGACAGTATCAAACTTAAAGGAAAAAGCATATAATTACGCAAAGACAGGTGGCAGGTCAGAAGATGGAACAGAATGTAAAGAACAGCAAAGAATGGCGACAAGATTAATAAGGAGAGAAAATTTAGAGTACGATAGAAAGCTAGCTAGTAATGTAGATGTGGATAGTAAGAGTTTCTATAGATATTTAAATAAGAAGAGTTAACAAAGTGAGCAATGGTCCTATACAAAGTGTGTCTGGGGAATTGAGAATGGAAAGTAGGGATTTGGCAGATGAATTAAACAAGTATTTTGCTTTGGTCTTCGTTATAGAGGGCACAAGTAGAATCCCAGAAATAGTTGCAAATCAGGAAATGGGAGGGAAGAACTCGGGAAAATGAAAATCACCAGGGAAGTGGTATTGAGCAAATTGTTGGGGGTGCGGGCTGACAAATCCCCAGGCCCGGATGGACTTCACCCTAAGATCTTGAAAGAAGTGGCTAGTGAAATAGTTGATGCACTGGTTTTAATTTTCCAAAATTCCCTAGATTCAAGGAAGGTTCCATTAGATTGGAAAATAGCAAATATAACTCCTTTATTCAAAAAGGGAGGAGACAGAAAGCAGGAAACTATAGGCCAGTTAGTCTAACATCTGTCATGGGGAAAATGTTAGAAGCTTTATTAAAGATGTTATAACAGGGTACTTAGAAAAATTCAAGGTCATCAGGCAAAATCAACATGGTTCTGTAAAAGGGAAAAATCATGTTTAACCAATTTATTGGAGTTCTTTGAAGGAGTCACATGTGCTATGGATAAAGGGGAACCAGTGGATGTACTGTACTTAGATTTCCAGAAGGCATTTGATAAAGTGCCACATCAAAGGTTATTGCAGAAAATTAAAGCTCATGGTGTAGGCAGTAACATATTGGCATGGATAGAAGATTGGCTAGCTAATAGGAAGAAGAGAGTTGGCAATAAATGGGTCTTTTTCTGGTTGCCAGGGTGTGATGAGTGGTGTGCCACAGGGATCAATGCTGGGGCCTCAACAGTTTACAATTTATATAAATGACTTGGATGAAGGGACCGAAGGAATGGTTGCTAAATTTGCTGACAATACAAAGATAGGTGGGAAAGTAAATTGTGAAGAGGATGTAAGGAGGCTACAAAGTGATACAGATAGGTTAAGTGAGTAGGAAAAGATCTAGCAAATGGAGTATAATGTGGGCAAATATGAAATTGTTCATTTTGGCAGGGAAAATAAAAAAGAACCTATTATCTAAATGGTGAGAGATTGCAGAGCTCCAAGACTCAGAGGGATCCAGGTGTCCTAGTGCATGAATTACAAAAGGTCAGTATGTAGGTAATTAGGAAAGCTAATAGAATGTTATCATTTATTGCGAGGGGAATTGATTACAAAAGTAGGGAGGTTATGCTTCAGTTGTACAGGGCATTGGTGAGACCACATCTGGAATATTGTGTACAGGACTGGTCTCATTTAAAGAAATATGTAAATGCATTAGAAACAGTTCAGAGAAGGTTTACTAGACTAATATGAGGAATGGGCAGGTTGTCTTATGAGGAAAGGCTGGACAGATTAGGTTTGTATCCACTGGAATTTAGAAGAGTAAGAGGCGACTTAATTGAAACCTTTAAGATCCTGAGCGGTCTTGACAGGGTGATGTGGAGAGGATGTTTTCTCTTGTGGGAGAATCTCGAACTAGGGGTCACTGTTTAAAAATAAGGGGTCGCTCATTTAAGACAGATGAGGAGAATTTTTTTCTCTCAGAGGGGAAAATGTCTTTGGAACTCTCTTCCTCAAAAGGCGGTAGAAGCAGGGTCTTTGAATATTTGTAAGGCAAAGCTACATAGATTCGTGATTAACAAGGGAGTGAAAGGCTATCTGGGGTAGGCAGGAATGTGGGGTTGAGATTACATTCAGATCAGCCATGATTTTATTGAATGGTGGAGCAGGTTTGAGGGGCCGAGTGGCCTACTCCTGCTCATAGTTCATATATATTTGATAGAGGTACTCAAAATCACGAGGTGTCTGGACAGAATAGATAGGGAGAAACTGTTCCCACTTGTGAAAGGATCAAGAACGAGGGCGCACAGATTGAAAGTAATTAACAAAAGGAGCAAAAGTGATATGAGGAGAAACTTTTTTTTTTTTACACAGTGAGTAGTTTAGGTTTGGAATGCAATGCTTATGAGTGCGGTGGGGGCAGGTTCAATTGAAGCATTCAAAAGGAAATTAGACTCTTATCTGAAAGGAAAGAACATGAAGGGTTAAGGGGAAAGGTGGGGGAATGCACTAGGCGAGTTGCTCGTTCGGAGAGCTGGTGCAGGCACGATGGGTCAAATGGCCTCCTTCTGCACCGTAACAATTCTGAGATTGTACTGTTTCACCATCGATTGGTTGGGTAAAAATAAGTGTGATCAGCACAATTAAACTTGGTATTTTTGATTTTTTTGTTTGAAGTATTACTTTTGATTAAAGGTCCAACAATTTCAAAAAGAAAATATTGATATTTTATTCTATTCCACAGTAAAGAGCAGCAACCCACTTTAGGACACTACTTTCAAAATTTTGTCTACAAGGATCCTCTGCAAACATTGACATTCCTGGGATCCCTTGTCCCACTTCCAGCAACTTTATCAGTTACACAAACAGAACTATGATTGCACAAAACAACAGGAATAACGTGCTAATGAGTTAACAAATACAGTAAACTACAACAATCTGAGACTACATGAAATCCCCTCAGACCAGCTTGAAGAGTTATGCTTACATTTTGGACAGTAAAATAATAGTATCAGCTCCTAAAAAGAATGCTCACAGCTCTTTCATAGTGTGATACTGATTAGAAGGATTGCAGGTTTTGTCCTGGTTTGTGTTAAGTTACCTCATTTCAGCCAAAGTGCCGATGTTTGGTGTTGCAATTGGCCTCAGAGATCCTTAACTGGAAGGTAGGACAAACAGAATTCGCTGGGGGTCTTGCGTTGAGTGAATCCTTCTCAAAAGGACGTGTACCAATCAAGATCAAGTTTGGCAAGGTTTCCTTCCCTACCCGCCCCATAATTGAATTATCTATTGACCCTCAATGCCCAAGTTCACATGTGAAGAATTACCATTTGGAGAAAGTATCAGAGGAAAGCTAATACAAAAGCAAAACACTGCGATTGCTGGAAATCTGAAATTAAAAAAATGCTGGAAATATTCAGCAGGTCAGGCAGCAAAGGAAAGCTGTTAATACCAATGCATACAGAAGAGAATTACAAGTGGAGAAAATAAATTGCTATTTAAATCTTTGACTCCAAAGCGTTAGAGGCTCCTCCATGACACCTACCTGGCTTTGTACTTTTGACTCTTTGCTGGTTTTGGTTGGAATTTTCGTTCACTTGACTTATAGATGCTAAAATTTGCTGGAGTTGCTCTTGGGTCAGGCATACCAAGCTCTCTTTTAACACCTCAGAGATCTTTTGCTTCTTTGGTGGCTGTTGCTTGGTTATGACAAGTGTCTTCACAGTAGCTTTATTTCCAGGCTGACCATTTTTCGCTGTTTCACCATTATTTTTGGTTTTGTTATCTGTCTTTTTAACTGTAATCAACTGTTCTGCATTTTCTCCTTTCCCAGATGTAACAATAGAATTAGTTACAGTGTGTTTCAATAAAGGCTTCTCAGTCTCAGAATTACTTTCATGGGTTGAAGGAACTTCCTGTAAAACTTGTTTAGATCTCAGCAGCTGTGTTGTTGTTCTGTTCTTGTATTTTATCTGACAAATATTTAAAACTGTCAGCAGATATAATATTAAAGGCTCCTATTTATGCAAAGTTTGAAAAAGCATTTAGATATTACATTGTAGAATGTCAACAGGTTACAATTTACATTTTCTTCTATAAGGCCAAGGTGAAGAGATAACACATTTCAAAAGTAAAAACACAAAACACTTTGAAGTTATATGCAGTTCAATTAATGTAAAAAAAACTGGCTATTGGTTTTAATCTCTACCAAATCAACCACCCCCTCACCATATCTTTCAATCTATTCACTCTAAAAACAAACCTAATTACCTTTTTAACACATTTATTATCGCCTGTTTCAATATTTTTCCATGATATCCATATTCCACAGGATTCTTCTGTGTAAAAATTCTGCCAACATACTCATTTTATGTTCTTACTTTTGTACCATTTACCTGGATTAGCTTCTTCAACTTTTCTTCATAATCTGAAAGCTTCAATTCAGTCACCTCAATTTTTCTTTGGAAAAGAAAATAAACCTAACTTCCTTTCAACTTGCTCCATAATTTGAAATTCCTGTAGCACTGCCAAAGATTTGTCAGCTATGCTCATATAAGTCTATAACTAACAAAGCAATCTGTATATTTCCCTCAACACTAATATTGTTTCTGAAAACAATGAAGGGAAATAAAGGAAGAAAGAAAGAGGTGGAACTGAAGAGGGGGAGAGGGAAAGAGGAGAGAAAGGGTGAGGGAGGAAGAGGAAGAACAGGGGAAAGGAGACGGGAGTCAACATCTTAGTCAGTGGTGCTGCATGGTGCCACGTTTCCCTAATTTTTCGTATGGAGAATTCTGTAGGGGTCTTTTGCATCAACAGTGGTGTGGGGTGGGGTTTGTGTGTGTGAATACTTTTCATCCTGAAGGTTTCTTCATTAAATGGGTGAAACTGCTGGGGAGTGACTTTGCCTCAGTTCAAGAGTCATAAAATGATACAGCAGAGAAGGGAGGCAATTGTTGCCTCAGCAGGAGGTAAGTCTCTGTGTCGGAGGGCGGAGGGGCATGAGGGAGTACACGTATTTTTAGATTCAGCAGGGTCAGCATGTCATTGTGACTTCCAGTGTGGGGAGGTGAGTGGGAGGAATGGGGAGAAGTAATATGTGGGATCCAAATTTTGCTTCAGCTGAGATAATGGCTAATTGCTGTCATAACCAATTGGTGGTAGTCAGAACCCAATTTTTGGCATCGATGGAGAGGGGATGGAATGCTGTAATTACAGATCTTTTCTGATACAACAAAAGACAAATTAATTTGGACCACTTACCCTTTTAGCGTCTTTTGATGAAGCATCTGTAATAAGATTAGACCAATAATGAAAATTGTACAACAATAAAGAGAATGAATTTCCAGCTTAAATATATTATACTGTAACTACACTCTTTCCAATCATGACACCATATTGTACTATGCAACTCTCCCTAGTTTCTCAATTATGAAAAAATGTTTTTCCTCTGAATTACGGCTTTAACTGTTATTTTTCAGAAGAAAAACCATATGAGAGGAGCAAGTTGCATACACAAAACGGTCAAATTTAACATGCTGGCAACTGGTGGGGAAGGGGGGGGGAGGGGGGGGGGGAGGCGGGGGAGGAAGTGTTAAAATATCACTGCCAGGTGTACAAATCAGGGGTGGGTGAATGAGCGGATTAGCCCAGTGTCAGGAAGATATAATAATTTCCATAATGTTATTGGAATTTATTCTAAAATAGAGTAATAGTGGGATGTGTCTACGTGTGTGAGACTTAATTGAATTGGAGGCAGCTAGTCTAGGTGTTTTGATGTAAGAGGAGATGTTAGGATTGAAATGATATTAGGTAAACATGGAGAAGTTTAGAAACAGGTGTCAAGGGAATATTTGCATTTTTAAATAAACCAGACTAGATTGTTTTCAAAAGAGGGAGTGAAATGTGTCACCTAGCCAGGCGAAGTTTAAAAACAGTGTGTTTCTTTTTCCCCAAGAATACTGGCAAAACTTAGTGCTATGAGACATTATCAGAAAGCTAAAGTCCAAAGACATAGTGAAACAATAGGAATTTGCATTCAAAGGGGGAAATATGTATAAAAGGAGAGAAGGCTGTTTGTAAGGGAGACACTCTGAGATTCAGCAAGTGTGAAAGGCCTTCAGCATCTATGCCTCAAGCTGCTGTCTCCAGGGGCTGAAGTTAAGAGAACTCACTTTGAATTCGACTTGTTCAAGGTATCATGTTTCTTTGCCTGGATCTTTTAAAATCTGTGCAACTTACTTAACGGAAGTGTAACTGGGAGTCAGAACAAGTAGGAGATTTAGAAGTTATCATAATAGTGGATCTATGTATGTATTTAAAATCATTTCTCTTATTAATAAATGTTTAATCTAGTTTTCTAAAAAAAACTATAAGACTTGGTGGTCTTATTACTACTGAATTCAAGGCACGCATCTCGAAATTTATACAACTTGCAAATAAGTTGTGGCAGTTGTTTCAAGTTTCCCTCTGGGATTTGAACAACTCAGCATTTATCATCTGCTGTGCCATAACACCAGGGAGATGCCCAAGGTATCCTTGTGGGACTAGGAGGAGCACACCTGTTCCTATGGCCCACAAGAAGCCTTTAAAGCAAAATTAAAACCCATTTACCTGGCTTTCTGTGACCTGAATCTTTGCTGTTACCAGCTTTCACTGTTAAACTGGATACTGTGTGAATCTTAATCAGGCCCACTGTTAAAACAGTGTGCACACCCAATGATGCCGCCAGAAGATAAGATTTCCATCTAATTTACACCGCCACTCCTCTGGAATTCAGGCAAGTAAAAATAGTAGGAAGGAAGAAACACGTATGGAATGCACCATGAAACTGGCCATACCAATCCCACTTGGAAGAGGGTCAAAATTTTGAAAGGAGGAAACACTGGAACAAGGACTAAGGAATAAATCTTTCCCATTGTAGCTTCAGTTATCGCACAATAGTTGTAAATGGCCCTTTAAATTCTCTCTCCTTGTTAAATATATTGACAAATTTGGTGCCCCAATGGGAATGTCATCATCACCCACAAAGTGAAATAAACCAAAGAAATAGAAGACTTTAGATTGTACCATAGTATTTAATAGCAGTAACAAATAAATTACATAGAGGAAGTGTATTACTGGTACCGCTGGGTGGAAACAGGGTAATAGTATCCCTACAATGGTGGGGAAAAGCTTACCACCAAAATCCCACTCTGTATTTGGCTGATACCTGTGACGAATATCTAGTTCGTGGTTCATGTTAATATTTTAGAAGTTATGTTTAGTTCTGGGAAGGTTATTTTTGTGAAGGTAGGGTAACTAAAATGCTGGGCTTTAGAGATTGCCAGAACACTTAAAAGAATATGGCAGTTCAGAAAGTTACCCATGTTTGTTTAATAGTGTCAGAGTAAAAGAGATGGAGCCATAAAACAACAGGTGGGCTTATTTAGCTGGAGAATTGGAAACATTATGTCTACACTGCTTGCTAAGAGAGGTATTTTGCAATTCAGAGAGATATTTTGGTTTGGAAATTACAGCTAAATTAGTTTAAAAACAGTGAACCCTGAAAGGCTACATCATCATGGAGATGGGTGGAGTTTAACAAAGTTCTCTGGTTTCAATTTATCTGCATGTTTAAAGGGAGAGGGGTTTTGTTGCCGTTTGGAGTTGATGTGGTTTGCACCTCAGAGAAGCTTGGGGGTTCTTCAATGCAGTTGGAACTTAGAAGCTAAGAAGGTGGCAGAAGGTTGCTGGCTCTGTGTCAGGCAGTTAGGACTCAGAGAAGCCCAGGGAACCATATATATTTCGGTGCAGCCAGGCACTAGAGTTTGGTGAAACCTAGGGGCAGTGCCAGCTTAGTCTGCAAAAGAGTTGGAAGTGTGTGGGTAATTAGAAGCAAGAGTGCAGCCTCCCATGGAGCGCAGTCTCAAGAGAGACTGAACCATCGAGAGATGAGCAGTCATTGAGGCAGTCGGTGTGGCTTTTCAGGGAATTCAGAGGCTAGACCTTCAATCCTCATGAGGGAGACAGAGTTTTAACAAGATTGCATGACCTGCTTGATAGGTACTCCATCCACCACCATAAACATTCACTCCCTCCATGACTGATGCACAGTGGCAACGTGTACCATATGCAAGGTATAATGCAGCAACTCACCAAGGCTTATTTGACAGCACCTTCCAAACCATCTACCACCTAAATGAAAAGAACAGCAGACAGGTGGGAACACCATCCGCAAGTTTCCCCTCCAAACCACACATCATCCTGACTTGAAACTATATTGCTGTTTCTTCACTGCTGTTGGGTCAAAATCCTAGAACTCACTTCCTAACAGCACTGTCAGTGTAGCTAAACCAGAATTTTTAAAAAAATTCTTCGATGGGATGTGGGCGTCGCTGGCAAGGATGGTGTCAAGCTTCTTGAGTGGGTTTGGAGATGCACTCATCCAGGCAAGTAGAGAGTATTCCATCACACTCCTGACTTGTGCCTTGTAGATGGTAGACACGCTTTGGGGAGTCAGGAGGTGAACTGCTCACGGCAGAATTCCTGGCCTCTGACCTACTCCTGTAACCATATTATGTATTTGGCGAGTCCAGTTCAGTTTCTGGTCAATGGCGTCCTCCAGGATGTTGATAGTGGGGGATTCAGTAATAATATCATCTTGGAATGTCAAAGGGAGATGGTTAGATTCTCTCTTATTGGAGATGATCATGGCCTGGCTCTTGTGTGGCACAAATTTTACTTGCCACTTATCAGCCCAAGCCTGAAGTTGTCCAGGTTTTGCTGCATAAGGACACGACTATTTCAATACCTGAGGATTCATGAATAGTACTGACATTACAATTGAGTGAACATCCCCACTTCTGACTTTACGATGGAGGGAAGGTCATTGATGAAGCAGCCGAAAATGGTTGGGCCTAGGACACTACCCTGAGGAGCTCCTGCAGTGATGTCCTGGGACTCAGATTATTGGCCCCAAACGCCCACAATCATCTTTCTTTGTGCGGGGTAGGACTCCAACTAGTCGAGAGCTTTCATCCCTTGGCCCCCATTGACTTCAGTTTTGCTAAGGCTACTTAATGCCACACTCAGTCAAATGCTGCCATTATGTCAAGGGCAGTCACTCTCACTTCCCCCCCCTGCCTAATTCAATCAATAGGTCCCTTCACTATGCAAATTGCAAATCTGCCCTCTTCCAAAGCCCTGGGTCCATCTTGATGTGCTATCTTGATATGCAATCCTGATACTTTGCTGGTCTGGAGCTGCAAAAACATTCGCGTGGTGCTCACCCACGACATAATAATGAGGCTTAGCCCTCAAAACAGAGACAAGGTTTTCCTTAGCACCATCAGGTCAGCCAACAGGCTCCTCTCACCACCCAATAGTTAAAATCTACCTCAATAGGGCAGATCTTTCAATTTCAATGAGGTAATAAAATAGGCAGTGGCAAATATACCAAACATGATATGGCACACTGATTTCCTTTTCCACGAATTTCCAACAGTGCGTATAATGGGCCACCGATCAGCTTGAAAGTTTGCCCATAGAAAATACAAGTAACTGGATTGCTCGTGATTGCACGGAGGTGATTATATGTCAAGCCATTTGAGTTTATAACTCATTTGAACGGAGGTAACAGCCTTGAAATCAATTCCTTTAAACATATGTTTTATGTGGAATTTCTGAAATGTTCTGTTCTTTTTCCAGGTGGCTTACCTTTTATTTTTTCTCAGCAGCAAATGTCATGCAGGACATATACCAGGGAATTCCAAGATTGTACACAATAACATTCACATTCAGGTTACTATCAGATTAGTGCCAACAGGGCACTTTTATTTGAATTGAATAGTTTGGGTCCTCCCTCAGATACCTGTTCAGATGCAGTGACCTAGTTTTTTTTTCCCCAATCTTCAACACTAATAACAACCCACTTGAAATGCTCCTGGGATATGGAACAAGAGCTTGGGCTGAAAACTTGACAAACTAAAATGCGAAGTAGACAATCTTTAGCCTAGACTTATCCCACACTGCTTTTTTGCCCTTTGGCTTCAGAAATCCACCTGAATTAATGGAACCTTTTTGTCTGGAATCAACTTTTGTGTAGTCTGGATGTGGAACTTGGTAACTACAGTGCAAATAGAGCATGCATCTTCATAAATGACATGGGGAGAATGGAAATAAATTACAATTATCCTATTTCAACAAGGAAAATAAGGCCTTAATGAGTCCAAAATGGTGACTTGTATTTTGTATGAATGGCGTATAATATACTATCAATTACTAAATTATCACTTACCATAAGATGCTAAAATTAACTTAGGTTTTCCATTCAAAAAATGTCTTTCAAGCTTCAAACCATCCCTACAAGCAAGCATAAATTGTTAGTATGCATAACATTACACATCTACCAAAGCTGTCCTTATTTAGAATATAAAAAACAGAAAATGCTGGAAAAACTCAGCAGTTCTGGCAGCATCTGTGGAGAGAAACAGAGTTAATGTTTCAAGTGTGTATGACTCTTCTTCAGAGTTTGCTTTTATCTTATTTAGAGTATGTTCTTTGAAAATAGTTACTTACACTGAAATTACATCATCCAGGTTTACACAAAGTTATTTGCACACTTTCTGCAAATAATTTTTGTGGACCTGGTATGGAGAAGCGTATGGAGCCCAAACCCCAACATTTAGATTTATTTCTTAATTCAAGTTTACACAATGAAGGCATGATTTTTTTTGTTCAAAATATGTATTGTCTTCCTCCTGTAGGCTCGGTAATTATTGATCAACAGAGTTCTGTTGCTCATTTGCAAAGCAACTTGGGGAGAACATGGGGTGTGGGTGTCGCTGGCTAGGCCAGCATTTAGTGCCCATCCCTAACTGCCCTTGAGAAGGTGGTGGTGAGCTGCCTTCTTGAACCACTGCAAGTCATGCAGTCCATGAGGGAGAGGTACACCCACCCACAGTGCTGTTAGGGAGTTCCAAGATTTTGACCCAGCGACAGTGAAGGAACGGCAATACTTCCAAGTCAGGATGGTGAGTGGCTTGGAGGGGAACTTCCAGGTGGTGGTGTTCCCATGCGTCTGCTTCGCTTGCCCTTCTAGGTGGTAGAGGTCACAGGTTTGAAAGGTGCTGTCAAAGGGGCCTCGGTGAGTTGCTGCAGTGCATCTTGCAGATAGTACACACTGCTGCCACTGTGCGTTGGTGGTGGAGGGAGTGAATGTTTGTGAATCACGCAGACTGCTTTGTCCTGGATGGTGTCAAGTTTCTTGACTGTTGGAGCTGTACTCATCCAGGCAAGTGGAGAATATTCCATCACACTCCTAACTTGTGCCTTGTAGATGGTGGACAGGCTTTGAGGAGTCAGGAGGTGAGTTACTTATCACACAATTCATAGTCTCTGACCTGCTCTTGTAGCCACTGTATTTATTTGGCTAGTTCAGTTCAGTTTCTGGTCAATGGTAACCCCCAGGATTTTAATTCAGTGATGGTAATACCATTGAATATTAAGCGGCGATGGTCAGATTCTCTCTTGCTGGAGAGGTCATTGCCTGGCGCTGATGTGGCATGAATGTTACTTGCCACGTGTCAGCCCAAGCCTGGATATTGTCCAGGTCCTGCTGCATTTGGACATGGGCTGCTTCACTATCTGAGCAATTGCGAATGGTGCTGAATATTGCGCAATCATCAGCGAACATCCCCACTTCTGACCTTATGGTGGAAGAAAGGTCATTGATGAAGCAGCTGAAGATGGCTGGGCCTAGGACACTACCCAGAGGAACATAAGAACATAAGAATTGGCGGAGTAGGCCATTCAACCCTTCAAGCCAGCTTGAATTCAATGGATCATGGCTGACCTTCTGCTTTAACACCATTTCCCTTGATGTTTTTAATATGTAGAAATCTATCGATTTCACTCTTCAATATACTCAACGATTGAGCCTCCACATCCCATGGGACAGAGAATTCCAAAGATTCACCAACCTCTGAGTGAAGAAATTTCTCCTCATCTCAGTGCTAAATGGCTTGCCCCTGATTCTGAGACTGTGGCCCCTGGTTCTAGAGCCTCAGTCAAGGGAAACATCCTTCCTGCATCTAACCTATCAAGCCCTGTAAGAATTTAGTATGTTTGAATGAGATCACCTCTCATTATCCTAAACGCCAGAGAAGAAAGGCCCAATCTATTTAATCTTTTCACACAGGACAATCCCTCCATCCCCTGAATTAGTTTATGAACCTTCGTTGCACTCCCTCTATGCTTGTATATCTTTCTTTAGGTAAGGAGACCAAAACTGCACACAACACACCAGATGTGGTCTCACCAAGGCTCTATATAATTGCAGTACGACATCTTTACTCCTATTCTCAAATCCTCTTGTAATAAAGGCCAACATACTATTTGCCTTCTTAATAGCTTGCTGTACCTGCATGTTAGCTTTCAGTGACTCAAGAACAAGGACACCCAAGTCTCTTTGAAGTTCAACACTTTCCAGCCTCTCTCCATTTAAGAAATACTCTGTATTTCTGTTTTTCCTACCAAAGTGGGATTGCTTACATTTCACCACATTATATTCCAAATGCCAAATTTTGCCCCTCACTTAGCATCTCCAAATCCTCTTGAAGCAGCTTTGCATCCTTCTCACAACTGACACTTCCACCTAGTTCTGTGCCATCTGCAAACTTGGAAATATTACATTTAATCCCCACATCCAAATCATTGACATAGATTGTGAATAACTTGGGCCCAAGCACTGATCTCCTTGCAGTACCCCACTAGTCATAGCCTACCAACCTGAAAATGACCCATTTAGTCCTACTGTTTTATGTCCATTAACCAGTTCTCAATCCATGCCAGTATATTAATCCCAATCCCATGTGCTCTGATCTTGTTTACTAAACCTATTGTGTGAGACCTTATCAAAAGCTGAAAATCTAAACATGCCACATCCACCAGTTCCCCCTTATCTACTCTGCTAGTTACATCCTCAAAAAACTCCCAACAGGCATGTTAAACATGATTTCCCTTTCATAAATTCACGTTGACGCTGCCCAACACTGCATTTATTTTCTAAGTGTCCTGTTATCACATCCTTTATTATAGATTCTAGCATTTTCCCTATGACAGATGTCAGGCTAACAGGTCTGTAGTTTGCTGATCTCTCTCTCCCTCCTTTCTTAAATAGTGGGGTTACATTTGCCACCTTCCAATCTGCAGGAACCATACCAGAGTCTATATAATTTTGAAAGATGAGCACCAATGCACCTATCATTTTTGCAGCTACCTCTTTGAACACTCTGGGATGTAGGTCATCAGGGGATTTATCTACTTTCAAGTCTTTTTCTCTGCCATTTCCTTATTCCCCATTATAAATTCTCCTGACTCTGCTTGTAATGGACCCACATGTTTTTGCTAATCTTATCCTTTTTACATACCTATAGAAGTTTTTACAGTCTATTTTTATGTTTCTTGCTAGTTTACTCTCATATTTTATTTTCCCCTTCTTAAACTTTTTCCTGGTCCTCCTTTGCAGAATTCTAAAATTCTCCCAATTCTCAGGCTTAGATTTTTTTGGCAACTTTACATCTCTTCCTCTGATCTAATGGAACCCTTGATTTCTCTTATTAGCCACGGTTGGAACACTTTCCTTGCTGGGTTTTTATGCATTAAAGGGATGTATTTTTGCTGTAAACTATGTATTAGTTCTTTAAATGTTAGACATTGCAGGTCTACCATCATACCTTTTAACAGTGTCCCAATCTACCATTGCCAATTTATTCCTCATACCTTCATAATTTCCTTTGTTTAGATTTAAGAGCCGAGTCTCCGATTGAACTGCATTACTTTCAACTTCAAGGTAAAATTCTATCGTATTATGGTCACTCTTTCCTAAAGGCTCCTTTACAACAAGATTATTGATTAGCCCTTTTTCATTGCACAATACTAGATCTAAAATAGCTCATTCCCTCGTTGGTTCCTCGATGTACTGCTCCAGAAAACCAGCTTGCATGCATTCCAAGAATTCATCCTCCACAACATTAATACTGATTAGGTTTACCCAGTCCGAATGTAGATTGAAACCCCCCCATGATTACTGAATTAGCCTTGTTACATGCACCTCTAATTTCCTGGGTTATACTGTGATTTATATTATCACTGCTGTTTGGTGGCTATAAACAACTCCCAATGTTTTCTGCCCTTTGCTGTTGCTTAGTTCTATCCAAACTGATTCTACGTCTTGATGTTTAGAACTAAGGTCATCTCTCACTACAGTACTAATGTCTTCTTTAATTAACAGAGCTATCCCACCACCTTTTCCCAGCTTCTTGTCCTTCCTGTATGTCACAATGGGACCTGGATATTTAGGTCCCAGCTTTGGTTTCCTTGTAGCCATGTCTCTATAATAACTATCAGGTCATATATATGAATTTCTATTTGAGCTGACAATTCATCTGTTTTATTGCAAACGCCGCAGGCATTCAGATATGGAGCCCTTAATTGAGGTTTTTTTTAAAAAAACTTTTGTAAACTCTGGCCCTCTCTGCTGCTGCACTCAAGTTTGCAATCACTGTCCCTTTATGCCATACTCTGATTATCATGACCTTTATTTCTACCTTGATCTATTGCCTCATTTCCCTCTAACTTACTTAATCTTCCCCTACATGATCCCTTCCCCCTCTTAAAGTCCTCTCTACTTCCTTGCAGGAACACTGGCCCCAGCGCGGTTCAAGTGTAGACTGTCCCAATGGTACAGCTCCACTTTCTCCAGTACTGTTGCGAGTGCCCCATGAATCGAAATTAATTTCTCCAACACCAATCATTGAGCCACACATGCATCTCTTCAATCTTATTTGCCCTACGCCAATTTGCGCATGGCTCAGGTAATAATCCAGATATTCTTACCTTTGAGGTTCTGCTTTTTAATTTAGTGCCTAGCTCCTCATACTCTCTATGCAGAACCTCTTTCCTAGTATTACCTATGTCGTAGGTACCTACATGGACCACAACCACTGGATCCTCCCTCCCGCTGCAAGTTCCTCTCCAACCCTGAGCAGACAACACAGCCATCTGGACTCAGGCTCTCAACTGCAGAGAACAGTATCTAACCCCCTGACTATACTGTCTCCTATCATTACCACATTCCTCTTCGCTCCCTCCATTTGAATTGCATCCTTCAACATGGTGCCATGGTCAATCTGCTCATCCACCTTGCAGTCCTTCTCCTCATCCACTCAAGTAGCAAGCACCTGGTGGAAAAAGTTTAGGGCTGAGGCCCCTCCATCAGAACATGCTGTTTCCCCAAACCCACCTGACTCTATTTTTATTCATTCATGGGATGTGGGCATCGCTAGCTAGGCCAGCATTTATTGCCCATCCCTAATTTCTCTTGTTAAAGAGCATTTAACAGTCAACCAAATCGGTGTGGGTCTGGAGTCACTTGTCAGCCACACCAGGTAAGGATGCCAGATTTCCTTTATTACAGGGCATTAGTGGACATTCATGGTCATCTGACTTTTAATTCCAGATGTTTTTATTGTCATGGTGGGATTTGAACCCAGGTCCCCAGAGCATTACCTTGGGTCTCTGGAATACTAGTGCAGTGACAATACCACTATGTCACTGCCTGACCGACGCTAAGGTTCTGCCTAACCCAAGTGGAGTGACTGCCTCCTAGGACGAAATGTCTAGATAGCTCTTCCCCTCCCTGATGCCCCACAATGTCTGCAACTCAGACTCCAGCTCAGCAACTTGGAGCCAAAGTTGCCTAAGTTGTCGGCTAGAGAGTGAAAAAAAGTAGAAAAAGGAGCACCTCTTTCCCCCTCTGCACCAAATTTCCAACTCCTCATTCAATGTATGTCTCACTCAGGTGTAGTCTGGTGTCCCTGTCAGGAGAAAGCACTGGCTTTCACTCCCTACTCACTCCATGCCCTGTAAAATACTTAGGCTGCTTTGGCACCTTTTTACAGGTAACAAGGCCATGTAGCCAGGACCAGAAATAGTAGATTTTGTTAGAAAACAAGATGCTCAGAATTGTAGCTGAACTGCAAAGTTCCCTCACCTTATAGAACACAAGTTTAATTACATCCCCGCAGGAAATCACCTATCTAGAATGAAAAGGATCTAAAACAGCAACCAATCCCAAAACCAATGCTAATTAGTGCTCCTATGGATCATGTGAAAACCAAAGACCAGAAAAGACCAGCTGGTTCATCGAACCAGTTGAATTTTTTTTGAGGAGGTCACAAATCACAGAATTGTTACAGCACAGGATGCCATTTGGCCTATCGTGTCTGCACTGGCACCCCAAAGGAGCAATTTACCTAGTCCCACTCCCCAGCCTTCCCCTCATAGTCCTGTATATTATTCCTTTTCAGAAAATAGTCCAATTCCCTCTTGAATACCTCAATTGAACCTGCCCCCATCACACTCAAGCAGTAGACAACAGTAATGCAGTGGACGTAACTTATCTGGATTTTCAAAAGGCCTTCGATAAGATGTCCCATAACAGACTAATAAGGTCAGAGAATGTGCAGTTAGGGGAAAGTGGAGGAATAGATTGCTGGCTGGCTTCAAGATGTAAAACAGAGTGGGAAATGAGCATAGTTATCCAGAGTGGCAAATGGTGCAAAGTGGTGTTCTACAAGGATCAGTGCAGGGATGACTGTTGTTCACAATTTCTGTTAACAATTTGGACTTTGGGATCAAAAATAACATTTCTAAATTTGCAGCTTACACCAATTGGGGGTGTGGGGTTGGGGGGCATGGAAGGAATCGCCAGTATTGATGAGGACCTCAAAAAATTACAGGATGACATTAACAAACTTGTAGAATGGGCAAATAAACACAGATAAATGTGAGGTAGTACATTTTAGTAGGAAGAATAGGGAGGTCACTTGGCAGGTGCAAGTCTAGGTGCAGTCACTATTCTGCCTGGTTTCAAATTGAGGACTTTTTCGCATGTTCGGCGAACATGATAACCACCACACTACAGTAGAGAAACAAGGGAATCTCAGGGTACAAATACATCAATCACAAAGTTGCATCACAGGTTAGCAAAACAAACCAAGCACTAGACTTTATTTCTAGAAGGTTAGAATTGAAATACAAGGCTATTATGCTAAATCTGTATCAAACCTTGGTTAGGCCACACTTGGGTGCAGTTCTGCTTTATATATAAAAAGGACACAGAGATAATAGAGAAGGTGCAAGAGAATATTTACATGGTCAGGAAAGGATTGAAGGCTGGGACTCCTCTCTTCAGTAAAATAAGGCTTTTGGGTGCCCTAACAGAGGTCTATAAAATTATGAAAGATTTTGATATAGTAGATACAGAGAAAATGTTTCTTCTTGCAGGGAAGAGCAAACTAGAGGCCATCAATATAAGATAGTACCAAGAAATCCAATCAGGAATTCAGAAAAAATCTCTTCGCCCGAACAGTGGTTAGAACGTGGAACTTGCTACCACAGGGAGTGGTTCAAGCAATCAGCATAGATGCATTTATGGGAAATCAGTAGATTGCATATTTTTGCCACGCAGTGTGAACTCAACATTATTACAATTACTCAGGTCTTTGTTGAGGCTTTTTCCTGCCTGATGCTCTGTAACTAAAAAGGCAAAATAAAATCTTTTTATTCAGAGCTTCTAGCTCACTGAGGTGGCTTCAGGCCAATCCACATATAATAACCTGCCCCAAAAATTCTTCTCACATTTTCTGAAATAATCAACAACATTCGAAATAAAACAACCTACATTCTAAAAGTCAATTTGCCCTATATTCCAATGTTAACAGATCCTTTAAAAAATTCCAGGATCTAGATCCACATCTTTGGCAAAAACGAATCAGTTCTTCCTTGGACCATACCCTATCTGTGTACCAAATTTCATTGAAGCCCACCTATTATTTTGTGAAATATGTTATTTACTTACGAACAAACAAACACTGCTGAAAACAAAACAAAAACAGAATTACCTGGAAAAACTCAGCAGGTCTGGCAGCATCAGCAGAGAAGAAAAGAGTTGACGTTTCGAGTCCTCATGACCCTTCAAGCTTTTTTCCAGCATCCGCAGTAGTTTTTTGTTTTTACTGCTGAAAACAATATCTCCGCCCACCGTCAATGGCAGGGATAATTAGACAAATATATGAGGGAGAAGAAAATAGATAGTCATGATGGTAGGTTTAGGTGAGAAAAAATGGGAGGTGGCTGCATGGAGCATAAACAACAGCATAGACTAGTTGGGCCAAATGTCCCTTTTCTGTGTCATATATTCTATGTAACCCCATGTTCCATGTTTTCATGCTGCAAGTCACACATAAGATGAGTCTACCACACACAAGGCATCTTCACAAAATAATAATTAATTAAACTTACTTTCTTGTGGAAAAGTAAAGTGCATTTTGTAGACTCGCAGAAAGGTCTCACTTAATATCCTGAAAAACTGTGCCATATATCACTGCTTAAAATACTGACTAAATGTTAGCCATGTTAGACATGCATTAAAGTGGTAATTAAGGGTCAAAGTCACAAAACTCAAAACCTATCAGCCTCAACTCAGTATAACTCTTTCCTCCAGCTCACAAGGTCATGGGTTCAATGCGGCTTCAAAATCTTAAGAATATAAATAAGCTGACACTTGACTGCATGACTAATGGAGTGCTTCACTGTTGGTGGTACTGTCTTTCAAGTGCGACGTTAACCCAAGTTTCATTTGGTCTGAACATAAATGAACCCCTAACACTATCTGAAGAACAACAAGAGTTGTCCTGGTGTCCTGCCCAACATTTCCAGTACCTGCAGCCAAACACCAACAAAACAAATAATCAGATCATTTATCTTATTATTAGTGGAATCTTGCTGTGCCCAGATTATGTACCGCTTTTCCTATGTTACAACATTGACTACAATTCAAAACTTCTTCACCAGCTGTGTAGTTCTTTGGAAATGCAAGTTCTTTCTTTAAGAGATAAGAACATTTTATTGTCAGGCCACATATTTTCACAGCCAGATAACTAACTCACTGTTACTAGTCTGCTTATATTGTTTATACTAAACTACTGATTAAAGTTTTCTTTCAATGTGCTAATAGTTTTAAAGAGAGGTATACTTGCTCTCTTCCTTAACAGCAAAGTAAGATCCAGCATGGTGCCACAATGTACTGCTCACACCAATTACATCCCAAAATATATTTGGCAATTTTTTGCAGTATCATAAATTTTGCTCAAATTTTGGTAACATCTGAATAGTTGCATAAAACTGACAATGGCATGAAGCAATATCTGAACATGACGTTTGACATCACTATTCAGTTGGTTTTTTAAAAATTTAATGTTCTCACTATGCGAATTATGTTGGAAAGGCTTTATTGATTACCTTCCCTAGTAGTTTTTTTATATTTGTTGATAGGATGTGGACACCACTGGCAAGGCAAGCACCTATTGCCCATCCCTAACTGCCCTTGATCAGAGGGCAGTTAAGAGTCAACCACATTGCTGTGGGTCTGGAGTCACATGTAGGCCAGACCAAGTAAGGAATGCAGATTTCCTTCCCTAAAGGACATAAGTGAACCAGATGGGTTTATACAATAATCGGCAACGGTTTTGTGGTCAACAGTCTTTTAATTCCAGATTTTTATTGATTCGAACCCAGGTCCCCGGAGAAATACTAGTCCAGTGATAATACCACTACGCCACTGTCTCCCCTTCTGAAGTGTGCTGGACCTTCATGTGGTATGAAGCTTTGGTGTTTCAATAATAAAGCCAGTTAGTAAATTACCAAACATATTTATTTCAAACCCACAACTTATAAGTTAAGGAATTTAGACTCTCAAGCTTTGGATAGCAAGGTCAGTACAGTAACTACACAACTGTTCCAATGTTAATCCATTGTAGCACAGGCCTGAAGTACCCATCAAGTTCATTATTCTTGTCCATTGCAGATTTCTATACAAATGTTGAAGTAGTTTCCTATTTGTTTCTCCCATAGTACAGTCATGCATGGCAATGCTACTTACTTTACAAAGAGATATTTTTGCTTAGTAACATTTGATTCTTGATTTGATAAGTCAAGATCATTTACTTTATGGGACTAGTACCCACAAAACATTTTATTTTATTGCACATCAGAAAGTAGCTTATTGGTAAACTAATTAATAAACAGACTATAGCCTGACTTAACTCTAATCTCTGAGAACATAATCAAGCTTAAAGAAGTAGTTCATCTTATTAGTGTTCCAAAATAGTTCAACAAAGGGCATAAAGATGGAAGTAATTATTGTTACCAATCATGCCTGATGCCAATTCGTACTCGTTTTTAATCATTTAAAAATTTCAAATTTACTCTGCCGGTAACAATACAGGAGTGTGGCCGGATTTTGAGTGTACCACTATAAAAGCAAAGTCAACCAGTAATTCTTTATTCAGGAAAACTTTGATTAAATAAATTTATATGCATAAAAAACATATCTGCATAGCAGTATGGCCTTCAGATGGATTCACATTTAACTTACATATCTGATCATTATTTTTGCTTGAACTCATGACCTAACTAAAAAAATAAGTCAATTCCACCTGATCTGCAAGGCCAGACTCCTGATCACACTTTATATATTGTATGACATTCCTTGAAATGTCATACTAAGTGGACAAAGTCAACATGTAACTTAGCTGTACAGACCAGAAAGTCACAGATTCAATTCTCAGTTTCATCTGAGTTTGTCAATCTCAGTAAGCAGGACGAGTTAGCTTCAGCAGTCTGGCAGGAAGTGAAAAATACCTGTCAACGTTTCCACACCTGATCAGAATCAACAGATTCCTGCTGGGAAACAGGCATTGTCAAATGAAGGCCAGATGAGAACCAGAGTCCACTACCACTTATTGCCTCACAAATGAACAATGTATGAGGTACCAGCGAACGTGGACCTCCCAGAAATTTACATCATTTGGACTGGTGACAGGGGGTTGCAGAAGGTTTTGGCAGGTCAGAAAGTTAACTAAACGAGAACACTTTTCTTTGTATTCTTTAGAAATAGCAATCCAAATGCAGAGGCAAGTTTTTATACAGAACTGTAATGGAAAATTCATAAATATCATTGTTTAATTCTATTCCATTGAAAGACATTGTTCCAGTTAAAACTATTGAAGGAAGTTACAATAAACCAAATTTTGACAATGCAGATTGATAAATGTTCATGTGATTCTTTTAAAGATGAAAGCAGAAAGCAAATGGCCAGCAGCTTCATTAAACCTATATCTTTTTTTAAAATAGGAAAAATGAAAATAAATTGAGTGTGGCAGCGTTGCCATAATTTCCCAAATTTTGCACAACATATAGAGGGCGGAGTCCTGTCAGTCTCCTAGCTGGTCTTCTTCTGCACAATTGGTCATCCATAAGCCTCTGCTCTTACGAATGTGAACCAAAACTCTCTGAACTTAGGCAAGTGGCATGTCCCCAAGACAGAGTGCCCATCAAGCCAGATGGGTTTTTACGACTCTGGATGATGGTTTCAAGGTCACAATTACTGAGATTAGCTTTATATTCCAGATTTATTAACTGAATTCAAATTCCAACAGCCATGGTGGGATTTGAACCCATAACCCCAGAGCATTAGCCTGGGTTTCTGGCTTACTACTTCAGCAACATTACCATGACACCACCGTCTGGCTCCCCTATACTGCTTGATGAGTGTCTCAACAAACACGAAAAATAACTGGCCATTTATCTCCATTCATAGGATCTACTTGGTGTGAGGCCATGAGTGGCAGGGACTGAGGGCAGGAGGAGCAGGGGCCAGGCCAGGAGGGGCTGGGACTGAGCAAAGGTAGAACAGGATAAAAAAGCAGAGCAGGCCCCAGACTAGGAGGAGTAGAAGCTGTGGGAGTCGAGCAGGATAAAAGGCACAGTAGTACATCAGGCTTGGGCCTGGAGAAGCATAGGCAGAAATTGAAAGAATAACGTCACAGAGCAATTAGCCAGTGTGGAGTGGAAGGGGTAGCAGAACTCAAGGGAACTAAGACCAGTATAGAGGTATTGAATACCAAGCATTGAGCTAAGAATCTAAGATAAGAAACTAGAATAATTAAATCCTGTTTTAAATCTTAAGTTAGTTTTAACAGTCTTAATTATTATTTCTGAATATTATTTCAATAAATGAAGGGGTGGCAGGGCACCTCAGTCCTGTTAGATACACATCCTTCTCCAAGTGGAAACACCAGGACACTTCTAATCCCCTGAACAACTACATGCGCAGGAATTGTCATTAGCTGGAAGAGCCTGAGCAGCATCTGGAATCACTTCATGCATCCGGGAGGCTGGAAGTTTCATAGATAGCACATTTTAAGAGGTTGTCACATCACAACTTAAGGACGTGCAGGCAGAGAGGGAATGGGTGACTGCCAGACAGTCAAGCAGGACCAGGTAGGTACTACAGCAGTCCCCAGGGTGTGTCTCGCTCTGAATACTGTTGGAGACAATAATTTTTCTATGGACAGCAGCCAGAACCAAGTGCTTGGCACCACAGAAGGCAGGAAGGAGATTGGGAAAGTAATAGCAATCGGAGATTCTATAGTTAGAGGAACAGGTAGAGTGTCTGCAGCTGCAGACGTGATTCCAGGATGGTAGGTTACCTCCCTGGTGCCAGTGTCGAGGATGTCACTGAGTGGCTACAAAGCACTCTGAGGAGAGAAATGTGGAAGTCTCTGGATTACTCCCAGTGGCACACGCCAGAGTGTGTGGAAATAGGAGGATACAGCAGATGAATGCCTGGCTGGAGAGGTGGTGCAAAACGGAGGGCTTTAGATTCCTCAGACATTGGGGCTAGTTCTGGGGGAGGTGGAACCTATACAAGCCAGGTGGGTTGCACTGCAACAGAGCCAGGACCAATGTCCTTGCAGGGCAGTTTGCTTGTGCGGTTGGGGAGGGTTTAAACTAAATTGATAGGAAGGTGGGAATCAGGATGCAGCATTAGAAAAGAGAAATAAGGTGCATGAAGAATTGGGAGAAACAGATAGAACTAGGGTAAGAAATAGGAAAGTATTAGGTGGGGTTAGACTAAGAAGGAATGCAATAAGGTCTAAATTTACAGTGCTTATATGTAAGCATACAAAGCATGGTTATTAAGGTTGGTGAGCTGCAGGCACAAATATCCATATGGGAATATGATGTGGTGAAGAGAGAGATCTGGCTCAAAAAAGGGCAGAACTGGGTACTAAATATTCTTGGATATTTAGGAATTTTTTTCCCTCTTTAGGAAAGAGAGGGAAGGAAAGAAATGAAGAGAGGTGGTAATATTAAGGAGAATATTAGTATACTGAAGAGAGATGATGCCCTGGAAGGGTCGAAGATAGTTTCTATTTGGTTAGAGTTAAGAAACAAGAGAAGTATCATTAGATTACTGGGTATACTCTATCGTCAAGAAAGATACGAAGGAGGAAATTTGGAGGGAAATTACAGAGATGGAAAATCTATAGTGGTAATGGGGGACTTTATTACCACTCCTTTATTAGAATAATTAATGTTAAGAGCGGAGAGGAAGTGAGAGTTTCTGAAGTATATTCAGGATAATTTTCTAGATCAGTACGTTTCCAGTTCAAAGAGGGAGGAAACATGAGAAAGAACAGAAAATGTTGGAAATACTCAACAGCTCTGACAGCATCTATGGAGAGAGAAAGAGTTAACATTTCAGCTTGTGACCTCTGTTTCTCTCGTCATAGATGCTGGCCGACTTGAGTATTTCTAACATTTTCTGTTCTCATTTCAGATTTCCAGCATCCGGAAACATTGTTGGATCTGGTTCTGGGGAATGAGGTGGTCAAACGGATTAAGTGTCAGTGGGGGGAACATTTAGGAGAGAGCGATCATTGTATTATAAGGTTTAGGTTAGCCACAGAAAAGGACAAGGAGCAAGCTAGAGCAAAAATACTTGATTGAAGGAAGGCCAATTTCAGTGGGGTGAAAACTGATTGGTCCCAGGTAAATTGGAATCAAAAATTGGCAGGTAAAACTGTAATGGAACAATGGGCATCCTTGAAAGAGGGGATAGTTCAGGCACCATCAAGGTACATTCCCAAAAGGGGGAAGGTAAGGCAACCAAAGCTAGAGCTCCCTGGAAAGAGATAGTGAGTTGGTCAAATGACAGAAAACATCAGTGGTGAGTGGTTGTTTTTCAGACTGAATGAAGGTATGCAGTTGGGTTCCCCAGGGGACACTATTAGAACCAGTTTTCCTTGATATATATTAATGACCTAGGCTTGGGTGTACAGGACACAATCGCACAATTTGCAGATGACAAAGCTTGGAAGTGTTGTGAACCATGAGGAAGATCACGATAGACTTCAAGAGGACACAAACGGCTGATGGGATGGACAGAGACAAGGCAGGTCATATTTAATGCAGAGAACTGTGAAGTGATACATTTTGATGAGAATAACAAGGAGAGGCAATATAAAGAAAGGATACAACTCTAAAGGCAGTGCAGGAACAGATACACTTGTGGGTATATGTGCACAAACTGTTGAAGGTGGTAGGGCAGGCTGAGAAAGTAGTGAAAAAGGAATACAGGTTCTGGATTTTATAAATGATGGCATAGGGTGCAAAAACAAGGAAGTTGTGTTACGCATTTGTAAAACATTAGTTTAGCCTCAACTGGAGTATCGAGTCCAATTCTATGCACCACACCTTAGGAAGGATGTAAAGGTTTACTCTATAGTACAGAAACTATTTTGAGAATGGTTCCAGGGAGGAGGCACTTCGGTTACGTGGGTAGATTGGAGAAGCTGGGGTTGTTCTCCAGAGAGAATATTAAGAGATTTGATAGAGATGTTCGAAATCATGACAGATCTAGATAGAAACTGTTTTCATTGGCGTAAGGGTTATGAATCAAAGGACACTAACTTAAAGTTAAAGGATCTTTCACCAATAAGGAAAAACATTTTTACACAAGTGGCTAATCCATTGCTGCCCAAAAGGGTGGTGGAGGCAGATTCAATCATGGCTTTCGAAAGGGTAAGCACCTGAACAGAGAGGATTCACAGGACTAGAAGGGTGGGAGGCGAGAGCCAGCCATGTTGCCCTTTTAGGGGGTCAATGGGGATATCATGGGCCAAATGGCCTCAAACTGCGCTGTTAAGATTCTAGACAGAGTTAAAGTTTCGAGTCCAGAACTCAGCAGGTCTGACAGCATCTGTGGAGAGAAAGACAGAGTTAACGTTTCAAGTCTAGATGACTTAAAAGTTATCTGGACTCGAAACGTTAGCTCTGTCTTTCTCTCCACAGATGCTGTCAGACCGGCTGAGTTTTTCCAGCAATATTTGTTTTTGTTTCAGATTTCCAGCATCTGCAGTATTTTGCTTTTATCTGTTAAGATTCTAGGTGTGCAAACTGCCCACAGCATGTGCCTATGAAAAATAATTCATTAGGAGGCGAGACAGGCAATAAACTCAGCTAATCCATCAGCTGCAATATTATTACATGTCGGCGATCCAGTTCATTAATGACAGTGAATCTACTCCCTGATAAGCAGCTCGCAGAATAACCTCGGCTGCCGGCCGCCCCTTAAACTTTCTCCGGCGGTTTTAAATCCCGGGGGCCCGGGGAGGGAAGATCGCTACAACAGGAGAGCTATTTGTTGGTAAGTAACGTGATATATATCTTTTTTAAAAAGTCACAAATTACCCCAAATTCATGGCACAATCGACATGGGAGCTGGTTGCAGATCGTTGATGACAGTCAGTTGGGCAGCGACTCCCTCAGCCCCGGATCCTGAACCCGGCTCCGTCACAAACTCCGCATCTCCGTTACCGGCCTCACACAACAAACCGCCCTTTGATTGGTCATAGTTTCTGCCCAACTCCCACCAATCAGCAACCTACTTACTCCCGTGTCCAGGCGCGCATGGGCAGAGCTCGGGTCGTGCTGCACAGCGTGTACCTGATGTGCTCTATATGGTCGGCGATGGCAGGAAGGTTACCAAGAACAGCTTTAATAATTTCCAAATACTTTCACTAGTCGTATTTACCCCCCTCCCCTCATGTGAGTGCTGCTGCTGTTGTTGTTGTTAGGCACTTGGAACATGAAAATCAAGGCTGACTCTCCAGTGCAGTACTGAGGGAATGCTGCACTGTGGGAGGCGCTGTCTTTTGGATGAGACGTTAAACCGAGGCCTCCTACAGTCCCTCGGTAGCCGTAAAAAAATCCCATGTCACAATTTGAAGGAAGAAAGGGACTTGTCTCTGGTGTCCTGGACAGTAGTTATCCTTCAATCAGCACCACAGAAAACAGACCATCTGGTAATTATCATATTGCTATTTGTGGGAGCTTGACGTGTGCAAACTGGCTGCTGCATTTCCTACCCTACAGCATTGTCTGTGCTTCATTGGCTGCAAAGCACATCTGTTGATCGGAGACATCCAGTGGTCCTGAGAGGCAGAGATTCATAAGGGCATGGAAGGAAGCCATTCAGCCCATTGACTTTTGCTCTCTGGAGAGCAGTCCAAACAGTCCCATTCCCCTGCTCAATCCCTGGGACCCTGCAACTTTATTTCCCTCAAGTGCCTATCCAGTTTCCTTTTGAAATCATTGTTTGCCTATCTTCTTCCACCTCACTCATAGGTAGCAAGTTCAAGGTCATCACTACTCACTGCATAAAAAAAGTTCTTTCTCATATTCTCCCCACCCCCTCCATCTTTTACTCAAAAACCTTAAATCTGTAACAAAAACAGAAAATTCTGGAAAAACTCAGCAGATCTAACAGCATCTGTGGAGAGAAAAACAGAGTTAACATTTCCAGTCCATATGATTTCTTCAGAGCTAAAGAGAAGTAAAAATGTGATGAAATTTATACTGTTTAAGAGGGTGAAGCTGGATAGAAGGCCAGCGATAGGTGGGGACAAAGGAGGAATTGACAAAGATGTCATGAACTAAAGGACAAAGGGTGTGTTAATGGTAGTGGTCAGTGCTAATAAAGGTAAGAAAACAGAATGTGTTAATGGTAGCGGTTAGTGGCATAAAGGTAAGAAAGCAGAATGATAATGGCAGGACAACGGTAAGCACTCTGGAAAGAACAACATGAACAAGTGACAAAACAGAAACAGAAATACCTGGAAAAACTCAGCAGGTCTGGCAGCATCGGCGGAGAAGAGTACAGTTGACGTTTCGAGTCCTCATTCAGGAAGGGTTCTGTTGAAGGGTCATAAGGACTCGAAACTTCAACTGTACTCTTCTCCGCCGATGCTGCCAGACCCGCTGAGTTTTTCCAGGTATTTCTGTTTCTGTTTTGTTTTGGATTTCCAGCATCCGCAGTTTTTTGTTTTCATGAACAAGTGACAGATGGCCCTTGAGAGGGAAGAGACGGTGGTGGGACAGTGAGCAAGGAGGAGGTAAAGGGGCAGGTGTTGCACCTTCTGCGATTGCATGGGAAGGTGCCGTGAGAGGACGATGTTGGGGTGATGGAGGAGTGGACCAGGGTGTCCCGGATGGAACGGTCCCTACGGAATGCCAACAAGTTTGGGGGGGGCGGTGGTGAAGGGAAGATGTGTTTGGTGTTGGCCCTGTTGGCATTCCGTAGGGACCGTTCCCTCCGGGACACTCCGGTCCATTCCTCCATCACCCCAACACCTCATCCCCCTCCCACGGACCTTCCCATGCAATCGCAGAAGGTGCAACACCTGCCACTTTACCTCCTCCTTCCTCACCATCCAAGGGCCCAAACACTCCTTTCAGGTGAAGCAGCACCTCCTTCAATTTGGTCTACTGCATTCGCTGCTCCCAATGCGGTCTCCTCTACATTGGAGAGACCAAATGCAGACTGAGTGACCTTTTGCCATTTCAACACACCATTCTGTTGTCATGCCCACATGTCTGTCCTTGGCCTGCTGCAATGTTATAGTGAAGCCCAACGCAAACTGGAGCAACTGCACCTCATCTTCCAAGTAGGCACTTTACTGCCTTCCGGCCTTAACATTGAGTTCAACAACTTCAGAACATGAACTCTCTCCTCCATCCTCACCCACTTTTTCATCCCTTTTTACAATATTCATTTTTATTTTTTATCCACTTATTTTTATTTTCATTTTTGTTCATTGTTTTATCCCCTCCTTTTATCCTTTTTTTGATCTTTTTTCCCACCACCATCCCCTCCCCACCCCACAAGGGCCATCTGTCACTTGTTCATCTTGTTCTTTCCAGAGTGCTTACCCTTGCCCTGCTATTTGTCACATTCTGCCTTCTTACCTTTATGCCACTATCAGCACAATTTTTTAACCATTACCATTAATACTCCCTTTGTCCTTTAGTTCATGACGTCTTTGTCAATCCCTACTTTGTCCCCACCTATCACTGGCCTTCTATCCAACTTCACCTGCTCCACCCCCTTTAACCAGTATAAATTTCATCACATTTTTACTTCTCTTTAACTTTGAAGAAGAGTCATACGGACTTGAAACTTTGGGCAGAATTTTCTGTCTGCCAGGTGGGCAGGCTCAACCTAATCTCCAGCGGGCGGGGAGACGATCCCCGCCATAGAAGCAGGCCCCACTGCCATTTTACGTGGGCGGGCCAATTAAGGCCCACCCAGCGTGACGTCCGGCGGGAAGCGCTATGTGCTTCCTGTGCAGGCGAGGTGGGGGGGATTCCCCAAAAGCGAGAGTGCGCTCTTTCGTGCATGCGCATGAAAGAGCACACATATCCCTGAGGCTAAGTGCTGCCTCAGGGAGATTGCTTACACTTTTAAAAAGATTAAAAATAGAAAAAAAATTCCCTAACATGTCCCCCTCATGTGACAATGTCACATGAGATGGGACATGTTCATCAATTACAGTAAAACTTTATTAACCTTTTTAGAACCCTGCATGAAACCTCATCCCGCCGGTGGATGAGGTTTCATGTTTTTTCTATTGCCCGCCAGGGATCCTAGCCTGCCTGCCAACCTTAAGGTTGGCGGGCAGGTCCTTTAATTGTTTCAATGATCCTGTCAATGGCCTCAATTGGCCATTGACAGGTCAGCGAGCCCACAGCTGATTTTGCTGCGCCCCCACCTTCCTTGGGGCATGATGACATCGGGGATTCCGCCCAATGTCATCCCACGTCATTTTACGCGTCAGCGAGCAGGCCCCGCCCCCTGCTCGCCGACGGCAAAATTCTGCCCTTTAACTCTGTTTTTCTCTCCGCAGATGCTGTTCGACCTGCTGAGTTTTTCCAGCATTTTCTATTTTTGTTTCAGATTTCCAGCATCTGCAGTATTTTGCTTTAACCTTAAATCTGTTTTCCCTAGTCCTAATGGGAACAGCTTTTCTTTGTCTATCTTATAAGCCTGTTGTAATAGTGTACACCTTTATCAGATCTTTCCTCAAACTGTTTTGCTTCTCTAACCTTACCTTGTCACAAAAATCCCTCATTCCTGGAACTAATCTGGTAAATCTCCTCTGCACCTCCTCAAGGTCCTTCACATCCTTCCTAAAGTGTGACGAGAACTGGACTCAATACTCTGGTACAAATCTTTCTTTTCCTCGACTTACACCCATCTGGTACCTTGAATGGCTACACACCTGGTTTATAAACAGGATTCGGTTTTGGAGCTAGTAACTTTGGATCTGACAGCTTCAAAACTCCTTGTATTTTAAGGAAAATACACACTATTGTTCAAGCAGGTCTACATGAAGAGACGACATATGCACAATCACCCAAAAAATCTTGGTAAAGACACTGGAGGCCTGTTTACGGGCAAACCTAATGGAATGAACCCAATATTTCACACAAGGCTGGCTGAAGTTAATTTAGGGCCAATACATTTGAATAATATTGCTTTGCTTAGTTCTTCTTCCCACTGTGACCCTATTTTGAAACTTGAAAATTGCCATGATCCCAGAGATGAGCAGAGAGGGAGAGGCGAGTACAGCTGTGCGAGCAGGGCAGTGGTGGGTAGAGTTGTGAGAAGATGCATCCAGACTCATGAGGGCAAATAGGGTTGTGAAAGTGGGGTAGCATTGGGCAGAGGTAAAGGTGTGAGAGGAGGGGATGTTGAAGAACAGGCAGCAATGTTTTTTCACCGATCGTTTTGCAGGCTCTGTTGACCAGGCCTCGGAGCTGATTTCATTAGGCCATGTACACTGGACCAAGGCAAGAAAAAAATCATGCGCACGCATGTCAAGGGATCTCAGCACCAATCCCAGGACTGTCCTAACTGAGTCTCCACTCCACAGTCATCATTGCTGCCACGGAGGAGACGGAACTCGCCACCCCAATTGCAGTCACAGCCGACAGTTTGGGAATACCTGCTTTAACATTTTCTGTTGTAAGGAGAATGATTGTACATAATATCCCAGCTGAGGCCTAAGCAAAGATTTGTAAAGGTTTAGCATGAGTTCCTTGTTTTTATATTCAATGCCATTATTTACAAAGCCAACAATCCCATATGTTTTCTTAACAGCCTTATAAATTCACAGAATCACAGTGCAGAAGAGGCCCTTCGGCCCATTGAGTCTGCACCGACACGTGAGAAACACCTGACCTACCTAACCAATCCCATTTACCAGCACTTTGGTCCCAGTGACTTGTGATGTGTTGTAGAACTATTTCTTCTCATTGATCATGAATGGGTAATACTTAGTACTGTCACAGCCAAGGAAACCTGTTCAAAGGTATGAAAAATTATCAATTGATGAATTGGTACTTATCCATTTTTTTTTACTTCATTCACGGGATGTGGGCTTTGCTGGCTGGGCCCTTATTTATTGCCCATACCTAGTTGCCCTTGAGAAGGTGGTAGTGAGCTGCCTACTGAACTGCTGCAGTCCATGTGGTGTAGGTACACCCACAGTGCTGTTAGGAAGGGAGTTCCAGGATTTTGACCCAACGACAATGAAGGAAAGGCAATATATTTCCAAGTCAGGATGACAAGTGACTTGGAGGGGAACTTCCAGGTGGTGGTGTTCCCATCTATTTGCCGCACTTGTCCATCTAGATGGTAGGGCTCATGGGTTTGAAAGGTACTATCTAAGGAAACTTGGTGAATTCCTGCAGTGCATAAGACCATAAGATATAGGAGCAGAAGAAGGCCATTCAGCCTATCGAGTCTGCTTCACCATTCAATGAGATCACGACTGATCTGATAATCCTCAACTCCACTTTCCTGCCCTTTCCCCATAACCCTTGATCCCTTTACTGACTAAAAATCTGTCTACCTCAGCTTTGAATATACTTAACGACCCAGCCTCTACAGCCCTTGGCAGTAAAGAATTCCACATATTCACTAGCCTCTGAGAGAAGAAAATCCTCCTCATCTCTGTCTTAAATGGCTGACCCCTTACCCTGAGATTAGGGTCCTAGACTCTCCCACAAGGGGAAACAACCTCTCAGCATCTACCCTGTCAAGCCCCCTAAGAATCTTACATGTTTCAATAAGGTCGCCTCTCATTCTTCTAAACTTCAATGAGTACAGGCCCAACCTACTCAACCTCCCCTCATAAGAAAATCTCCCCATACCCAGGATCAACCTAGTGAACCCTGTCTGGACTGCCTCCAATGGTAGTATATCTTTCCTTAGATAAGGCGACAAAAACTGTTCACAGTATTCTAGGTGTGGTCTAATTAATGCCTTGTATAGTTTTAGCAAAACTTCCCTATTTTTATACTCCATTCCCTTTGAAATAAAGACCAACATTCCATTTGCCTTCTCTATTACCTGCTGAACTTGTATGCTAGCTTTTTGGGATTTATGCACAAGGACTCCCAAATCCCTCTGTGCTGCAGCTTTCTGCAGTCTTTCTACATTTAAATAATATCCAGCTCCTCTATTCTTCCTGTCAAAGTGCATAACCTCACATTTTCCCACACTATTTTCCATCTGCCAAGTTTTTGCCCACTCACTTAACCTGTCGATATCCCTCCGTAGACTCTGTTGTCCTCACCACTTGCCTTCCCACCTATTTTTGTATCATCCACAAACTTGGCAATAGTACATTCACTTCCCTCATCTAAGTCATTAATATATATTGTAAATAATTGTGGCCCCAGCACTGATCCTTGTGACACTCCACTAGTTACAGGTTGCCATCCTGAGAATGCCCCCTTTACCCCAACTCTCTGTCTTCTATTAGTTAACCTGTCCTCTATCCATGCTAATATACTACCCCCAACACCATGGGCTCTTACCTTATTAAGTAGCCTTAGATGCAGTACCTTATCGAACATCTTTTGGAAATCAAAATATATTACATCTACTGGTTCCCCTTTATCTATCCTGCTTGATACCTCCTCTAATTCTAATAAACTTATCAGGCATGATTTCCCATTCATGAAGTCATGCTGACTCTGCTTGATTATATTATGCATTTCTAAATGCTCTGCTATTACATCCTTTATAATAGACTCTAACAATTTCCCAATGACAGATGTTAAGCTAACTGGCCTATAGCTACCTGTTTTTGTCTGCTTTCCGTTTTGAATAAGGGCGTTACATTGGCAGTTTTCCAATCCTCTGGGATTTCTCCAGAATCTAAGGATTCTTGGAAGATTACTACCAGTGCGTCCACTAATTGTGTAGCTACTTCCTTTAATATCCAGGATGCAACCCATCAGGTCCAGGAATTTATCGGCCTTGAGCCCTATTAGTTTCCTTAATATTTTTTCTCTAGCGATAGTTATTGTATTTATTTCCTCCCCACCTTTCGCCCCTTGATTATTTAATATTTTTGGAATACTATTAGTGTCTTCTACTGTGAAGACTGCTGCAAAGTATTTATTCAACTCCTCTGCCATTTCCTGGTTCCCCAATATTATTTCCCCAGCCTCTCTCTCTAAGTTCACTTTGGCTTCTCTTTTCCTTTTTATATATTTATAGAAGCTCTTACTGTCTGTTTTTATGTTACTTGCTAGCTTACACTCAAAGTTTATTTTCTCCCTCTTTATTATCTTTTGGTCATCTTTTGTTGGTTTTTAAAACTTTCCCAAACCTCTGGCTTACCACTAATCTTTGCCACATTGTATGTTTTTCTTTCAATTTGATACTATCCTTAACTTCCTTGGTTAACCATGGTTGTTTTATCCCCTTCCTAGAATCCTTCTTCCTCCCTGGGATATATCTTTGTTGTGAGTCATGAACTATTTTCTTAAACATCTGCCATTGTTCATCAAATGTCTTTTCTGCTAAACTCCTTTCCCATCTTGTAGTTGGTACACACTGCTGCGACTGTGGTGGTGGAGGGAGTGAATGTTTGTGGATGTGGTGCCAATCAAGTGGGCTGCTTTGTCCTGGACGGTGTCAAGCTTCTTGAGTGTTGTGGGAGCTGCGCTCATCCAGGCAAGTGGGGAGTATTCCAACACATTCCTGACTTGTGCCATGTAGATGGTGGATGGGCTTTGGGGAGTCAGGAGGTGAGTTACTTGCCACAGGATTGCGAGCCTCTGAACTGCTCTTGTAGCCACCGTATTTATATGGTTAGTCCAGTTCAGTTTCTGCTCAATGGTAACCCCTACGATGTTGATAGTGGGGGATTCAGTGATGGTAATGCCATTGAACGTCAAGGGGAGGTGGTTAGATTCTCTCTTGTTGGAGATGGTCATTGCCTGGCACTTATGTGGCATGAATGCGATTTGCCACTTGTCAGCCCAAGGCTAGATATTGTCCAGATCTTGCTGCATTTGAACATGAACTGCTTCAGTATCTGAGGAGTCGCGAATGGTGCTGACCATTGAGAAATCATCAGCGAACATCCCCACTTTTGACCTTATGATGGAAGGAAGGTCATTGATGAAGCAGCTGAAGATGGTTGGGCCGAGGTCACTACCCTGAAGAACTCCTAAAGCGATGTCCTAGAGCTGAGATGACTGACCTCCAACAACCACAACCATCTTCCTTTGTGCTAGGTATGACTCCAACCAGTGGAGAGCTTAGCCCCTGATTCCCACTGACTCCAGTTTTGCTCAGGCTCCTCGATGCCACACTTGGTCAAATGCGGCCTTGATGTCAAGGGGCAGTCATTCTCACCTCACCTCTGGAGTTCAGCTCTTTGTCCATGTTTGAACCAAGGCTGTAATGAGGTCAGTAGCTGAGGAGCCCTGACAGAACCCAAACTGTTCATCAGTGAGCAGGTTATTGCTAAACAAGTGCCACTTGATCACACTGCTGATGACCCCTTCCATTACTTTACTGACTGATGTCTGGCCTTTTGTGTACAGGACATACCTGGGCAATTTTCCACATATCCGGGTAGATGCCAATGTTGTAACTGTACTGGAACAGTTTGGCTAGGAGCGTGGCAAGTTCTGGAGCACAGGTTTTCTGTACGATTGCCAGAATATTGTCAGGGCCCATTGCCTTTGCAATATCCAGTGCCTTCAGCCGTTTCTTCATATCATGTGGAATTAATCGAATTGGCTGAAGACTGGCATCAGTGATGCTGGTGACTTCCGGAGGAGGCAGAGATGGAGCATCCACTCGGCACTTCTGGCTGAAGATTGTAGCAAATGCTTCAGCCTTATCTTTTGCACTGATGTGTTGGGTCCCCCCATCATTGAGGGTGGGGATATTTATGGAGCCTCCTCCACCAGTGAGTTATTTAATTGTCCATCTCCATTCACAACTGGGTGTGGCAGGACTGCAGAACTTAGATCTGATCCGTTGGTTGTGGGATCGCTTAGCTCTTTCTATTACTTGCTGCTTATGCTGTTTGGCACGCAAGTAGTCCTGTGTTGTAGCTTCACCAGGTTGACACCTCATTTTTAGGCACTTTGCCTGGTGTTGTTCCTGGCACGCCCTCCTGCGCTCTTCATTGCATATTGAGCCATCACTTGGAAGAAGCATTGAGGGAAGTACAGTCACAGAATATTGTCATGCCCAGTGAAAGCATGTCCTATTCATAACTTTAAAGACAGTCTGCATTCAGTACATAATTTTCTGGAACTGTCCTTTATTTCAAAATGGACACTAACAAGACAGCTAGGACAGCTGTCAAAGGTCAGGTGACTTTTGCAAGTTCTGCCTCAAGTCTCTGGAAAGTTTGTGATTGAATAACCACAGATGAGAGCCGCCAGCCCTGCCAACCCCCAAATGGACATACCAAGATGAAACCTATCTGAGAGGTTTACACCTGCTATTGTTTGTGGGTTCACCCAAAACTCAGTCTAAAGACCCTGAGACTCCTTGGCTTGGACCTTGATAATCAACAAAACTGACTTCAAGGTAGGTGTGAACAGACCCCCTGACCCCATATATTCTCCATTGTATAGTAACGGCTGCTACCTTTGAACCATTCTGGGGGATAATGGAAGTATTTGATCAGGTGATCACCTGACTGAAACTGTCTTGGTTTAACAAATCTGTTATCCCAAGAACCAGAGAGAAACTGGTCTGTCTACAGAGAACATGGCAAAAAACAGCAGCTGCAGAAAAAAGACAGTAACTTCTTTGCCTGGAGACAGTTACATCTTAAAGTCCCCCAGCTGTTCCTTTTCAAAGTCCACTCACGCAGAAACTTGAACTCCTGATGAGGAAACTAAGTGACTCACTTTGTGACCTGCTGAATATCCATCTCTTTGGTGGAATCCTGCAATAATCCCAATATACGTCTCCACCCACATTGAAGCCGCCTGGACTATCCAGGAGTGAAAATGCCTTCCTCAATGGCTCACAATGACTGTTTTTCACACAATGAGCGAAACGCATGAACTATGAACTATTCCTTTGTTTACAACTTATAATATCTTTTCTCCAGCACTTGTGTGAGTGCTGAAGGATTGACATAGTATTAGACTTTTGGGTGAATGCGAGAATAAATAATCCTCTTTATTAAACACATGAAAGCTTGCTGCTGATTATTAAAACATTGGCCACACACTCAGTGGTTCAGAAACACACACGTCTTCCTTTCCAAAAAAAAACACACTGAATACAGATGGTAAGGGAATAGAATTAGGACCTCAGTATTCTCTCGTCCCTGTCTGTGACAATATATTCTGGATGGGGACTTCACCAAGAATGGTATGATAGTAGCAACATTGAATGATTTGGTTGACTCCTGAATTATTTCACAAACCATTCAGTAGAACCTAAATACTCCAGGTACAGTAAAGGCTATAGGCCCTGACAACATCCCAACTGGCATTTTGCCTGCCAGAATTAGCTTCTCCAGCTGGTATCTACCTGATGATGTGAAAAATTGCCCAGGGAGGTGCTATCCATAAAAAGCAGGATAAATCTATTCTGGCAAATTACTGACATCTCAGCCTGCCTCTATCATCAGCAAATAATCGGAGTCATCAATAGTGCCATCAAGTGGCGCTTGCTCGTCAATGACCCTAGTAAATTCTGCATCCAATCCAATAAATTTGTTTTATGAAAGATTTTTCCCTAAATTCACAAAAGTATGTAATTTATACATTTTTCTAGAAGATTTACTTGGAGCCCTTCTAAGTTTTGTTTGACTGCAGCATATTTCTACCAGACCTTCATCCCCCATAATTAGATGTCGTCCTCATTCCGAGTGGTCTTAGCCTCTCTTTAAATGTTAATGTACTTTTTATGTACTTCTAAATCCATTATTACTTCCTTTTTTATCATCTCCAAGTCCATTTTAATATCATTTTTTACCCCTTCAAATCTTCCTTTTCATCTTCCTGCTACATTTTCTATACAATATATCAGTTTAATATTGATCTCTATTTATCTAAGGAATTCCATATATCTATGCACCTCCTCTTTGTCGAAAGAAATACATTTATTTTGTACTTTGAATCTTATATTTGAAGATCTCCCAGGCTGATTTTGCAATGTCTTCTAACTTTTTGCCAAGACAATTTGGACCAAATCCCTTTTTATTTCACTAAACTTTATCCAGTATGACATCATTACCTTTGACTTTTCATTATTTTTATATATTTCTTGAATTTAACTATTCGTGGCCATTCATTGCCAATGGTTCTCTGGCTCTCACATGAGTTTTTTACCCACTTCATTTCCAAGAGCAAAATTGAGCAATACTTTCCTTATTGGACTATAGTCTAGGAGACATAACTGGATATATTCTAAATAGAATTCCCCACTGTGATTGCATGTATTACCTTTATACATATTTCCGTTCATGTCCAGCAAATCTATTCATGTGTTTCAGACTTAAAGTCGAAGTAAGTCTGAATGATGACAGTTATCTCAATTTATGTATGTTCATCAGAAATTGTGATTCTCAATCTGCATGATACACTTCTAGCTGGAATTTTACAGTCACACATTTCCATGGGAGGATTTACACCTAAATCCACTGAAAGTGATTCTTGCAATCTCATGCAGGGAAAAGCAATACCACTGCCATTGATACATGTTACTAATCAACATTGAATGAAAAATAGTTCTGTGGCACTGCCTATATAAAGGCCTTGGTGCATTTTGTATACATTTTTAGTAGGCAAAGCATGCAGCGACATAAACAAGCATGCTGGAAACGCAAATTTCTTGGTATAGCCTATCAGTGGAAGTGGTCTCCTCTTAAGAGCCTGGTTTTGAAAATGCACTGCAAATTCTGTTATATATTATAGCTCAGTTGTTCAGCTTGTATAACTAAAGATTTATCATCTCAGGACACATGTCACTTCTAGTCTGCTTTTCGCCAGTACAGACACAGTATGCAGCAGTAACTGACTTGATAGCATCTGACTCCTAGTGAAGTAGAATTGCTGAAATGGAATGCTGAAGTAGCTTACGTAGGCAACAATACTATGTCTAGAGAAGGATAAATATTTCATTGCAATGCGCCATAAAATTTTATCTGAATTACACTATCTCAACAATTCCACTTCACTGAGAGAGAACTTTTAATTTTAAGCTACATACATTCTTTCAATAATTTTAACAAGAATGAAGATAAGATTTTAAAAAGGTGCAACATTGGTTGGAAGTAAAAGCTATTTATTTATATCTGGGGCTGAGGCTAATATTTTCTACTCCAAAAACGACTAATGGAAACCAATTAATTTTTAATTTTATGCATGCTAATGATGAACTTGTGCAATGTAACATTTTTGAGTTTTTGATGTGGGGACATAGAGCACAAGAATAAACACGTCATGATTGATTAAAACTAAATATTAGTTAGGCTACAATACAGTAATGTGTACAGTTTTGGATATTCCATTATAGGAAGGACATTGAAACCATCAAGCACATTTACGTTCCACATTCATTAACCAAGATGATGAGCAGAGAAAGCTAGGTGTTGATTTAATGGAAGAATCATGAAGAGTTTTGATAAAATTAATATAGAAATATTATTTCCTCGAGGTGCACTGTGACTATTTTAAATTATCACTAGGGTGATTGTTGGAGCATGTAGTGGTTAAGGCAAAAATTGGGAGAAACACATGGATTTCTTTGTCACTAAAATTGAGACCATCACTTAAGTTGCCTCTGTCACTTCCCTCCCTTCCTGATGCCCATCAAGCCAAACTTCCACTAAGATTCTCCCTGCCCAAGCCCTGAACTCATATCTTTCTGCCATTTCCCTCTCATGCCCTCTCTATCTTGTCCATTAGACCCAATTGCTGCTCCCTCAACCCTATTCCCATCAAACTGCTGACCATCCAGCTTCCCATCCTGGCCCTTATGTTAATTGGTCATTTTAACAGTTCCTTCTCCACAGGTACTGTCCACTTCCCTTTACAATTGCCATCATCACCCCTTCCTCCCAGTATTAGCTCACCACCACTCTCTTGATCCTTCCACTGACTCCACTTTGTCACACTGCTTGTTCACTGCCTAGTTTTAGATAAGCAGAAATTTCCTTCAACTAAATGCTGGGAAAACCAAATCCATTGTCTGCAGCCTCTGACACAAATTCTGTTTCTACACTCTGACTCCATTCTGCTGCCTGACCACTTTCTGAGGCTGAACCAGACTGTTGCAATCTTGGCATTCTATCTGACCCCAAGATGATCTTCTATCCCCATATGTGCTCCACCACCAAGACCACCCATACCCACCTCCATAATATCACATCCTATCCATAACATCACATCTGCTGCTGAAACCCTCATCTCATCCTTTGTTCCCTCTGGACTCGACTCTTCCTTTGCTCTCCTGGCCAACTACCCACCTTACATTCTCTACAAACTTGAGCTCTTCTAAAACTCTGCCACCCCTATCCTGCTTACACCAAGTCCAATTCACCCATGACCACAATGTTTGCTGACATTGGTTCCTGCTTCAGCTTTGTCTTAATTTAAAAATTCTTATCCTTGTTTTCAAATCCCTTGATGGTCTAGCCTTTCACTTCCTCTATAACCTTCTCTGGTATTCCTGGCCTACAACCCTCCTCGAATCTGGCTTCTTGTGCATTCCTGATTTTTCAATCACACCATAAGACATAGGAGCAGAAATTAGGCCATTCGGCCCATCGAGTCTGCTCCGCCATTCAATCATGGCTGATAAGTTTCTCAACCCCATTCTCCCGCCTTCTCCCCATAACCTTTGATCCCCTTACCAATCAAGAACCTATCTATCTCGGTCTTAAATACACTCAATGACCTGGCCTCCATAGCCTTCTGTGGCACACCATCCATTGGCAGCTGTCCCTTCAGCTGTCTAGGCCATAAGCTCTGGAATTGCCTCCCTAAACCACTCCGCCTCTCTACCCCTCTCTCTCCTCCTTTAAGACACACCTTAAAACCTACCTGTCCAATTCTTTTGACCACCTGTCTTAATGTCTCCTTATGTGGCTAAAATGTCACATTTAGTTTTATAACATTCCTGTGAAGTTTATCTATTCTAAAGGCGCTAAATAAATGCTTGTTTTTGTGAAGGGATCTTTGGATAAATATTCAAAGCAGAGAAAAGTACAAGATGATGAGGAGGGAGCAGATCAACAAAATTAGTTTTGGATTGCTTAAAGCAAAAGCCAGCATTGTTGACACAATGGCCTCCTTCTTTGTTGTAAGCTTATATGGTTCCTTAGTAATAACTGATGAACCTACAGTGTTGTCTATACTTGCATCTGTTGTAAATATGTACAATGTACTACCTCAAAGATACTTTAAAGATTCAGACTTTGATACATATATATTGGGGAGATGGCATGGGAGGAGACAGTATGGGATGTGACAGCATTGGGGGGATGGTATGAGAGTGGGGTGGCATTGTGGGCAGAATGGCATGAGAGAGGGAGGGCATGGAAGAGGGAAGATGACATGGGAAAACAGCATGGAGGCTAAGGTGTGGGATTTATGGAATGGGGGATGCAGATGTATGGTACTGGAGAGATGGAATGGGGAATAAGGATAGCATTGGAAGAATGGGTGTGATGGGAGATGGGATGGATATGGCACTGGAGGAATTGCATGAGTTGGGGATGTTAAATACTGTTGCAATAAAGATACTAATTGCACCACAAATGTTTTGCGGGTGCCTGCTGGTATAAACCTATTACAATGCAATGTGACTTTTACATCATTTCAGTCATGATTTGTGGAAGTCACTTACATAACCTGTGCAATACATCTTATAAATAAACAATGGCAGATCAGCAGGGAGCATGGTGACATTAAAATTTTAAAACAGCAAATGTTGATGATGGAAACTCAGTTGAAATGCTCTGAGGCATGGTGTGACTAATATATGACTAAAGACTGACTCTGAGGAACAAAATCTTCAATCTGATGGTTTTCCCAAGAGACTGTGAGGCATCTCTGAATATGCTTTTCTGAAGAATACCCTCACACTGTTGTGGGGTCCCAAGACTGTATCAATTGCTTCAAATTGAAAGGGTTTGTTGAACCTCAACAAATGGATTGTTACAAAAAAAGGATAAAAGGAAAGAATTGCATTAAATAGGGTACTCCATGATCACTGGATGTCCCAAAGCGCTTTACAGTAAATAAAGTACTTTTGAAATGTAGTCATGTTGTAATGTAGGAAAGGTGGCAGTCAGTTTGCACACAGTAAACTCCCACAAACAGCAAAGTGATAATGACCAGATAATTTGTTTTATGACGTTGATTGAGGGATAAATATTGGCCAGGACACTGGGGGTAACTTGCCTGCTCTTCCTCAAAATAGTGCCATGGCATCTTTTACATCCACCCGAGCAGGCAGAGGCCACGGTTTAACTTCTCATTCAAATGGCGATATCTCTGACAGTGCAGCACTCCATCAGTGAAGTGTCAGCTTAGATTTTTGTGTTTAACTATGATCGAAAAGCTGATGTCCGCTTTTTCTAAATTCATGATAAATTGCAGCACAGTGGGTGACCAGATGAAAAGATATGCACATGTTAAGGGCATTTGTGGCAGCCTTTATGTGACTCTTACCCTAAATACAAGAGCAACGTTCTATGTTTGGGCACATATGAAGTCAAACCCAAGGAAGTTTAGATTCAAATATCAATGATCTGATTCATCAGAGCCAGAAGCAAACTAGGAGATCTGAATGAAAACGTTTAATTTCCTAAAAACTGACCTTTTAAGTCCTCAAGTTGCTTCCAGATGTGAGGTCAGATTCAGAAGTAAGAGCTACAAGTAGCTGACACAAATGGCTAGTTTTGAATGTCACATTGATTCTCTTCTGGTTAATTTCTCTGTAATATTTCAGGTAAAAAATATATTTATTCCCAGTTGTTACTTGTAAATTAATAATACATTAAAGATTATAAAACTAGTATCTTCCAAGCTGTCTTTCTGCTGTCACTAACACTCTATAGTACAACTAATATATCTGCATTCAGATGAGCCTATTGTTACATGATCAAGCATAGACATTGGCTGGGATTTTCCAGCCGTGTTGAGGGGGGACCCGCCGCAGAAGATTTGGCGGCCCAGCCAAAGTCCACTGACTTTCAGCGGAAACCGATGATCCTGGCAGTGGATGGGGCTGGAAAATCCCACCCTTAGTAAATCAGCTTTCTGATGTGGCCAGGATTTTTACCCCATTAGCCAGTGAGAATAGTGATGTGCATTTTCTATCCCACATCAGTTAAAATTTGAAAATTCTAGTTCTGGGTCCAATCTGCTTTTCATTAGGTAAAAGGCCATTGACCTGAAACACTTACTCTATTTTTCCCTCCATAGATGCCACCAGACCTGCTGAGTATTTCCAGCATTTTCTGTTTTTCATGCCAATGCCAGCCTGATGTAGTTCCCCAGAGGCACAAACCATTTTCGTGGTCAGGCCTCATTTAAATGAAAGTGGCAAGCTGCCAGAGCTAAAAGAAATGCTGATAGGCAGCTCACCAAGACGGGAAGGAGCAGGAAATCCAGCAGCCCATCCATAGAACTGAGTCGGCAGGAGATACTGACGTGGGAGGACCAGCCTGAGCGAGGAGAAAGCAGCACAAGATTAAGCAATGATCAGCAAGTTTTTGTGGAAGCACAAAAAATCAATCCGGCTCTTCCTGCAAAATACCGTGCAGAAAACTTGTTTTTCCCTTTTTTTAAGTGGGCTCCTGCAATGCCTTAAAAAGTCTTATTGAACTGTTTGGGATCAATGATTAGGGCTTGCACAATGTAGATACTGGACATTTTAGTCTTAAAAAGACTTTGGGCTCTTTCTATGTTATAGGAGGGCTATATGGGAATGCTAGCCACCTATTTTGAGGCTTGCTTCAAATAAATTTCAATTCATCCAAAACTCTGATGCCCATTTTCTATCCCACATTAGTGCCCAATCAATCACCTACATTTCTCTTAGTCCCTGCAATACCTTTCACCCCTTCCTACCTTTTCCAATCCTACAAGCTTCCAAGAACTCTGTTGCTCCAAGTCTGACCTCTTACACATTCATAATCCCCTGGCCCAACATTGGTTGCCTCATCTTCAACCATCTAGGTCATAAGCTTTTAAATTCCCTCCTACAAATCCAGACCCAAGAACTATGTTCCTCTGACTCTGGCCTCTTGTGGCATCACCCTTCCCTTTCGCCCAACCATTCATGGTCATGTCCGTTGCCATTTAGGCCATAAACTCTGGAACTCCTTGCTTAAGGAGCTTTGCATCTCCAATGCCCTCTCCACCTTTAAGAACCTCCTTAAAATTTATATTTTGATCAAACTTTTAGTCATCCCTTTTAATACCTCCTTCCTTGCCAATTTTTGCCTGATTTTGCTTCTATGTAACACCTTGGGTTATCCCTATAATTGTGCGCATCAGAACAGTGGAAGTAACAAAGCACTTTGGACGTGTTGGTAACTCCTGACATGACATGATGTAATAAATATGCACATAGGAGTATATTGGCATATTCTGTACAATTTTGCTCAAATCCTACTAGCTTTCCAAATATGCTGCCTTCAGCCTAAATTGCTAAATATGTGTCAATGAATATAGTTTGACATGTCTTGCTATGTCATCCTAATGCTATATCCCAATAAGGTAATAAATGCAGTTTATGTATTTTGAATCTTTATTAGATTACCACCATGATATGTTAGCATCCTAGAAGTCTTGACAATGGCATAATAATGTTAATGTAGTTATCAATTATTAACTTAGTCAAATAAATGGAAAAGGTCAATGATTAGGAACAACTGTACAATGATCAATTGCCCTGACAGGTTCATTTAATGGTCATACTGGATTTTATATGTCACAACCAAAGGAGGCACGAACGCTTCTATGAGTTGTACCCTCTGGTGATTGGTTGAGATGAAAAGGGCTACCAAAGCAGTACCTCTGACATTGCCCAAGGAGTAACAATCGCATCACTGTTCATTTTATGGGAAAAAACAAATGCCTTCACCCCATTTAGATGTACTGCATAGTAACCCTGTCATTTCTTTGGAGATTAAGAATCTCAAACAATAATGATTTGCCTTGTCATTATGTCTATTCGTTTAACTATAAAGAATTGCCCATTTAATATTCACCTACAAAACCAATACTAAATAAACCTTTATGCAATGTTTATTTATTCCTAGAGATGGCTGTTTTATTTCATATCTATTATAGCTCAACTGATTTGTCAATAAGTGCATAGCATCCTGCATTTAACACCAGCTATATTCAGTCAGATGGCAAGAAAAAAACAGAAGGCAGTGCAACAAATCCAACAATACAGACAATAGGACAAGGTTTCAGCTTATGTTAATTTTTAAATTCCTATTCATCAATATGAATAATGTTAACTTTTGATAAAAAAAACAAGTGCCAGCTTTTCCACCTAATCAAATTTAATTATAATTGTATTCTGTTAATCTGTGCTTCAAAATAAAGCATCTTCCTTATAAATTGTGATTTCCTTTTATGATTCTGTATTTAGGTATTTAATGAATTTGCATAGACTTATGTATCACTTAGGACATTTGCTTCATGGTTCAAGCCCCACTGGTGCTTGACAATTGAATTCTCCAGCCATGTGTGTGATGTGATTTGATGCTGTACAGCCTAGTTGTTGGATCTCATGAAAAAATTGACACTCAGTAAATGAAGCTCCTGACAAATAAATTATAAGGTGGAATGATGTACGGAGGCCATCAGCTTTGATGGAGAAAGGAAAGAGGACAAACAAAGAATAGCAATTAAAGAAAAGCTGCAAGTTATATATGATGAAAAGAGAGAAAAATACAAATCAGTTAATTCTAAAAGTGAGAACAACCTGTTTGCTATCACTGCACTTTTTTGCTGAATTCCCTCTGGAATTTTTTAAAACTTAAGAAAAGTAAGGGCAATTTATTGTTTTCTCTTACATTCCTTAAAGAAGGGATTTATGCTGAAGTATGACTACGGAGGCACTGTAGCTCTCTAATACCTATCTGCTTATGTGTCTGCCCAGTAAATCATTGCTGGCAGATTGGTGAAAGGAGGTGGTGGGTGGGTGGAGGGGGAAGGTGTGGTTGTCGGAGAGACACTTTGTAGTTGATCTGGATCCTGCCCTGACACAGTGTACATTTCTTCTAGCACAAGTCCTGAAGAGCAGTCATGAAATAACGGGCTGGAGACTTGTCACCCAAGTGACATCAGGTAGCTCAGTACAACAATGCACTATGTATTCATTCACTAAACTAATCAGTTCAGATAATCAATCCTTAATGATGCACAGGTAATAAAAAGAAAAATATGCTATCATGAAAATATCTGGACAAAGAAATTCAGGTAAAAAGTGAGTGTCACAGCCATGAATATGATGTGTACCATGTATGCGCTCAGTTCACACTGGATTTGTGCTGCACAAAATATTGCATCGGGTGTCCTGTGGTCATCAAGGACATCTACTTAAAACTGGTATTAGTCCCAAGGCTTAGGATTCAATGGAGAGTAAAAATGGGATGTAAAACTAATGGTTGACTTGAATCCGTCAGTTTCCTGTTGAATAGATTAGGTTAAAATTATTCCCCAGGAGAGATAGTTGGCCTTCATGTAACACCAGTTCATTTTAAAAAGACACTTGTTGAATGCAGAATCTATCTAATTACCTTGCTTATGCTGTATTGACAGTTGGAAAAGGTCAATGCTAATGTTTTACACCCATGCAACATCCATCACTATCTAATATGTGTCAGACAGAGACGGGCAAATAGAAAGATAAAAGTATGATTGAAAGAGAGACAGAAATACACAGTAGGGAGAAAAACAAACAGTTTCTGACAATAGCATTTAACTGACAGTGTGGCAAATTATCCAGGTATTTCAGAAAAAAATAAGGATGAATCTAACACAGCAATTACCACTTTATCAGCTTCCTCCCGATCATCAGTAAAATGATGGAAGGATTCATCAGTAGTGCCATCCAATAACACTTATTCCATAATAACCTGCTCATCAACATCCAGTTTGGTTCCTGTCAGAAACACTATGCTCTAGACTTCATTAAAGTTTTAATTCGGATATGGATGCAGGAACTGAATGCTAATGGAAAGGTGAGAGTAGCTGCCCTTGACATCAAAGCAGCATTCAACCAAATATGAAGTCCTAGCAAAACTAAGGCCTACAGGCATTAAAGAGAAAACTGTGACACAAAGGAAGATGATTACAGTTGTCAGAGGCCAATCATTGTAACACCAGGAGATCATTCAGGATTTCCTCAGAAAAGCATCCTTGGCCCAGCCACCCTTGGTTGCTTCATCACTGTCTTTCCCGCCATCATAGGCTAGATGTAAGACAATTCACTGATGATTCCAAAGCATTCAATTTTATTCACAACTCATTCAGTTATGATGCAGCCCATGTTAGCCTAAAGCAGGACATCAATAGCATTTATACTTGAGCTGACAAATGGACCAATCATCTCTAAAGTGAGGAAGTCCTGCCCTCTCCTCTTGACCTTCAATGGTATCACTGTCATTATGTTCTCCACCATAAACATCTTGGGGGCTACAATTGACTAGAAGTTGATTTGGACCAGCCATATCAAAATTGCAACTATAAAAGTAGGGCAAAACATATATATGCTGCAAGGAATGACTCACCACCTGATCCCTCAAAAGGTCGCCACCATTTGCAGGGCTCAGATAAGCAATGTGACAGAATTTTCACTGATTGTCATGATGGGTATGCGAACAACAATACTCAAGAAGCTTAATATCATTCAAGAAGATATATTTACTTGATCAGTGAGTGCTCCTGCCATTAGACCCAACAGCAACCCCTCCATCACTTGGGCACTGTGGTTGTAGTATGTACTAGCTACAGGATGCATGTAGCAACTCACCAAAGTCATTTTGACAGTACATCCTTCCCCTGTGACATCTACTACTGAGAAGGACAAGAGCAGCAATGTCATGGGAACACCTTCATGTCCAGTTCACACATCATCCTGACTTGAACATAAATTGCCACTTCATCATCACTTGTTCAATATCCTGGAATTTCCTACCTTACACCATTGTGGAAGCTCCATTGTAACAAGGACTGCTGCAACAGGGACAGACCCACCACTAGCTCCTCAGGACCCTGGAAATGGGCAATAAATACAGCCTTGCCTGCATCACTTACATCCTGAGAACAAATTTAAAAGTGCTTAATATTTCATAGTATTATTAAATTTAAGAATAAAACTGTCTTTTGTATCTTCATTAACGTGCTCATTCTGTGGCTTTTGGAATAGCGAGAAAGACAGAAAGGCTTAGGGAGGGAGATTCAGCTGTCTAAATACTCAGTCATAATAACCTACATCCCAGGTAGAAATTTTAAAAATGTAGATACCCTAAATATTATGTTCTCTCCATAGACAGATATCTGAATAATTATGCCTATCTTAGTGAGGTGCCAGGAAATGCATGTTGCATGGAAGGTATACTGTTGAAAAATGAGTAAATTGACAGTTAAATTTCCCAATGTTGATTCACTCTGCCTTTTTTTTGTTACAGTATACAATAAACATCTGTGTCTAAGTTAGATCTTTGTGCATTTTTATATGTGAGCTTAGGATAACAGAGGCAGTGAAGTGGTTTGGGGAACAAATAGGAAAAATGAATTAGACCATGCAGAGCCAGATAGTTTATAATTCTCATCTTATTACAGTTGGGTCTATGCTGCACAGATTAGTGCTCAAGACTGTTTACAAAATTATTAAATAATTTCTTTTGCCAGGATGAATCTCCTCACGGAGTGCATTCTTGACATGCTTATGAATGCAGCTATCGGTAATGATTCAATGTGAATTAGTTCCAAAAGATTTATGAAGAAGACAATTCATGATTTAAGAATGAGTCAGGAATGATACATATCGCTATTTAGTCACATGAGATAACTTAGCCTACAAGTTAAATTTGAGTTCATCAGCAGAAGTGAATGTCAAAGATATGCAGACCATTTTAGATAATGTATGAGGAGAAATTGTTTTTGCAACATGGATGACCTTATTAAACTTTTGACTAATTATAAACATTTTTACTTGAATTCTGAAGAATATACATTCATACATTTATATATTATGTTTTAGATATATACATACATATATTATATATATATATACGAATATATGATGAAGCTATTCAACATTTTAATTACCGGATACTTGTGGGAGGAGTGTATAGATATATCTAGGTTTCTTGACACGACTGTGCTTGTGCTTAAAATTAGGTGAGTCAAGGGGTTGAGGCAACTTGTTTGATCTTGGTTTCTGGCAATTAGATAGGTCTAGGGCCAGGGGGGCAGGTAGTGGGGCAAAGACCAGGCTGATTAGTGGCCAAGCCAGTTACAAACATTCTCCTTCATGGTCAGTGAGTGGCTGGCTGTGCTGGGAGGTGATTTACAGCTGCACTGGTTGGGATTTCTTCAGCTGCAGGAAGAGGCTAGACAACAATCAATTTGATTGGGAAATACTTCAGCCACATGTTTGTTGTGGTTAACTTGGTGGGATCCACTTTCTTGCAGCTGGTAGTGATTATTACTAGTCTGCTAGTTTGTGAAGTCTTGTAGTGGGTCAACCCAGCAAGTATTGGATCTGGGTTGTATTGTTAAAAGGCAAGTCATAGTGCTGTAGTCATCTGGACTATTGCCTGGCATGACTCAGTGTAAGAGCATAACCAGAGCCTTCTGGCCATGCCCTCTCTGCTATTTTTTGGATATAGAGAGGGATATTTGTGGAGCTACTATGAGGTGTAATATCTATGATATTTGCTCTTGAGCTGGCCTTTGAATTATTTGTTGCAGCCAATGGTTTTGCTGGTCTGTTTGCATATCTTGTGCCAATTTACATCATTTAACAGATGGGTTATAGCTCATTGCTAGGCTTCCAGTGTCATCTTGATTCAATGTAAAACTCCTGCCTCTGAGTCAGAGGTTATTTGTTCAAGCACTATTCCAGAAGTTGAATAAGCGATAGTTCAGTGCAACACTGAAAGAATGTTATATTGTCTGAGGCGATGCCCTGCATCTTCCTGATCTTCCTGTTCAAGTGCAAGTAAAGCATTAGCAGGGACTTCTTCTGGGCCTGAATTTTTCAATCAGCATGCATGCACGATTGACGGGCCCAGAAGTGGATAAAGACTCCACTCCCACCTGAGTTCGACAGTCGACAGCAATCAAATGCTGGCTGGCCATTAACGGCTACCCAGCGTGAAACTCGCTCCCTGAGAAGGCCAGTGCTGCCAGGCAGAGAGCGGTGTGCACGAACATGGTGAGCTCCTCCAACAAGTCAGCTGCAGGTGGGGTTTTAAAAGGCCACCAGGAAGGACGCTGTGAAGACTGTGGTGAGGAGCTTTGGGAGTTTGTTCAATGGCAGGAGGCTGTCAATTCTCAGTATCCGGAATCAAAGGCAGGACCAACTTGACCAAGGATTTGAATCATGTCACCCAGAGGACTGAGCCAAGAGAGTAGCAAAGGAAATGGCCACAGCCAAGTAACCCTTCGTTTTTCTGATGACTGATTGCGGACCCTCCTGCAGGCAATAAGTGAGTGACAGGAGATACTGCTGCCACGTGATGGCAATAGAAGCCTCCACATATCAGCTAGAAAGCCTGGACAGAGATGGCAGCTATAGTCAGCAGCCTTGGGGTCATCTGCAGGACCTGGATGCAATGCTGTGTAAGATTTTAGGGTTTCAAGGTATAAAACCCTTCTAATTAAAATCTCAAAGTTCTGAATTCTTAATTTCTAACTTTAGGGTCCTCAGTTGTGCCTGACCTAACAAAGTATGAATAAGTAGTATTTATGAATCAAGTAGAATTTATTAAGCAAGATTTTACATATATTTAACAAAAAACAGTGAAGACAACATGCAAGTTTCTTATCCCTCAGGTTCCTAGGATTCCTTGAGCATTGTCAGCACAGGCAATATCTTTCTCTTCCTCTGTCTCTGAAGTGATGTTGAACTGTGTCTTGGAAGAATCATACCACAGTAGCCATGGTAAAATTGTGCCAACAAAGACTCCGATTTTTCAACTTTTATCCCCACTTCTCATTATACCAGAATCCCTTATTTGGAAATAGTCCAAATTCACCTCTTCCATTGGCTTAGGGTGTGGGTCATCTGGTGTCACCCCGCCTCTGTAACTACAGTCATGTAGACTGAAGACAAATGTCCATCCCTTGGTCCCTGGACCCAGAATTTACATTCCATTGTGAACAAATTACACATTTCCTTTAGCTACAGAACAGTTACAAGCAATGTCATATCCTCTTCAACATATTTTAACCCAAGTTCCATAGATAATAAAGCCATTAACACCAAATGTTAATAACAATACCTACTATAATGTCAAAACAAAAAGAAAACTTTCCTGCTAATACAGATGTTCTGCCTTACAAATATGGTTAATCAACTGAATCATGCATGGGTATTGTTAAAGATAGTGTCTTCCATCAGCCATTTCATCAGAGCTGTTAAAAAGACTCTTACTTGCCCACAATACAATTAAGACAACATACAGCTGCTGAACCCAGACTCTCAGGCAACTCAAAGTCATAAATCCATTAAATGTAGCTTCTCACATGCAACAGCTGTCATCTTGTAAAGTTCCCAAATTCAAACTGAACTATTTAAAAAGTGGTTAAAAATATAACCCATAGATGTTACTTCAGACCAACAACAGACCCTAAAAATTAGCAGTATTGTCAAAATCTTACAGTTGGAAGAGGGTAAATGACTATTTCCACGCTGCAAGGGTGAGTAAGGAAGCCCCTTTGCATCTTGAATGAATGTATGTATATGGGCATGCATTTGGTGGGACTGGAAAGTGGTAAGCAATCAGCTCCAGTCACCAAGTTGACCTGTGCCCAAAAAGACTATCTAGGACTAGATAGGATGGTAATCATGCCTAGAGAGCGATGTCCTGCAATGTGTTGGGCACATGGACCAGTGATGCTGGAGAGGAGCATGTAAACGTTAGCGATATCAAAGAGGGACTCATGAATCCGCTCTTGCCATCACAGGAGAAGAGGAAGCATAATGTGATCAAACAAAGCCGTGCGGGTGGTGGTATCCTGAATCTGGCACCAATGGAGGAGGACATTTTAGAGTTGGCTTGGGATCATGGTTGATCTATTGGTCGAGGAGAGGCAGGGGTTTCAGAGGAGGGTAAGAGTGAAGGGGACACACTTTCGATGGGGGGGGAGAGTGCTCATACTGGGAAATCATGTCACATTCGCCTGAGGAGCTGTTGGAGACAGAGAGTTCCCAGGCCTCTGACAATCGGAGGAATGTTGGAGACCAGGAGGATGCTGAGCCCCAGGCAGATGACGAGCCTCTGGAGTCGTCCATTAGGCGGCAAATGCTGAATGCCCAGAGGGATGTACATGGAGGACTGGCAGAGATTCCTGAGGGTTTGCGTTCCATGGTTCATGCAATGGAAGAGTCCATGTGTAGCATGAGTACTGCAGTCACCCTCAATTCTGAACGGACGGCATCCTCCATTGAGAGGTTGGCGGCTCTCATGAAGAGCCTGCTCCAGGAGTTCAATCATGGGTTTCTGGGGCTGCATTCAGACCTGCAAGCCCGCATACTGGCAGCGACTTCAGCAGGGCATTGTCTGTGTGAGAGATGGATGAGGTACCTGGTGTCTCTGCTAGCTGCTTGTCCAACTATGGTGAGCAGGGAGGTACAAACAAGCCTTATGCTGGCGGATGAGCAGCAGTTATCTGCATCTGGGGACTCCTCTCAGGGCATTCCTGATGATGACAGCAGCTCCTCCGCCCCTCTGCCAGTGACCGTTTCGTCTGAAGAGACTGCAATGTCTGAGGAGTGTCCCATCATTGTGCAGGACTCCCCCACCCAGTTGGGGCCCTCACAGCCTCCGGCAACCAGAGGTCACCCAGCCTGAGTCAGCAGCCTGAGTCAGCAGCCTGCCTCCAATACAACTGCCACTGATGGGGGTGCACCAAAATGAAGCACCCGTAAATGGTTTTAGAAATCACTGTAAACACAAAAGGGCAATCACAGGCGAAATCTTTATCCGTGAGACTTGTGTATTGTTGTGTATTGTTGTTCCACATCACTTTATTAAAATCTCACTTCATGTCACATGTCCTTCTTGTGCTATGAGTGGCATTAAGAATAGGAGGCCTGCAACTCAAAGCAAAACTGCAACTGAGCATGGTAGATTCTTTCAGGAGAAGGCGCAGGAGAAAGAGGGTGTCAGGAGGGCTTCATGAGCTCTGAGCGATAATGTAACTGCAGCTTTTCAATGATATGGAATGTTGACTTTGGAAGCCTACTTTAAGCTCCTTTGAATGAGATCTTCCCTCGTCTCCCTGGCCCCCAAAACCTGCTGCCTTGCTGGGTCTTCAGCCTGAGCCTACGGCTGTGCAGGTTCTTCCTTGGAGTCTGTGTTAGAATCATCCTCAAATGTTTGTGGCTGCATGTCACAGTCTTCACCCTCCATCTGACCTCCCTGAGAGATAGCTAGATTTTGCAGGGCACAGCACACAACCAAAATGAGCGACATGCACTCTGAAGGATATTGAAGGGATTCTCCAGACCACGCCAGGCAACAGAACCTTACTTTGAGGAGTTTGTGAGGCCCCTCGTGGCTCTCATGGAGCCATGACTTCTGTTGTACCTCTTTTCAGCGGGTGTCCATGGATGTCTTATTGGTGACTTCAGCCATCTTTTCAGAGGCTATCCTTTAACCCCCACCAGCCAGCAATCCAATCGGGCAGGGGGATAAAAAGCCTTGGAACCTGGGAGTGTTGGAGAATATATGAGTCATGGAAACTCCCAGGGCACCTTGCACAAACTTGGAGGATCTGTTGCTGGTAATCTCACACTAGTTGGACATTAGGCAAGTGGAAACCTTTATGATTCACAAAGCGCTGGCTCTCCAGCAGGTGCCTTGATCACCACATGGGTGCAATCAGTTGCACCCTGAATCTTTGGGAAGCCTGCAATAGCTGCAAATCCTATTGCACACTCTGCCTGGCTATCCTCATCTGTTTTGAAATACATAGAGGTGCTCACCCACCTGAAGAGTGCGTCCATGAAAGTTTTATGCAGCTGTGTGCTGCGGATTGTGACACTCCACAGAGATCTCTTACAGGTACCTGGAAGGAGCCTGAAGCATAAAAATTGAGGGCAACAGTCACTTTCAGCACGACAGGCATTGGATGCCCACCCACATGGTTGGATGTGATCTCAGCCCAATCATATCACAGATGGAAGTCACTGTCTCCCTAGAGATGCAAATCCACCTTGGTCATATCCAGAGAGCTGGATCTAACTCTGTACACTCTTCCAGCAGGCTAGTGGCACATCTGCTGGCCCCTTCTCCCTTGCAAGCCTTGCTGCCCTTCAACCCCTTCAGGGTGTGCTGCTTGGTCTTGTGGGCAGACACGTTGATGGTGCCTCTGGGCAGCTGGCCTCCTCCCCCTTCTTCCCCGCTCCTCCTCAACTGAGGAAGAGCCTCCACCTGACATACCAATTCCTATTTTTAAGCTTTTGGATTGCTGAGGTGCTGACTTAATGATGCTATGGCTAGTATGTAAATGCTCCTTTAAGGACAGAAACCACCTTACCTCCTGAAAATATGAGTTTTGTGGTTCACAAGCAATCAAGGGAGTCCAGACTTACACAAGAAATGTTTACTCCATACTCTTTTGCTCCATCCTCAGCCTTATATCCCACCCTGAATTGAGAAAATGCAAATTGTGTGACCCCACCACCCATTCAGCCCATGCACCGACTGTAAAAACGCACAGCCTCTTCAAGTTGCCATGCACTGCCTACTTAATTGCCTCAATTGGTCCTTTAATTGATGTTGGCCGGGTCGCCAACGTTCGGAGATGGCCACCCACTGAACTATCGTGATGCGGCATGATGGCATCAGGAACCCCTCCTGATGTCATCACGCTCTATTTCACGGCACATCGGGAGTGCCATGCGCCCACACCCATGCCGTAAAATTCAGGCTCTGGTGTCCTGGCCAATATTCCTCTCTCAACTAACACCACCAAAAGATTTTCTGGTAACGATCTCATTTGTTGTTGGTTACACCTTGCTAATTGGCTGCTGCATTTGCACATGAAACAACAATGGTTATATTTCAGAAGTAACTCATTGGTCATGAAGAATTCTGGGACATCCTTCCCTCAGGTGATTCTATCCTGTCTCTTTGATCATGGAGGTGATAAGTACAGTGTCTTGGAGATATTGCCTCAGCTAGAAATCTTTGTCATGCAGTAGGAGATGGCATTTGTTTGGTGAATGAACCTTATCTTCCCTTCATGGAAGAGTCTAGTATTCTGTTTCTCTTCCTAGGCTCTAATTCCACCTGAAGTGAATCTCCCTGTGAGCTCCTGTGGGTTGATAAGGAGTCTCTGATCTCCATTGCCAGCCATGATTTAATTAGGAGGCCAGGGGTCAAGCCTTAATCACTTGGATTTAGCTGTCAAGCAACAGTGTCTGAAACTTGGGAGGACAAGTCACTACTAAGTTGTCATACAGCTAAGTATTGGATGGTGTAGATAATCTCTTGATCATAATGGACATTGCATCTGCTTACAGGAGAGAACTGAGACAAAATTTAGTGCAAACCTGAGATCTGTAAAACAAATATTGACCGACCTAAGCAGAAAGTAGAACAACATGCATTAATTATCTTTGGTAATGAAAAAGCAAAATCAATAACTTGAGGAAAATGGTCTATAATTTTGTTCACCAATCTCTACAAGGAAAGCAAACTCTCTTTCGTTACAATCATTCAACAACTCGCATTGTTAACAATACCTGATTTATTCTGGAGTAAGCAGTTGGCAAGTGGAACAGGCAAAGCTGTTAGGAATACTTAAGAAATCTTAACCCTATATGTCACCATTACCAATTTCAGTAAATTCTACAAAGCCAACATTTGCCTCATGATGAAATGTTGTAGCCATGCTTACTAAACTGCAGAGAAAAGACATTTATTTTGCTCCAAGAATGAGTACAGTCAAATATTCACCATAGGAGTTGATAAAGAGGGACTGTTTGATGTCAGAGCCCCTCCACTACAATATTGGTGGAGCCATCTCTCACAGATTGAGTGTAGTGCACATTGATATTTATTTTCATTGCAGTAATGCAGCATTAACCTGAGGAAAATATTAATTCAAATTAAGAACAAATACATGCTTTAGAGAGGTTGCAGAAAAGATTTATAAGAATGGTTCCAGGGTTGAGTCTCAATGGGAAGGGTGGCGGTCACCTTGGAGACCCAGGTCCAGCATTTTCTGCCAGATTTGTGCTCAAACCTGCACACAGTCGCTCTAGCCATGGGTGCTTTCCAGCAGCGACTAGGCGAGAGGGGGAAGGGGCACCTCGACCTTCCTCCAGGTGCTCCTCCTCCTCAAGGAAACAGGGAGGGGTCCTTGGACATCCAAAGGGAGGAGGAGTGCCAGCCAGACAACATGGGGGCATCCACTCTGGACATTTCCAGGCACAGTATCAAGATGCAGCCTCTGCATTAATCATGCTTGAGAGCTGGCATTTGGAGCGATGTTGATGTCTGGATGTAGCTCCCTCTTGAGATGATCCAGAGCTAATTGCTGACAAATGTTTTTCCTTTTAGAGCCATCTTGATATGCTTCTGGAATGCGTGCATGGGTGCTTTTCTATGTGCAATAATGTTTTGGCCTCAGTAAGGATGTCATAGCCATTCACTTGTTGAAGCCATGGTTGAAAGGACTGCACTATTTGCAGTTGCTTGAGTAATACCAAGCACATTATTCAGTGGCCATATGGTCCTTAGGCTACCGTGCCTTCCAAGGATGACTCCATCTTTAGGGTTGAAGGTGACTTATGCTTTCTCAGTGTTAATTGTGAGATTGTTGACCTTTTGCGGCATGCTGAAGATGATAATGAAGGTATTGTAGTGTCCCCTGCATTGAGGCATGAAGAGAACTACACTCATAACAACAGGTACGTCTTCCACGTTGTGCCCATGCAATGTCATCCTCACCATCTTCAGATTCATCCCCTTCATTGTCCTTCTCGTCACAGAACATCCTCCCTTTGCAGCACAATTTTGTGCAGGGCGCAGCAAACAACAATGATGCGGGACACCCACTGTGATGAGTAATGGAGACGCCACCTGGTCAGTCCAAACATCTGAAATGTATTTTTAAGAGGCCAATAGTTTGCTCTATTAAGGATCTTGTGGCTGAATGTGCAGCATTGTATCTCTCCTCAGATGCACTCTGTGGACAACAAACGGGCATCATCAGTCATGTCTTTAGAAGGTATCCCTTATCACCAAGGAGGCAACCCTCTAAGCACCAAGCTCCCTTAATACCTCTGACACCTGGGAGTGACTCCAAATGTACAAGCTCTCTGGGTACCTAACACAAACATACATGATCTTTCTTCTGTGATCACAAATTATCTGGACATTCAGAGTGAATTCCTTTTCTATTAATGAATCTCTCAGGCTGCTCCAGGGAGCTCTCAAGTCTACATGTGTGCAGTCGATGGTGCCCTAAACTTGCAGAAAGCCTGAGATCACAGCGAATCCCACAGTTCCGGTAGCCTGGCTTGCTTCATCCATGAGGAACTGCATGTAGTAGTGAGTTTTATTGAAAGGGGCATCAGTCACCTCCCTTATGCATTTGTGCATCGCTGATTGTTAGATTCCACAAAGGTCCCCAATGGAGCCCTGCGAGGATCCACAGGCTAAAAAGTTCAATGCAGCAGTAACCTTCAGAGCAACCAGCTTTGGATGTCCTCCAAATCTGTGTGGCATCAGTTCCTCATGGAGAGTATGGCAAATATGAGCTACCACATCCCTAGACAAGCGAAGGCATCTATGGCACTGCCTTTCACTCATCTCCATGTATGAGCTGCATCTTCTGCAGATCCTTGGCTGTACCAAATATCTTCATAGATTTGGTCCCTCTTCATCAGTAACTGGGTCTTCCTGGGGCCCTGTGGTGCTTGTTCCTTAGGGTGACGCCCTTTCCTGAGCTGTGCCAATCAACAACTTCTTCTCTTCATTCTAATCAAAGCTATCAAGAAGGCAGCATTCCCTGCAGCCTGCATTCTCCACTCCTCCTTGTTTCTGTGAATGGATACAATTGAGCAATCAATGTTGGTTCCTGTTGATTTGTCTCCCTCCATATACAGGGCAGCTATGCAGTCTCCATCCATTGACTTTCCCTTAGTCTGCACATTGCATATCAAGGCCATCCCTTCCAGAATGATGTCATCCTGGAGGATGACAGGTGGCTGAGCTTTCCCCTCACAGATAACTGCGCCTTCAAAATGAGGGTCTTCATTAGGGTCAAAAGACTCAAGCCCTAGGAGCCACTGTCGGCCTTGTGTTGGTTGCCCTCCAGTGGCCTTTACTACAACTATGAATAGCCAATCCTTTCACTTATGCCTTGGCTGCAAGCATGGTGCTTTGAATGCCATGACCAGTGCATTGGGAACATGGAGGCTTGTAGAGCCCATGCTGCCTCTGTGCAGCAGACGTGTGCATTAATTCTTGAACCTGGCATCCATTCTGACATGCCTCTGTCAGATGCCATTTAAGACCATATGTATGACAGGACTAAACTTAATGGATTGTCACCTGCATGTGCATCATTAGTCAAGGAGCCAAGTTCATTCATTGTGTATGACATCCTCAGGTCCAGCACTCAGCTGGGTCATGCTCTCCACGGTTTGAGCAAGACAGTTATAGGTTACTCCTTCAATCTGCCAGGATTTGCTGTACTGAACTCCTCCCAACTGCTCTGGGACCCCTCCATAACCGATTTTCTTTTAGCTTGGTTTTCGAACTGCATCATTGCAAAGTGATCTTGAAAATGATGCTACTGACCTTTGTCTGGGAGACCAGCTTCCAAGCCCCCCCCACATCACCCACCAAGTTCCTCCCATCATCTTCCATCCTCACTGCCTCCTAATTCCCCTTAATTCTATCATTATCCAGCCTCCCCTATTAAACTTGAACCCATCATTATCCAGGTTGATATTCCTGTCTTCCCCCTGAACCCTTTAATGCTGATGACCCCATGCACTTTTTTGATCCGACCACTCCCCTTCTCAAGGCTACATGCATCCTTACTTTCCGAGACCCCTCCCATGAGACCATCCAATACCCACCATGACTTTTCAGCTACCTACAGGATGCAGGTGCCTCCCCTAAACATGACTGTGCCATCTGTCTCACAGTACCATGACCCTAGCCCCCAGGACCAAAATCCTTAGTTGACTGACCGTGCCCTGCACACCATTCTGCCATGACCGTCATTGCCCAGCGAGGCCTTCCCCTGCCCAAGACCAGGACCGAGACATGACTGCCATGCAGAGCCCTCTAGCCTGGCCCACACAGGCCCAGGACAGTCCGTTCAAAATCCCCCGACAGCGTGGCCTCAGCCCCAGTACAGTCTCTTCAATATGCCCCCACATCATGGCCTTGGCCCCAGCACAGTTTCTTACTCATCCCTGGACAGTCTTATAACTTTAGTCTCTTCATTGACCAGCCCTTAGTCCTGCCTCTCTCTTCCCCCTTCCCTCCCATGTTCCATCCCCACCAGCCCAGTCCTGCCTCTGCCTTCCCCCTTCTTTCCCATGTTCCACACCACCAACCCCAACGCCCAAGTCCTGCCTCGGTCTTCCCCCTCCCCTCCAGTGTTCCCCCCGCCCAAAGTCCTGCCTTCACCCTCCCCTCCCATGTTCCACCACCCCCCGCTCCCCCAATCCTGCCTTGATCTTCCCCCTCCTTTCCCGTGATCACTCCACCCCCACAAGTCCTGTCACCGCCTCCCCCCTCCCCACTGATGTTGCCTCCAGCACTTAGCCTTGGTGCAGCTTGTGATACAGGCACCTGAAATCTCGCAGGGACCACTCTTAAAGGTAGGTGAAAACAGTGTCTACAGACCTCAAAGTTGTTGATAAACTGAGGCTCGCCAGGTGCATGCCATTTATATACAGTTGGGAAACAGGCCATTCTAAGTATCTGCTAGCGGGGCACTAAATTTGGAGAGGGAACGTGATTCTGGTGATTTGGCCTTTTAATGAACATTCATGAGATGCAAATGAACGTAAATGCGGTCCCGACATAGATCAGTGGGAAACTCAACCTACCTTTAACCTGCCATCAAAGTTGGGAGAACAAAATTCCAAACTAAGAGATAAAAACAAAAAACAAAAAACTACTGTGGATGCTGGAAATCCAAAACAAAAACAAAAACAGAATTACCTGGAAAAACTCAGCAGGTCTGGCAGCATCGGTGGAGAAGAAAAGAGTTGACGTTTCGAGTCCAATGACCCTTCAACAGAACTTGAGTTCTGTTGAAGGGTCATTGGACTCGAAACGTCAACTCTTTTCTTCTCCACCGATGCTGCCAGACCTGCTGAGTTTTTCCAGGTAATTCTGTTTTTGTTTTTGTTTTAAAATTCCAAACTAATTTCCCACTGGCGGGAAACTGACTTTTTCCATCACGCCAAATTTTGTGCCCTTGCCCACCATGATTCCCAATGCTGGCAGGAATGGAAAATTCTGCGCATAGCCTTCTGTATAAAGCCCCAACCTCCTCTCAGTTTTAACAAGATCTCTTCTTCCTGCCCCACCAGGGTGAATCTTCCAGTGTCCTTTTAAACAAAGTCCTTTTACTCATTCCTCAGAGCATAATCAAATGGGCTTCCACTAGCAAAGGCATCCTCACCCTCTGGCAGCTTCTCGCTCTTTAACTTTCCACAAGCCTCGGTTCTTTGAAGTGAGAACCTGTCCTCACTAGCACTCTGCTTGGTAGTTAACCCAAAAAACAGTCTTTTTCTTCTGCCTGGCATAGCAGCTTCTGTTGTGGATGTTCTTCCCCAAAACTCTTGGTCTGATTGACTCTGAGAGTCTGTCAGTATGTGCACTGCAAGACCAGCTGCCTCCTCCTTTGTGTCCAGGTGTTACAACTTGCACCCTACTTCCGATAAGTTTTGATTTGAATTTCTGTCTCCATAACAAGTAGGTTTATCTCCAGGCAGATTTTGTAGGAGGTCGCACCTCCTCTCCAAACTACTTCATGTTACCTTGAATTAAAGGAGCATGTTTGAAACATAACCACCTTATAAAGTTCAGCATTCGTAATAAATTCAATAAGAATACTGAGTTGGATTTTCCACTGCTAATGTTATAATTAAAGAAGCTATACAGCACTGACTAGAAACACAAAGCCAATGTGGGTCCATTGTAACGTTCACAATAGCAATGTACAAATTCTTTCCTGTTACCTTCAAAGGCATAATTTTGTGTTAGCAACTCCTGTTATTATGCATTGTGGAAAAGATGTAGAACTAAAAGATTGGTAACTAATTTACCTTTGGCAAATAACCACTAAATATTTTTGAAGAAAAATTTGTATGACTTTAACAAAACAAGATAATGTATTTTTCCGTTTGTGACATTTCCTTTCTGCAGTAAGAGAAACACCACTTTTGTTTCTTTTATTCTTTCGCGGTGTGTGGGCTTCACTGGCTAGGCCAGCATTTATTGCCCATCCCCAATTGCCCCTGGGAAGGTAGTGGTAAGCCGCGCTTTCGTGAACCGCTGCAGCCATGTGGCATAAGTACATCCACAGTGTTGTTAGGAAGGGAGTTCCAGGATTTTGAACCAGTGACAGTGAAGGAATGGCGATATAGTTCCAAGTCAGGATGGTGAGTGGCTTGGAGGGAAACTTCCAGGTGGTGGTGTTCCCATGCATCTGCTGCCCTTGTCCTTCTAGGCGGTATAGATCGCAGGTTTGGAAGCTGCTATTGAAGGAATCTTGGTGAGTTGCTGCAGTGCATCTTGTAGATGGTACACACTGTTGCCACTGCAAGTGGTGGTGGAGGGAGTGAATGTTTAAGTTGTTTTGTAAAGGCCAATGTGGAAAATGTTTCTGATAACAGTTTCATGTTTAAAATATAACTTTTTTGTTATTTGATGGTCTGAAAAATCTTATGAACTAGCAAAATGTAAACACACACTTGGTACATAACTACCTTAATTTCATAGCAGCAGGAATACATAGCTTTGTGCATACAAGAATACATAGTTTTGCAGATTGGAATTTTTATTTCAGATATTTTCAATTAATTTTATCTGATATAAAGATAAAATTCTAAGGTGTCCTCCAAATAACCCATCCTCATCATTGTGCAAAGAGAGTGTCTTGAGACTTCCACAAATAAACAGGTTTCATAACCACAAGCGTAGAGTACTTTCTGCCTGTTCATAATTACAGTACAGTCGACATTAGAGAAGCCCTTAATTACATGTATTTCATGTTTCCTCAAAGATTAAAAATCTGTAGTCTATGCAGTGTTTTTCATTCCAGCTGAGTTACAAAATAATTCAGTATATTGATTACATAAGCATTATGAGATGTTTGATTTAGGGAGGTGAGAATTTTGGGTTCAGTAGGAATTTCTGTGTTGGGAATGAAATATTTTATCATGTTCACATTTAACATTGGAATCAAGCTCAGCATGGTTAGAATGCAAGGCAAAACCCTCGACATTGATCAACAACATGCCTTAACCCAACCTCAGCCCATCAGTGCAATATTTTCATTTTGTTCACCATTTTGTTTCCCTAAATAAAACTACCAATCAGCATTAGCTTATACACTGTGAAAGCTCCTGTGTGATTTCTGGGTGAGAATTTTCTGATTTTATCTGGCTATCCTTTACCAGCTGTCTGATCTATTATATAAGCCAATCAGTCCCAGTATCAAAAAATTCTTTCAAGTTATCAAAAGATCGCATGTAACTCTTTTCGAGTACATTCACAGTTCTTGGTTTCCGGGAGTGGGACATGAACCCACAACCCTCTGATTCAAAGGCGAGGGTGCTATGAACTGAGCCACAGCTGACACCTCCAGTCTCAGTAGCAAACTCTTTCGAGTTATCAACAGTCACAGATTGCAACTCTTTCGAGTACAATCACAGTTCTTGGTTTCCGGGAGTGGGACATGAACCCACAACCCTCTGGTTCAAAGGCAAGGGTGCTATGAACTGAGCCACAGCTGACACCTCCAGTCTCAGTATCAATGGGAACTGGCCCCTTAATTCTGTCAATCAGTTCAGATTCTGTCAGTGGGCCTGTTGTGGCTTTTGCTGAAACTCACGACTCATCTTACCCAGATAAAATTGTGTTTAAGGCAGTGTGGCAGGAGAATTACATCACCTGCAATTGAAACAAATACAATAATTATTTTAATGTTATGTAAGTTTGCAGATTCTTAAATTAATACATTTAGTTTCTTTAAACAAGAATTGTTATCTGGCAAATTGACTTGCAAAGTCACTTATATTGGTTTGAAAACATAAGTATCCATAAGTGAACAAATAATTGGAAAGTATTTTCTAACATACCAGAAAGGTTTCTCTAATGGTAGACATATTCTTTGCGACAAAAAATACTTAACCTGGTGATCAACAGTATGCATAATTGCAAATGAGTGTAGACCTGGCCATTCCTCATCCTTGTTTGGACTTGCTATGCCCCAATACTTTAAATTTGGTGACAATGTCCTTTCAAGCAGTGCATTACATTTTAGAAGTTCATAAACCATATATTTCAATAAAGCAGCTTTGAATTATGCACATATTTAAATGACATCAAGGAGATGTATTTTTTTCTTTTTTATTCATTTATGGGATGTGAGTGTCACTGGCTAAGCCAGCATTTATTGCCCATCCCTAATTGCTCTTGAGAAGGTGGTGGTGAGCTGTGTCCTTGAACCACTGCAGTCCATGTGAAGTAGGTACGCCCAAAGGGAGGGAGCTCCAGGATTTTGACCCAGCGACAGTAAAGGAGCAGCAATATATTTCCAAGTCAGGATGGTGAGTGGCTTGGAGGGGAACTTCCAGGTGGTAGTGTTATAATTAATTTTCTGCTGTTTCAAGATTAGAACTGGCTCCACATAAACATGAGTTAAAAACAATGAATTATCCTTTTTCTGCAGTCTCCAAAATTGTTCATCTTTTAAAAATTGTTTTTAGAATGCGAAAGATCTGGAAAAATTAGTTGGCACATCTACAGTGTATGCTTTGTCTTGTTTTTGCAGAATTCTGCAGAAGGGTTGTGAAATGTGAATGGTCTGTTATAACCACGTGAGCAGGGGCCAAATGTCTCCCCTTTCGTTCCTCTCCTTGTTTGAATGCAACAGGTTTTTGTCTGAAAAGGATATTTGGCTATAATTCAAACATGATCCTGTATTCCAATTATAACTCAATTAGCTCATAGTCTGGAAATTATACTAAACCAGGGATCCATTGTTTAAGCAATTAGCCTTTAATGGTCCATCTCCAACAGGTGAATCCCTCAGGTGATCCCATTGGTGCCTCGCTAATGAGGCAAAAATGTGGGGTCTTTCACACTTAGGGGGTCATTGCCTTTGGTGGATTTTATAGACTCACGTCTTCATTCCAATGAGGTTGAGGTTAGAACGTGGGATGTATTGGAATGCAGATTAAGTGGCCATCTTGTCTGTGCTCAAGTCATTTTTGGTTTGTGTTTTTAAAAAGTGTGTTTTTTAAAAGTCCAATTTCATGTTTCCAGCTGGTGGATTGAAAATCATTGTTTGGCATCAAGAGTATCTTCGTGACAGTCCTAAGATGCAGAAGGGTCCTGTGATAGGATTAAGGCCCTTCATTGCATATTTAAATTGGTTGCATTCAGGCACCTAAAAACAATGAGGACCAATATAGCAGTGGCCATGCTAGTGGCACAGATTGGGTGCAAGACCACCTGCCCAGAAATTGGAATACATTGTGCCTATTTTATGCCTGAAAAACTAGTACAAAGCATATCAATTTCTTCCAGAATTATTTTAATCAAAGGTTTTTCCACTAAAGAAAAGACAATTCAATGACACACTACAGTCATTAGCAGCAGGATTAGTTTAGAACATGTCCTCTGTTTCTCCAGTATTTTGGATAAATATTAACTCTTTCAGTGCTGTGAATTTGTTTTTAATTGTGGTGATCCATAGCTTGAACTTGGCATTTCAAATTGATCACTCCAAATCAATCAATGCACCTATTTTATTGCTTTTCTGCCAAATGCAGCCATAAAGTTGGTTGTGCTCGCTTCGGCAGCACATATACTAAAATTGGAACGATACAGAAAAGGTTAGCATGGCCCCTGGGCTAGGATGACACGCAAATTCGTGAAGCGTTGCATATTTATCTGTAACAACTACACCTTCATGATCAAATGCAGAGAAAGGAATTACCACACAGTTTTCCATAAAATGGCATAAAGTTGGTTGCAAACCAGAAGCAATGGCTGTGCCAAAGGAGATAATTTTGGCCTGTTCCTCCAACAGCAACATGACATTAATCCCAACAGCAATGTCAATCCCAGTGATTTGTCACTGAGGCAGAAGTGGTTTTTTTATTGACCATCAATGGGATGATTGGCTGAATCTTTCATGAGCACGGTTTTAATATAGGTCTGAAGGATACATATGTTCCCAGGAGCATAACCAGGCCAATTTCTACAGCAACAATAGCAGCAGTTGGTTTTGCAGAACTACTTCCTGAAGTTTGAAGTATGGGGTTTGCCCAGCCATCAGCTGTAATGTATGTTCCAGTGTTATAAGCTGGAGTCAGAGAAACAACTAATACACAAGAAAGAAAAGTATTTTAATAAGTTTTCTGTCCTTGAACCAAATGTGAAACATATTACAATATTCATTATTACCATTAGTAGATAACAGCCATAACAGGGATAAGGAAGGATGTAAATGCATTAGAAGCAGTGCAGAGAAGGTTTACTAGACTAATACCAAGAACGGGCGGGTTGTCTTATGAGGAAAGGTTGGGCAGGTTAGGCTTGTATCCACTGGAGCTTAGAAGAGTAAGAGGCAACTTGATTGAATCCTTTAAAGTCCTGAGGGGTCTTGACAAAGTGGATATGGAGAGGATGTTTCCTCTTGCGGGAGAATCTAGAACTAGGGGTCACAGTTTAAAAATAAAGGGATGCTCATTTAAGACAGAGTTGAGAATTTTTTTTCTCAGAGGGTCGTGAATCTTTGGAACTCTCTTCCTCAAAAGGCGTGGAAGCAGAGTCTTTGAATATTTTTAAGGCAGAGCTACATAGAATTTTGATAAATGGGAGGTGGGGGAGGGGTGGTGAAAGGTTATTGGGGGTAGGCAGGAATGTGGAGCGGAGTTTGCAATCAGATCAGCCATGATCATGTTAAATGGCAGTGCAGGCTCGAAGGCCCGAGTGGCCTACTTTTTTAAAATTCATTCATTGGATGTGGACATCGCTGGCTAGGCCAGGATTTATTGCCCATTCCTAATGCCCTTGCGAAGGTTGTGGGTAGCTGCCTTCTAGAACCGCCATAGCCCATGTGGTGTTGGTACACTCACAGTGCTATAAGGGAGGGAGTTTCAGGATTTTGACCCAGCGACAGTGAAGGAATGGTGATATATTTCCAAGTCAGGATGTTGAGTGGCTTGGAGGGGAACTTCCAGGTGGTGGTGTTCCCATGTATCTGCTGCCTTTGTCCTTCTCTAGATGGTAGTGGTCATGGGTTTGGAAGGTGCTGTTGAAGGAATCTTGGTGAGTTCCTGCAGTTCATCTTGTAGATGGTACACATTGTTGCCACTATGCTTCGGTGGTGGAGGGGGTGAATGTTTGTGGATGGGGTGCCAATCAAGCAGGCTTCTATGCCCTGGATGGTGTCAAGCTTCTTGAATGCTGTTGAAGCTGCACTCATCCAAGTAAGTGGAGAGTATTCCATCACACTCCTGACTTCTTATTATGTCGCTGTTTTTTGGAATGCAAATTCATTTCAAGTTGCAGTTGACCGTACAGTTCTGTCATGGCCTCCTTGATAAATTTTCATCTCCACATGAAGACCTTGTCAGGCATAAGCTAGGCCAAATATTTTAATCTTTCTATGGGATTGTCTCCTTATGAGCAACTGAAGTGTAAATACACCTGAGTTGCATGCCTCTGATGATCCACTAACTACGCTGGTATTCGTGCTGGTGGGCACGCTTGTGGCCTGCATATTTTCTAAGCTGATGTGTACAGTGATTTTCCAGAATGCTGTTCCCGTGTGCATCAATAGATTCTTGTTAGGTAAGGGTGTCAAAGGATATGGAAAAAATGTGAGTAAATGGAGTTGAGGCATAGACCAACCACAATCTAATAGAATGGTGGAACAGTTTTGAGAGACTGAATGGTTCTTGTTTTTATATTCTACTAATCTGTAAAATAACCATTGATCTGGTGAGATTGGAAGAAAACACTGCCACATGGTTCCTAAGTTTTCCATGAATAGTTCTCTTGTCACATGTGCAATTATGTATCTTGGATTGCTATTCAACTGTAGTAGGTGGAACATCCATGAGAGAAATATAGGGGGCTCTTCTTGGACTATTTGTTCTTGCAGACTTCATTCCAGATTCTATTACCATTGATAATTTAGAAATAGCAGTGTACATGTCAAACCTGTGCTCTGTGATGATAAAACTAAGGCTGGTCATAGCATTAGTGGGATGTGCGCAGGACTGATATACACAACAGATAACCACTTTGCAGCAGGTTCTGCCTGGAGTTAATTATTCATTATTCTACTGTTGCTGCTGGTAACATCCACTTTTCAAAGCAGTACAATGGGAGCCAATCTCCAAAATCGCTGTGTGGCTGTTGGCCTTGTAGGGCCTCCACTTTGACTTGGTTGTATTTTCTTATGGTTTCCATTTTGCAGACCCCTCTCACACGCTCGGTAACAGACCCTGGCAGTGGAATTGTTTGCTCCTGACAGCTTCAGGAAGCGTGGCAGGCAGGATCACTTAATTTGGCAAAAAGTCTGTTGCCCAATGGTGGGATAAACTGTTGGAATTCTGTTCTCCCGACTTTCATGGCAGGTTCAAGGTGGGTCAAGCTTCCCATCAGGAAACCCATTTGCATCCATCAGCATCTCATGCACACTCATTAAAAGGTCACCTCACCAGAATTAAGTCATCTCTCCAAATTAATTTCCCTGCCAGCGAGAATTTAGAACATTCAGTGTTATGAACATATACAAGTGGCGTGCAGCTGGTGAGCTTCACCTCTTCCATGACTTTGAGGTCCATAGATGTTGCTTTCTCCTTCCTGGGGACCTCGCATAAATTCACCCAAGTGCTGTTAGCAAACACGCACCGAGGCTGGACAAGGGAGACAGGCGAAGGCTGGAAGGGGGATTAGGGTGGAAGGATTGAGTGAAGGCTAGGCAGGGGAGGCAGATGTAAGGGGGAAGGGGGTGGGGAGAGTGCTTGGGGAAGGGAGTGGGGAGAATTGTTCAGGGAAGGATGGGGAGAATGTTTAGGGAATGGGTCGGGAAGGAATGTCTGGGAAAGGGGGGGGGGGGCATATCTTAGAGTGCGGGGTCAGTGGTGTCGACAGTGGGATCCTGAGGATAGAATTCAGGGTACTGGTGATAGGAGGGAACAGTCACAGTCAGAGGTGGGGTTGGGATGTGGTAGGCTGGCAGGTCCAGGGTGAGGGTCTGGTAGCTGAAAGTCTCATGAGGGTGTGGGTCACAGAGGGACTAGACAGGTGGCTCAGATAACGGGAGAAGGCACAGCCAGGGTGGACATGGGAACAGTAAAGGGTGTTGGCTCTGAGAAGAGGGAAGGCATGTAGAGGTGGACCGTGATAGGGTCCAGCGTAATGAGGAGAGGTTCAAGGGTGACAGAGGGAAGAGGAATGGTGATATTGGGTGGGTCTATGTTGATGGGGGAAGTTGCTGGGTAACAAGGGGAGGGTAGAAGGCAGTGGACCGAGTTTGAAAGGTTATACACACCATTTTTCCAAATTGACCATGACCATACAGTTAGTCAGGCAGTGAGATCCCTCAAGGTGGGAGGAGGGTCTTTTCTGGTGGGTCAGCACAACTGGCAGACTAAAGAGACACAATAATAATTATGAGGTAACTGGGTGTCAAATGTGCTCACGTGTTCTCCTCTCTATGGTGAAGCCCACATTGCAACAGGTTTTTTCCTGACTCGTGGGTCTCATAACATCGAGATCCCAGCTGCTGTTCATTCTGTGTCATTTGCCATCGCTGCAGTCAGAGGCAGAGATAAAGGGAGGGAGGGAGGTGGAACGACTCGAAGGGGAACAGCTGGTTGAGGGCAGCCAACTCGCAACTTCAAACCTCCATCCTCCTGGGTGAATGGTCATGGCTGACAAGGGCTCATGAGGTGGGTCTTGTATACTGCCAAAGCAATGGTCTCTCTATAGAGTTTAGAGGATAGTGGAGACAAGTGGGTGAGTGTCCAAGTGAGGCTTCTTGCTCCTGGCTCTCATCACCCTGGTCAAAGAACAATGCGCCCATATATATTAATGTATGAATGGGAGAAGCACCCATCTCTGGTCCTCCAGGATGTCCTTTATCTGGAAGGGGTGGGGATGCCACATCTAGATGGAGGCCAGGTGAAGGGCTTAGCACTTACCTGCTGGCTTTCAGATGGAGGAAAACCTGTAAAAGACATGCTCACTCACTGTATCACTTAAATTTGTTCACACATCCACTGAAGCGTTGATGATGCAGGCAACCCTGCCTTGGTAATGGCTCTCATCCAGATGAGGAGCAGGAGGGCACATCGTCCGTTGGCACAGGGCCAGGAGGAGCAAGGCCCTGAGCAGCAAGAGGCAGCGGGGCCTCTAGAAGGTCAGGAGGCTGGTGAACATGGACCTCTGCAATGGTGAGCATTGGCCTGACCATGGGTGTATCGCTGGCAATGCTGTTATCTAGGGATGAGTGAAAAGTAATGCTGGAGGCACCCATGTATGTTCCAGGATGTGGTTGCTCACACCTGCCTGCTTCTCCAGTACAAGCTGCGGCTGCAAGGAGTCTGGAGGAGTAGTGCAGAGCTCTGGCCTGTAATCAGTGAATGTCTGTCTGGATGTCCTTTAAAAATGGTGCCAGGACCTTCAACCCCATGAGGTAACAGTGGGGTGGCTGACTTCCTACCTGCCCCACTGTTATTCACTGAGCACCTCACTGATGCATAATTAATGAGCTCAAAAGCAAAAGATCACGTGTGTTCACCTGCCCTACCATCCAGCGGGAATCATGCCAACTTTCCCACTTGTCACCAGCCTTAGTCTCCAGAATGAAAATTCCACCCAGGGTGTCAATCTGAGTGTGGGAAAGTTTGACTGCGCCTCTTCATAAGATTCTCCTCATCTGAGGGGTCTTCTTCTGCTGATTATGCTTGTTGAGAAAGACCTAGAGGAAAGAAAAGAGGGACAATAATTAGGGCGACACAGAGGGGCCAGACAGGAGCAGATGACAGGCATCATAATTGATTGTGCATTTTTATGAGGTTTATGAATAATAACAAGGTAATAATCAGGGACCATGACCTGGCCTCAATCTCCTATTTTCACAGATCACGAGTGACCAATGAATTTCTAATGCTTGCTGCTCTAGCTCGGAGGTTCATAATATTAGTTGATCCTCTCCTGGTCTTATTCCTTTCCCTTGTGTTGTGTATCATTTAATCTTGCAGCAAGAGGGGGCGTGAATTAATGAGTAACTACTACAAAGGAGAATGCACATCTGTGGGACTTCTGCTTCCATGCTGAGAGGAAGAAGATGTAAGCACGTGGAGGAAGTTTTGAATGGAAAGTACTGGAGGAATTTTAACTTGCCCACAATATGCAGGAAAATTCATGGGGGGAGAAGGGGTAAAAATATGATAACTGACCCCAACCTACTGCAAATATGCCTACTAAGCATGATGGGTTTGGAGGCATTTGAGTAACCTGCTTTCAAGAGTCTTGTCTTTAATCCTATTTTTAAAATGAGGCTGTGTTCTCCAGATTTTCAGAGCCATTTGAATTTAATGATTGTGAAGGAAGCTTGTGCAGGGTTATGGGGAGAGTTGTAGGGGAATAGCACTGGGTGCATTGTTCATTCAGAAAGCTGTCACATCTAATGTTCTTATGTTTGAGGTGTTGTGCACTTGATGGCTGAAGAACATCTCGCTCCAGCCACAGTTCAGTGTCAGAAGGAACTGAAACTCCCGCTGCAATGTCCAGCTTAAAACATGTTTTATGTCCGATGACAAAAATTTCAGCACTCCAACAACTTTCTGTTGACCCTTTAATCTTGCCCAGGAATGGCATCTCTAAATTATTAATATGTTTAACTTGTTGGATTTTGCTAATGTGGCAATCTGACATGTAATATACCTTTAAGAAGAATGTTATAATGGAAGATCACATGATCTTAGTATCCAATAGCAGACTAGTGTGGGCTATTTTAGTAGTCAGTGGCGAGCAGTCTAGAGTTAGAGTCTGTAATGTAGAGACAGGGTTTGAGTTGTAAGCACACAAGTGTAGCTGCTGAGTTCCTTTGTAAATAAATAGAATGTGTTCTACATAAGAATTGTCTGCTGATCCACTCTGCCTTTGGTACCAGCTCAGCCATCCAGAAACAAGCATGCAACATGGATCCATTAGTCCAACTAAATTAGTGACCAGGATCCAACAGTGAGAGTTTTTTCTTTTTGTTTCTGGAGAGTAAACTCCTTGCTACAACACTGCTTTAAAATTACCTATCTTGTTCCAAAAATTACACTCTGCAGTTTTGGTGGGGTAATCTCCACATCGATGCCACCTTTTCCCACCACACCAATAACACTTGGTTATGGCAGTTGCCACACCCCCTTCAGGCTTCACCTGTTTCTGTACAACCACGTTTTTACTCTGAAACTTAAAGATTTTGGTCATTCTTTGCAAATGAGTCTCCCTGTCACCTCGAAGTATTGAACGCTTGTGTTTCCTAACCTCAATTTGCCTGGTCAACTGAACAAAGTCCGGCTAATGTTAAGTAATCCCTTGACTGCAAGAAGTCCAACAAGTTTTTGCCTAAGACTCGAACAACTCTTCTATCTTGAATGAATCCTTCCTTTAAATTGCCATACTCGCATTCTGCCAGTTGGTATAGATCATTACTAAACAATGCTTTCCCCCAGTTCCTGGGTGCACCGTTAAACTTTGCCCACTCAACAATGGTATTTATCCTGAGATTGAAGTAAGCATTGAATGCTTACATTACTCCATATGCAGCGGTTTCCTCGTTGAACTCTTGTCTGACTAGGGTGTCATTTGCATAACCACCCATTGCATACAGAAGTGTACTGACCTGCTCCTTGCTCAGCTTTTTAGTGAGTCCCGATGTGATGCAGTACCTTGCAAATCTTTCGTGCCAGTTTAGCCACGCTTCAGCTTGGTTTGGACCTGCAACTTGTGCAAAGCAACCTGGTAATGGCAATGACTTCTCCATATTTTTTCTTTTTAATCTGCTGCTTGTCCACGTGCTATTCAGTCACTGGCTGTTCATTTTCCTGCTGTCTGTTTACCTTCTGCTGCCATTTAATGTTGTTGCATTTGAGGTGTTGTTAGTGACTATTGTTGGAATCCTCTGAGGTCGGATTTAACATCAACTCTTTTCAAAACATAACAATCTATGATGAAACTTCATCTATGCCATGAGGCTACAAGAGAGAACCAGATCATGATAATCATGTGATCTAACACCACTTCCCCAGAAGTGAATTGTGAATTGTAACATTTATATATGCACATTAACTCTTTATAATACAGCACATACACGATGGGCCTAGTGGACTCCTGTTGTGCTGTAACGAATCTGTAGGCTACATTTCCCAGAGCTGTCAGCTCCAGCAGTTAATTGCTTCTTTAGCACTGCTTATGGGACAGGAGGAGCAGGAGTGAGCCCTATCCTCAAAAACAAACCTGCCATGATCTCTTCCTTCCATGTAATTGGCTAAACCCAACCATGATTAATAGACTCCTCCTACAATCTCTCTACCCATAATCTCTCCGTGAGCTCCACATTCGATCTCTCGATCCCTCCTCGCTGCTGTGTTCTGTCCCCCATCACTCAAGCCCCAAACTCCTCTGTCCCAGTGATGTAACCTGCTGCTGGTTTTCCCACCCATAACTCGGCCAATCTCTCACTCTGGCCAACTGCTGGGTGGGAAACAGGGTTAAATGTAATGCTAATGAGGTGCTGCTATTAAATTTGGCATGGCTTCCATGTGCCTGGCATTTTGGGGTTTCCCAGCCACAAACACATGCTACACATCCTCCCTACCTCCCCATAAACATCAGAATCTAGGTGTCTGGAATGTGAATAGAAAAAGGATCTGTAAGGTAAGTTGTTGATCCTGGAAAGACTGCAAAGTAAGAAAATTCTGCAAGTAAGCTGCTTTGAAAGAAGTAAGTGAGAGGAGATGGTATGTTTGTAATGATGCTAAGAGGTGATACAATATACTCTTATGATAGATGGTGATGTATGTGATGGAAGGAATTATTGAGAGTTTTGGTGGTGGGGAAAGGGACTGTTGCCATGTGTTATTGACATTTATGGAGTAGCAGTAAGTTGTACTCACCCCTCCATACCAAATGGTGAGTAGTGGTGCAACTGGTGGGGATTCACAAGGATTACTAAAATTAGGCTGACATCAGAAACTGTCGTGAGGTTAAATGGTGTCTTATTATTATTCCACTTGGCATTTTCCCCAAACAAAAAATCTTGGTTCTGTAACTTAGGCTCTGCCTCTACTTTTGGAACTATATGTCAACGTGTCACAAATTTGAAAAAAGGAATAGGATGGCTGGGGGTGGGGGGAAACAAAAGAAATTTGGAGGATGAAAATAGCACCACCAGGAAAAAGTAATGGAAAGAACTTGCATCTTTAAAGAATCTTTTCAAATCTCTCAAGATGTCCTAAATCTCTCTCCATAAAATTAGTTACTTTGAATAGATTTTTTTTGATGTTGATGATCATGGCAACCATTTTTCATATGGACACATGTTACAAGCGACAAGGAGATGAAGGACTAATTAAACAATTTTTGGTGACGTTGCTTGAAAAAAGATTGCTGGCCAGGACAGCGCTGGGGCTCCCTTTTTTTAAATAGCGCCTTGGAATCTTTACCATCCACCTGAACAGAAGGCACGTCCTCAGTATAACATCTCTGCCATAGGACAGCAACTCCAACAATATGTGACTTTCTCAGACCTGCAATGTCAGCCTGGATAATGCACTGACGCCTGGGGTGTGCTCTCAATCCACAATTTATTCGATTTGAAAGTGAGTGTACTATCAAGTGAACCAAGTGGAAACATACCTATCTGTGTGGATTTCTCAGTAGCTTCGTTTTGAAATTCTTATGCGTGGCATTTTTGTGTGTCGGACATCCATGTGCATAAAAAGTAAGTCTCTACGAAAGAAAAACAGTAGATCTATTAAATTATACCTGATCTATTTTGCTTGTCATTCTGCCATAGACAGGCTTGAGAGTAGTAGCCATCCCATCCTCATTCCTCATTTATAATGGTAGCAGTAGTAGTGACCTGCCTAAGGTCAGGTCCTCTGCTCATTTCTCCATGCCTTATGCTTTCCTCTTCAGTTGTTCTCATTTTCAATTTGCAATGTGACTAGGGAAAAGAATATATGAGGTGGTTTCTGGTTGCCTTCCTCATGTGTGCCTAAGGAAACACAAGTCTTCTTCCCCGAAGGTCCTCTGCCTGTAAGCAGCTGTTGTCCCTTGAGATTCTAGATGTTCCACCATCACTGCCAAAAATTTGCTTGTTCCATCATTGCCCATGGCTTGTAACGCTGAGCATGGGTCTCGTACCTGGGCCTCGGGCAGCTCACAAAAGAGCAGGGATGACCATCTTCTGAGGTCTCAAATGACCCTGTGATTCCACCAATTACCGTGTTGGTGGGTGCTAGAAAGCCAAAAAAATTGGCTGGAGAACAAGGATTTTTTTTTCATTGATAATATGCAAATGCATGTTAGGGGCAGAGTGTAATACTGTTTTCCCATGAGTGAAGAGAGGTGTTAAAAATCGTCAGGTGACTAATAAAAAAAAAATCTTAATTGTTATTTTCGAGCAGTACAAATATATTTCAGGGCGGAATGCAATACTGTAGCTCTACCTCTATTTCATAATGCCAGCCCACGCCCTCTAACTGTGTCAAAACTTCAACCAAGGAGAATAAAAGGCGACTGCAGCTCGTGAAGACAACACGAGATTTAAAAAAGAGTGGATCACAGTGTACTTGCACCGTGTTGTCAAATTTTACTGCCGAATTGGAACTAATAGCCGGCACACCCCCCCCCAAAAAAAACACACACACACAAGTGCATTCAATAACGCGCGCGACGTGAACAATTATAGCATTTAAAAAAAAAAGATCGAGGTCAGAAAGCAGAAAATAGATGTGACTGTCTCTTTAAATTTTCTGGCTGGATGGTGCGGTTCCAGCCAATTGTAGAGAAGGTGTAGAATGCTGGGAATGTTAAGTCAAGCCCTGGCTGGGATAAGCTGAATGGTGAAGGAGTGAGGAGGGATTCCCGAGGTAAAAAAAAAAATAATTCTCTGAAGAACCGGTTCTGATTTTGTGCTCGTTTTTTCCCCTCCCTCCCTCTCTCCCTCCCTCCCTCTCTCTCTCTCTCTCTCCAGGGGATGACCGCATTCGGGTTCAGTGCGGCTAATGCTGAGTTTCTTTTTAAGCAACTAGAATCCTGGTGTGTGTGTGTGTGTGTGAGAGTGAGACAGAGCTAAGAGAGGGGTTTTTTTTAACATTGTGAACTGGGCTTGTAGTGTGTGTGTGTGTGAGTGAGAGAGGGAGAGAGACAGATGCAATGATCGGAGGTGTGAGCGACTGGCTTTCATTATTTGCAGCTTCCCGGGAAGGCGAGACATCTTTTTTTTTGGTTGCAAATCAAGGCAGCGGAAACGTGACATTTTGGCGAGTGTGCTAAATGCAGTTTCACCAAGGTTTCAGTGCGTATTCTTCTTCGGCAGAAGGCCGCAAAATGCCATTGATGTTAGATGGATACAGTGTTACGGCTAAGCTACAAGGAGTTGCAGCAAAACGCCCATTGTCAGAATAAATGGGTTTGGACATCGCGGTGCTTTTTAACATGTCCTTTGAGGGGGGGTGGGGGGGGGGTCGCCGTTGCTAGATCTGGGGTTTTTTTTTGGGGGGGGTGGGAAAAAAATCATATTTGCTTCAAAGTAACTAAGGTTTAATGAAGGTATTGATTTGTAGGCGGTTTCCTGGGCACAGCCCTCTCTCAGCATCGACCCTGGTGTTTGATGGGTCGGTAGAATCTGCTGCCTCTCTACCTAACCTGGTAATGTGGCTGGTGGGAGATATTCGGATTGACGTTTCATGGACAATTCAGCAAGTTTTTTAAAAAAAAAAATTAGAGATCCAGGCTTGTTTTTGGCCAATCGATGAGGTCGGGGTTTGGCCATGTCAAGTTTGGCTGCAATCTCGATTTATTTATTTTTTGGGTGAGCCCTCTTTTTTTTAAAGGCATTCCAGTCAATGTTGGCCTTAACCCATTGAAGTCTTTCCCTCTTTAGCAACATTTATGGACTGTCATTCCCATATCGCTTAATCGATCAAAGACGCTTTTGTATATATATTTTTTTTTTCAAATGTGCCTTTATGTATAGGGGGATGTTAAATCAAACATGAGACTCTTCCCTCGTTTAGCAGGTGGTGGCTGTTTAACATTTTGCCGTGGAAATATTTCCCGAGTCTATTTTTATTAAGTATTTCACTGACGTGATTTTTTGTTCTTAGGCATGTGAAAATCTTGTGATGCCAGGAGAATGGCTGGCAGTCATTGGGAGCCTGGATGTTCATACTGCATCACTCATAAAAAAAAAAATCACCATTGGTTGTATACAAATAATTTTAGTTGTTAGTGTTTTTAAAATAATATATTTTCTTGATTTTATAACAGCCCAGTTACTGGCGCACAATGGCATCTGTTTCAGTTGTGAGTCCTTACCTTTGGGCATGACTGACCCCAGCGTCAACATATGCCAAATAATTAAATGCTGCTAGTGCCGTATCTTAAATTGTGATACCACAACCACTTGAATTAAAGTTACAAAAACAGTAAAGTTATTTGGGTTGGCAGGATTGTATGCAGTTTTTTTTTAATGTACTGGGATCTGGATTTGTATCTACTCCCAGATAGGTAGAGTGAAAATCTCTCCTAATGACTGTAAAGTCCTAAAATACAAGTCCGATCAATTCCTTTCTACTTCATAGTGATGAATCTATATTGCACAACTTTCCATTATTTAGTGTTAATTGCCAGCCTGGCTCAGAGCTTGTAGAAGCTATGGGGTGCCGGAGGTGGAACAGTGGGACTGTGTGCCATGCTGAGTAAAAGAAGCTGTACCTTGTATCTAATTTATACTTACTTGTGGGGATATTTATTTTGGGGGCTGATGATAAATTAAAAAAATTCAATACCCCATTACTGCTGTTAAGCTCAAAAATCATCAAACAAATTGCATAAAATCTACCACAGCGCCACATATACTCGTAACCAAGGCAACATTGTGTGCACTGCTGTCACAGCCCGACATATTGTTCTTGAAAATTGCAATGTGAGTTCTCACTATTGCCACGCAACTTAACCTTCTGTCTAATTTTTTTAAAATAAACGCTACAAGGCATAGAAAGTGAGCTTTTATTTCAAAGAACTAACTGAAGAAATATACAACATTGGAAAGTTAATGATGCTAACTTTGGCTGATGGGAACTTTCCAACTCAAAGCAATACCACTGGATGCAAACACAACCATATAAATATATCAAATGACAAATCCACTGACGTTATCGATATAAAATAATTCTGGATGAATACAGGTTTTGCATAATCACACTATCATTCAGATTTGTACTTGTAGCTTTCATTCCCATTGCAAACTGAATTGGGATACGTTATCCAGGAGCTGAAATTAAGCTAAAAGTATTTTTAAAAGTGGAAACGGACAACTCCTTGAGGGTGAGTCAGCCTTTGCTGGTTAAAGTGACATCGATGAATGCCTAGTGCAGATTTTGATTACTCCCCTTGGAGAAATATTAAATGGTCGGGGGGACACTCAAGAGAATGAAGTAATCATAACAGATACAAAAGTGGTAAACTTGAGCAGGGACCCTTTACAAAGTGAGTTTGGATTGGCTTATATTTTTGAGTTTTTTTTGCTACCTGTAGTAGGTGAGTGACAGTGACATGAAATAACTTGTCCCCTGTTGTATACCTTACCTGTCCCACTCATGGTGAATTGTTTCCGATGTATGTCATTCAAAAATGATAGGTTAAGATTTCCCAGATGATTAATTGGGTAAAAGCAGAAAATGGTTTCGTACTGAGCCATGCTGACAAATAAAGTCCCAGGGTTCATCTTGGGCCTTCCTGTACAAATACGGTTAATCTCAGCTGGGTCAGTGATTGGAAACTGCAGTTGGTCACAATATTTCCAGTTAGAAAGGTAAAGAGGCAGCCAATGTTCCCAACCTTGATTGCGATCTGCTATTTTGTATATACTATGAAAGTATGTGGCTGTGTAAGGACAGGATTGGACTTTGCTGTGATGATGCACTTTGTTCAAATGTCTGCTGTTTGTCACTGGGTAAGTTCGTGGATGAGGAATGGTCAAACTAGGGGTTTTGGATGTGTATCCAGTGTTCCTCTTAACCTTAATCTGCTCATTTTTCCTACACTGTTCTGCTGCTGTTTCTATAACAACTGCAAAATGGATACACCCGTGTTTGTGTTGCTATGGGTATCACTGCTAGTTCAATGTGTATGGCCATATGAAGAAGGCTGTCTGCATTGAACACGTCAATTGACTCACACCCGGCCACTAGCACTGTGTAAACAATCCCTAGGAGAATGAATGAGTGTTCAATGTTGATTGGCTAACCATTTTCTATTATTTCCTTCATCTGTGAGAGGTGCTGGGCTTCCACCAAATATTCCTTAGCAGTTGTGATCAGGAGCTAGCTGTGCAGGGAATCATTTCATGTACAATGACACATAAGATGTAAACATTGTTTTAAAGGTACATAATGCATGACAATTTGAGAAAAAAACTAATGCTGCCATTGAAGCAGCTGAAAGATAAATGGAAAATGGGAAATTGTGGTACTGATAGGAAAAGTTTTTGGGAACAAGTTTAGGTCTTTCAACTCCTTTGGCCTGCTCCATCATTGACTTAGATCATGGCTGATCTGCGTCTCAACCCAATTTTCCCACCTTTTGCTTCATATCAGTTTTCTCAGTCTTGAAAACTGAATTTTTGGGGAGCAAGTACTGAATTTCTACTCTGGGGGGGAAAAAGTGCTTCCTGATTTCACTTCTGAATGATCCAGCTCTAATTTCAAGATGTTCCCTTGTTATTGATTTCCCCAACTGGAGGAAATAATTTTTCTGTCAGACATGACTTGACCTTTAACAAAGCCTTGTTTGCTCTCTTTGATCAGCTCATATTTGTTCAAATGCTTACTCACTCTATCCCTAATGATATCAAGTAGCTTCCCTAGAACTGATGTTTTACTGTCAGGTCTATACTTAATGGTTTCTCTCCCACTCTTTTAAAATAATGGAGTGCCTTTAGCAAATGTCCAACCTAACAATTCCCAAATCAAGAGGCCTTTGAAAGATTATGACTAATACTTCTGTAATACTCTGAACTACTTTTGATACGCTAGGGGTGGAAACCATCGGGTTCTGGAGATTTATCTGCTTGAAGTTCCATAATTTTCCCCATTAGCATGTTATTACTTAAAATATAAGTTCCTCTCCTTGACTTATTTTTAGTTTCCCCTTATCACTGGTATTTTATTCTCTTTTGGCTTTCACAATAGTGGTAAACTATTTGTTTAAGAAATCTGTCATTCCCTTGTTGTCTATTCAGTATCAGCTAATGAGCCCACATCTCTCTCGGTCACTTTCTTACTCTTATATTTATGCTTTTATAATATTGCTAAGTTTTTTTTTGTATTCCTTTATTACAGTTCTTTATATTTTCTTTGTGTTCCTTTGTTTTCTGTGTTTTCCCAGTCCAGTGGATTACACTGCCATTGGTGTGAGCCATTTCAATCAGTTTTACACTCCACTCTATCTTGCCATGAGTTGACAATGACTACACTTTAAAAAAAGTATTTAATTGATGATAAAGTGCTTTGGGTCATGAAAGGCACCACATAAAAGTTTTTTTTTTCTTTCTTTAGAAGTATTTTTCAACTATGTAAATTGTTTGTCCATCACGAAGAAACTATGACAGTCATTTTTAATATGTCGGTAATCATTGGGTAGATTTGTGTCTCAACACTTTGCTGCTTGTGTCTTTTGTGTTGATCTGTACAAGTGGTTTTTGGATGTACAGATAAACTATATGATTGAAAATTAAAAGATGAATAGCTTCATGTTTTGTGGCTTTTGTCCACATGTTGGGCTATGTTTCAGAATAGTTTGGAACCTGATTTGAGTAATGGCTTGCAGAATGTTAGACCTTTGTTGTGCCCCTGGGGTTTTGTTCCCAGTTAAGATGAATACCTTCATAACTCCGAAGCCCTGTGAACACCAGTTATGAGCATGTTGCTTTAGTGATTGCTGGCATTTCACAAATGTGCTGCATTATTTTAGATAACCGAAACAAACTGCTGTTTTGACTAGTGATAGTTTGAAACTGTTTATGCAGAAATAAAATAATTCCATTCCTTTTGTGCAACCCACTGGCACTGAATTGAACACCATTTGCATGTTCATGGAAAACTAGTAGAAACAGTGGAGCAATTTGCTTATATGGATTAGAAAAATATTTTGAGACAATATCATAGTCCTTTTCTTGAATGGATGGATGCATGTTGAAGAAATCAGTAACTTTTAACTTTACATTTACTACTTATGCCTTTGCCAGATGTAGGATATTCTGAAATTGTGTCACGCTTATTGTACTTGATTTTTCATTGGCTTCCAATCATCTCTGCGATTCTTCTCAGTAGTGGAAGGTAGAGGCTCGATTTCAGTGTTGTCGCCATCATCACTGTTTTGAGAGTTTGGATTCGTTACAATTGTTAATAGGATCCAAGCTGGGTGGTGGAGCAGAAAACAAGGCATAGAGCTTTTCTTTATTGACAGTTTATTCACTTGTTAATTCTCACAGCTATCTCCTATTTATAGACTCTTTTTTTGAATAAAACAGATGATCAACAAATCAAGCTGACAAAAAAAGTCGGGGTAAACAGCCCCTGATGGGGCACTGTAACTAACACAAAACATCAAAGGGAACTTAACAAATCAAATCAAAACATCATTTTCAGGGATGATGCACTCCAGCCCCTGTGGTGCCCACTGATCGCGGAAGGCCTCTAGCATACCAGTGGACACTGTGTGCTCTCTCTCCAGTGCTACCAGGCCGTGAACATAGCAGCGGTAGAGGAGCAGGCAGTTGGGTCAGACGACCCCCCTTGACTGCCCACTGCCTGGACGTGTTGATGGCCCAGGAGCCTCCCCGCCCTCCTCTGCACCGGATGGCCAAAGATCAGGAGCGTGGGGCTGAAGTGCAACCAGAAATTGAGGAGCAGCCCATCAAATAGTGAAAAAGGAGCTGCAACTTCTGACAATCTACATACATGTGGAACACGGACTCGCCTTGGCTGCAGGAAACACATGCGGCCTGAGATTCCGTGAACCATCTTAACCTACGGTTGCGTGGTACTGCTTCATGTCAGGTCCCTGATGGAAAGCAGGAGGACTTCCGTGTAAAGAGCCCTCTACTGGGACCTCCCCCACTGCCAGGTTGCAGATCCCCAAGTTATAGCCTCTTTTAAAAGGACGGATGATTAAATAATAATCAAAGGGGGTGACAGCCCTGGTAGGGTCCCCTGTTTATATGTGCTCAAAGACAATTAATACCCATCGCCTGTTTCTCCTGGCCTTAACAATCTAATTGACAAGGCATTAACATCATTGGCCTATATTTCTTCATTTGTCATCTTATTGTTGCCTCCTTGGTTATCGATATTTAGCTATGCATTGATGGCATCAACATCTAACTCTGCTCCAAGGAAGATTTTTTGTCACTGTTTGCCAGGCACGGCTGGATATGTAGATTCCCTCTTTCACGTTGTTTCTTCAGGCAAATTGTCATGTTGCCTTTACTGTCCACCCATTCTCTTGATTGGTTCTCTTCTATAGTTACGTTTTGAAGGTTGGTATGATGCCTTGGTCAAAGAGTTGAATTTTTGAGGTCATTTTTTTCAGTAGAAAGGAACATTAAATGGGTCTGGCTCATGGTACCAGGTTGTATGGGGGGTGGGTGTGCAGAGCAGTTGCCAAGCAGCCTTTGGTAGTTGGTTCTGTCTGAGATGTTTTCTGAAGTTTGGTATGAAATTATGTTGGAACCAGTCTTCGAAAATTGATAAGGTCATCTAGGCTTTGGTGTTAGGAGTATTGGCATAGTAGTGATTTTCAACTCAAAAGATGGAAGCAGCATGGTTTGGTGAATTTTCTGACTATGAACGGAATCAGCTTGTCAATCAGTTTTGTTGCAATGAGGGAGGACTGTCAAGCTTGTCTTTATCTGTTTAAAGCCAGGCTTTTTGTTGGTGTTCTTTGTTGACACTATTGTCTTTGGTAATGTTTCGTAGTATAAGGCCATCTCATCACAGTTAAAGATTTGTTCTTTCATGGATCCTCCTTCGTCTAACACCTCTAATTCGGCAAAAAATTATGTTGCTACTAGACCATTGTTCTGTTATAGCAACTTACAAAATGCCATGCCAGTTCTTGAATATTACTAACCATACTTTGCTGGCTTAACATTGTACTGGGACGCTGGTACCTATATTTTTCATGGCAAAACTTCCTACCCTGAGCTTGAACACCAGGAGTGGATATGGGTATGCTTTTGGCTCTCTGCTGGGTGAACTATGTGTACATGGCCTAGCTGAGACATGTGTTGTCAGCTCTTCAGACTTTCTTTCTTGGCCATCTTTGTCCATCTCGATCAACACCCTTCTCTATTTCTCTTCATCTTTAACCCATCCACAAAAGTGTTGATTCAATGATCCCCGTTCTTTTCGAAACAACAGATATTTGCTTAGCTCCTTCCTTTATTGGGTTGATGATTTTCAGCTTCTCGGGGAAGGTATAAAATATTTTCTTTTGTGAGCCAGTAGAGGTGATATTGTGTTGATCATTATGTAGGGATCAATAAAGTACAGGGAGCCCTATCCTAAGTTTGACCCGTATTTACACGGATAAAAATAACGTTCACTTACAATGAGAAAAATTTCACAGACTAAGCCCCTCTAATTAGTCACAAGGCTGCCCTCTCATGTAGTTAGATTTAGAACCAATGTTTAATTGTCAAAAAGTTATTAAAATAACAATGAAAGTTTAGCTGATAATCCAGCAGTTAATAAAGAGCACAGTTTGTGAAATTAAATATATTTATTTGAATTAATTTTTCCATATGAAGTGTGACCTGAAATTATTAAATTTAACAGTTTAATTTTATTGATTTGCTTGTTGGGTGGTGATATTTTGAAAGGGAAATTTTTGGGGTCCCAGATGTTATACAGATTTTGTGTTATAGTGGCGTCCCAGTGTATCTGATCTGTAGATAGCTAATTTTTCTTGCCTTATATTCCGTGTGATGGTATGATGCTGCCCTTTGTACATGGCAGCCCTATCATTGATCTGTCGTGGTGTTCCTCAGTTGTCAATGCTATAGTACTGTCTTTCTGACCTCTTCTGGCCTGTGGATTATTTAAAGAGGGCGGGTGGAGTGGTGCCTGGGATCTCAGATCTCATCAGTGGGGAGAGGATTGCAATGTCTAGTGGAATCATTGCTACTCATTCTTCTTTTAGACAGATCCATCCTTTGGATTTAAACGCTGCTGTTCATTAATCACCTCAACCGGTGCAGTAACTGAAATTGATAATATCGACATTGATGTAGGCATTGATTTATCCCACAGCTCCTGTCAATTTGCTGTTTTAGACTACTCATCGAGACCGTCGTTTGAGAAATTCTTCACAGTCTCTGGCTAGTCTCTTTCAAAACTCAAACAGTGGTTTGAACAATGGTTTTTATGTACTGTTTTGACAGTTGAAGAATATGGCGCCTTGTTACTTCAACTATCAGATTTATCTGCAGTGTTTCCTGAGGGACTCATCTGCAGGCACCAGTGGAAGTGATGGCTCCAGCAAAAGTTATTCCAATACAGACATCGAAAATATTTAAGTTTTTTGGAAATACATGCCTCATTGTTCGATGGATCGAATTGCAACTTTCCACTCAGCTGTGTCAGCACCTGGTCTTCAGCTCGTTGCTGGTTTCACTACATCAATTTTATATACCTTTTGACTTTACAAGTCTTGTTTTTACCCACATGTTAGCTCCTCTCCCCATGTATTTCAAAGCTTAGCTATCTTGATCTAATTTATGACCTTGCTGCTTAACTAGCTTAGTTTTCCCCTTTACCTGTTCGTGTATGTTTTGGCTGATGTTTCAAATCCGAGGCCATCACTTCCCTCCCTTCTCCCCTTTTTTATTTTACTCTTTTTTGTTATTGTACCCCCTTTCTTTTCCCTGCCCTCGGGCAATTCATTCTCACAAATTCAAAACTGTAATTCTTTAGCACTCATCAATTTTCTGCTTTAATGCCGTCGTCCCAGATTTGATTCCCTCCTTAAGTAACCCTACAGTTTCCCTCTGTGTGTGTCCCTCTTGATATCCTCAGAAAGACCCATTGAGGCACTTATTCCTGCCTCCCAATGAGCAGTAACTTGAATTGTCTCATCGTATTCTCTATTCTATCCCCACACCTACCTGCCTGCCAGGGGCTAATCTTCTCGCCTTTCTCATTGCTCCCAGCTCTGTCACTGTGGACTCTGCCAGTAGACTAGCTATCACTGCTCTTCTCTGTATTCCCCTCCAGAATGTGTCTTCATTTGGTAATCAAGTTCTTGCTATCCATGAGCTTATTGTGGATGGTCACATTAACATGATGGCCTTCTCGGAGACATGTCTGAGGGGTGATGTCACCTTTTCTGCTTAATGAAACTTCCCTGCCCAACTATACTCATTCTACTCAAAGTAGTGGCATCACCCTTACCTCTAAATCTTTCTGGTATTTCTCCCTACTCCCCTGGCACCTTTTCGTTCAAGTATCTTGCCTTGTTCCATCCTCCACACCTTCCATTTCAAATCCTTGTTTTGTACAGCCCACCCAAATATCACTCCAAATTTCTCAGTGATACCTTTTCTGCTTGTGTCCACTGAGCTACTTCTCATCTTCAGTGATTTCAAACCCCACCTTGGTTATTCTTTCTCCTGAGTTTACTGCTTTCCATTCCTCTCTAAATTCTCGAACCCACAAAGATGACTACCCACTTGATCTTGTCATTTTACGAGGTCTTGCTACCCCTATCATCACTATCACTGATGGGGCAATCTGTGATTATTTCCTTGTATTTCTCTCTACCCACGTTCCCCTCTTCCCAGCATCGCCAATCCCTTACAAGCCCACTTCTTTCTGTGTCTGTCCCGGGGTGGAAAACTTGAGTCACTTGGCACTGAACTCTCAAATTCCCAATTACCTAGCATTTGGCCGTTGATTCATCGTGACGCTTTGGTAACTAATGATTTGTTAAATCACACTCTTGCCACCATGTCACCACAAGAACTATTCCTCTTTCTCACTTTTTTCTGACCTTAATCATTCCCCTGATATACCCTTCATCTCCATCTCCACTCCTTTAAGTCCAACTTGGATGTCTTTGAAAACTGGTTTAATCATTCATCACCAAATCTGATGAGGCTACTTAAGGCATTACCAGCCAATGCTCTCCATCTCTAACTGCCCACTGTTCAACGATCATCCAGGAAGGCAAAGATAACAAACCACCCTTGCCTCTAGCAAGAAGTGCGAAAAGCTCATGGAATTTTTTTTGTTCAAGAAGTTGAGACACATGTTCGGCTGTCTCTGCTACTTCCTACCCCTAACCCTGAATTCTCTCTTTCTGTGCCCCTTGTCCTCTCTGCTCATCTTGTCCATGACACCCAACTTGTGCCTCTCTTAAATCTCTTGCTACTAAACTGTTAACTATTCAGCTTCCCTTTCTGACTCCCATGTTGATATTATTAATGGTGTCGTTCTCCCCCCACCCCCCACCCCGGATATTATTCCCTTTTTCTTCAAATCTACTGTCATCGCCCATCTTAAAAACCAACCCGTGACTCCACAGTCCTTGCAAACTATGACCCTATCTCCAACTTCCCTTTCCTCTCTGAAGGCATTGAATGTATTGCTGCCTTCCAAATCCATGCCCCACTTTCTCGCAACTTCCTGTTTGAATCTCTCTGGTCAGGCTTTCACTCCTGTTGTAGTAGTGAAATGGCTCTTAACAAAGTCACAAATGACACCCAAATTGGTGACAAAGATAAAGCATCCCTCCTTGTCCTCCTTGATCTGTCTTCAGTCGTTGGAGCAGAATATCATGGTCAATTGTATCATGCCTCTCTCTACTGTCATCTGGCTTGGTGGGACTGCACTTGCCTGGTTTCATTTTTATCTATCTACTTGTAGTCAGAAAATCACTTGTGATGGCTTCTCTTTTCCTTCTGCACCATTACCTCTCTTGTCTCCCAAGGATCTATCCTGGGCATTGTCCTATTTCTCATCTACATGTTATCCCTTGCCAACATCATCCGAAAACACAGCACTAGTTTTCATGTGTACGCTGACGACACCAGGCTCTACCTTGCTGCCACTTCTCATGACTGCTCCTCTGTTTCTAAATGATCACATTGCTTGTCTAACATTCAGTATTGGATGTGCAGAAATTTCCCTCCAGCTGAATATTGGGAAGATGAAGCTATTGCCTTCAGACCTGTTACAAATAACTTTCTCTTGCCACTGATCCCATCCCTCTTACTGCGGCTGCACAAGACTGTTCACAGTCTTGGTGTTACTTGACCCTGAGATGAGTTTCCATCATACCCCTGCAAAATAGCTAAGACCACCTATTTCCACCTCCATAACACAATTCGATTGTCCCCATTCCCCAACTTGTCTGTTGTTGAAACCCTCATCCATGCCTTTGTTAGCTATAGACTTGATTATTCCAATGCATTCTTGGCGCCCTATAGTCTACCCTCTGCAAACTTGACATCATTCAAAATTTTGCTGCCCTTTTCCGAACTTGCACCAATTTCTGCTCGCACATCTCTGCTGTACTTGCAAATCTATGTTGGCCCTGTCAACCAACATCTTGATTATAAAATTTAGATCCTTGTTTTCAAATTTCACTGGCCGCACCACTTCCTATCTCTGGAATCACCTCGAGCTCTGCAGTACCCTTAGATCTCTCTGCTGCACCAATTCAGGCCTCGCGCACATTCCTGTTTTTTAAATCCCTCTTCCATTGTTGGGCATGCCTTCAAATACTGAGGCCCTAAGCTCTGGAATTCCATCCTTAAATCTGTCAATGCCTCTACCCCTCTCTTTTTTAGTTGCTCCTTAAAATTCTTTATCCAATTTACCTCACCCAGTATCTCCTTATGTGGTTCAGTGTTAACTTTTGTTTTATAATATTACTGGAACATTTTTAGATTAAAGGTGCCATAAATGTAAGTTATTGATTTTTGTGTATCCCTCTCACTAGTCCATGTGGTGTAATGTTTACCAAAAATCTGAATAATGCCTGCATTTATTTAAGATGTAGTATTGACTCCTAAGTAAAATTATCATCCCAGCATTCTTCATTTCGCATATGTGTGAAATGTATATAATTTGAAATTAGATTAAAATAAAAGAAAATTTTAATATACTCCTAAGTCTTCACAATAGATTTTTTATTGTTGACCATTCCTGCAAATCCACCCCATGTATTTAATTTTTTAAAAAGACTTAAGATCACACACGGTGGCCATTGTTGCAAAATTTCTCAAGCTAAGGCACTGAAATATATTTTGTTGCCCAGACACTATTGCTAACACATTCCCATTCTCCTCATTGAGTGGGTGTTGGGAATAGAGGATGCACACTGAGATATAATTTTTTAATTGCCTTATCTTGGAATTTTGAAGTTGGCTTTCACTGTGATGTTTTAAGTTATAGCTAAATAGTTGAATCTATATTGAATTAACAAGAGACTGTTGCAATTGCAGTATGGCTATCTTCAATCTCTTGCCGCAGCGTGTTGTGGGATGTTGGATTCCAAGCATTTGTACAGTTCTTATTGTGCTCCTTCAGCATTCTAACTTGTTGCTTTTTTAGAAAGTCCCTCATAAGATATAAGGTCAGTGCAAAGCCTGATTTTGTATTTTTTCAAATTAAAGTTGGTTATTGGCTATAAAAGCTGTTTATATCTAAAAAAATACCTTGTAATATTAGCCCTTTTTGCTTCTAACTCTTGTAATGAACTAAACTAGCAAATTGCTTTCACTGACAAGCCCAAAAAATTGTATGTCATTTGGCTGATTATCCCTTCATTCTCATATTAATTCACATATTGTACATATTTAGTATTGGTGTCTTGGTTACCTGTGAAACTGGTAATTTTTTGGATAGCGTATATCAAATTTACTTCCCACAATTACCCTGTACATTTCCTTCTCATTTTGCTGTTGGCTTTATCTTTCCTTTTAATAACAGCACTTTTTTTACCTAATATGGAGCAAATTGCTCGGGAAATTTATGCAATAACCCAAATATTTCCAGCAAAACAGCACAAAGACCACAATCACTTTTGGGTTGGCAGCAGCTTCACATTTTGTTTTTGTTTTTGATACATTGTACTCAATTGTGAATCTACATTTATATTGTATATCTATTAGTATTTCAGCAGTACATCATTGTTGGAGGTGTTTAATTTACTCTCTAAGTTACATTCTTCCCTGCTTAATGAAATATTTGAGAAAAAGATGTAGTGAAAGGGGCAGTTGTTGAATGGATTAGCACATAGTGTATTTGCCTCAGAAACCTGAGATCAATGGCTTGATCAAAGTCTTGTCTCTGTTGACTGTGATTGCCTATGAAATTAGCTTGGGAGACCATCATCTAGTTCTCGGTAGGTATTGGTCTGAAGAACAAAACCGTCAGAAATCTCTAGCAAAGATGTCACAAGCAAAATAGTACATACTTGGATGGAGAGAGAAGGGATTGCAAGTTCACTTGAATACTGTACTTTTGAGGCTGAAATTAAAATACATTATTGGAGCAGAGGAGGAGTTTCTGCTTCTTCTGCTTTGGCTGTGTCGGTATCACAGACTAACATGCGTATTCCGCCAACATTTATGTGGTTAGTGCCAGCTGATCCAAATATGACCTGATATGGTAATCATGATAATGAAAACTTATAAATGGAAATAATCAATAGATGTGTCTTCAAGATTTCAAGTTTTAATGTCCATCTAAGCTTTATCTGACATAGAAAAGTGGTTGAAGTCAAAAGTAGAGAAGAGTATTATTCCTTGGCAGTAACATTATTTTATTTTCAATCTTCAGATAACAATCAGGAGGCTGATTTTTCCATTGCTTTATTCCCTGAGAACACCTATTCTCTGGCACAAAAAAGTCAAAAAGAACAACCTTTTATGCTGGATCTGTGCGCTTCGGAGAGATTCCCTGAAAGGATGTTCATGAGGCAGGAATCATACCTATGTGCCTCCTCCCTCATTTTATTGGGTCTTCACTTTGCTGAGGCTGCCAACAGCAGAATGCACATTGCAGCATTCTCTGAACAAACTAAGGGTGGAATTTAGTGTTGGTGACGGGTGTCTTGCCAAGTGCCATGAGGACTGGCAGGAGCCCTGCTTCGCCTCTGTTGGGGAAGGCCTGCTGGAATTAAGTGCCCACCCTCATCAAGGTTTACGCTCCCAGAAATGGAGGCCAGCAGCTCTCCATTCCCTGTCAGCACAAATAGGAGCAGTGGCAGCTGCCAGTAATGCATCCACAAGAGGCCTAAGATTGCCAAGGGACCCGGGCCATAGTTGAGAGAAAGCAGGATGGGGGTTGTGGGGAGGAGTTTGTTAGCTAGGGGTGGGTAGGGTGTTGGAAGAAAGGCTAGGGAGTTCACACTCTGTGGGTCCCCTCTCCTGATGCTGGGGTCCCTCAATAAACCACTGAGTGCCTTTTGAATGAGGGACACCCCCCAGAAGCCCTCAAACAAACCCGATGAAGTTTGCTTTTTGGGCTTTATGATTGGTGGAATGAGGCTTTTAATTGGGCATTAATTGCCCAGTCAAGAATCTCAATTAGCATCCTCTGATAATGAAGCAGTTTGGGCCCCATGGAGGAGGACCTGGCAACATCCAGCTTGGGCTAAGTAGCAAGTAACATTTATGCCACACAGCTGCCAGGTTTTGACCATCACCGAATGAGTGAGTGTAACCATTTCTCCTTGACGTTTGGTGGCATGCCTGTCATTGGGTCACCACTCACTAGAACCATTACTGGACCAGCCATAAAAAATGTGGCTACAAGAGCAGGTCAGAGGCTGGGCATTCTGCAGCAAGTGACTCAAGCTGATCCACACCCCAACCCACCGAAACTTTTACACCACTTACAAGGCGCATGTTGTGATGGTATACTCTCCACTTGTCTGGATGAGTGCAGCTCCAACAACACTCATGAAGCTTGGCACATCCCGGGCAAAGCAGTACGCTTGATCACCCTATCCACCATCTTAAACATTCATTTCCTCCGCCACTAGCACAGCATGGCTACAATGTGTACCATCTACAAGGTATACTTGCACAACTCCCCTCCAAGCCACACACCATCCGGAGTTGGAAATATATTGCTGTTCCCTCATCATCTGGGTTAAAATCCTGGAATTCCTAATCTAACAGCACTGCGGGAGTACTTGTACCACATGAACTGCACAGTTTGAAGAAGGAGGCTCATCACCACCTGCTTGAGTGATTGAAGATGGGCTGTAAATGCTGGCTCTGCCAGCAACGCTTGCATCCCATGAATGAATGAATAAAAAACAGCCAGAAGGCCTCCAGTGAACCATCTGCTGTCACAGCAAAATAGACTTCATGAAGAAAGGCTTTGGAATTGTAAAAATATTATTGGAAACGGCCTTTAGCTATTGACACATTGTATTCTGGAACACTTTGCCTTCTTTCTGTTAGGAGTGCCATTGGAGCTGTAGAAATAATGTAGGGGGCAGAGAGTGACCCTTTGCTTGTGTCAAGTGGCAGTGTTTTTTTAAATGGAGAAAATGTCAAGTAATGTTTTTGATGGCCTAATCTTGTCAGAAAAGTTTTAAGCTGTGAATTGGGGGGAAAAAATATTGTATGGCAGCTGATAGAGGATGTGTTACAAACCATTTTAACATTTGTATACCTAATTTCTATCTGTTTCCTCCTTTTTAAATATTGGACAGTTTGTCTCTAGTTCCCTGCCTTGTTTTTACCTAGTCAGGTGGTACCAGTAGCTAACTTTGATAGTATTTCCTACAAATTAAAATAACTCCTCTGGAAGTTGAGTACTTTCAATAGATACTAGATTTGAAAGGATTGTCTGTAGTTCATGATCTTTCAGCAAGAAATGTCCTTTACTCTTGAGTCAATTTCATCAGCGCTGAAGTGTGTAAAATGTTATTGTCTTCAATTGGTAACACAGAGTACATTAGAAGAGTGATCACTGTCTGGAGGTAGTGATTCTTTTAGGCTCAAAGCTGGCAGTGGACTGAATTCAACATTTTTTTTGCAGTACAAATATTAAGATTTTAGAATCATGCTTGGAGCTATAAGTGGCATTTTTTTATATTGTTTTTTTAATATCATTTGGCTACCATGTAATTGCAACAAAGGCCAGATTCTGTAATGTGCCTACTCTCTTGTCCTTTTATTGTCTCAATTATGGTTAAATAAGACGCTGGCATGAGTTGGATACAGATTGGAAGTATGCAGTCTTTCCTTCACCCTCACCGTCCATCTGTGCCAGATCATGAGTAGTTCTGTTATTGTGTTGCATGTTTTTGTGGGTTGAGTGGAAGAGAATATTGTTCTAAAATTTTTAAAGATCTTTCTCGAAGCCCTCTTTATTTTCGTCTCTTTTTTGTCCCCCCAGAGAATAAAATCCCAGGATAGACAACTCTGCTGTCTTAATTTTGGGGAATTGTCCTCAAAGCAGTCATCTGGAATTTCTCCAATAAATCAGCATTTTCCTGCAATTCCCGAATCCCGACTTTGAAGTCTTGTTCAACCTCGTCGATGCCAGATATAACTTCTGTATAACGTCCTTGGACTTGTAAGTTGTACTCTTTACTACATATCTCAACATTTTGTTCTTTTTCTTCATCACCGTGAACGCTTAACTAATATTTTAAATGACTTATCTACCAAAACCTTTGACCTCCTTCCTGCTCTCACCTCCGACATGTTGCCTTTTTAAAAATGTATTCCACAGGTTTTTTTAATCTAATGTGATACATTTGCACATTCAACTATTGAATTCTGCCTGCCAATTCTCTACTCTTTAATTTAGCCTGCCCATGCTCCTCGGGACTGCCACACATTGGTGGAGTAACCAGTGCTGCTAACCAAACACACCTTGCTCTCCCCTTGCAGCATTCCGAAGGGACCGTTCCCTCTGTGACACCCTGAAACATGGTAACTTTTCCATGCAAGTGCAGGAGATACGATACCTGTTCTTCTCATCATCCATGGCCCCAAATGTTTCTTTAAGGTGAAACAGCAATTTACTCCCGTTTCTTTCAACTCAGTATACCGTTTTCGCTCCTCACAATGCAGTCTGCTCTACATTGGGGAAACCGGAAGCACATTGGGTGGCCGCTTTGTAGAGCACCTCCATTCAGTCTGCAGATGTGACCTGAGCTTTGGTCGTTTGCCATTTTAATCCTCCACCTTGCTCCCAAGCCGACATCTCTGCTTTTCTGAAGTGTTCCAGTGAACCTCAATGCAAACTTGAGGAACAGCATCTCATCCTTTGATCAGGTGCTTTGCAGCCTTCTGCACTCGACACTGAGTTCAACCATTCCAGATTGTAATCTCTTGTCCCAATTCTTGGCTGGTTTTGATTCAACTCTCTTGTTTTCCCTCACTTTTTTGCTTTCAAGCAGCAGCTTTTCATTATTCTACCATTTGCACATCCTCTAGACACATCCTTTGTTTATTTACTTGCCACATTACCCCTCTTTTCGGCATTGCACCATGAATACTTTTGTCCTTTAATCTCTGCTGCCTTCCACCCTGTCACAGACCCATCCTTTTGTTCTTTCTCCCATCCACTAACCCCTTCACTTTCTTAGAACCTGTTGCATTTCTAACTTTTTCCCCAGTTCTAATGAAAAATCATCTATCTGAAATGTTAACTCGGCTGGTCCACCGAATCTCCTGCGGCGGGTCCTACCATGATAAGGCCGGAAAATCCCGTCCTATTTCTCCGTCTACAGATGCTGACTGACCTACTGAGTATTACCAGCATTTTCTGGTTTTATTTCAGTTTTCCAGAATCTGCTGTATTTTGCTTTTGAGTAGATTATTAACGTGGCCATTGACATGTCCATTAAGTATTGGAATTGTAAGAAACATTAAGGACTACAGTCTATGATTTCTGGGAGTGCTTAAATGATAACTGTTTTAGAAGAATATTTTAGGCTGTCAAAATGAAAAGACAATAACCTTGTTAGCTCCAAATAGCTGTTTATGCAAGAGCTTTCTAATGGTAACTTTTAGATAATTCGACTTGGGCAAAAACAACAGTTTGCAATTGTATAGTGCCAAGCCACTCAGAGAAGAGTAACAGAAAAAAATTAACTTTACATCCTTCTGCAAATTTGCTAACCCATGAATTGAATTACAGGCACAGTGATTCACATCCCCTCCATTGTTTAATTAGCTAAACTAATTCACGTTGTAAGAGCTTTTTGTCTTGCGTTTGTTAGGACAGAATCACAATAATATCAAATTTCAAAGTGAAGAACAAATTTATATACCATGAGAAAAGGGTGCTGATTGGTTGGCAAGTGGCTTCTGGTTGAGGCGTTGCCATGGAGGATGCACCGGGGAGCAGTTATTCCCCCAAGCGTTTGTTTAGCTGAAAAAGGTACAATGCCTTTGTTTGCAGACTGATAATCTTAAATTGGCTGTTAATGTAATTTTCAGCACACTCGATTGTTCAGTAAGTGTTGTCCAATTGCAGAAGCAACAAAAGCTTGAGCAACAACTGTTCTCTGACACATTCCCCATGGCAATGTCTCGACTAATCAATCAGCACCCTTTTCTCATGCAGTCTGAATTTGTTCCCTTTGAAATGTGGTATTTTTGCCATTCTATCCTGATAAGTGCAAGATGAAAAGCTTCAGCATGTCTCTTTTTTTCAGCAATACTCTCAGTTCTGTACTATCAAGCATAATATCAACCTAATTCACTTGTTCAATTGTGCACAAGTAGAAGCAGCATTACTTTTTATTTCCTTTTTTAAAGGGAATTCCCAAGTTTAACTTCATAATAAGCCTAGAAATGTGAATTTTGTTTGCTGTAAAGTCTGAAGTAATGACTGATAACTTGGACTCACTCCATCCTGTAACAATGTCTGTGGGATGTTGATATGGCCTGTAACTTTGGAGCAAGTAATCAGTTCATGTACAACAACAAACCCTTTTAATATGCCCAGACATAAAAGCAATTTCAGACCAATGATTAATCTAAAATTTGGACCTGTCCTAGTAATTGACTTCCTTTTTTGCAATGAGCTTGCACGCTAGAACAAAAATGAACTGGAATGCAAAACAATTAATTTGATGGCAAAACATGGATATTCCAGTTGCTATCATTGTACATTGCACACACACTGGCCTTTTTCTTTGCAGAAGAAATATATAATAACTACACTTATGCATTGTGGACATGATTTAAAAAATAAATTTTAATTCATTTAGCTGTTAAAGTTAACAAGTTAGTGATCAAAAAAGTGTGATTTATTTCCTGGGAAACAGATATATTCATAAGCTCAGTTTGATAAAATATCTTGGACAACTGCTACTGCAAGAAAATGCTACACAATGGGAAAATGCAACACCTACTCGAGTGTTAATAGATTAGTGTTTGTGATTCAAATACATGCTGTTTACTATTTTTAAAAGCGCAAAACTGGGTTATTAGTAAGTTGTCAAGTCACACAATGCATCGTCTTCATGATTGGGAAGAAAGTAGCAAATAAAAGCTGGACAGATCCCTGTAGAGAGGTTTGTTGCCCTTGGAGGTATTGACAGAAGTTATGGAGGATGTTCTATGTCCAGAAAATGATATATTGGTTGGAATGTCTTGTGAATTGAATGAGGCCCAATTTTGCTATTCCCTGAATTTGTATCTAACTAATCCCTTCTGGACTGTGCAGAGGTAAGCTTTTGAACCCGATTAATGAACAGTTCTCTGGAAAAATGTCACAACTGAAATTTGTGGCGTAGTGAGAAGGAGAAAAAAATATCAGATTGTGTTGTTAGCTTTTCCTAACTGACATGTGGTGCTCTCCCAACAGCTCCCTTCCTCTCACCCTCTCAGGTTCTAACCAGGAGTTAACTATATTTCTTCAGAGTCTGACCTGAGGTGGTGTGTAGCAATATTGGAAGCATTTGCTTATGTCAGACAACAAAAACAGAAAATGCTGGAAAAACTCAGCAGGTCTAACAGCATAAGGACTCAAAACGTTAACTCTTTTTTTTTTTCTCCACAGACGCTGTTGGACCTGCTGAGTTTTTCCAGCATTTTCTGTTTTTGTCTCAGATTTCCAGCATCTGCAGTATTTTGCTTTTATTTTGCTTATGTCAGGTTGTTCTTCTCCTGTTAAAGACATCACCTATTTATTTTTTCAATAAATCACTATTTATGACCACACAAGTAGAGCATTTTTTTGCCAGTAGGCTTTTCTGGAGATGAGCATTTTCATTAATAGCTCATATTTTGCATTGCTTATTTTTGACACAATGCAAAAGGAATCAATTTGGCAGAGCTATGTGATTTAGATGCTGTTAGGAAGCAGATGAGATTCTAACCACGAGCTAAGGATTAGGCACACCCATTTGCGTGCTGTATGCTCCCGTCCCTCCCATAATTCCAAAATGTGCTTCTTCAAGTCATAAGTGACATTCTGTGTGATTGGGAGAAAGGTAAATATCCCTCCTTGACTTTCTAAGCTCGCCTGTAGTGTAATTGACATGTTGGACTATGCCACCCTCCTCAAATACCCCTCCACTCACTGTCATCTATCTGGGTGGGACTGCAGTTGCCCGGTTCCATTCTTATCTATCTAACCATAGCCAGAATATTGCTTGCAATGACTTCTCTTCCTGCTGCTGAATTAATATCTTTGATGTTCCTTGAAGATTTGTCCTTGGTCCCCTCCTATTTCTCATCTACATGCTGCCCATTGGTGATATCATGCAAAAACAGTGTTAGTTTTCACATGCACACCGACAACACCCGCTATACCTCACCACCATCTCTCAAGTCTTCCCTTGTTACTAAATTATCAAGCTGTTTGCTTGTCCACTACTGGTTGAGCAGAAATTTCTTCCAGCTAAATATTGAGAAGACCAAAGCCATTGTCTTCAGTCTCAGCTAGAAAACAGTTTGTAGTGTACTGACTCAATCCCTCTCCTTTGCAATTGTCCTGAGGCTGAACCAGCCTGTTCGCAACCTTGACATCATATGTGACTCAGTCACACATCTGTGTCATCATTAAAACCGCTTATTTCCACCACTGTAATGTTGCCTGACTCCACCCTGCCTCAGCTCGCCTGCTACTGAAACCCTCAGCCATGTCTTTGTCCCAGGTTCTACCCTCCATAAACTGACCCAAAACTCTGCTGCCCATGTACTAACTTACATCAAATCCTTCTTACCTATCACCCCTCTGCTGGGTAATCTGCCATGACTCCCAGTTAAGCAATGCCTTGATTTCTTTAAAAATTCTCATCCTTGTTTTCAAGCAGCCTTGTGCCTCCCTTTCATTGTAGTCTCCTCCAGCCCAACAACCGATATTCCTTGGTAAGCCGTGTGGGTGCAGCATAGATCTCTCTACTCCTCTCTTCTACTTTTCAGATGCTCCTTAAAACCTACTTCTGACCATCTGCCTTAATGTCACCTTATGTGGCTTGGTGTCAAATGTTGCCTTATAATGCTGCTGTCAAGTGCCATGGGATGCTCTACCATCTTTAGAGGTGCTATATAAATAAAAGTTACTTTTGCGAGAGTATCGAAGCTGCTGTAGCTTTTTGCCTGTGGGAGAGGAAATTAAAAGATAGTATAATCAGTTAAACTAAGAGGGAAGAGAAAACTAAGGAGCTGGGGAAGACATAAAGATTAGAGCCATAGAAAAGTTACAGCACAGAAGGAGGCTATTCGGCCCATCTTGTCCATGCCAGTTGGAGGTGGGGGTGAAATGAGAGGAAATGCATTCCTCCACGGATTGCAAATTAGACTGGAAGTAGGATGTCACATTTACTTGACTAACTCAAAATACAATTTAAGCGGACTACTCATGACTAATGCTGTAAAGATCTCACCCACGGCTCCTTTTGACACTTCCACATTAACCGATTGCATACTTCAATATTTGTAAATCACTAAGTCTGTGTTTTTGCCTCGCCTAAACAATCATTAAATGAAAAGAGTCAGCTTGACACTGGCTTTATTGGATGTGAAAGCCCTCCTTTGTGAACTTTCAGCTGATAAAAGATCAAGTACTAAAGGTTGTTCACTCTCTTTCTAGATGAGGTGTTAGTTTTAAAATGCACATGGACACTTTACCTGTGTTGAACGCTCTCTCTCTCTATACATATATATGTAGTATAGTTTTTGAAGGGGATTTCAGTTTTTGTTTCCGCCTATAAGTTTTGATTGATTGAATCTACCCCCTAAATGTCTCATCTGTTCGTTTTGTCAGGAAAAATGATTGTCTTTTTAATGTTTTCTAGATGTGCAGAGTGGGGCAAACCCTTGTCTCTCGGCGCTAGTGGAAATGCAGTAACAAGCTCCAACAGGCAGCACAAGCAAAAGGCGTTGGCTGACGGCGAGCCCTGTAACATTGCCGCCTTTGATCCAGACACAGCGCACCATGTACGGAAGTTCCAGGGCAGTGAGCCACGTGGAGGGCAGCCCATCGCGGTCTCCCCGGCTTCCCCGGTCCCCTCGCCTGGGACACCGGAGAACCAACAGCAGCGGGACGGGCGGGGCTGGCAAAACCCTGTCCATGGAGAACATCCAGTCCCTCAATGCAGCCTACGCCACATCGGGGCCCATGTACCTGAGTGACCACGAAGGGGTCGCCTCCACCAGCTTCCCCAAAGGGACCATGACCCTGGGCAGGGCGACCAACCGAGCCACCTACGGGGGGCGGGTTACGGCCATGGGCAGCAGTCCAAACATCGCCTCGGCCGGGCTCCCCCCCGGCGGAGATGCCCTGTCCTTCAGCGACCACCACCAGCACAGCGGCATGGTGACCCCGTCTTCTCACCACCACCACCACCACCAAGTGCCCGCCGCCTTGAGGCAGGTCCGCGATAACACCATGGTCGACATGCAAGCGCAGCTCAAGGATCTGCAGAGGGAGAACGAGATCCTCCGGAAGGAGCTGGAGATTAAAGACACCAAGCTGGGATCATCCATGAACAGCATCAAAACCTTCTGGAGCCCCGAGCTGAAGAAGGAACGGGTGCTGAGGAAAGAGGAGGCGGCCAGGATGTCCGTGCTTAAGGAACAGATGAGAGTGTCCCATGAGGAAAGCCAGGTATCTATTTTTTTATGATTTGATCAAATCTTCCCAAGACAGTAGATGCTTTGACAATGTCTAAATCGTGGTTTGTGCCAGTTTTTGTTAAACCTTTTTTTTAGAGCAAGAAGGATAATTCACCTTGGAGCAACTGACTCAGATGGACATCAGCCAAGAGACTGGAGCCACTGCTAGTTGATGAGTAACCTTTCTCACCATGCCCAGACAGGTGGCAAAGACGCTGTCATCTTTTTATCCTGCTCACCCACCCGAGTGCTCTACCCATTGCTCGAGTTCCCAACTGTTACTGCCTCTAATTTAGCCACACATTTCAATAGCTACATTGTCTGTCTACATTTCATTGTCTGAAGCTGTAGAGCCAGAGAGGTGGGTGAAGACAGGAGAGCAAGAATTGGAAAGAGAAAAGAGCAAAGTGAAGAAGTATTGGGGGGGGGGGACATGGGGTGGGAATGAAGAGAATAGATGGTGGCAGTAGAGAGAAATTAACTTAGGGGAAGGGAGAATGATGTGAAGGAGGGGAAACAGAAGAGATGAGGAAAGGAGGGCAAAACAAACAAAACACCCCAGCTGTTTTTACTGCCCTCCAATTGAAAAAAACCAACACTTTTTTTTTGCTCACCTTTACTCCTACCTCTCCTCCAGAAACAAAACCTCGATCCATGCTATTGTGATTTTGCAATGTTCATCTTGCTGTCTTCCTTGTTCCGATATTCAAATGATGCCATCCAGAGTGCTGTACTTGCCTATACGCATACTTGGGTCCCCTTTACCATTGTCCAGGTCATACCCCACTAACTACCCAAGTTGTTGTTATGGCACACTGATGGTAAACACTGAGCTGCTCCAATCCCAAAGGGAAACTTGAAACAACTGCCACAACCGTTTTGCAATTTGTATAAATTTCAAGATGCATGCCTTGAATTCAGTAGTAATGAGACCACCAAGTTATAGGTTTCTTAGAAAACTAAATTAAACTTTTATTAATGGAAGAAATGATTTTAAATACATCTACAAATTACTACTATGATAACTTCTAAATCCCCTAGTTAATCTAACTCCCAGTTACACTTTCTTTAAGGCAACAGTAAGATACACAGATTTGAAAAAGACCAAGGCAAAGAAACATGATACCCTGAACAATCCAATTCAAAGTGAGTTCCCTTAACTTCAGTTTGTTGTAGACAGCAGCTTGAGGCATAGATGCTGAAGGATTTTCACACTTCTTAGATCTTAAAATGCCTGCCCTAACACACAACCTCTGCTGCTTTATACATACTTTCCCCTTTGAATGCAAATTCCTATTGTTTCACTATGTCTTTGGACCTCTCTGATAATAAAAATCTCTCATAGCACTAATTTTACCAGTAATATTTGGGAAAAATAAACACACTGTTTCTGAACTTCACCTGGCTAGGTGACACATTTCACCCCTCCTTTGAAAACAATCTAGTCTGGTTTATTTAAAAATGTAAATGTTCCCTATACCCCAATGTTTACCTACTTAGCATTTCAAACCTAGCTATCTTCTAATACATCAAAGCCTTCAGACCAGCTGCCTTTAATTCAATTAAGTCACACACAGGCTTGGACCCATAGACACAGATCCCACTATTACTCTACTTAACAATAAATTCCAATAACATTATGATAATTATTATATCTTCCTGACCATTATCTAAGACTGAGTTCATCCTCATCTTCAATTCCCTCCTTCTTCCAGCTCTGTCTCCGAGTGCTGGTCCTCCAGTGCTGGCCTGTCTTTTGTTTGGAGTGCTTTCTCCATTCCACCATCAGTGACTACTCATTCAGCCACCTTGCTCCCACCTGGAGATTTCTTCTTGACCTTGAGAAACCTTTTGAGACTCATTTCTTTGTGCTTTTGCTCTCCCACAAACCCTCTTCCTTCCAACTTCTCCTAAATCCTCAGTGTCCGCCTTTTTTCTGCTGAGCTGTTAGGTGCTGCCATGCATCTTATGTAGGTAATAGGAGTGCAGAAATCAAAAGTTGTTGAACAAAATATTTTTAAAATTTCTTTTTGTTTCAGAGTTGTAATAAATTGCCAACAATAAATGAACACAATTACTTTCGGTAGCTGCTTGGAGCTTTAAATGCCTGGCTATTCGATGCCAACAAAATCTTTGTAAGATGGTGGTGGAGTGATTGTAAGCATTTAAGATGGTAATTCATTGAGCCAATTTGAATCTGACATCTAACTAAACTACTTGTTTTCACTTCAACTGCAATGGAATCTGTCTGCAATAGCCTTCTGCTTCTCTCTACTAATTCCAGGTGTTCTAATGCAGATTGAAGCCTGAAATTAATCTAATTATTATTATTAAGGTCTAACCAGTGGGAAAGTCAAAACTGTGATTAGTCCTGTACAGGTACAGAAATGACTTTGAATTCCAAACTATTGACAAGAATTTGGAATTTGATGTTGATGCTGTGTAACTTGAATGTGGTGTCAGCTACAATGGCTTTTTTTTTGACTTCCATGACAAGCTTTATTCTTAGTGGGGTGCTTCCCATTGGGCAGCTTTAGTGAATCCAACAAGTTACAAGTTGCGTAGGAGCTCCAAGTCTACACCCAGCTATCATAGAATAATAGAAAATGTTGCTTTTATATTGCAAACCAGCTCTTGGGAGAGTGATCAAAGTATGCTATTGCTCTGCATTAACATTTTGTATAGTGCATCTTATCATTGCTGATTCCTGTGAATGTGCAGACTGTCCATGATAGAACACTGGACAGACTAACATGAAGTATCCACTTCTGTTTCCACATTGGGATGGTTTTGCTTCCAAAACAAAATGCTTAATGGAGTTCGGAAAACCCAATAAAACAAGATTTTCTTGGCAGTTGCTCTTAAATATAACAAAAATCTGGTGTGTTTGCTTCAATATGTTGCTGGCAGTGCAAGACTTGTAGCACATTCAGAGCTAGCAGCACAAGATCAATAGAAAAATCATAGTTTTATTTCCAGATAAACATAAATTTGGTCATTGAGACTGTGGGGCTAATTTGGTAATACAGCGCTCTATATTAGAGTTGAATTTCATTCCAAGGTTATTCACTGTTTGCCCCAAGTTTAACAATTTAAATAAGCATATTGAACCTGAAGATCCAAGTATGTGGATACCTAAAATGAAATTGTTCTATTTCTCCCAATTTTGATACTAAAAATAACTTTTCCCCCTGTTGCATTTTGACATGAATAAATATATACTTATTATATTTGCACTTGATTATCACAAAATTTTTCCTTAATTTCTAACAACTTTTGCTAGTATTTTAATGCAAAGCTACTACGTTTTAATTTGTGATATCAATTGAACTGATTTGTTAAAAAAATTAACTTGAAGCAAATGTCGTCATTTTAATGGAAAGTTTAAATTTGATTTCACAAGTCATTTTACAGAATTGAAACTTTTTGCTATACTATTTCTTAATATGGTATTGTTTAACATTGTGTTTGGAATCACATGACTTGGCCACAAATTTATCTGGACACTTTAACATTTTGAACTGGTAGCGTGAGTTTACCATACAAATAAAAAAGGTAAATAGGATCTTTTTATATTTTTGTAGTGGTATGGTAAGAGCATTAGAAATAAGAGTAGGAGGAGGCCATATGGCCCCTTGAGCCTGCTTTGCCATTCAATAAGATTGTGGTTGATTTCATTCATAAACTCGTGCCCTATCTCCAAATCTCTTGATTCCCTCAGTGCTCAAAAATTTATCAATTTCTGCTTAAATATATTCAACAGCTGAATATCCATAACTCTCTTGGGTAGAAAATTCCAAAGTTTCAGAAGCTTGAGTGAAGAAATTTCTCCTTATCTTGGTCCTAAAAGGCCAATGCCTTTTCCTGAGACTATGGTCATTAGTTCTAGATGCTCCATCCAGGGAAAACAGCTTGTTAGAATTTAAGATTCTAAGAAGTCCTGCATTAAGTATTTTTCTGAACTTGAGTACTGCTGAAAAAAAGAGACATGTCGAAACTTTTCATCTTGAACTCATCAGGACACCTGAAGAATACCAATTTTAAGGGGAAAACAACAATTTATACTTTGAGAAGAGAGTGTTTCTTGGTTGGTGAGTGGACTCTGGTAGAGGCATTGCCATGGTGAGTGCACCAGTGATAGTGACTGACAGTTAACTGCCAAGCATTGTTTGAAATTTAAACCAGGCAACTTGACCCTAATTGGTCAAGGCATTGCCATGAGGAATGAGTCAGCAAATGGCTGTCACTTATTTTGTTTAGCTGAAATAGGCACAATGTGTGTACATGTTCTTTCTGTCTGTGAAGAACAGGGCCCTGTGCATTAATATATGTAGCTTACAGTACACACGCATGCACCACAGTGCGAACCCAATTGATATTCCTGAGTTGGTTGCCAATGTTGACCAATCACGGAATCGCATCTGATGTTGGACACTGTTTTGAGTTTTGCAAGCACTGGCTGGTTGGGTACAGTCCGTACCTTGACAATTTAAGATTCAGTCGGGTTTGCAGTGTGGTGCATTTGTGTGTACTGACTGCTACATATATTAATACACAGGGCCCTGTTCTTTGCAACAGAAAGAACATGTACACACGTTGGGCCTGTTGCAGCTAAATAAAATAAGTGGCAGCCATTCGCTGAGTCATTCCTCGTGGCAATGTCTTTACCAATCAGGGTCAAGCTGCCTAGTTTAAATTTCAAACAATGCTTGGCAGTTCACTGTCAGTCACCATCACTGGCACATTATCCATGACAATGCCTCTACCAATCAGAATCCACTTGCCAACCAATCAGCACACTCTCCACAAAATTGTTGTTTTCCACTTATTCTTGCGAAGTGTCCTGATGAGTACAAGACAAAAAGCTTTGATATGTCTCCTTTTTTCAGCCTTAAGTATTTTTCCTGTTTTGTGGCAGTGATGTAATCTTGTTCTGAGAGTTACATATTTATATGCAATTTCACAATTTTAAAAAATATTGAAATTGACACTATTACATTGAAAGATTAGAAGAGGTCATTTGTCCATTCGTGCTTGTGCTTGCACTTTGAAAGAACAGTCGTGATTAGTTCCACATTATTTTTCCATAACTCTGTAAGCACCTTGAGCTGCCCAAAATCCCTTTAAAATTATTTGCGACATGAACTACTTCTACCTCTATCAAGTAGTGTGTCCCAGATCCCAATAACTGAGTGAAAGTTTTCCCCTAATCTCCCCTCTAGATCGTTTGCCAATGTTTTAAAATCAATTATATTTGATAGAGCATATAGTAAAAAACAATCAAAACCTCTCATCTTGAAAATTGCTGTCAGGTCATCTCTTAACCTTCTCTGTTCCAAGAAGAACAGTCCTCACTTTCTTCCAACCTCTCGGACCTAGGGTGGAATTTTATGGCCCCTCCCGCTGGTGGGAGTTAGCGGTCCTGCTGAAGTCAATGGACTTTTGAATGGCTCGCCACATTTTCCGGTCCAGCCCCCGCTGCGATGGGGCTGTAAAATTTCCCCTCCAACCCCCCAATGTTCCTCATCCCTGGTAGACTCCTCTGTTCTCTCTTTTTAAGACCTTTGCATTTCTTTTGGTGTATGCCCAGAATTGTCCACAATATTCCAGTTGAGGACTAATTGAAAATGTATATCTTAAAATTTCTGATACAGTCTAGGCACTTCCTAATGCTGTAGTGTTCCTGTATAAAGTAATTGTAGAACGATTATAGTTATACATTATCAGAAATGTGAACCATGTTACAAATAACAGTGGGATATGTTTCATATTTTAGTTACTGATCATCATTCTCAGGATACCGCTTGTGAGTTATCAAATTTAGTGAATGTAAAGAAGATTCTGATGTATTCTTTACCCTGATACCAAGTTTAGGTTTTTCAAAACTATCTTTTTATTTGTTGAAACAGGCAAATAACAGGTTTCATAAGTGGGATGCATGCCATATGAACTCAAATCTTTGGTTTCTGGATTTCTGAACTAATCATAGCCTATATTTAACATTTAAGTCTGTTTGAGGTAAGTTCCTTAGTGGAATTTACATAGGATTTTCACCACATTTTTATTTAATCTTCGAAGACAGAAAATGTCAGCTGGACAACCAGTTTCTTACAAGTTTAAAAAACATCAGTATTTTTTTACAGTTAAATAATTGAAGCAAAACTGCCAATTGTTCCTTTTTTTTGTGTTTTTGCATGTTTGCAAGGCCCCTTTTTATAGGGAAGGATGCTTTGTGAATTTGATCAATCAGAATAATGGTGGGTTATTGTGGGTTTATCAAGTAATTGGAAGATGACAATTGATGGTTGGTCAGTCATAAAAAGATCCCAGGCAATTGTATGTTGCTAGGAGGAGGTGATTGATCACTTCCATTTATTAATTGGGTGGAGCTGGCAGGTGACTGGCATATCGCACTCAGAAGGATGGTGGGCATGGGTGAATATACAGGAGACTGCTGAGTGGGATGACTTCTGCGATAGCAAGAATGACTTGCATTTATCTAGCGCCTTTCATGCACTCTGGATGTTCCAAAGTGCTTTACAGCCAGTAATGTAGTTTTGAAGTGCAGTCACATGTAATGTTGGAAACAAATCAGCCAATTTATGCACAGGAGAGTCCTACAATGTGATAATGACAAAATCATTTGGTTTTTAGCACTGTTAGCTGAGGGATAAATATTGGCCACTGCTTTTCTTTGAAATTGACGATTTGAAAATCAGTGTTAAAGTTGAATGACAGAAGCAAAATACTGCACATGCTGGAAATCAGACATGAAAACAGAAAATGCTGGCAATACTCTGGACAGGTGGCATCTGTGGAAAGAGAAAGCTAATGCTTCCGACCAGTGACCTTTTATCAGAACTGGGAAAAGTTGTAAATGTAATAGATTTTAAACACATGAAAAGGGGGTGGAGGGAGGGTGGGAAGAAGAACAAAAGGGAAGGTGTGTGATAGGGTGGAGGACAGGAAAGATTAAGAGGTTGTGGTGCCCGGCCAAGGAATGTACGAACATACGAATGAGGAGCAGGAGTATGCCATTTGGGCCGTTGAGCCTGCTCTACTACGCGATAAGATCATGGCTAATCTGATTGTGGCCTCAATACCACATTCTGTCTACCCCCGATAATCTCTGACTCCCTTGTTTAGTCAAGAATCCATCTATCTCTACTTAAAAATATTCAGCGCCTCTGCCTCCTCCAGTTTCTGGGGAAGATAGTTCCAAAGATTCACGATACTCGGAGGAAAAAAATTTCTCATCCCCATCTTAAATGGGAGACCACTTAGTTTAAAACTGTCCCCTAGCTCTAGTCTCTCCCACAAGGGTGAACATCCTTTCAGCATCCACCCTGTCAAGTCCCCTCAGGATCTTGAGTTTCAATAAGATCACGTCTCATTCTTTTAAACTCCAGTGGGTACAGGCCCAGCCTGTCCAACATTTCCTCGTAAGATAACACCTCCATCCCAAGTATCAGTTGAGTGAACCTTCTCTGAAGTGCTTCTAAAGTATTTATATCCTTCCTTAAATAAGCAGACCAAAACTGTACACAGTACTCCAGATATGGTCTCGCCAATACTCTGTACAACTGCAGTAAAACATCGCTACTTTTATATTCCATTCCCCTTGCAATAAACAACAACATTTTAATGCCTCCCTAATCACTTGCTGTACTTGCGTATTAGCTTTTCGTGATTCGTGTACCAGAACACCCAGAACCCTCTGTACTGCAGAATTCTACAATCTCTCTCTTTAAATAATATGCTGCTTTTCTATTCTTCCTGCCAAAGTGGACAAGTTCACATTTTCCTACATTATACTCCATTTTCCAGATCTTTGTCCACTCACATAACCTATGTATGTCCCTTTGCAGACCCCTTATGCCCTCTTCACAGCTTACTTTCCTACCTATCTTTCTGTTGTTGGCAAATTTGGAAACAGTGCATTCGGTCCCTTCATCCAAGTCATTGATATAAGAGAGTGGTAATGGGACAAGTAAAGAAACAAAACATGTGTCTAGAAGAGGCAGACAGATGAACAGTTGCCTTCTGAAAGCACACACAAGAATGAAACAAAAAAACCTGCAAAGATAATGGAAACAAAATGGTGGCAGATTACAGACCGAAATTGTTGAACTCGGTGTTGAATCTGGAAGGTTGTAGAGTGCCTTATCGAAGGATGAGGTGCTGTTCCTCAAGCTTATGTTGAACTTCATTGGAACACTGTGGGGCATGAGAGGAAGTTGGATAATTAAAATGGCAAATGAGCAGAAACTTGGAGTTTCAACTGCTTGCGGATGGAATGTAGGTGTCCCGCAAAACTGAGACCCAATCTACATTTGACCTCGCCGGTAGAGAAGACTGTATTGTGAGCAGTGAATACAATATACTAAATTGAAAGAAGTACATGTAAATCGCTGTTTGGCCTGGAAGGAGTGTTTGGGAGCTTGGACAGTCAAGAAATGGGAGACAAAAGGTCATTTGTTGCATATGCTGCTCCTGCATGAAAAGGTACTATTGGGAAGGTGGTGTTGGGGTAAGCGAGGAATGTATCACTGGGGGAATGGGCTCTTTGGAATACTGAGAGGGAGGGGAAGAAGTGCTTGATAGCATCATGCTGGAGGATGACGGCAGCTGGTGGGTTGAAAGGTAGGAACCGTATCATGGTTCTGGGAGGAAGGAGAAAGAGCGAGAGCTGAAGCATGGGAAATGGGACAGATGCAGTTGAAGGCCCTGTTAACCATGGTGGGTTGTAACCTTGTTTGAGGAAAACTGAAGACATCAGAAGTACTGGTGTGGAAGGTTGCATCATAAGAACAGTTGAGATGGAGACTGAGACAATGGAATGGAGTCCTTACAGGAAGCAGGGTGTGAGAAAGTGTAGTCGAGGTAACTATGGGAGCAGTGGGCTCAGTGCCCAGAAATGGAGACCGAGAAGTCAAGGAAAGAAGGGAAAAAGTTAAGAGATGGACCATGTGAAGGTCAGAGAAGGCTGGAAATTGAAAAGAAAGTTGATGATACCCAGTTCAAGGTGATAGCAGGAAATGGCATTGATACCGTTATCAATTTACTAGAAAAAGAGTTGAGGGAGGGGGCCTCAGATTGGATGAGTGAATGTTCAAGACAGGCAGGCATGGCTAGGAAATGATGGTACCCATAACAACACTTCTTATTTGGCGGAAGTGAATAAAGTTGAGAAGTTGTGAAAACAAGTTCATCCAGTCGGGGGAGGGTGGTGGTGGATGGGGACTGAGCGGGCTGTTCTTCAAAGCAGCAGAGAGCCCTCGAACCATCCTGGTTAGGGGTGCAGGTGTAGAAAGCTGGATGTCTGATGGAATGAAGTGTGTTGACTGATGTAACTCTGCTCCTCTCCTCTAAAATCTGTTTATAATGTTGAGCCATTCTTGTTTTTTTTTAAAGCTGTCAACAGTCAATTAACTTACTTAATACATTGTAGTATATGGTGGAGAAAGTAATAATTAGCTTGTTTAATTCACCACTTCATTGAAGAGGTTGATTTGGTTATTTGAACTAATTTTTGTAGAGAGTTTTGAATCTGGAATAGAGTGCATCACATTGAAGTGTAAAAGAGATAAACTAGGTGGCAAAATATTGTGTAACTAGCTGGTATTGTGTAGCAGTGCGAAGGGGGGAGTGACAAAATGTCAAGTGGAGCTAGAGGCTGAGAATAGCTGGAGTGGCTATGTGTAACGTGATTCAGTCCACAGTTTGAAGTCATATATCCTGTTCTTATTAGTAATTTCAGTCAATATAAAAGTGAAGGTAATAGAAGATGCACAAAACAATTCAGTGGATAAATGTAATTGCTTTTGTGAAATATGAACTTGAAGGTTTTATTTAAATCCCTTTTTCAGACATTAGGAGCTGGATTTTGCAGTCCTGAAATGGGATCACAGGGCAGCAGGATGGAAAAATAATGGCCACTGAGCAGTGCAGATGTAAGCTGTGCTGCTGTTTCAGCCAACAGCATTTTGAGGGTGCGGGAAAGGATGCGGTGTAGGAAGCTGGCCCACCCCTATTGAAAGGCCTAAGGTCAGGCTTTGTAAGAATTTCACTGGGGCAGGAGGTCTTTGGAAGCCCTGCATGACCCCACCGAGTGAACAGGTAGGAAAGGCCATGCAGGCAGAACAGGAGGTCAGAAAATTTTGAAGTTGAGTTAGAGGAGTTATAGAGGCTTAAGGGTGGCATTTGAGGTAAGTTTAATGTTGAGGGAGGTCAGTAAGGGTGGTGGTAGAGGCAGGGGGACGACTCCATAGAAGGGTCAAATTTTGGGCAAACATCGATTTTTTTTTTGGTCCAGGAGGTTCATATCTGCATTTTTAAGTGCAGCAACCGGGGTTCATATCTGTTGTCCAGCTCATTGGAACTCTTTTTAAAAGAAAAAAATCAAGATGGGCCCTTCAGCGGTCCCGCTCCAGGGCTGTCCCACCTGGGGTATGCTGTTTCAGTCGAAGCCAACAAGAATCATGGAGGTGGGACTAAACCTGCCGTCAACATGAAAATCTGGCCCTAGAGCTTTTAGTTACTGAGGAAAAAAATAATGATTTTTTTTTTGCGCATAAATATTGCTACGGTTGTAACATGGGAGGAAAAATGTTTCTCAGATGGTTGTCAGCTTACAATAACTCACTCAAATGGCCATTATTCACGTGCAAGTTTTAATGATTCTCAGCAGGTTTTGACTGATGATTCTGGATGATGCTGATCATTTCCCCACACATATGCTTTCAGGAGGAATTGGAACATGGGAACTTAGTTGATAATTTTTGCTTCTCTGCCACATTGTTAACCAAGGCGAGTTTGTTAAGCACCATCTGCCTGAAATCTGTGGTGGCTGCTTCTAATTATGTTTGTTTATCAAGATATTTAGTAATTTCATTTTTTTTAAAACTGAAGATGTCAAAATTTTCTCAGCCACTGATAAACTTTAATTATCCATGTTGTTTCTGCCTTTCTTTCTGAAAATGGGTATTACATTGGCCACTCTTATTTTATCTTTCTCAGGATGTGGGTGTCACTGGCAAGGCCAGTAATTGTAGCCCATCCCTAAGGGCCCTTGGGAAGGTGGTGGTGAGCTGCTCCCTTGAACTGCTGAAGTTCATATGGTGTACATACATCCACAGTGCTGTTAGGAAGGGAGTTCCAGGATTTTGACCAAATAACGTTGAAGGAACAGTGATGTAGTTCCATGTCAGGCTGGTGTGTAGCTTAGAGGGGAAACTTGCAGGTGATGGTGTTCCCATGCACCTGCTGCCCTTGTCCTTCTAGGTGATAGAGGTCGTAGGTTTGGAAGGTGCTGTCAAAGGAGCCTTGGTGAGTTGTTGCAGTGTATCTTGTATATAGTACACAGTGCTGCCACTATGTCTCAGTGGTGAAGGGAGTGAATGTTTAAGGAGGTGGATGGGTTGCTGATCAAGCAGGCTGCTTTGTCCTGGATGCTGTCCAGCTCCTAGAGTGTTGTTGGAGCCACATTCATCCAGGCAAGTGGGGAGTGTTCCATCAAACTCCTCCTCACTTGTGTCTTGTGGAGGGTGGACAGTCTTTGGAGAGTCAGGAGGTGGGTTACTTGCTGCAGAATTCCTAGCCTTTGACCTGCTCTACAGTCACAGTATTTGTATAGTTGACCCAATTCTGTTTCTGGTCAATGGTAACCTCCAGGATGTAGAAAGTGGGGGGATTCAGCGATGATAATGCCATTGAATGTCATGGGGAGATGGTTAGATTCTCTCTTGTTGGAGATGGTCATTGCCTGGCACTTGTATGGCATGAATGTTACTTACCACTTAGTTGCCAAAGCCTGAATGTTGTCTAGGTTACTGCATATGGGCACAGGCTGCTTCAGTATTTGAGGAGTCTTGAATGGTGCTGAACATTGTGCAAACATCAGCGAACATCCCCACTTCTGACCTTATGATGGAAGGAAGGTCATTGATGAAGCAGCTGAAGATGGCTGGGCCTGAGGAACTCCTATAGCAATGTTATGGGACTGAGATCATTGACCTCCCACAGCCATCTTCCTTTGCACCAGCTATGACTCCAACCAGAAGCAAGCTTTCCCTCTGATTCCCATTGACTTTCAGTTCAAGGGTAGTCACACTCACCTCCCTCCTGCAGTTCAGCTCTTTTGTCCATAACAAAAACAGAATTACCTGGAAAAACTCAGCAGGTCTGGCAGCATCGGTGGAGAAGAAATCAGTTAACGTTTCGAGTCTTCACGACCCTTCGGCAGAACCATGTTAGTCGTCCATGTTTGAACCAAGGCTGTAATGAGGTCAGGAGCTGAGTGGCCCTGGCGGAACCCAAACTGAGCATCAATGAACAGGTTATTGCTAAGCAAGTGCCGCTTGATCGCACTGTTGATGACCCCTTCCATTACTTCACTGATGATCGAGAGTAGACTGATGGGGTGGTAATTAGTTGGGTTGGATTTGTCCTGCTTTTTGTGTACTGGGCAACATTCCACGTTGTCGGGTAGATGCTAGTGTTCTAGCTGCACTGGAGCAGCTTGGCTAGGGGCACAACTAGTTCTGACGCACAAGTCTTCAGTCCTACTGCAAGAATGTTGTCAGGGCCCATAGCCTTTGCAGTATCCAGCACCATCAGCCGTTTCATGATATCACGTGAAGTGATGCAAATTGGCTGAAGACTGCTATCCATGATATTGCGGACTTCAGGCGGTGGCTGAGATGGATCGTCCACTTGGTACTTCTGGCTTAACATGGTCGCAAATGTTTCAGCCTCATTTTTTGCATTGATGTGCTAGGCTCCCCCATCATTGAGGGTGGGGATCTTTGTGATGCCTCCTCCTCTGGTTAATTGTTTAATTGTCTACTACCATTCACCACTGTATGTGGCAGGACTGCAGAACTTTGATCTAGTCTGTTGGTTGTGGGATTGCTTAGCTCTATTCTGCAAAACTTGTAATCTTCTGTTTTTAAATTAAATCCATTATTGATCTACAGCCCCGTGTGCTAATTTCTTCTTGTACCTCGCCTCAGCTAGATTATCCATCTTCTTAAATTCTTCCCTATACCAATCTGTTCCCTTACTATTCAACAGTGATCACTACTCCTTGGAGTGTACCCACATTTAATCACCCACAACCAGATGTTTTCCTCCTTTAGGCATATAAATATGCTGCACATGTTTTAGGAATTCCATTTTCTCTTTCAGTTTATTCCTTTCCTGTCGCACGCAATGAGTGGGTGATTTGAGCCCCCAGAATTATCCTCTTCTATTTCTCTCCTGCAGAGGACCTTCTGAGTCTTCTTGAGCTATCAGGGAGCTTTGAATGGTAAATTTATTAGGCTGTAATGAATAATACAAAAAATTCTAATTTTGTTCCATGTAAGCGATTTGAAAAAACAATCTTGGCTGTTTACGATCAACTTGTACAACTAGACAATGGTGTAAGTTGAATTGGTTTGTGTTTTCTTTGTCCTGTACTGTCGTAGGAACATTATATGTAAAGCAAACTCAGTTGCAGGTCTTAAAAATATGTTGTACGATTTTGTTCAGTTTATTGGATGAAGTGAAGTGAGTATTGTAGCTAAATTTGCCGATGATGCAAAGATAGGAGGGAAAGCAAGTTATGAGGACAACAGACTTATGACAGTCTGCAAAGAGATATGGATAGATTAAGTAAGTGGGCAAAAATTTGGCAGATGGAGTATAATGTAGGAAAATGTGAGGTTGTCCAATTTGGCAGGAAAAATAGATGAGCAGTGTTTTGTAGTACAGAGAGATCTGGGTGCCCATATACATGAATCACAAAGTTAGCCTGTAGCTGCAGCAATTAATTAGGAAAGTAAATGGACTGTTAGCCTTTTATTGTAAGGGAGATGGAACAGAGAAGTAGGAATGTCTTGTTACAACTGTACAGAACATTTGTGAGATCGTACCTGGAATATTGCATACAGTTTTGATCTCCTGACTAAAAGAGGGATGTACTTGCATTGGAGGCAGTTCAGAGAAAGTTCATTAGGTTGATTCCTGTGATTAAAGAGTTGTCCTGTTAGGAAGGATTGAGCAGGTTAGGCCGATACTCTTTGGAGTTTGGAAGAATGAGAGGTGACCTTGAAATATGTAAGATTCTGAGGGGGCTTGACAGCATAGGTGCTGAGAGGATGTTTCCCCTCGTGGGGGAATCTGGAACTAGGGGGCACAGTTTGATTATAAGGGGTCTCCCATTTTAAGACTGAAATGAGGAAGAATTTATTTTCTGAGGGTCATTATTCTTTGGAATTCTTGACTCCAGAGAGAAGAAGAGGCTGGTTCATTGAATATCTTCAAGGCTGAATTAGACAGACTTTTGATCTCCAAGGGAGTTGAGAGTTCTGGGGAGCTGGCAGGAAAGTGGAGTTAAGGTCACAAACAGTTCAGCCATGATCTTACTGAATGGCGGAGTAGGGTTGAGGGGCCAAATGGCCTACTTCTGTTTCTTTTGTTCATATGTTGGCTTTTGGGATGTGGCTGTTGCTGGCATTTATTGCCCATCCTTAATTGCCCTTGAGAAAGTGGTGGTTGTGCTGCAGTACATGTCATGTAGGCACTTCCACAGTGCCTTCCAGGATTTTAACCCAGCGACACTGAAGGAAATGTGTTGTATTTCCAAGCCAGGGCGGTGTGTGACTTGAAGGGTACCTTGCAGGTAATGGTGTTCCCATATGCCTGCTGCCCTTTTAGACATAGGAGTAGAAGTAGGCCATTCCACCCATCGAGTCTGCTCCGCCATTCAATGAGATCATGGCTGATCTGATAATCCTCAATTCCACTTTCCTGCCTTTTCCCCATAACCTTTGATTCCCTTACTGATTAAAAATCTGCCCATCTCCGCCTTGAATATACTTAATGACCCAGCCTCTACAGCCCTCTGCAGTAAAGAATTCCACAAATTCACTAGCATCTGAAAGAAGAAATTCCCCCTCATTCTGTCTAAAATGGGCGACCCCTTACTCTGAGATTATGGTCCTAGACTCTCCCACTGGGGAAACAACCTCTCAGCATCTACCCTGTCAAGCCCCCAAGAATCTTTTTTGATTCAATAAGGTCGCTTCTCATTCTTCTAAACTCCCAATGAGTGCAAGCCCATCCTGCTCAACCTCTCCTCATTAAGAAAATCCCTCTGTACCTGGGATCAACCTAGTGAACCTTCTCTGGACTGTTTCTAATGCCAGTATATCTTTCCTTAGGTAAGGGGACCAAAACGGTTCACAGTATTCTAGGTGTGGTCCAACTAGTGCCTTGTATAGTTTTAGCAAGACTTTACCATTTTTATACGCCATTCCCTTTGAAATAAAGGCCAACATTCCATTTGCCTTCCCTATTACCTGCTGAGCTTGTCTGCACATGTTTTGGGATTCATGCACGACATCCCCCAAATCCCTCTGTGCTGCAGCTTCTTCCTGTAGGATGGTGGAAGCTGTGGGTTTCTTTCACTATCAGAATAAATGAAAACACAATGTATGTTGTCTAGTTTTTTTTCACGTATTCAAGGGATGTGGCGTTTTTGGTAAGGCCAGCATTTATTGCCCATTCTTAATTGCCCTTGGAAAGGTGTTCAGGCGCTGCCTTGAATACACTTGAGTGACTTGCTAGGCTATTTCAGAGGGCAGTAAAGAGTCAACCACGTTGCTGTAGGTTTGAAGTCCTACACGGGCCAGGCTGGGTAAGGACATTAATGAACCAGGCGGGTTTTCACAAGAATCCGGTAGTTTCATGGTCACCATTGTTGATCTCACTCTCTCATGCTTGCTCTCTTCTTGGACACTAGCTCCATGTGAAGGTGACAACTCCGAACTGGGAGCCTCAGTCAGAGCTGATCTGTACTTGGACTTCATAGATCAAAACAGGGTGGCACAGGCCAACCTGAACCTGACCAAGAGATTACATAAAGGTCATGCAGGCTCAGGGTTTGGGGCACTTATCATAGGGCATACCTCAGTCACCATGTGAAGTATGTTGTGTTCTAATCACCCTCCAGAACTTTCCTGCTCCCTTCCAGTGATAATTATTGTTTTCCATGCTTGCCTATGGAATTCTTTCACTATTCACCCACCGTTTCACTTACCCATTTTAAGTTGCTGCTCACCTTTCAGTGCTGCGTCCATTCACCATCTTGCTGCTGCTCTTGGCTCTGTGGGAAATGCTGATCTCCACTCTCACCCCCAAGCCATTTTCCTATCCCATATAGACAGGTTCTGAGTAGGGAAGAACATGGCAGATGGAGTATAATGTGGGGAAGTGTGAAGTTATGCACCTCAGTAGTAAAAATAGAAAAGCAGAATATTTTTTTAAATGGTGAGAGATTAGTAAATGTTGATATTTAGAGGGACCTGGGTGTCCTTGTATGCAAATCATGGAAAGTTAATATGCAGATACAACAAGTAATTGGGCAAATGTTATGTTAGCTTTTGGAGTATGTGAAAAAGCCTTCCTGCAGTTATATAGGACCTTGGTGAGATCACACCTGGAGTACTACCTAGAGTTTTGGTCTCCTTACCTAAAGAAGGATATACTTAAAGGAAGGGAAACAAAAGTTCCCTACACTAATTCCTTCGATGAGGGGACTGGATTGTTTTATGAAGCTAAATTAAGTAGATGAGGCCTATATTCCCTCGAGTTTAGAAGAATGGGTGATGATCTCTTTGAGCCATATATTATTCTTAAGGGGCTTTAGAATAAATGCTGGGAGGATGTTTTCCCTCGCTGAGGAGTCTAGAACTAGGGGTTCAACAAGCGTTCAGCCATTAGGACTAAGATGAGAAATTTCTTCACTCAAAGGATTATGAATCTGAAATCCTTTACCCCAGAGAGCTGTTGTTGATTATATTCAAGACGGAGGTTGATAGAGTTTTGGATACTAAGGAAATTGGGAAATATGGGGATAGTGCAGGGAGGTAGAAGATTCTGTTATTGTGGGTTGGCCTTGGGATTCCTTGGTTTTTTAGTCTAGAAGTGGTCTTGCTGGAGACGATAGTCTTTCATTCAAACCACCTATTACTTATCACTAACTATTTACAAGGTTATAGAGCATCAGGATGTAACTACAGCTCCTCTCTGAGGTGCTTCTCACTCATGTCTCAGTGAGTGACATCACTATGGCTTAGCTCCTTATGCATATGCTCAGTGCCTATTATTAGAGTTAACTCTTTACTCTACAAAGATAAGTCATGATCTTGTTGAATGGCAGAGTAGACTCTAAGACAACATGGCTTACTCCTAGTTCTTAGGTTCCTGTGTTCATTCCCCAGTCTTGATCTTTTTCCTGATCCCCAATTTACAGTCTCCCTTGATCCTCCAGTGTCTATCTCTTCCCCTGCTTCCACTTTCAAACCACCTGTGATTTCAGGAATGTAGACAGAGAAGATGGGATTGATGGCGAAGCTTGATGGTGGCTGATTAATTCTCTTTAGAAAGAAAACATGGGGGGTGCAGCCTTGAGATAATAAAATTGTCATGTTTCCTGCCTTTTTTAAACATGCCTGAATGCAGGACAAACAAAATGGAATCTGTGGCGAATGGAAAGGGAAATGGAAGTGGAGGTGCTGAAAGCATAGTTAAAGAAGAATTTCAGGATGTTCTATAATTTAGACCAACTTTGCAGGTTGAAGGAATTAAGAGTTCTAGAGGGCTGAGGTTCTATGGTGAATCAACTGACCACTGATGACAGAATGGAGGAAGCAAGGAGGATAAGGAATGAAAGGAGTGGATTTTGATCTAATACCTGTGTTGTCAGAGTTCGTTCATTCAGAAGCGTTATTATGTATATTTTATATGCATGTATTATATTGTTTCTCATATTTGAATTTCATATCTACCTGTGTAATTTCCTACAATTTCTTTTAATTCTTGGAAATTTTTCAGTCAGGATGATGTCACAGGCACATCCCACAAAATCAATATTGGTATATTATTAGGCAGCTGTGGCTTTTATTAGCAGAGAGATAGTGTAACAGGATAGTTGAATGAACACGAACAAGGTCATTTGCAATGAAATAAATAAATCAAGCAGCAGCCATTTAAACTATGGGCATAAAACTAGTTACAGTCGTTCTAACAGTTTCAGTACAGAAATAATTTAATTTTGAAAACCTCTTAAACAGATATAACTATGTTTCCATCATGTGTATCTAGTTACCACAACTTTGAATGAATTGCACAGTAAAGCTGTGCAGGTATTCTGCTGAAGCTATTCTAAACAATGGCTTTTAATTACAAACATTTAAGCCTAGCTTTTGAAAGTTACGCTAGATATTTTGCTATTTCTGGATGTATGTTTATATTATTTATATATAAACTATATATAATATATATGGCTATTGGATGCACCCTTGGAAAAGGAAAGGACTTGCATATAACAACTTTCATAACATCCAGAAGGCACAAAGGACTATACAGCAAATGAATTACAATACCTTTTGAAGTATAGATACACCTGTAATGTAGGGTAATGCACCAGCCAATTTTGTCATGAGCACTATCCCATAAAGTGGATGATTATAGTGGTAACATCTGAGGGATAATAGCCAGGACACTGGGATAACTCCCATACTCATCAAATAGTGCCATGGATTTTTTTTTTAACCTGAGAGGGCAAGATGGGAACTCTGCTTAATGTCTCATCGGAAAGGTGATGAAAGACACTTCCACAGTATCATGCTAAAGCATAAACTTGGAATATATGTGCAGGTTTCTGGAGTGGGGCTTGAATTCATGGTATTGTGGTGAATAAAAGCTAGGTAGTAGCTGATTGTTTAAAAGTGCAGTTGCAAGTGACTTGGGGAAGAGCCTTTCCCAGGGGCAAAAATTGAAGAAGTGGGTTGGTCGGGGCATGTGGATATTGAGGGATTCACAAAAGTGTTCGGCAGTGGCTCGTCTTTTGAGCCAATTGGAGTAGAGAGGCTGTATGAGATTACATGGTCTCGGGGTAGCCGTGAATGTGCAGTGGAGAATTTCCATGGTAGAAAAAAGGGCAAGATTAATTGAGATGGCGAATGAAATTACTGAGGACGAAGAGACTGAAGGAAGAAAGAGGTAAGGGTAGCTCGGCTGGTTGGGTGGGGGGGGGGGGGGGGGGGGGGGTGGGACCGGTGATGGGCTGGGAGGGTTGTAGAGAGCAAAGATTTTCAAGTATAGCTACAGAACTGCAAAAGGTAGGAGCTCAGACAAGAGTGGGAGGGTCAGAAGGAAAGAGTTCTTCCTGATACTTAAAAAAAGACCCCCTCAAAATAGGAAATTAAATATTGAACGCCGGCAAAGCTGATTTGAGGGCAACAGATAGGAAGGAGAATGAGAGAAATTGGAAGAGTGAGAGGGAGAGGTCTCTTGGAAGTAAGAAGTATGTGTACATTGAGGATGAACAGTAAGAAATGTCAGTGCAGGAAGGAGAGAAGAGAAGTTTGAAGGGGAAGAGACATGTATAATTAGGGATGGGATGCTGAGAAAAGTTAGAGGATGCACTAGTGATTTGGGGAGGGGTGGGTAGGGAGTCACTGAGAGCCACATTATTGTCTTACCCTAATTATGGCTGATAGCTGACCCCGACCTGGCACACTGTGCTATACCTCCCATTTGAAAGTGAAGGAGAAAAATGCAGAGGGAGAAGTGCCAGAGCACTGAAATAGAACAAAGAGTTAAAGGAAGAGAAGGCAAGAAACAGAGGTAGAAAAGAAATGGCACCAAATGATGCAAATGCACAGGTGGGAATGACGATCTTCCCCAACTTACTGTGGACAGAGCCAAGGGAAATTGGCAAGCACTTGAATGATTGTATCTGTTTTTTAAATATTAAAACCATTTCTTCAAATGGTGAATATGAATGCAAACATTGAATAAAACAGAACAATTTTGTATATTTAATAAATAGATTTTTATTGACGGCATCTCTTGCATATAAAGGGGAGCTGAAACGTGCATTAAAAGTGGTTTCGTTGCACTATGCTCCTCCAAATATGCTGATTTTGCTGGGCTATTAAAATTTGTGCTGCCCTTTTTCATTATTGGTTTGGCTGGTGACTTAAATCGATATTTAATTTGTGCAATTAATTGACTGGCAGTTGAATTAATGAAATTTGGCTAATTTCTATTAATTACCAACAGTGGAAGATCTGCAGTATAAAATTTCAGTTCAGTTATCTACATTGTACACAGTTTTAACTTTTACTATTGTCAGTCTTTGCACTAACTCACCCATTCAAAGTTATTCCCATCATCTTTTCATTTTGGGTTGTGGATGACATTTAAAGGTTGCGCATATAGTCTATCCCTAGCAGGCATAAATAATGGCAAATAAGCGATCTGCATATAATTTTTCTTTAAGGAAGTCAACTGAAGTTAAAGTTTTCATTATAATCTAGCACTTTAGTAATGATGGTGTTAATTTAAAATAAACCTAGATATAAGGTACTTATTTGTTTAAGAAGGTGATGGTTTGTTTTACATCTAAATATCAATTGCATTGTAATAAGTGATTCTTGTATGGCAATAAAAATAGTATTTATTAGCTTTTAAAGACTTGAACTTCAAAATGCTCTTCAAATAAAGAATGCACAGGAAAGGTCATAGTAAAATAAAACTTGCCTTCTCTTTATTATATTTTTCTGTAAGATCTGTTAACACCAGTATTAGAGTGTAATATGATGGATGTTCCTGGCTTATATCGTTAAGTAACTCATCTTATTGAAAATTAGGTTTAAAAAAAAAAAATCAACTGATATTTGAAACTAAAATACAATATTTTAAGAAAATTACATGTGAAATGAAGGAATTAAAATGTAATGCACATTATTACAATAACTGATTTATATCAACAAAGTACCAACTGCACTTTTAAAAGTACGTTGTGCTTGGTATTATAAGGCTTTCATACATATTTGTAGACATCATCCTGCATTATAATTCACAAGCAGCTAATACTGTGAATAACAGCTCAAGTATTAAGTCACTCAATTGAAAACTTATATCCACAGTGAGTTGAGGATTAAATTGATTCCGATAAACTAATTGTGATCTTGGTTACATTTTTAATATGCTACCTTAATTGAAACTTTAAATTAAAACCTTGAAATTAAATCTAAAATCTTTCCTTGCTGATTTTGTTTTCTTTATTCCCCCTTTTCTTCCCCCTCACGCTTTTCATTCGAAGTATTAATTCAGTACATTAGCTACACAGGTGCTCAAAAATAACACGTGGAAATACTCAGCAAGTTGATCAGAATCCAGGGGCCAAAATAGAGTTCACTCAGGATAAAATATACACATTTTTTCCAGTGTACTCTATATTTGTGCATCTCTGACACTTTATGGTATGTTGTACAACATATTTCTGCCATTGCCTTTTGGTTCACTGACTGATCTCTTGTACACCCTCCCAGACTTCAGCGGCAGCACAGCATAAGCCAATTTCTGCAGCTCTTTCCCTAAACCATGCTACGTCTGCCGCACCGTTTTAAAAAGCTCTCCTTTTGACTGAGCTACCAGTGATCCTATTAAATTTTCCCATTTACTGAGGATCACTTTAGTCGCTAAAAGTGCCTTTGGATACTGCTGTATTTCACATTTCAAGGTGCCATACTAATGCAAGTTGATTTTGCTTCAGACAGTGATTTGAATTCCTGAGTCAGTTGGAGTAATTGAGGTATTTTGGCATGGAACGGAAGATGACTTCCAACAACCACAACCATCTTTCTTTGTGCTAGGTATGACTCTAGCCAGTGGAGAGTTTTCCCCCTGATTCCCATTGACTCCGATTTTGCTCGGGCTCCTTGATGCCAAACTCAGTCAAATGCTGCCTTGATGTCAAGGTCACTCTCGCCTCACTTCGGGAGTTCAGCTCTTTTGTCCATGTTTGAACCAAGGCTGTAATGAGGTCAGGAGCTGTGTGACCCTGGCAGAAGCCAAACTGTTCATCAGTGAGCAGGTGATTGCTAAGCAAGTGTTGCTGATCGCCCTGTTGATGACCCCTTCCATCACTTTATTATTGATGTAGAGTAGACTGATGGGGTGGTAATTGGCCCAGTTGGATTTGTCCTGCTTTTTGTGTACAAGGGGCACATGGTCAATTTTCCAGTTGCAGGGAGGATGCCAGTGTTGTAGCTGTTCTGGAACAGTTTGGCGAGGGGTGTGGTGTTATGATCCCAGCTGAGGTTACCCCAAGACAAGCCTGATCCCAGGGTGGAACCCAGCTTGATAGATCTTAACTTTTTTATTTGTTTGTTTAGATATGTGGAGAAGGGCTACTGAGCAGAGGCACTTTTAACAAAAGAATAAAACATTTATTAAATAAGAAAAGATGAACTATATTACAATACTCCTTCACCCACAACTATACAATCACAGATGTATACAGATTTGTAAGGATAACACAAGCTACAAAAACTATCTTATACTTTAATGTCCACAGTGAGTACACAGTCCCTGTAACTCTATGGCACCCTGTGGTCAGACACACCACATTCTGAAACCAAGTGACAGATGCCACCTCAAACTGATGCTATGGATCTCTCCTCAACTCTCCCCAGACACTTATCAGACCGTGAGCCAACCAGTCTCACTGAATTCTGTCCTTCACACAAGGGATTCCAATCTCCACTCTCCCAAGACCTCGCCTTGGAATCTTCTCCCAAACCGACGCTTTCTCTCAGATTCCTTCCAAAAGGGTTCACCTCCAGGGTTTCGAACTCTCCTTCTGATGTCCCTCTTCCCTGGGTCACCACATACATTCACACACTCTGTGTCTCTGACTCAGCCGTCAACATTACACCAATGCTTCACATACTCATAGCAAAGGGCTACAGACCTACAGTTGTCTCTTTGGACCTCCTTACTTCTTGCAAACTGTTCTCACTTTAAATCTGCTTTTTGCAGCTTTTGTCTCTTTAAATCTGAAGCATGGAGCCTTTCCCTCTGCCCGACACTCTTGACTTCACTTAAAAGGACCTCTCCCAGGTTCCTGTCCTTCTTTTGACTAGACAGTCTTCTTTGGACGTTCCCCTCTTCCACTCCCCTGGACTTTTGGGGGTTTTTCTTTAGCTTGGGACTGGCTTATCTGTCTCCTTTGCTCCAGCTTCTCCTGGCAGCAACTTTCAGAACCAACTGCACTCAAACAGCTTCCAAAACAACTGCTATTTCTCTTCTGTCTGTGTGTCTATGGGAGGGACCTGCTTCTCTGGATCCCTGTTACTAGGCAACATTCCAATCCTTCTATCCTTGTATGTTTACCTTTTCTTTAGGGGTCATAAAACTCCTCATTAGAAATGCAAGCATCTTTTTAAAGTGAAAGTAGTACTCCATTTGACCTTTCTTAACACACAGATAGAGAAATACAAATCAAACTTAAACTTTAAAGCTGAAACTCATTCCTAACACCCACAAATACAAATAACTTAATTAAACTATCTCTATTTCCTAACATGTAGAAAGTTCTGGGGCACAAGTCTTCAGTACTATTGCTGGAATATTGTCAGGGCCCATAACCTTTGCAGTATCCAATGCCTTCAGCCGGTTCTTGATATCACATGGAGTGAATCGAATTGGCTGGAGACTGACATCTGTGATGCTGGGGACCTCTCGAGGAGGCCAAGATGGATCATCCACTCGGCACTCCTGGCTGAAGATTGTTGCAAATGCTTCAGCCTGATCTTTTGCACTGATGTGTTGGGCTCCCCCATCCCCTTGAGGATGGGGACATTTGTGGAGTCGTTGCCTCCAGTGAGTTGTTTAATTGTCCACCACCATTCACGATTGGATGTGGCAGGACAGCAGAGCTTAGATCTGATCCGTTGGTTGTGAAATCGCTCAGCTCTGTCTATTGCTTGTTGCTTATGTTGTTTGGCATGCAAGTAGTCCTGTGTTATAGCTTCACCAGGCTGACACCTAATTTTTAGGTATGCCTGGTGCTGCTCCTGGCATGCCCTCCTGCACTCTTCATTGAACCAGGGTTGATCCCCTGGCTTGGTGGTAATGGTAGAGTGGGGGATGTGCTGCGCCATGAGGTTACAGATGGTGGCTGAGTACAGTTCTGCTGATGGTCCACAGCACCTCATGGATGCCCAGTCTTAAGTTGTTAGATCTGTTTGAAATCTACCCCGTTTAGCATCGTGGTAGTGCTACACAACATTAAGGGTATCCTCAAAGTACATTATCACTCCTAATGATAATGTACTGTCATGGACAGATGCATCTGTGGCTGGCAGATTGGTGAGGATATGGTCAAGTATGTTTTTTCTCTCTTGTTGGGTCCCTCACCACCTGCTGCAGACTATGTCCTTTAGCACTCTGCCATTTCGATCTGTAGTGGTGCCACCGAGCTGCTCTTGGCGGTGGACATTGAAGTTCCCCACCCAGAGTACATTCTGCAACCTTGCCATCCTCAGTGCTTCCTCCAAATGGTATTCAACATGGAGGAGTACTAATTCATCAGCTGAGGGAGGGCGGAGGGGAGTGGGGGGGCAGTGGCAGTATGTAATCAGCAGGAGATTTCCTTCCCCATGTTTGATCTGAGGTCATTTCAGAGAGCAGTTAAGAGTCAGCCACATTGCTTAGTAAACCAGATGGGTTTACAACAATTGATTCATGGTGCAGTGGTCACTCCTAACGATACTCTACTGTACTTTTAATTCCAGATTTTTATTGAATTCAAATTCCATCATCTTCCATGGTGGGATTCGAACCTGGGTTCCCAGATCATTACTCTTGGTCTCTGGATTACTTGTCCAGTGATGATACCACTATACCACCGCCTCCCCACAAACACATACAGATAGAATATTAAAAATTCTAGCACCAACCTACTGCTAAATTGACATTAGCAGTTGCAGTCCCTTTACTCTACTATGACTGACAATTCACAGATAGTATGATAGAATTGAATGCTCTTACCTCCCTAAATAATCTAATTTCCAAGGCATTAGTTGCTAAACGTTTCCTAAAATATTAAGATATGAATTGTTAAGACTGAATCACAGTGAAGAAGAGGCCCTTCGGCCCATCGAGTCTGCACCGACATGTGAGAAACACCTGACCTACCTACCTAATCCCATTTACCAGCACTTGGCCCATAGCCTTGAATGTTATAATGTGCCAAGTGCTCATCCAGGTACTTTTTAAAGGCTGTGAGGCAACCCGCCTCCACCACCCTCCCAGGCAGTGCATTCCAGACCGTCACCACCCTCTGGGTAAAAAAGTTTTTCCTCACATCCCCCCTCCTAAACCTCTTGCCCCTCACCTTGAACTTATGCCCCCTTGTGAGTGACCCTTCAACTAAGGGGAACAGCTGCTCCCTATCCACCCTGTCCATGCCCCTCATAATCTTGTACACCTTGATCAGGTTACCCCTCAGTCTTCTCTGCTCCAACGAAAACAACCAAAGTCTATCCAACCTCTCTTCATAACTTAAATGTTTCATCCCAGGCAACATCCTGGTGAATCTCCTCCTATGCACCCCCTCCAGTGCAATCACATCTTTCCTATAATGTGGCAACTGCACACAGTATAAAGGCAAGTGCCCCATATGCCTTTTTTCGCCACCCCACTAACATGCCCCTCTGCCTTCAGAGATCTATGGACACACATGCCAAGGTCCCTTTGTTCCTCAGAATTTCCTAGTGCCATGCCGTTCATTGAATACTTCCTTGTCAAATTCCTCCTTCCAAAGTGTATCACCTCACACTTTTCAGGGTTAAATTCCATCTGCCACTTATCTGCCCATTTGACCATCCTGTCTATATCTTCCTGTAGCCCAAGACACTCAACCTCACTGTTAACCACCCGGCCAATCATTGTGTCATCCGCAAACTTACAATCCTACCCTCCACATAGTCATCTATGTCGTTTATATAAATGACAAATAATAGAGGACCGAGCACAGATCCCTGTGGTACGCCACTGGACACTGGCTTCTAGTCACTAAAGCATCCTTCTGTCATCACCCTCTGCCTCCTACAACTAAGCCAATTTTGGATCCACCTTATCAAATTACTCTGTATCCCATGTGCATTTGCCTTCTTTATAAGTCTCCCATGTGGGACCTTGTCAAAGGCTTTGCTGAAACCCATATAAACTACATCAACTGCACTACCCTCATCTACACACCTGGTCATGTCCTCAAAAAATTCAAGTTATAGTATTGTTAAGATTAAGCTTTTTTTCTATATAACCTGTCAGTCAAATCCTGTTTCCCTGGGTTATTGAAAGCCACGTTTACAGCCTTTCTGGTAGATTTGCCTCCGGGTGTGTTCTGGTTAGATTCATTATGTAACTAGTCCTTAACAAGTACAACTTAGTTATATAGTGATCTCAACATAGTAAAATGCCCAGGAACATTATCAAGCAAAATTCGTTAATGGACCATATACAGGGATGGGAGGGCAGATGGCCAAAAGCTTGATCTGAGAGTTAAGTTTTCGGGAGTGTTTTAAGAGGAAAGAGGGGCAGAGGGGTTTAGGCAGGGAATTCCAGAGCTTGGGCGTTGGCAGCTGAGGGTACAGCTGCCAGTGGTGGAGAGATTAAAATTGGGGATCATTGAGGCCAAAACTGGAGGAGTGCAGATATCTCAGGATTGTGAGAGAAATGGATGTTAATTTAAAAATATTTTTGGCGAGAGTGTGTGTCTGTGTGTGTGTGTGTGATTTAATTAAGCTGTGGGGATTAAAAATATGAACAGAATAGACGTGTAATGTTTGAGGTACAAGTGAATCAGCTAGATCTAACGTTTGCATTTTTAGATGAGTGGAGAGTTTGAAGGTCAGAGGTGCCAAGAAACATGTTTGCATCTTGCAGTAGTTCCATAGGTAAATAGAAGTGGGGATATTATATTTTATTGATCTGAAAGCAAAGACAAGATGGAAGCATGATAGATCTTATATTTGGAAGGATTTGAGTTTCAAAGATGTGCGAGAACAATGAAACCTGAGATGAAAAAATGATATTTTAATGTTGGACTGTTGAGCTGGAGCGGTGAGATGTAGCAGCAGGAGCTGTGGCTGAGAGAAGATGCAGTTTGAACCAACTATCCAGTCAAGCCAGAAAAGTATTGGGCTGCAAAAAGCAGGTTTATTCTGAAGTTTGGATTTTCACAACAGAGTGGAAGAGAGTTACAGGTCATGTGGTATGCCTTTACTGAAGTTTGTCTTGGGTAATATTACTGGATTTTTTTCATAGTTCAGCATCTATAAGGGAGCTCTGCCTGGTAAGTGTTTACTTGTGGGTCTGACCAAGTAGAGAGTCTTTTTGGGGGAATATTGTGTTAGACTAAGTTTAGCTGCGGATCTGTAATCTTGTGTGCTTAAGTTTTATTTTATTGTTGTTAATAAAAGCTTTACTTTTAACTTTTAAAATCCCAGAAGTGTTACTGCACTACTTACTGTTGAAATCAGTACATCCTCTTCTCATTTTCAGAATACAAAATAAAAGGGTATGGCCCGAAAGCAAAGTTTTTTCATCTGGGATTTGGTTTGCGCAGCAAATAACTTCGGCTGTGGTCATAGCAATTGTAGATTGGAGATTATGGAAATAAGCAGAGGTGAGGCCATGGAGGGATTAAAGATGAAGATGAATTTTTTAAATTGAGGGGAGCCCATATAGGTCAGCGACCACAGAAATGATAGGTGAATGTGTGGGTTAGGATATGATATAAGAACTTTGAATGATCTCAAGCTCACAGAGGGTGGAATTTGAGAGGCCAAGCCAGGAATGCATTTGAATAGTCCAGAGTAACAAAAGGTATGAATGAGGGTTTTGGCAACAGATGAGCTGATGCAGGAGCAGTGTTAGGTGATATTCGAGGTGGAAATAATGTAGTTTTAGTGGTGGTGTGGATGTGTAATCAGAAGCTCATCTTGGGGCCAAGTATGGTTCAGCCTCAGTTGCCGGAGAGAAGGATGGAGCCTGTGGCTGGGGAAACAGATCCTCAAATCCGATTAAGGAGGAACTTCAAATTAGTCCCTGGGTTTCTTCCGTGATAATTTTCCAATTGAAGCATGTCATTTTTCATATGTACAAGGTACTCACAGTTTGTTTCTAAACAATGTTTAATGATTTTGTGTTCGTCAAGGTGAGGAGTGTTGGTATTGGTGAATTGGAACACTTGTTCAATATTGAACACCCAGTATCTGCAGCAAACACTGGTTTTATGCAGAATGCAGCTAACTCTGGCTGCTGCACCAGTGAGATATTTTCTTTCAGCTCCCATTCTGTGACCTTTTGAGTGAGATTAATTTAATGCTGAACTAGGAGTTTGTTTTCCAAGCCCATGCTCAATAAGGAGTAGATTAAGATTGCCCAAACTTGTTTCATATTGAACAGTTACAAGCTGCAGAAAAAAGCAAGACTTTCAGTCCAACAGTTTGGGTCGGTTCATATCCAGGGTTTGGACGTACATCCCAACAATTGGTTGATTTAAATCAAACAACAACTCTGCCTATTACAAACAGCCAGAGTACAGACCATACTCAACCAGCTTGTGCTTGCAAAGCCCAAAACAAAATGTCTACCGATAGATTGTGGTTCTATGATTGGGCAGCACTTGCTGAACAATCCTGAGCACTAACAACCAATTTAAGATAAGCAGTTTAAGTCGTAACATGGCTCATCTACGCTTGCTAGAAGCAACATACATTCATATGCAAACAACAGGAAAATGTTCAAGCCTTGCACCTTTTTTGAATTACCCGGAAGCATAGGAGGGTGTGGAAACCCTTTGTACTGGAAACCAGAAGTGCATCGAGAGTTGGATGACTTGTACAAACGAGCGATCTTTATTTTGCGCATGCGAGGAGAAGCCCACTCTCACGGATGATCGTAGGGGTTCTGCAGTACAATGTTTAAGCAGTCAATTTATACTGTTAGAAAAAGTTCACTTGACCAGCTGCCTCGTCTTTAATTAGATCTCTTCATCTGAGCTTGTCCTCTCTTAATCATTGTCTTCTTGTATATGCCTCTCTCTCTCTCTCTTCCCCTGATCTCGTTTCCTTCTGTCTCTTCCCCTGATCTCGTTTCCTTCTGTCTCTTCCCCTGATCTCGTTTCCTTCTGTCTCTTCCCCTGATCTCGTTTCCTTCTGTCTCTTCCCCTGATCTCGTTTCCTTCTGTCTCTTCCCCTGATCTCGTTTCCTTCTGTCTCTTCCCTGATCTCATTGCCTTCTGTCTCTTCCCCTGATCTCGTTGCTTCTTGATTAGATCTTCTCATATGACACTCTGCCTCACATATTATACAAGGTTTAGCTGTTTACAGTTTTAAGCCAAGTATCCCATGATTCTCATATGCCATACGTCAATCCCCCTTTTGGTCCCTGTTGCTTTCTCCTGGCAGTGCCTCAACCAGAGTTGACTTGCCAACCAATCAGCACCCTTTTTCTCCTGTGGTATAAATTGTTGTGATCGTTTGAAATTTGGCATTCTTGTTTGTCTTGATGAATGCTGGATGAAAACCTTTGGCAGCATGTCTCTTTTTTCAGCAATATTCAAATATGAAATTTTAATCATATTGACATTTATAACTTATTGCAATCATGCACAAAGCAATAGCGTTTGTAACTCGTTTATGGTTTTATTGCATGCAATAAATCTCATTTGTCACTTAAAATTGATATATCCTTCCTAATATTCAAATGTTAGTTTTATTTTACTTAATCTGTGTTGTTTCTTGAGGGTATCAAATTGGCTAAAACCAGATGGTAGCTCGGAAGGGCATCCACAGCACAAATGACAATTATTGGTTTTGCTGTTAAATAAAGCTACTCATTTTCATGCATGTCATAATGATCTCAATTTGATACAGATCTGAAAATCCAATGTATAGGTCACCGTTACATTTAAATCTGTCTAGCCTTTCAAAACACTAAATCGTGCTATCTTGTTGGCTTGGCTTTTCTATCTGACTTTCCTATAGTATGGTGTACTTGAAAACCAGGCATTAACTACTGAAACTGCAGCTTTTTGCTGCATCAGGTTGTTATTCAGAATTACCTGGAAAAACTCAGCAGGTCTGGCAGCATCGGCGGAGAAGAAATCAGTTAACGTTTCGAGCCTTCATGGCCCTTCGGCAGAACTGAAGCATAGTTAGAAGAAGGGAGAAATATAAACTGGTTTAAGGTGGGGTGAGGGTGTGGGGGGGGGGGGTGAAGAGAGACATTGAGGGTGTGGTGATTGTGGAGATGAGCAGATAATCAAAAGATGTCACAGACAAAAGGGTCAAAGAAGTGTTGAAGGTGGTGATATTTGTCTAAGAAAAGTGCTAATTAAGAATGGAAGACAGGATATTCAAAGTACAGCTCTAGTGGGGGTGGGGTGGAAAGACTAACAAGGTTTTGGTTTTAGATTTAAAAATAATGGAAATAGGTGGGGAAAGAAGAATCTATATAAATTATTGAAAAAAAAAGCGGGGGGGGTGGTGGGGAAGAAACGGGGTGGGGATGGTGGGAGGGGGAGTTTAAGATCTAAAGTTGTTGAATTCAATATTCAGCCCGGAAGGCTGTAAAGTGCCTAGTCGGAAGATGAGGTGCTGTTCCTCCAGTTTGCGTTGGGCTTCACTGGAACAATGCAGCAAGCCAAGGACAGACATGTGGGCAAGAGAACAGGGTGGAGTGTTAAAATGGCAAGCGACAGGGAGGTTTGGGTCTTTCTTGCGGACAGACCGCAGGTGTTCCGCAAAACGGTCGCCCAGTTTGCGTTTGGTCTCTCCAATGTAGAGGAGACCGCATTGGGAGCAACGAATGCAGTAGACTAAGTTAGGGGAAATGCAAGTGAAATGCTGCTTCACTTGACAGGAGTGTTTGGACCCTTGGACGGTGAGGAAGGGCCCAAACACTCCTTTCAAGTGAAGCAGCATTTCACTTGCATTTCCCCTAACTTAGTCTACTGCATTCGTTGCTCCCAATGCGGTCTCCTCTACATTGGAGAGACCAAACGCAAACTGGGCGACCGTTTTGCGGAACACCTGCGGTCTGTCCGCAAGAAAGACCCAAACCTCCCTGTCGCTTGCCATTTTAACACTCCACCCTGTTCTCTTGCCCACATGTCTGTCCTTGGCTTGCTGCATTGTTCCAGTGAAGCCCAACGCAAACTGGAGGAACAGCACCTCATCTTCCGACTAGGCACTTTACAGCCTTCCGGGCTGAATATTGAATTCAACAACTTTAGATCTTAAACTCCCCCTCCCACCATCCCCACCCCGTTTCTTCCCCACCACCCCCCCGTTTTTTTTTTCAATAATTTATATAGATTCTTCTTTCCCCACCTATTTCCATTATTTTTAAATCTAAAACTAAAACCTTGTTAGTCTTTCCACCCCACCCCCACTAGAGCTGTACTTTGAATATCCTGTCTTCCATTCTTAATTAGCACTTTTCTTAGACAAATATCACCACCTTCAACACCTCTTTGACCCTTTTGTCTGTGACATCTTTTGATTATCTGCTCATCTCCACAATCACCACACCCTCAATGTCTCTCTTTCCCCCCCACCCCCCCCCCTCCCCACACCCCCACCCCACCTTAAACCAGTTTATATTTCTCCCTTCTTCTAACTATGCTTCAGTTCTGCCGAAGGGCCATGAAGGCTCGAAACGTTAACTGATTTCTTCTCCGCCGATGCTGCCAGACCTGCTGAGTTTTTCCAGGTAATTCTGTTTTTGTTTTGGGTTTCCAGCATCCGCAGTAGCTTTTAGCTTTTTGTTTTTAGGTTGTTATTCAGGCTTGTTTGAAATGAGTTTACTGATCTGCCCCATGTGGCAATCACATTGTAGATTTGCATATTGGTAACATCTTGTGTTCTGCAACAAGTATGCACTGTGAATGTTTGTGAAATGGCATCGTAATGGGGAAGTAAACATCTGGTGAAAAAAGTAAGAGTTTGAGAGTTTTCCGCTCATGTTTCATTACTTGCATAGCAATTTTCAAGGCAGTGAATGACTAGCACAGCTACTTGAAGCTTGTGTAAACGGATACAATGATGGAAAATGGAACATTCCTCTGGAATTTCATCAAAGATGGGGAATTATGGATGGATGAATAAATCAATGTGATTTAAAAGGTTACAAAATGCAAAATATGTTCAGATCTCATCCCATTATGTTGGGCAAATGCAATTTTATTTTATCTTTTAGCACCTTGTTTTTCTGTTTTTGAAGTGTCAGATCCACTAAAAGCTGTGAGACTCTATAGAAATGGGAAAGCTGCTGGTTTCTAAATGAATGTGTGGATCAGCGCATTGTTTGTGTAAACCAGTTGCTGGTTCAGAGAAGTTGAGCCATGGAAAGCCCATAAATTCCTGCTTCCAGCTTGCCCAGATGTTGGCACTGGCTCAGTGCCAGCACCCTCAGCTCTGAGTCAGAAGGTTGTGAGTTCAAGTCCTAGACCAGAGGTTTGAATACAAAAATCTAGATTGACACTTCAGTGCAGGATTGAGATTAGCATTTGAAACAACGAGACATTCTGGTGCAGTACCGAGGATGTGCTGCTTTGGTGGTGCCATCTTTTGGATGGAATGTAAGACTCAGGCCTCATCTGCCCTCTTGGGAGGATGTAAAAGATTGCTTGATACTATTTGAAGAAGAGCACAGGCGTTCCCCTGGTGTCCTGGCCAATATTTAACACTCAATGAACACATTAAAACAAATCACCTATTTATATCATTGCTGTGTGCAAAATGGCTGCTGTGTTTCCCAATGTTACAACAGTGACTGCACTTCAAAAGTATTTCGTTGGATGTAGCGAACTTTTTGATCCCCAAAGGTTTGTTCTGTCAACCTGGTCAATCCTGCTAATGGCCTGTATAGTTACTAATCAGGCCGTCAAGACTACCATTATTATGTGTCAAGAACTGATACACATTTGGAATGTATAAATAACAGCTTCCTGTTTTTGATAGTGTCCCACACTGTTGTGTTCTTACTATGTCAGAGACTGGGATTGGTTAGTGGCAGAGCTGTTGTCAATAACTAAGATGCTTATGTAATTTAATTGTGGTGTAAAGCTTGCCGCAGCAAGTGAAAGCAGCGTGTTTTTAAGAAAGCAGTGATTTCTCATACAGGTCAATTGTTCAGACTGATTTGAGTAAGCATAAATCTTTTACTGCTATTGAATTTGGAAAAGCCTGTAGTTTTAGACAGCTGGTTAACTACTCTCTCTTACAATCACCATTTTCTAGAATTACTAGCAACTAGAATCTGAAGGAAGTGACCTTGGATGATGGAATTACGGTTTGGATTTTGTAGTCACCTTAGAAATATTAATTTTTAAAACCAGTCAAGTTCTGACCTAATGTAATGTTTAAAGTTATTCTGGACCTGCTTTTGGTTTCATTTAAATACTTTGGAATGAGTGACTTGAATAGAAATTCCCAAGTTTTTTTTTAGATTTCAAGTTTTGGTTCCTTGCAACAGTGCTTTAAATGCTTATGCAGCCACATATTTATCTACTTTCCCACACAATCATGTAAGCAAAATTATTTTAATAGGCCAGAAAAAAATCTTGCTGTAGAAAGCAACGGATAGTAATTACTAGATACAGGAAATAACATCAGGAGAAAAAGAGTCACATTTACTCTAATTTGAAAAATAAAATTATACCTATCTGGAAGATTTAAATTGAAAAAACATTGTTTTGGTGTTCTAATAAGTTAAGGGATGTCATTACTGGAGGACTAGGTTCTTTGGGCTGAATTTTGTTGTCACAGCCAGCGTCCCAATAATGGCAGCGACCCCATCTCAGTGGTTTGTGGGAAATTTGGCTGTGTTTTTTGGGGGTCAGGCAAAAAAATTAGTTCCCATCGGGGCCCCATCATCCCTTTTTAAAGGATGGCTGGAACTGTGCCTGGAAGGGGGATGCCATGGAAGGACACCATCCAGGTAAGTGGGGTCTGGGGGTGCCAGGGCCAGTCGGGCAGCCCCTGGGAAGGCTGGGTGTGTTAAGGATGTGTTGGGGTATGGGGGGTGCGGGGGGAGGTGTGATTGAATGCGGGTTGCCAGGGATACCCTCTGTGGACCAAGGAGTGCCCAAAAAGGAGGGCTCCCTCCCAAACCTGTAGGGAAGCAATGTCACCAAGGCTCACCAGGCATTCTCTTCATGTGGCTGAGGGCCTACCCACCACTGGTAAAATGCCAGCGGTGGCAGGACAAGACCCTTAAATGGCCACTTAAGTGGCTCATTTGGCCTCTAGGCAGAAAGACTGTATTCCACCTTCCCTGCCATTGGTAAAATGGCATGATGGCAAAAAGATGATGGCAGTGCCCTTTCTGCCTTCCCTCACCATTTTACAGCCATCACCCCCTGTGTTTTCCAGCCCTTTGTCCTCAATTCATGCATCTGTTGTCCATATTTATCAGTCTGGGTAAGATTTTGCTCAGGCTGTATGCTTGCACTTACTATTATACAGTTTCAACCAAAACTGAGTGGCATTACATTTGGCTTACGTTTTTTCCCCTGATATGTGTTCAAGCTACTTGAAATATAATTGAGCAATGGGTGGCCTTTAAAGAAGAGATGATTTGAGCACCATCTAGATACATTCCTGAAAGGAGGGCAACCAAATCAGAACTCTCTGGATGTTGAAGAGTAAGGTGAAGCAGACAAAGGAAGGCATGTGACAGCTATCTGCTTGATAATACAAGGGAGAATCAGACTGAATAAAGAAGAATTTATACAGAGGACAAGTGAAATAGGAACATAGGACTTAAGAGCATGAGTAGACCATTTGGCTCTTTGAGCCTGCTCTGTCATTCACTGATCTGTTTGGTCTCAATTCCACTTTGCTGTTTGCCCAGTCCCCATGACCCTTGACTCCCTTGTCTATCAAAAATCTGCCTAACTCTACCTTGAATAAATTCAGTGACCCAGCCTCCACTGCTTTCTGGGAAAGAGAATTCCATATATGAACAGCTGTCCGAGAGAATTTTTCTCCATTTTAAAAAGACCTCTTATTCTTAAACTGTGCCCCCATGAAAGGAAACATCCTCCCAGTTTCTACGCTATCAAGTCTCCTCAAGATCTTTTCTGTTTCAATAAGATCACCTCTCACTCTTCTAAGTGCCAATGGGTATAGATTCAACCTTCCTTCATAAGGCCGTCATCCCAAGAATGAGCCGAATGAACTTTCTCTGGACAGCTTCGAACACAAATATATCCTTTCTTTCAAACAAGACAAAAGCTTTACATAGTACGCCAGATGTAGTCTCACCCTGTGCAGCTGCAGTAGAACTTCCCTACTTTTATATTCCTTTGCCTTTTGCATGAAATGTGAACATCTCATTTGCCACCTTAATCACTTGCTGTACCTGCATACCAACTTTTTATGATTCATGTACCAGGACACCAAGATCCCGCTGTATCACTGAGCACTACTATTTCTCTCCATTTAAGTAGTATACTACTTTTCTATTCTTCCTGCCAAAGTGGACAAGTTCACATTTTCCCACATCGCACTCCATCTGCCAAACGTTTGCCCACTTACCTAACCTATCTATATCCCTTTGTAGACTTTTTACGCCGTCTTGACAACTTACTGTCCTAACTATCTTGGTGCCATCAGCAAATTTAGCTGCCAGACAATTCAGTCCCCTCATTCAAAATTGTAATAGCTGAGGCCCCAGCATTGATCCCTGTTGGACTACACTAGTTACAGCTTGCCAACCTGAAATAGACCCATTTATCCCTATTCTCTGCTTCCTGTTAGCTAACCAATCCTTTATTCAAGCCAACATGTTTTTCCCTACACCATGTAACCTTATCTTGTGGACTAACCTTAGATGTGGCACTTTGTTAAATGCATTTTGGAAATCCAAATACAACACATCTACAGTTTCCCCTTTTATCCACCTTCAAAAAAACTGTAATAAATAAGTTAAGCACCATTTCTCTTTCAAAAGTCATGTTGACTCTGCCTGATCCCATTATGATTTTCTAAATATCCTGCTATAGCCTCCTTAATAATGGATTCTAGCAATTTCCCTGTGACTGATATTAGGCTAACTGGTTTATAGTTTCCTGCTTTCTGTCTCCCTCCTTTCTTGAATAAAGGTGTTTGTTACATTTGCTATTTTCCATCCCCTGGAACCCTTCCAGAATCTAAGGAATTTTGGAAGCTTAGAAGCAATGCATCTACTATTTCTGTAGCCACTTCTTCTAAGACCCTAGGATGCAGGCCATCTGATCCTGTGGACTTGTCAGCCTTTAGGCCTACTAGTTTTCCCTGCCCCTTTTTTCCTGGTGATGGTGATTATTTTAAGTTCCTCCCTTTCACCTCTTGAATTTCAACTACCTTTGGGAAGTTTTCTAACTCGTCTACAGTGAAGACAGACACACAATAGCTGTTGATTGCCTCTGCCATTTCCTTGTTTTCCATGATCCATTCCCCAGACTCATTCTCTGGAAGACCGACATGAGCTTTAGTTACTCTTTTCCTACTTAAATACTTCTAGCCTTCTCTCATTCACTACTTCCTCCCTCTATTATTTTTAAATCATTCTTTGCTGGTTCTTAAAATCTGACCAGTCTTCTGACCCACCAGTATTCTTTGCAGATTTGTAAAGTGTTTCTTTCAATTTGACACAATCCTTAACTTCCTTATTTAGCCACAGATGATGCATCCTGCTGAGTCTTTGTTTCTCACGGATGAATCTTTTTTTTTGCAAAAATATACATTATTCATAAAATATCTGGAAGAACATTACAAAACTTTTCTAAATCGCCATCACAAAAAGTGCAATTGTATTCAACTTTTACACATGGATCACGAGGTGCTTCAATACAATCAATCAATATTACAGTCATTTCAACATGGTCATTACAGACAGCCAGACAGTAACATGGTATTGGAGTTATCGACATACATCATGTTGCACTCTGAGGCGCTTCAATGCAATTATGATACATTTAGTGTTCACAACATACATTCTTTGTGAGTCGTATAGCCCAAGGAATCTATACAATTCCCAGTCCCTCGGTGCACTATGGCAGAAAGGTCTTAGACAGCCACCCTTCCCCATTGTGCCCTTGTGGCGGCTGCCCCAAGCTTAAGTGCATCCCTCAGCATGTAGTCCTGGACCTTGGAATGTGCCAGTCTGCAACACTTGGTCGGGGACAACTCTTTGCACTGGAAGTTTCGGGCAGACCAAAGAGCGTCTTTCACCAAGTTGATGATCCTCCAGCTGTAGTTGATGTTTGCCTCGGTGTGTCCCTGGGAACTGCCCATAGAGCACAGAGATGTCGCCGTCTTCTGCTCGGATCCGCTGTCGGTGTGCAGACTGATCGATATCTGCGACCATTTCGAATTGGCCTCGGGAGCCAAGGTAAATCATGGCAAGAGCAAGGCCATGTTCTTTGTGAATTGGGCTGACTGATCCTTTGTCCCCTTCACCGTCAGGGCTGATGGCCTGAAGGTGCTGAGGATATGGCTCGGAGGGACTGGGGCATGTGTTAGAAACTGGAAGGAGCGAGTGGCTATGGTGGAAAGAAAACTGGGCATGTGGGAGTGACACTCCCTCTCCATTGCGGATAAGAACCTGGTCATCAGGTGTGAGACACACTCGGTGTTGCAGGTCTGGCCCATTCCTCACTCCTGCATGATGTCGATCACCCGAACCATCTTTTGCTTTATCTGGAGGTCGAAAATGGATCCTGTCCGCAGGGACGCGATGTACAAGCCTCTAGATAAAGGAAGAGAAGCGCGAGAGGAGCCGGGAGTTGAGGAGAAGCATGAGAGGAGCCAGAAGAGCAGGAGTGACTGAGGGAGTTCGGTGAGGAGGGAAGGAGGTGATCCTTTGAGGACTGAGTACGATCGGTGGTTCCATCCCTCCCTCTCCTCAAGCCTAAAAAAAGAGAGAGGGAGAGGCAGTGCCTTCAGGAGTGCACTAGACCTGCGAGGGACACTCTTCTGAAAGTGGATTTTAAAGAAAAAGCAGCTGATTGGTGAGTAAATCCTGGGAGCAGACTCGGAGGGAGGAGCACCGGAGCAGTGAGTATAAATCCAGCTTACCTTGGGGATTCGCGGCCTTGTCTCCAGGGAGCAGACATGGAGGGAGGAGCACTGGAGCGGTGAGTATAAATCTAGCTTACCTTAGGGAGTCGCGGCCTTGTCTCCAGGGAGCAGACTCGGAGGGAGGAGCACCGGAGCGGTGACCTCGGGGCACAGAGTAACTGAAGCCAAAACTGAAAAAGTGACATCACAGGAAAGCTGTGACCTGATTGGTTGGTAGGAAATCTGCACCAAATTTGAAAAAAAAACACTGCAAAGATAATTAATAAATTAATTAACTAGGTCGAGATGGCTGGGCAGGTGATGTGCTGTAGCTGTATGATGTGGGAGCTGGCAGATCCCATTGCGAGCCGCAGTGACCACATCTGCAGCAAGTGTTGGTTGCTGGAGGAACTCCGGCTCAGAATTGATGAGCTGGAGTCCGAGCTCCGGACGCTGCGGGTCATCCGGGAGGGGGAGAGTTACCTGGACACTTTGTTTCAGGAGATGGTCACACCCGGTAGATTAAGTACCTCAAGTTCAGTCAGTGGTCAGGGTCAGCAGGGTGTGACTGCAAGTGAGGCAGGTAGAGGGATCCTGTGTTCAGGAACAGAGGAGCCTCAGCTCTTGACCTTGTCCAACAGGTACGAGGTACTTGCTCCCTGTGTGGATGAGGAACAGGGCTGTAGGGAGGATGAGCCAGCTGACCACGGCACCGTGGCACAGGAGGCCATTCAAGAGGGGGGAGCAAAAAGATAAGTGGTAGTTGGAGGGGATTCTATAATTAGGGGAATTGATAGCATCTTTTGTAAGCAGGATCGAGAGTCCCGCATGGTATGTTCCCTGCCCGGTGCCAGGGTGAGGGACATCTCTGACCGGCTTGAAAGGATATTGGAGAGGGAGGGGGAGGATCCAGTTGTTGTGGTCCACGTCGGAACAAATAATGTAGGTAAGACTAGGAAAGAGGACCTGTTTGGGGATTATCAGGAACTAGGAACTAAATTAAAGAACAGGTCCTCAAGGGTTATAATCTCCGGATTACTACCCGAGCCACGTGCAAATTGGCATAGGGACGTGAGAATAAGGGAAGTAAACACGTGGCTAAAGGAGTGGCGTGGGAAAGAGGGGTTCCATTTCGTGGGGCACTGGCATCAGTATTGGAACAGGAGGGATCTGTACAGTTGGGACGGTCTCCACCTGAACTGATCTGGGACCAATGTTCTAGTGAAAAGGGTAAATAGGGTGGTCAACAGGACTTTAAACTAGAAATTTGGGGGGAAGGGAAGGATAAAACTCCAAGAAGTATGACTAATGGGAAACGAAGCAGCAGGTTAGCGTGTGGGGGGGTGGATTCAACTTCATGGAAAATTATGAAAAAACTGAAAAGAAAGGAGAGCCCAGGAGAGGCTATTAAATTCTCCAGAACACAAAATAGGACAGAGTGTTTGGAAAGGGCTAGGAATCTAACTTCAAGCACATCAGATAAAGGGATGACAATGAGAAAGGGGACGGGAAATACAGGACAGAAGGTGTTGTATCTGAATGCATGCAGTATACGAAATAAGGTAAATGAGCTTGTGGTGCAGATTGAAATTGGCAGATATGATGTGGTGAGCATCACGGAGACCTGGCTGCAAGGGGATCAGAACTGGGAGCTAAATATCCAAGGATATACATCCTATCGAAAAGATAGGCAGGTTGGCAGAGGGGGTGAGGTTGCTTTGTTAGTAAGAAATGAAATTATATCGATAGCAAGAAATGACGTAGGGTCAGATGATGTAGAATCTGTGTGGGTAGAGTTGAGAAACCGCAAAGGTAAAAAAACCATAATGGGAGTTATGTACAGGCCTCCGAACAGTAGTCAGGATGAGGGGCACATGATACACCAGGAGATAGAAAAGGCGTGTAAGAAAGGCAAGGTTACAGTGATCATGGGGGATTTCAATATGCAAGTAAATTGGAAAAATCAGGTTGGTAGTGGATCCCAAGAAAAGGAATTTGTGGAATGTCTACGAGATGGCTTTCTGGAGCAGCTTGTGGTGGAGCCCACTAGGGAACAGGCAATTCTAGATTTAGTGATGTGTAATGAGGCAGATTTGATAAGGGAGCTTAAGGTGAAGGAACCCTTAGGAGGAAGTGACCATAATATGATACGATTTACCCTGCAATTTTAGAGGAAAAAGCTGGAATCAGATGTAACGGTATTACGGTTGAATAAAGGCAACTACAGAGGCATGAGGGAGGAGCTGGCCAGAATTGACTGGGAGATGAGCCTAGCAGGAAAGACAGTAGGACAGCAATGGCAGGAGTTTCTGGGAGTAATTTGGGAGACACAGAAAAAATTCATCCCTAGGAAGAAGCAGCATACTAAAGGGAGGACGAGGCAACCTTGGCTGACTAGAGAAGTCAGGGACAGCATAAAGCTAAAGAGAAAGCATACAATGCGGCGAAGAGCAATGGGAAACAAGGGATTGGGAAGCCTACAAAGACCAACAGAGGACAACTAAAAAATAAATAAGGAGGGAGAAGATTAAACATGAGGGTAAACTAGCCAGTAATATAAAAGAAGATTGCAAGAGTTTTTAGATATATAAAGGGTAAGAGAGAGGCAAAAGTGGACACTGGGCCACTGGAAAATGACGCTGGAGAAGTAGTAGTGAGGAACAAAGAAATGGCGGAGGAACTGAATAGGTACTTTGCGTCAGTCTTCACGGTGGAAGACACGAGTAACATCCCCAAAGTTCAAGAGAGTCGGGGGGCAGAGGTGAGTATGGTGGCCATTACCAAGGAGAAGGTGCTAGGAAAACTGAAAGGTCTGAAGGTGGATAAATCACCTGGACCAGATGGATTGCACCCCAGAGTTCTGAAGGAGATAGCTGAAGAGATAGTGGAGGCGTTAGTGGTGATCTTTCAGGAATCACTGGAGTCAGGAAGGGCCCCAGAGGACTGGAACATCGCTAATGTAACCCCCCTGTTTAAGAAGGGAGTGAGGCAAAAGATGGGAAATTACAGGCCGATTAGCATGACCTCTGTCGTTGGTAAGATTTTAGAGTCCATTATTAAGGATGAGATTTCAGAATACTTGGAAGTGCGTGGTAAAATCGGGCAAAGTCAGCATGGTTTCATCAAGGGGAGGTCATGCCTGACAAATCTGTTAGAATTCTTTGTGGAGGTAACGAGCAGGTTAGACAAAGGAGAGCCAATGGATGTTATCTACTTGGACTTCCAGAAGGCCTCTGACAAGGTGCCGCACAGGAGGCTGCTCAGTAAGATAAGAGCCCATGGTGTTAGAGGCAAGGTACTAGCATGGATAGAAGATTGGCTGTCTGGCAGGAGGCAGAGAGTGGGGATAAAGGGGTCCTTCTCAGGATGGCGGCCAGTGACTAGTGGAGTTCCACAGGGGTCAGTGTTGGGACCACAACTTTTCACTTTATACATTAATGATCTAGATGAAGGAACTGAGGGCATCCTGGCTAAGTTTTCAGATGATACAAAGATAGGTGGAGGGACTCCTATTGAGGAGGCGGGAGGCTGCAGAAGGATTTGGACAGGTTAGGAGAATGGGCAAAGAAGTGGCAGATGGAATACAACGTGGGGAAGTGTGAGGTCATGCACTTTGGTAGGAAGAATAGAGGCATAGACTATTTTCTAAATGGGGAGAGAATTCAGAAATCTGGAGTGCAAAGGGACTTGGGAGTCCTAGTCCAGGATTCTCTTAAGGTTAACTTGCAGGTTGAGTCGGTAGTTAGGAAGGCAAATGCAATGTTGGCATTTATTTCTAGAGGACTAGAATATAAAAGCAGGGATGTGCTGCTGAGGCTTTATAAGGCTCTGGTCAGACCACATTTAGAATATTGTGAGCAATTTTGGGCCCCGTATCTCAGGAAGGATGTGCTGGCCCTGGAGAGGGTCCAGAGGAGGTTCAGGAATGAAAGGCTTAACATATGAGGAACGTTTGAGGACTCTGGGTCTATACTCGATGGAGTTTAGAAGGATGAGGGGGGATCTGATTGAAACTTACAGAATACTGAAAGGCCTGGATAGAGTGGACGTGGGGAAGATTTTTCCATTTGTAGGAGAGACTAGGACCCGAGGGCACAGCCTCAGAGTCAAGGGAAGACCTTTTAGAACAGAGATGAGGAGAAACTTCTTTAGCCAGAGAGTGGTGAGTCTATGGAATTCATTGCCACAGAGGGCTGTGGAGGCCAGGTCATTGAGTATATTTAAGACCGAGATAGATAGGTTCTTGATTGGTAAGGGGATCAAAGGTTACGGGGAGAAGGCGGGAGAATGGGGTTGAGAAACTTATCAGCCTTGATTGAATGGCGGAGCAGACTTGATGGGCCGAATGGCCTAATTTCTGCTCCTATGTCTTATGGTCTTATGGAGAAAAAACGTGCCCAACATTGCCCTCATCCTGATGCCCACCTTTGCGTGCGGCTGCATCAAGCTGTGCGTAGACCCTCTGTACGCAAACACCAAGTGTCACGATGTGCTGAGGTTCTACCTATCCCCGGTGTTGCGAAGGATGGGTCTGGCCACGCTGCCGCGGAACGCTCCAAGTAGTTGGATTGTGCTGTACCACCTGTCCCTCGTGGAAAAATTTATGCAGAGAGACACCTTTGACCACAAGTCCACCAGGCAGTGGTTGGCACGTAATATCCCAGAGTCCCTGCGGGAAAAGGAGATGGTGGATCCTGTTGGATCGTTCCCCGAGCAGACTGCCAAAGTAACTTGGCAGAATGCATCATCACCAGAACTTTCTAACATGCACCAAGATGTAGCTTGGCTGGTGGTGAGAAAGGCTCTCCCCGTCAGATCCTTCCTACACGCCAGGAGTCTCACCCCCTCTGCACGTTGCCCTCGAGGTGGCTGTGGTGGGGACGAGACTGTTTTTCACCTCCTTGTGGAATGTGCCTTTGCAAAGAAGGTCTGGAGAGAGATGCAGTGGTTTCTGTCGAAGTTCATCCCAGGCAGTGCGGTGACACAGGATTCACTGGGCTAAATCTTTGCTGAGAGTTATTAAATATCTCCTTAAAAGTCTGCCACTTCATCTCTACTCTCCTACCTTTCAACCTAACTTTCTAATTTACATTTCACATGTAAGTACTATGTTTGTTCTCTCCCTCCCTCCCAGGCCTGACTTGTTTCTGTCACATTTAGTGATATGTTAGAAAATCCTGTTAGCCGATACTACAATGGTTTGCTTTGAAATATGAGCCTTTTTTTCCCCTGGGTAGAATTGATAATTGGCTATCCTCTGGACCCCTACCTTGGAATTAAGTTGTTTAAAGTGTAACCATTTATAAAACCTGACATTTCTCTCACCTCCCTGTGAGACTCAGAGACCATCAGTTTACCTGCACTATTACAATCATCTACAGGTGTGAACATCTTGGACCTTTTTCCCAGTAAAACAACCCCCTCCCCACCACCCCGTCCTCACCCATAACCTTTAACAACCAAGCCACCCAAGCTTGTGCAGAATTTAGAACAGGTCACATGCCCCCCCACCCCTACCCCCACCGCCAATTCATTCCTCTATTTTCCCATCAATTAAAGAATAGTCCCCAAAACATAACAATTTTATAAACTTTGTTTTTGTATCAAATGTCCAGTGTGAGGAAGCTTTTGGAAACAACAGCCTCATGGTCAAGCATACACTAATAAAGGAGCCCAAGTCTGGGTTTGTAAAGAACAAATTGTGTTCAACTAACTTAATTGAGTTTTCTGCTCAGGTAACAGAAGGTGGATGAGGGCAGTGTAGTTGATGTGCTGTGTGTTGACTTTAAAATGGCATTTGATAAAGTATCACGTAGACTTGTTGACTCCCCTAAAGCGCCTGTTATTTCCACTTGGAATTTTTTTTCACTTTGGCTTCCTCCACTACGCTATGGTATTTTGGCTATATTTCTCTTTCTACACACTGAAGATGAACCGTTAATGGGAAATAATTGTAATGGATTTTCTGAGAACATTGCAAGATATATGTGGGGACTGTGAAATAGTGAGAGTATAGGAGACGGATGTTGCAATAGGTTAGACTTTGGCCTTTCGTGCTTAAAACTTTTGATTCACATCCAAGCCTAAACGATGAGACGAAAACCTGATGTCTGTTGGTCTTACATGAAATTAGTTTGGGTAGTCTTTTTCCAGTTCCTTGTGAGCATGGGCCCAAAGCACATAGCTATCAGCTGCCACTACTTTATAATTTATTTGCATTTTCACTCAGACCATTGGATGGCTGGCCTGGGAAATCGGGAGTAGGGTTAGAAGAAATACTGGGACAGTAAGGGGTGAATTATTACTGGTCACACGATATGGTGTATGATGCACTTTGGTTTTAGCACTCGGGTTTTTGACAAGAAAAAGAAACAAATCCCATTTTTCCAAGTATTTGTAACCTATGAAAATCAAATAGTTTGGTAGTACAGAACTTGAATATTGCTGAAAAAAAGAGACATGCCAAAGCTTTTTATCTCTGCACTTATTGGTATCCTTGTGAAGTGTCCTGATATAAGGGGAAAACAATTTATACTGTATGAGAAGCGAGTGCTGATTGGTTGGCAAGTGGATTCTGATTGGTAGAAGCATTGTCATGGAGAATGTACCAGTGATGGTGACTGACAGTGAACTGTCAAGCATTGTTAGAAATTTAATCCAGGCAGCTTAACCCTGAGGAATGAGTCAGTGAATGGCTGTCACTTATTTTATTTAGCTGAAACAGGTCCAATGTGTGTACATGTTCTTCCTGTCTGCAAAGAACAGGTCAAGGTCAGCAGTCCTATGAAAATCAGTTGAATCTACACATTGATGAATCGCTATCATTGTATTAATATTTGTAGATATTTTTGTTTCCCTGTTTGGCATTGTGTAAACTGTGGAGTTCTTTGCTGCCATCTACTGGAGAGGTGACACTTTGAGATATCTTGTTCAGGAAACCCACTACAGCTACCAAGTAATGCTATTTATGCCTTATCTTTTGAGTATAAGCAGTCACACCCACACTTGTTTTTCAAATTGACGTCTTTTTCTGATTATAAATTATGCCTGCTGTTTTAAACAAGATCTCAAATCAAGGCTGAATTTGAACAGCAGTGCACTGATTAAGAAAGAAATGCATTGCTCATTCTGTCTGAAATGAGAAATAGCTATTTGACTTGTCAGATTCTGCTCCTGTGTAGCACCTTGGGATGGTTTCCTGTATAAATGTAAGAAATAATTGTTCAGTGGGAAAAACACCCTACACTAAGCTATATAAAAGTAGTTATTGTTTATTAATTGTAAGTTTTGTGGGGAATCAGGCAGCCTGTTACTGTTTTGCTTGATCAGAAACTTTTCAGGTCAAACTTGTTTGTGACATTTAATTGCTTGGAATATTAAAGTTGTGAAAATATGCCATGTAAGGACAAACATTTGAGATATTTTCTGCTGCAGCTAAGTGCTATAAGCAAATTACTCAGCAGGACACCAAGAAGCTGCTGGTCACACCTTATCTCTTGAGTGGCAGAAATAATTAATTTTCTACCTGACATTTCATGAGAACTTTGATCTTGGGGAGGGGGTGGGGGGACGGACACCTATTTCTTTGGAGACCCTCAAAACTTTCACTTCCCTCATTTTAACGGTTTCCATTCACAGGTGACGGAAAGGGTCTTGTGTCATCAATTACCTGTAATATTTCATCGGTGACTCTATTCGAGTTGTTTTGAATGAACATTTAAAGACTCCTCACCTTTTATTGTGTTGAAACAGTTACTTAGGTCGTTGGATATGGTGAGAAGGACCTCTTGTTTCTTGTGCTGAAAGACTGATTAAAAAGATAACTTTTAGTTCTGTTCCAAGTTATCTTGTTCAGTTTGTGCATTAAGTTGCCAATATCTAGGATATGCAGGTCTGTTTGTGGAAACTACCTTGCACTACCACAACCCTCTGGGATAGAGAATTCCAAAGATTTGCACCCTTTTCAATGACAACATCTCCTCATCTCAGTCCTAAATTATCAACTCCTTATCCTGAAACTGTGCCCCTGTGTTCTAGATTCCACAGTCAAGGGAAACAGCCTCTGCGTCTACCCTGTCAAGTCTGTTCAGAATCTTGTGATCAATGAGATCAACTCATATTCATCCAAACTCCAGAGAGTATAGGCCTAATTTACTCAGATTCTCTTCATAGGACAACCCTGTCATCCTGGGAACCAATCTTGTGAACCTTTTGCTGTATTATCTCCAGGGCAAGTATATTTTTAGACATGGAGACGAGAACTGTGCATATTGTTACAGGTTGTGATATCACCAAAGACCAATACAACTGTCGCCAGATTTCCTTGTTCCTGTACTCCAATCACCTGGCAATAAAAGCCAACATGATATTTGCCTTCCTAATTGTGTTCTGTGCCTTTGTGCTAATTTACTGTGTTGTGGCATCTTTCAAATGCCTTTTGGAAATCAAGTATACTACATACACTAGCCTCCCTTTATCTACCCTACTAGTTGCATCCTCAAAAAACGCTAATAAATTTGTCAAGTACTATTTTCCTTTTGTAAAACCAATTTGGCTACATCTGATCATACTATGATATTTTAAGTGCATTGTTAAGATTTCCTTAATAATTGATTCCGACATTGCCAGTGACTGATGTCAGGCTAAATGGCCTATAGTTCCCGGGTTTTTTTTTCTCTCTCCTTTCTACCTTCCAATCACTGGCATCGTTCTAGAAAGGGAATTTTGGAAAATCCTAACTAGTGCATCGATTATCTCTGCAGCTACCTCTTTTAGAACCTGAGGATGTAGGTCATCAAGTCCTGGGGATTTGGCAGCTTTTTGTCCCTTAAGCTTCTGTCTGTCTCTCTCCCTTTTCTGCTGATTTTCTCACTCTCATTAGCTCTTTGGTTGCCCTCTATTTCTGGTATGTAATTTATAGCCTTCTACTATCAGCATAAAATATCCCATTCTCTCAGTTTCTTCGCCTCCGTCGCATCTGTTCTGATGATGCCGCTTTCAAAAACAGTTCCTCTGACATGTCCTCCTTCTTCCTTAACCGAGGTTTTCCACCCACGGTGGTTGACAGGGCCCTCAACTGTGTCCGGCCCATCTCCCGCGCATCCGCCCTCACACCTTCCTCTCCCTCCCAGAACCATGATAGGGTCCCCCTTGTCCTCATTTATCACTCCACCAGCCTCCGCATTCAAAGGATCATCCTCCGCCATTTCCGCCAACTCCAGCAAGATGCCAGCACCAAACACATCTTCCCTTCACCCCCCCTAGCGGCATTCCGCAGGGATCGTTCCCTCCGGAACACCCTGGTCCACTACTCCATCACCCCCTACACCTCAACCCCCTTCCACGGCACCTTCCCATGCAACCGCAGAAGGTGCAACACCTGCCCCTTTACTTCCCCTCTTCTCACCGTCCAGGGGCCCAAACACTCCTTTCAAGTGAAGCAGCATTTCACTTGCACTTCCCTCAATTTAGTCTACTGCATTCGCTGCTCCCAATGCGGTTTCCTCTGCATTGGAGACACCAAACGCAGACTGGGTGACCGCTTTGCGGAACACCTTCGGTCTGTCCGCAAGCATGACCCAGACCTCCCTGTCACTTGCCATTTCAACACACCACCCTGCTCTCATGCCCACATGTCCGTCCTTGGCCTACTGCATTGTTCCAGTGAAGCTCAACGCAAACTGGAGGATCAGCACCTCATCTTCCGACTAGGCACGTTACAGCCTTCCGGACTGAATATTGAGTTCAACAATTTTAGATCATGAACTCTCTCCTCCATCCCCACCCCCTTTCCGATCCCCCTTTTTTCCAATAATTTATTTGGATTTTTCTTTTCCCACCTATTTCCATTATTTTTAAATGTATTTCCATCCATTGTCTTATCTCTACCTTTTAGCCTATTTCGATCCCTTCCCCCCACCCCACCCACACTAGGGCTATCTGTACCTTGCTTGTCCTGCCTTCTACCCTTAATGTCACCTATTAGCACATTCCTTAGATAATATCACCACCTTCAACACCTCTTTGTCCTTTTGTCTATGACATCTTTTGGCTATCTCCACCTATCACTGGCCCTCTATCCAGCTCTACTTGTCGTCACCCCCCCCCCCCCCCCACCCCCCCACCCCCCAAAACCGGCTTATATTTCACCTTTTCTATTTCTACTTAGTTCTGTTGAAGAGTCATATGGACTCGAAACGTTAACTGTGTTCCTCTCCGCAGATGCTGTCAGACCTGCTGAGTTTTTCCAGGTATTTTTATTTTTGTTTTAGTATAAAATATTTGTTCAATGGTTAAGCGAATTCCTCATAAGTTCTGTCTCTGCTTCTAAGGGACCAGTGCTTACTGTAGTTGCACTCCTTTTTATATATTAGAGAAAAATAGATTGAGATGCAGCATTTAGGTTTTGGCAGGAAGGGCACATTTTTCTTGACTATTAAGTAGGTTTAGATGGACGGTATGGTAGAGAAAATTGCATGTGCTCAGTGAGGAAATTAGCCTGCTAAACCAAATGTTATTCCATGATTCTATGTTGAGATAAGGCACACCTTGCATGCAAGAATATTTCTATTTGAAGTGATTTTAGAATAAAGTTGAGTCCAGTAATCTGGGTGTAATGAAGATGAATTTTGATTGTATGTTGCTAATTCTAAGAAAAAGGGTTAATTTAAAACAAAGTAATACTGGGAACATTGCAAATATATACAAAAAATTTTATTTGCATACTACCTTTTTGGAAATGTAGCAACTCTTGCATGATGAATATTAAGTGCAATTCTTATGACTGAAAAAGAGCTCCTTGTGCCACTGTGGTAAATTACAATGTGGGTGTTAAGTTCGTATAATGTGAAGAGGAAGCATTATTAAGGTAATTGCTAGCAGATTTTAATTGTTTGCTTTCATAACACCTACATTTAGTGATGTCTTGTTACTACTGATCCCCTTTCAAAATATGCATAATTGATTATTTGGCTAATGGGAAAAGTGAGGTTAAATGCCAGATGGTGGATATTCTATGAAGTATTGTTCTAACTTTGATTAATACGATAGGGAACTGGAAGCTTATTTGGCAAAGTCCAAATTGATCCTGAGTGATGGAAGGGCAGAATTTAAAAAAAAAAGTTATCTGTTTTGGAAAATGCAATAGTGTGGAACTTGGCAATGTGCATCATAAAGTAGCAACTTTGTGACTTTTAATTATTAATGTCCCTTGTGTGAAGTGATTAGTACTGCAGTGCTTAATTTTGAATATTTGGCAAGCACTGTAAAACAATTACTTTGGCTTTCACAATAGTCAAAGCTAATACTAATTAGTGTGTGTTTTGATTTATTAAAATAATCCTTTACAGCTAGTTTCAGAAAAGCAGTAAATACTCATTGTAATTTAAAAATAATTTATAGCTCCCTCTTCTTTCTCTTCCCATTTTTTCAAATATGAAGTTTTGTAAGATTAAGTTTCTGGCCTGTGTCTTTAATTTGGGGTAAAATGAAGGGGGTCATGTAACCTGTTTGGAAGTCTGCCTGTCATAGGCCTGGCTCAGGGGCTGTTAAAGATTAAAGAGAGGTCTGGGTTGTTTTGCTGGGAAGAAGGTGTAAGGTGTTCGCACTTGGAGACAATGGCAGCAGCATCTGTGTTTGCAGTGGTTAGACTGGTAGTCTCCAAAATCCAAGGAATATGTTGAAAATGTCAGGTTGCAAACAGTTAGGGTGTGAGCTCACACTTGGATTGCAAAGACCAACTTTGTGAGGATTTGAAATAAGGCCGGAAGATTCACTATCTTGCGCTCGATGGAGAATTGAGTTGTAGGGGAGAATTTTCTCCCCGTCGGGCGGGCTGGGCGGGAGCAAGCACGGGCGGGTGAGCGGCCGATCACCGCTCGTGATCGGCTGCACGCCGCCATTTTACGAGGGCAAGCCAATTAAGGAGCGCCCAGCGTGACGTGCACCCAGAAGCGCTCAGCGCTACCTATGCAGGCGGGAGGGAGGAGGGAGAGTCGGGGCCCGCGCGAAAGAGCGCAGAAATCTCCCTGAGGCAGCTCCGTGCCTCGGAGATTAATTTAAGAATAAAACATTGCGAAAAAGAAAAAAAAATACTCGGACATGTCGCCTCATGTGACAGTGTCACGTGAGCTGGGACATGTTTATGTATTTTAATAATTTTTATTTAATTTGTAAACCCTTCATGAAACCTCATCCTGCCCGTGGGTGAGGTTTCATGAGAAATGTGAAAGCCGTCTGGGCTCTTCGCTTGCCTGCCAACCTTCAGGTTGGATGGGCAGCCCAGACAGTTAGTTGATAAATAGCCTTAATAGGTCTTTGACAGTTCGGCAGGCATGCAGCCGACTCCAGTGCACGCCCGCCGAACTGAAGATCGGAATGACGCTCGGTGACGTGGGGACGCACGCCCGACGTCACCGTGTGTCATTTTACACGTTGGAGTGCGGGGCCCACCCCCGCATGCCAACCAGAAGATTCTGCCCATAGAGTATTGCCAGGATCCCTTACTAAAACACAGTTGGGTGGTTAGAAGCTACCAGGTTGGAAAGAAACAAATTGAAAGTAAACTCTTGGGAATCACTTTGGACTGGGTCATGAAAGTCGAATGACTACTTAGGGGACAGTGTAAAATATGTCTGTAAAGTGGGTTTTATAGTTTTTAAAATTAAAAAGGGGAAAGTTCTGTTCTGTCGTTTGAAGCATAAGTTGCCCACAAAAATTGTGTTTAGTCAATAGTGCTTTTAGTCTGGCTGTTACAGTAAAGGTCTTAAAATGTAAAGTCTTTTTGTGTCACCCTTTCAGCTATTAATTGGAAAGTCGAATTTCTTTTTAAGTTAGCAGTCTCTACAGGGACCAGAACACCTCACCCCCTTCATTTCTCTTTATTTGCTCTCCAATTCTCTTGCTTAGGGGGTACCAGGGGACCTGTGCTTTAAATGTTGTCATAGTTGCTCTAGTCAACTGCAAAAATATATCTTGCAGTACTCTGCCTTGAGTTCTCTGACAAGAAGTGGTTCACTTCTTGAGAGAAATTGTGCCCCTCTCAAACTTAAAACCTTCATCTATTATTCCATAGCGCTGTGTACAGGGTGTTTAGAGAGACAGCTCAATGGTGTTCTAGAAATTTTGTCAATCCAAATTTGGGAGAGCTTTTAGTGTATTAGCTCATCTGGACCAGTGTTATCAAAAACTGGTGCAGCCATTTCACTTCCCCAAAGATAACAAAATCTATGGGGGTTCTGGGCATGCAGGAAAGCAGGGGCAGGGGACAATACATCACCCATGTATCATCAAAAATTTAATGAAAATTTGCAGGGCTATGGAGGAAGAGTGGGACTGATTAAATACCTCTTTCAAAGAACCAGCAGAGGCACAATGGCCTGAATGGCTTCTTTCTGTGCTGTGTAAACATTCTTCAGGGATGAGAAATATCCACCTTTTGGCAGAATTCTAACTTTTCAGTTATGGAATTCCATCCTTTAAAATGTTTTGTCGACCTCTGCCTCCCACTCTTCGTAGTCCTTTGCTTTGCATGTACATCATCCAGCAAGGTCATGTTCTGTTGTAAATATGGACTTCGTCCTGTGTTACTTGTGCTAACTGCACTAAATGCTGAACTTTTGAAATGCTGAGGTCACCAGTGAATTTATACAAATGCATTGGTCTATAGTCTTGATGGTAATAGAAAGTAAACAAAGGGAAAACTAATGTTTCGACCCACTTGAAGTCTAATAATTTCACCCATTTGAAGTGACCTAGAAGCATTTGAGCATTTACATTTCACTACCGATCATAAAAAGTGCTATAATTTTCAGGCCCCTCACGCTGTGGTGACTTCGCCGCCTTGCATTTATAATGTGTACGTTAATTCCTTGTGTCTCAATTTCAGACCATTTTTGTCTTCACCTACACTCGTCCCTGATTCTATGCTTCTAGGTTGAGGCATATTGTTTTCAACCTTACACCAACCAATACCACTGCAATAATGTATTAATTCTTAATATATTCATCTCAAGGCTGTTGCATGAAGTCATGTGACAAAGTTTATTAATTTGTGAAGCAGTGAAGTATCTTATGATATTGGCTATATAAATGCATTTAAATTACGTCAATAAGATGTTTTCATTATTTGCTTATTCTGTATTTCAATGGATTGGTTTGTTTGCTGTCAGTCTACATAATATAAGTTTGGTGTACAGTGCACATTTCCTGTGAATATGATACTTATGTCTGGTCACATCTGTCCATCCATGTTTAATGTGCCAATTAATTTTATTTATCTTCATTTGAGTGATCCAACCTTGTACGTGGTGTTGCTATATGGTCACACTTTGAGACCTCCCAACTCCATCTGGGAGTCTACAGCATATCCATTTTGAAACTGTTACAGTCAGGTGTGTATGGCAAAACAATTACCTGCCCTTCCCTGCTGCCATCTCTCGTGCATGCTGTTCTCCCCACTGCTCTCAGCTCCTTCACTGCAGCTGTTGCCAGAAACTGGCTTAGAGCTTTTTATACCCTTTTTAAAAAAAATCCATATTTTACATAGCATAACTGGATCCACTTTTTTTCACCACAGGACTCCTCTTCCCATTCACACCCTGCTATCCATTTGCCTTTGCATTAGGCTCTGAAGCTATATTCCGTACACCTACTCCCCCATTCCCTCCAGAAACCCCTTCCAACATGCGATACCCAAATGGCAACTTCCCCATCTTTCCAGTGCAGTTACACAGTTCATTTAACCAATCCCTTATTAACCTGCAATGCTATTCTCTGTATTCTAGACTATTTTCAAAAAAGCTCCCCAATTAATACCCCTCTCGCCATGAGTGAGAAGCCATGAAGAATTGCAAAGACTGATGTGTTGTCCTGTTGCTTGATCCCAGTGGTGTCCATTGAATAAAGCACTGCATCAGGTCTATTTTTAAAATTTATCCACACATGCTTTCAGTTTTGTCAACTGAGCTATCTTAGGTCTGTATTTAAAGCCACGACCTTATTGAATAGCAGAGCCGGCTCGAGGGGCTGAGTGGACTACTCCTGCTCCTAATTCGTATGTAAGTGAATATAAGCCTGGAAATGATAGCAGAAAGCCTTTTGGTATGTTTAAATGTTTGTCATGCAGCGGTTTGATGCCCTATGATGAGAGTTATCCACAGGTTGACCTTGCATCTCATCCTGTGGCCAGTTCAAAGTGCTGACAGTGGCTGGGCCGCAAGTGCAGTTTTGCTGCCATTTTATGCCTGAAGGAAACAAAAGGGGGCAAAATGGAGGAACAAGTAGAGGGATAAATGTATATATCAAGTTAAGGCGCTAATGCAAATAACAGAAAATAGATATTAGCGAGTTTGTTGATTTGAAATCTTTTTACACCAGAAACTTCAAGTTAATTGGTAATTTGATTTATTGTAATAACACATCACGGGAAGTTTTGTAACACCCCAAAAAAACTCAAATGGCCCAGTGATGCGAGTTAAGTGAATTTGGATTAAGAAAATTGATAACTGTACAAATTGCAATCACAATTGAACATGTATATTTTGAACTAAAGAGATCCTGTTATACCATTCAATTTTGTGTTTATTCCTCAAGTAGACATTTTATATTTATCTGGCTGCCTTGAGGGAGGGTGAATCCATCTTGCTTGGAATTTAGCATTACAAGTTGAAACTGAGTGCACAGCATGATGATGACCTGGTTATAGTTACATTAGTGTAGTATATAGATTAAGCGTTTTTTTTCAACGCTTTTCTTTTATAAACTTCTACTTATTAATTTGGAAAATATTTCCAGTTGAAATTTTGATCCTAGTTAGAAATGTTTTCATCCTTTTTACTATTGGAACATGTATGCCATACGTGAGCAGAAACACTTGCATAAGCATCCTTTTATAAGCAGAGATAATGTTTCTGGTATCCTTCTCTACTTTTGTATCAGAATGGCTGTGAAATATATGCTGACCAGTGGATTTTTATTTAATACATTTGTTGGAATATTTCTTCTCTTGGACAGAAATCTAGCAAACTGTCCAATAAACGCGTTGTACAAGTTGGCACAGCTAGATTGAATTTTTATTTTTTTCCTAGTTTTATGAGGTGAAGGGACTTGACCTTCACCTGCCGCTCCATCAGTATATATTTTATGGGGCTTTTACCATATTCAAGTTTGGTATTGCAGTCTTGCATGTGGTGTGAATGAGTGAAATATAAATTTCAACATTTTCACATAGCATTGAAAATTTCTGGTTTTAATCTTCAGCTGCACCAACTAAATAAATGTCATTATGTGTGATTACTCATTCATAGAGTATGTAAGACAGAGTGTGGAAATGTCCTGCTGTGACAGTTCTTAACTTGACCAAGCCTTAGGAAGACTAGAAGGAAACAAAATATTTTACAAACTCATCCAAAAAAAAAGCAAACACAATTATTTACTCCTTAGAGTACAATTTTATTGGCATCTTAATATGATAAGGTCCCTCATCAAAGTTGCTACACAAAATAAGAACTCATGGTATAGGGGATAATGTATCAGCATGGATAAAGGATTGGTTCGCTAACAGGAAGCACAGAGAATAGGGATAAATGGGTATTTTTTAGGTTGGCAAGCAATAACTAGTGGGGTGCCACAGGGATCAGTGCTGGGGCCTCAACTATTTACAATCTATATCAATGACTTGGATGAGGGGACAGAAGGTATGGTAGCTAAATTTGCTGATGACACCAAGGTTGCTAAGTAAGTTGTCAAGAGGAGGTAGAAAGTCTACAAAAGGATATAGGTTAAGTTGAGTGGGCAAAAATTTGGCAGTTGGAGTATAATGTGGAAAAATGTGAAATTGTCCACTCTGGCAGGAAGAGTAGGAAGGCAGGATACTGTTTAAATGGAGAGAGATTGCAGAACTCGGTGGTACAGAGGGATCTGTGTGTTCTGAATCACAAGTTTTAGTATGCAGGTACAGCAAGCGATTAGGAAGGCCAGAGGAAATTTGCTGTTTATTGCAAAGGGAATGGAATATGAAAATAGGAATTTTACTGCAGCTGCCTGGGTCCTTGGTGAGACCACATCTGGAGCATTGTGTATGGTTTCCTTATTGAAAAAGGATATAATTGCATTAGAAGCAGTTCAGAGAAGGTTAACCTGACTCATTCCTGGGATGAAGGGCTTAGCTTATGAAGGAAGGTTGAACAGATTGGGCCAGTACACATTTGCATTTAGAAGAATGAGAAGTGATCTTATTGAAACATGTGAGCCTGAGGGGATTTGATAGGGTGGATACTGGAAGGATGTTTCCACTAGAACAAGGGGACACAGTTTAAAAATAAGAGGTTTCCCTTTTAAGGTGGAGGTGCAGATTTTTTTTGAGGATGGTTAGTCTGCAGAATTCCCTTCCCCAGAAGCAGTGGAGGCCTGACTATTGAATTTATTCAAGGCTGAGTTAGTTAGCTTTTTTTGATAGACAAGGGAGTCAAAGGTTATGGGGAACAGACAGGAAAGTGGAGTTGAGGCCACAATCAGATCAGCTATAAGCTTATTGAATGGCGGAGCAGGCTCGAAGGGCTGAATGGTCTACTCCCTAGTCCTGTGTTTCTATATATAGTGCCCATGTCTTTTATATTAATGTCACTGTCTTGGCTTTATTATAAAGTGCAATTTGTTAAAGGACTCGATCATATTTCAAGATGAAATATTTGATTAAAACTGGTTGATTGTACACTCTTGCAGAAGGTCTGCAAATCTCAGGTGATTGTGCCTGTTTCACCTTGAAGGAGTAACATTCTCTATTAGGATTCAATCCAAGTAATTGTAACCATTAATGATTGATGTGCTAGATCATTGGAATACTCCTGTTTTCTCTCTAAACTGTCAAATTAATGTTCATTACCATTGTATGTCTCTCACATTCTTTTTATTCCCAGTGGTGCATATTTTTTAACCCAATTATGAAATACTTTTTCACGTGAAGTGCAAAGGGTTTTGGCACATCAGATGAATAAAAAATGTGATGGTTGAATCTGTACAAGTTTATCAGAGACGTTAGTTCTGCCAGAATATGTGACTGATATTTCCGATACAATGCTAATTGCTTTGGATTGTCTACCTCTTTTGCTGTTTATATCTTATTTCCTGTTTACCTTAATTTAAATTTTTTCATTTCTACTGAAAGGGTTGCTACTCGACCTCCTGTTCAACTTCTGTCACACTGCCTGGAACTATGTTTTGCTAACCGTTGCGTAAATATGGCTAAGGTTGACTTCTGTGGAGGTATTTAGTGTCCATTCTCTTATTCTCACCCTTGGATAGAACCACAGAAAAGTTACAGCACAGAATGAGGCCATTCAGCCCATCCGTTTCTGCACCAGCCGAAAGTGAAAAAATAAGAAATGTAGCTGCCCGTTTTAATCCCACCTTCCAGCATCTGGTCCGTAGCCTTGCGGGTTACAGCACTTTAGATGCAGATCCAGGTACCTTTTTTTAAAATGAGTCGAAGGTTTCTGCCTCCACCATCAAACTAGGCAGTGAATTCCAAACACCCACCACCCTCCTGGGTGAAGAAGTTTTTCCTCATTAATCCTTCTACCAATCGTCTTACATCTGTGGATGACCGAGTCAACTTTGAAACTTGTTTAAATGAGAGTCCAAGGTCAAAACTCAAATGCACTACAATACTGTTACCCTAACAGACTTCTTTGGTGCAGTACACTATTGTACCTGATAGTGTTTGAGAGGAGATTATGTTGGCCAGTAAAGTGTCCAGAAATGTTGTTGTTGTGTTCAGTTTTAAATTTTATATACTTAATTTTATTCAAAACCAGAAGTAATTATTCTAATGGCCATTATAATGCAAGAAATAATATTGAACCTCCCAGCTCCTCTGAACTAAGATTTTATCTTCAATGATCCAACACCCAAAAATCTGGAATTTCTGAGCCTGATGAGCCATTGTTTTATGATTGATCCATTGGCAAAGCTTAACTTTGAACCCTGCTTATAATCAATCGTTTGCTATTAATCTCTTGCTGAGCTGTTTTAGCACTCATGCTGTTGCCGTGCAGTATTCCTGCTTGCATTCTCTGTATTCATTTGTTGATTTTGCTACATTCTTTTTTTATTTGCCATGCTGTTCAGCCTTTGGATGCAAGGAGATCAAAGGTTTGTGCTTATGTTTGCAACAGTTCAGTTTGCACAACATAAAATAGTGCAATTTGCTTTTTTACTTGTTCTAGTGATGTGTGGAGCATTGTGATTAATTTGTATTTTACTTTATACAAGATTAAATGTTGAAGTTTTAATTGGTGAGCATATTAGATTACGCCTTTTAATAACAGAGTCCACACTACAAAAGATCTTAAAGCACTTGTAAAACAGTGCTAGAAATTTTTGTACTTAACATTTAATTGGTGGCAATGGAGAACTAATGCGCTAATGGATCCTTATTTACAAATATAATTTTCTTAATTATAAATTCTGAATTGAAGATTTTAGGTGTAATCTAACATTGCATCATTTATGTGTCCCAAGAAAACATCATATTTGATGGACAGTGACATTAGAATTTTTGCATCCTTTATTATAACTGTAAGGCTAATAAAGTAGAAAAATTCTCTCTATTTGGAAACCTTTTTTGAAAATTTCTTCAGATTTTCAGACCAAAACAAAAACATGCAGTCTATACTTTTGAATGTGAAGGAGAATTTTTTTTGGCAAAGGTTATGCATCTGCTGTCAAATATGGTACCATGAATTGTAATATTTCAATTCAGATGTGAGAATTCTTCGTTTGTTTTTAAATGTTTAGATTTGGTTTTACAGTGAACTGACATTAATATTCAATAAATCTACAAGAAATCTGAAGGATTTTCTTGGTTGTAGTATTTTTTTTTCGAAAGGAATCTTAAAACAGTAATTAAGGCATTCATGTTTGACCTTGTAGCAAATGGTCGTGACAGTCTGTTAATGATTGTGTAGTGTTTCTTAAGATAAGCCACCTGCTGGAGATGACTTAAATATTGTATTTCAGATGTATTATGTGAAGTAATGGTTAAGTTTCTGTTTGCTTTAGCATGCTAAAGTTGGAAATCATTCTGCCCCATGTAAAATTAAATGAATTCTTTTGGTAGTGTGACATTTTTAGTGATCAACTCCCAACGAGAAGTCTGCTGATCCTGTAACACTCTTTTTACTTTGCTAACCTGAGTTACATTGTTGAATTTTCTTATTTTTAAGCTTGTTTATTAGATGGCACACCAAAATAGAGAATTGATTGACTTGTGTTGGGAAAGGGGAGAGTTGATCTCAGTCAATTAGACCCTTGTGAATTATGGCTTCTTTGAATGGATTAAGTAGTCCCACTGATGATAATTGTGGAAAAAGTTAACTTTGGACCAGAAGATTTGATCGTAGGTTGCCTCCAAAGAGGAGAAATTCCCCTGTGGAGGAAAGTTGGATTCTGAGTATAAAATTGAGAGAGAGTATAGTTGGATGTATAGATGCTTTTAAAGTTTATTGATGTAACCTGTATCTCCAGAGCATTTTATTCACCAGTCTGTCTGTTCTCCAAAAAAAAAGTTGCTTTTTGTGCTAAGATTAGGAAATGAAGAGGATAGAGATGATATTTAGAGTTTGTTCTGATTAGTAAGAATTGGTCATGCATAGGAGACCTAAGGAATCCTCTTGTGGTGCAAACTGCTGAAAGTGATTTTTAACAAGGAAATGATTTTGCAGATAGATTAGAAGTGGATTTAAGTTAACAGTATTATGCTTTGGTTTGTGGTACAACCTATAGAGTGTGGTTTTGTATGAATTATTTGTATAAACTTTGAGCAACCTGTTTTCATTACTTCTGCAGCACCTACAGTTGACCATTCAAGCATTGCAAGATGAACTTCGAACTCAACGAGATCTTAATCATCTTCTTCAGCAGGAGAATGTTAACCGAGGTGCCGAGCATTATACCATTGAGCTCACTGAGGAGAACTTTCGCAGGTTGCAGGCAGAACACGAACGTCAGGCCAAAGAGCTCTTTCTTTTGAGGAAGACTTTAGAAGAAATGGAGCTAAGGATTGAAACACAGAAGCAGACGTTGAATGCAAGGGATGAATCAATTAAGAAACTACTAGAAATGTTGCAGAGCAAAGGATTGCCTTCTAAATCCATGGAAGAGGAACATGAAAGAAGCCGGAGAATATCTGAGGCAGAATCTCAAGTTAATCATCTGGAGGTCTTACTGGACCAGAAAGAGAAAGAAAACAATCATCTTAAAGAGGTACGATTTATTTTTGAATAGTATTGTGTTTCAACAGAAGTTTTTCATTTGAAGCTTTTACTTTTCATATTTTGGTAAATCAATCTCTTTTGGTAGTAAATTGGTTAAATCACATTCAGCATAATTCAGAAGCCAAGTACCAAAGCCAAATATTCTAGTGATTACCAAAGTAACTTCTGCAATATTTTGGGATATTGATGAGGCTTGCAAAAGCAGAACATTTCCGGGAACTGGGTGGTGCACTGGGTTAGAAAGAGACTTTTCGCCTCTGTGACCTAGGTAAATGTTTGCTCGTGGCATGGGAATAATTTGGGCACTCAGTCAAGTTGCTGATTGGAATAACTTATACAAATGTTGTCCCATAATTCAGCAATAACTGGCATTCCTACTGAGGCCACAGGATAGCTGTTGTGAAAAATTCAAAAACTGCCCCACTGGTACAATACTGGATGCTTTTCTGAGATGAAGGTTTGGGGCGTGTTAAGGAAGAGTAAGGGTGTTTAACTGTATCTGGTTGCGCTATCTATGACTTGGGAATGCTAAATGCTGATCCTATGCCTGAAATTGGAAGAGTTCTATTCCCCAGCGCTAACATCTCAAAAAGAAAACAAAAATCTAACTCTTATTAGGTGCGGCATATGTTTGCACTTCTGTTAAGTAACACTTTTTTGTGATAACTATTTCTGTTGCACCTTCAGTGAATGTTTTGCATAACATATGTAATTGCTGAGATTGTGTTAAGGTCGCAGAGGAGCTGGGAAATCGAGTAGGATTCAGGCAAAGCATCTGGCCATGTCCTAGTGAAACCTTTTCATTTGATTGGAGTAGCATATATGATAGATGTGACATATCACACTGCCACACTATTGTTATCTATTTGGTTACACTATTGCAGGAGTTTGCAAACTGTGGGTTGCGATCCCCAGTATGGTCCTGGGGCGAGCAGTTGGGGTTGCGAGCTCCGAGGCAGTAATGGCGGCTGTGGAGCAGAGACTCTGATTTGACAGTTCTGGGATCACCTGCAAGACTCCTTTAAAATGTGCGTGATTTATTTTGCCTGTGGGCCTGGCCTAACCCAATGAGCTTTGAGGCCCAATCGCTGGCACCAGTAGAGTCTGCCAAAACTGTAGCTGTCTTGCTTGTTGTTGCTATAACAACGACTAAAAAAACTAGTGCTGCTGTTTGAAACCGCAACCTGCTCAACAACTCCATTTTCACTCTGGGGTCGCACCAAGTATGAAGCAATAAAATGGGGTAACAGCAGAAACATGTTTTGGAGGCACTGCATTATTTCATGATGAGATATTTTGCTGTGTTGGCACATTCCTGAAAGTAAGACATAGAGACCATTTACAGCAGTTACTGCTGAAGCTGAGGAAATGACGAAGACAGGCCTGAAATTTTTAACAATCCTCCTTCCATTATTTCTGCATCCTAGATCTGTTTCCTTTCCATAACCCTCGTCAGCCCTGTTCCCAATGCAGCTGCATGTAGTAGCTGCAGCTGGCCTCTTACTCTGCCATTTCTTGGGAGATATTTCCTACCAAATATTTACAAAAAAATCTTGAAAATAATTTTGGGAGGGGCCAGGCTATTTCAAGTAAAATACAATTCTCCCATGGGTTTTGCTTTGAATGTAATTTTAATTGGCAGCAATATTTGAGATTTGCTTTGTCCTGGTCAGATTTGGAATATATATCTCTCATGTTTTTCTCATGTTGTGTGTGTCTGTGATTTTTTTTTATTTTCTAATTTTGATATTGAATAAAGCGCAACATTTTAATATGTTGTTTTGGAAACCATAAAAAAGAAATCATTGATTGAGTTTAAATAAAATCTGTTTAAATCTTAATGACCTATACATTGCAGTCATGCTGAATGTGGCCCAAATTCCTTCATCAACACAAATCTATGGATCAGTTCGCCAGTAATGCACAAGATCAAAACTAAATTAGAAGTGTGTTAGTTTTCTGTAAGTTGGTGTTCGAAAACCAGTTTATGGTACGTAGTTTATGTCATGTGCCATCATGTTTTGTTTTGCTTTGCTCAATTATTTAGAGATAATATGCCCTCAGGTCTGTCTTTTGCATGTATAGGATGGAGCCAAAGATCTGTTACAGGCGTAAACACTTTGACACATGCGCTTTTTCTGTCTTTCTGCCAGTTGCAGGACTAGCACTTGAGTGGGGTTCCGTAACAGTGGCTTGCAAGCCGTACCTTTCTCTAACCTCCATTTGTAAAAGCTTGCAAGTCTCCCAAACGAATGGCGCAAGATGTTGTTTTATTTGTTGTAAATCCGTACTCTTTCTAGCCTATGCATTTGTTGCTAAATTGTGATATGAATGCGGACCACTAGAGCTTTAATTTTTCAGTTGTATATTTTGACTGTTTCATTGGCCGAGATTTACTGATGAATGTTCAAGCTTTAGACCACTTGGTGGTACTAATGCCTGATTATCCAGTTACATTTGCAAAGCCGAGAGTAATTGATTTGGACAGTGTCCAAATCTTATACACTCCTAATTGGTAATTCATTGTCGGAGTATAGTATTTTCCTGTTTGCATTAGCGTTTTTTGCATGCAAAGAATTAGTGTTTTGAGCATTTTTTTCTGTCCTTTTCCTTATTTTGCAAAGTGATACTTTGCATTATCAGAAAAATACCTGCATCCTTTAGCTGTAACGTGAATTATAGTTTAAATGGATTGCAGAATTCCTTAAATTCAGTTTGTTCTAGCTCCAGGATCAATATTTGACTTAGTTCAAGCTTAAAATGTTTCAAGGGAGGCATAAGAGTTTTTCATAAACTTTTAGTTAAAGTTGAAGCTCAAATAATTGACCTGGTTAGGAAATTGGCTGTATGGTAGGAAACCGAGAGAGTAGTGATAATGGGCAGGTAGTTTAATTGGCAGGATGTGACTCATGGTGTCCCTCAGGGATCTACTTTGCGGCTTCCAACTAATCACTATTTATTAAAAACTTTGGGATATAGAGCCACATTTGCAAGTTTGTTGATGACACAAAAGCGGTAATGTAAATAGTGGAGATGGAAGTATAAAATTAGAGACTAGATGACTAGCCAATACTGTGGCAAATGGATTTCAGCACATGCAAATCTATGGCCATCCACTTTGGACCTAAAAAAGTTATATCAGAGTACTTTCCAAGTGGTGGAAAGTTAGAAACAGTGGAGACCCATAGAAACTTCGGGTTCCATGAGCATAGATGATTAAAATGTCATCAATAGGTACAAAAGACGATCAGAAAGGCAAATGTAATGCTGGCCTTAATATCGGGAGGAGCAGAATACAAGAGGTTAGAAATCATGCTGCAGCTATACAAAGCCCTGGTTAGATCACACGTGCCTTGCCACCTTTAATGATTTTTTACAGATTTACCTCCAGGTATTTCTGTTCCAGAACCCCCTTTAGAATTGCAACCTTGATTTTTTATTGCCTCTCCTTGCTCTTCCTACCAAAATGTATCAGCTGCACTTCTTTTATATAGAAATTCATTTGCTATGCGTCCACTCATTCCACTAGCCTGTCTGTGTCCCCTTGAAGCCCTATCCTCGTCACAGTTCATAATACTTCCAAGTTTTGTCATCTGCAAAATTTGAAAATGTGCCCTGCACACCATTAATATAAATAAAGTAAAGCAGTGGCCCTAGTTCTGAACCCTGGGAAACCCAACTGTATACCTTCCTCCAGCCTGAAAAACAACTGTTCACCACTTATGTTTTGTGTCACTCAGCCAACTTCATATCCATGCTGCCACTTTTATTTCATGAACTTAACTTTGCTGACAAGCCTGTTATTTTTTTTATTCATTCATGGGATGTGGGCGTCACTGGTTAGGTCAGCATTTATTGCCCACCCCTAATTGCCCTCGTTCAGATGGCATTTTAAGGGTCAACCACATTGCTGTGGGTCTGGAGTCACATGTAGGCCAGACCAGGTAAGCATGGCAGACTTCCTTCCCTAAAGGGCATTAATGAACCAGATAGGTTTTTATGACAATTGACAATGGTTTCACGGTCATCAACAGACTTATAATTCCAGATTCTTTTTATTGATATCAAACTTCACCATCTGCCATGATGGGATTCGAACCCAGGTCCCCAGAGTATTACCCTGGGTCTCTGGAATACCAGTCCAGTGACGATAGCCCAACAGTGTCTCAACTGCTCATCCTTCACTGACTTCAGCAGCATCTCCCCTGCTAAAGAGAGATGCAAAGTACTCATTTACCTATGTCTCCATGTGTATACTCCCTTTTTGGCTGCTAGTCAGCTGAAACCCTGCTCTTACTACCCTTTTACTCCTTAAAAATACTGTAGGGGACTTTGGATTCATTTTTAAGTTAGCTATCAGCCTCTTAAGCTTTCTTGCCTGTCTGATTTCCTTTTTCATTTCTTTTCTGAACTTTCTCTATATTCAGTCTGGTTTTCAATTGTATTATGCACTTGACATCTGTCACTTGTACCCCTTTTCTGCTTTATCTTGTGCTCTATCCCCTCTGCAATTGAGGGAGCTCCGGCTTTGCTTACCCTACCTTTTCTCCCTCCTGTACCTCAACTGCACCTGAACATTTCCTCTTTAAAGGTAGCCCATTTGCTGATTATTGAAAGTAGGCTGATGGGGCAGTAATTGGCCAAATTGAATTTGTTTGCTTTTTGTGAACAAAACTTACCTGGGCAATTTCCCACATTGTCAGGAAATGTTGCAGTTGTACTGAAACTGCTCAAGTTGGAGCTAGTTCTGGAGGATAAGCGCTTAGTACTGCAGCTGGAATGCTATCGAGGCTCATAGCTTTGCAGTACCTAGTGCACTCGGTCATTTCTTGATATCATGTGGAGTGAATCGAATTGGCTGAGGACTGGCATCTGTGATGCTGGGGGCCTCTAGAAGAGGCCAAGAAGCATTTGTTAAAGTATTGCATAAACATGGTTTGCATTGTTACTACTGGTTTAGTGATTGAAGAGTCGCAGTGCGTTTGAGAGTCTCTAATCCTTTCCTGATCCAGGTTGCCTTTGCTTGGGTTTTTGCACAATATCCAACGGCGCAACGAAAGCCATCAATTCATCCTTAAGGTTTCAGCGTGAGTCTTTCTCAGTTATTGATCCAAGTTGCCCCTGTGGCAAACCAGTCTATTGAAGCACAACAGTGACCCTGCTTTCACGCACTGAAAATATGTGATGTATATAAGAACAAGGATTATAGGAGCATAATTTTCAAAAATTTCTTCATGGGACGCGGGCGTCGCTAGCTAGGCCAGCATTTATTGTGCATCCCTAATTGCCCTTGTTCAGAGGGCATTTAAGAGTCAACCACATTGCTGTGGGTCTGGAGTCACATCTAGGCCAGAGCAGGTAAGGACAGCAAATTTCCTTCCCTAAAGGACATGAGTGAACCAGATGGGTTTTTACAACAATCGGCAATGGTTTCATGGTCATCATCACAGAATCTCACAAGCACAGAATTGTTACAGCGCAGAAGTAGGCCATTCGGCCCATTGTGTCTGCACTGGCTCTCCAAATGAACATCATGACTTAGTGCCATTCTCCTGGTTTTTCCTTATACCCTTGCACATTGTTTCTATTCAAATAACCATCTAATCCCCTCTTGAATGCCTCAAATGAACCTGCCTCCACCACGTTTCCAGACAGTGCCTTCCCGGCTCAAACCACTCACTGTGTGAAAAGAGTTTTTCCTCGCATCACATTTGTTTCTTTTACAAATCACTTTAAAACCTGTGCCCCCTTGTTCTTGATTCCTTGGCGAGCGGGAACAGTTTCTGCCTATCTACACTATCCAGCCCCCTCATGATTTTGAACACCTATCAAATCTCCTCTTAACCTTCCCCTCTCCAAGGAGAACAGTCCCAACCTCTCCAACCTATCTTCATAACTGAAGTTTCTCATTCACATCACACTATAGGAAGGATGTGATCACACATTGGAGAGAGTGCAGAAGAGGTTTACATCCTTCCTATGCCAGCTGAGGTCTAACTAGTGTCTTATATAAATGCAGCATAACCTCCCTGCTCTTGTACTCAGGATACTGTATGTTTTATTAACTGCTCTCTCCACCTGTCCTGCCACCTTCAATGATCGAGGAAACACCCAGTATTCTCTGCTTTTAATTCCAGATTTTTAAAATTGAATTCAAATGTCACCATTGGCTGCGTTGGGACTTGAACCCAGGGCATTACCCTTGGTCTTGGAATACCAGTCCAATGACAATACCACTTTGCCACTGTCTAATTATGCATGATGCCACAGAACCATGACACCATAGAACCAGGAGAAATAAATTATCACATTAAGAGAAAAGTCCCCTCTAATTATTGTTTCCTGTCAGTAGTTCAGAAAATTTTTTGATTGGATTCTTGATTCGTTTTGACTGAGAAGACATCAAAAGCAGCTCCTAAGGTGGATTAACCATAAATATAGTCATCGGTATACTGCATCTTATGGCAAGAACTATAGAATATAAAAGTTAAAGTATAATGATGAATCTATCTGAAATCTTAGTAAGACCACAGTTGGAGTACATTGTACAGTTTTGGGCTTCACCATCGGAAGAATGTTGGGGCAAAGGCACTGCACAGATTCTCTAATATGATGAAAAGCAAATGCAAAGAAAGCCTTGTAAGTTTCAGACTGCTTTTATTAGAACAATAACTGCAACTTGTGACTCGAGACCCACAGCAATGTGGTTGAACAGGGCAATTAGGGATGGACAATAAATGCTGGCCTAGCCAGCAAGGTCCTCATCCCATGGATGAAAAAAAACTTAATTCCAATCTGAAAAGCAACCATTTATCACTACTGTTTCCTGTCACTCAGCCAATTTCTTATCCAAGTGCCTACTTTTCCTTTTATTTCATGAGCTAGAATTTTGCCCACAAGTCTGTGTGGCACTGTATCAAATGCGTTTTGAAAATCCATATACACCACATTAACAGCATTGCCCTTATCAACCTTCTCTGTTACTTCCTCAAAAAACTCCACCAAGTTGGTTAAACATGATTTTCCCTTAATGAATCCATGCTGCCTTTCCTTAATTATCCTGGACTTGCCTAAGTGATTATTGATTCTGTCCTGAACTATAGTTTCCAGAAGTTCCCCTATCACTGAAGTCAAATTGACTGGTCTGTAGTTGCCAGCTTTAACCTTGCACACCTTTTTGAGCAAGGGTGTAACATTCACAATTCTCCAGTCCTCTGACACCACCCCTGTGTCTAAGGAAGACTGGAAGATTATCACTCGTGCCTCTGAAATTTCCACTCTCACTTCCCTCAGTACCCTTGGAGGCATCTCATCCAGTCCTGGTACCTTATCTATTTTAAGTAAAGATAGCCTTTCTAACACCACCTCCTTCTCAGTTGTAAATTCCTTGAGGTGGTGAGAGAACCAACAAGAGGAAAAAACCTACTTGACCTCAACCTCACCAATCACAGAAGCATCTGTCCCTGACAGTATTGGTAGGAGTGACCACCTCACAGTCTTTGTGGAGACAAAGTCCCGTCTTCATATTGAGGATACCCTCCATTGTGTTGTGTGGCATTACCACTGTGCTAAATGGGACAGATTTAGCAACTCAAGGACTAGGCATCCATGAGGAGCTGTGGGCCATCAGCAGCAGCAGAATTGGATACAACCATAATCTGTAACCTCATGGCGCAACATATTCCCCGCTCTATCATTACCACCAAGCCAGGGGATCAAATGTGGTTCAATAGTGCAGGAGGGCACACCAGGAGCAGCACCAGTTGTAACTTAAAAATGAGGTGTCAATCTGCAGAAGCAATAACACAGGACTACTTCCATGCCAAACCGAGAAAACAGCAAGTGATAGACAGCTAGGCGACCCCACAAACAACGGATCAGATCTAAGCTGTGCAGTCCTGCCACGCCCATTCGCGAATGTTGGGGGGCAATTAAACAACTCACTGGAGGAGGTGGCTCCACAAATACCCCCATACTCCATGATGTGGGAGCCCAGCACATCAGTGCAAAAGATGAGGCTGAATATTTGCAACAATCTTCAGCCAGAAGTGCCGAGTGAATGATCCACCTCTGCCTTCCCCGGAAGTCCCGAGCATCTCAGATGCCAGTCTTCAGCCAATTCAATTCATTTCAAGTAAATCAAGAAATAGCTGAAGGCACTGGATACAGCAAAAGCTGTGGGCCCTGACAACATTCCAGCAATAGTACTGAATACTCGTGCTCTAGAACTAGCTGTGCCCTTAACCCAGCTGTTCCAGTACAGCTGCAACACTGGCATCTCCCCAACAATGTGGACAACTGCCCAGATATGTCCTTTCTACAAAAAGCAGGACAAATCTAACCCAGACAATTACTGCCCCATCAACAAGATCATCAGCAAAGTGATGAAAGGCGTCATCGACTGTGCTATCAAGGAGTACTTACTCAGCAATAACCTGTTCACTGCTCAGTTTGGGTTCTTCCAGGGCCAATCAGCTCCTGACCTCAATACAGCCTTAGTCCAAACATGGACGAAAGAGCTGAACTGCCGAGGTGAGGAGAGAGTGACTGTTCTTCATATTAGCATTTGACTGACTGTGGCATCAAGGAGCCTCAGCAAAACTGGAGTCAATGCAAATCAGGGAGAAAAATCCCCACTGGTTGGAGTCATACCGAGCACAAAGGAAGATTGTTGCGATCGTTGGATGTCAATCATCTTAGTCCCAGGACATCACTGCAGGAATTCCTTAGGTAGTGCCCTAGGCCCAACCATCTTCAGTTGCTTCAGCAATGATCTTCCTTTTATCATAAAGTCAGAAGTGGGGGATGTTCACTGATGATTGCACCATGTTTAGCACCATTCGCGACTCCTGAGATACTGAAGCAGTCTGTGCACTTATGCAGCAAGACCTTGACAACATTGAGGTTTGGGCTGCTAAGTACAAGTGACATTCTTCCCTGGCACTTGTGTGGCAAGAATGACCATCTCCAACAAGAGAGAATCTAACCATCTTCCCATGGCATTCAATGATATTACCATCCCTGATTTTTTTTTCTTCAAAAGTATACTTTATTCATAAAATATCTTCAAGAACATTCCAAACCATTTCAAAATCACCATCACAAAGGTACAATCAGGTTCAACTTTTACAACATGTATCACGAGGTGCATCAATGCAATAAATAAATATTACAATCATTTGTACAGCCCGAGGGGCTCTAAACAGTTCCCAGTCCCTCGGTGCACTGTGGCAGAAAGGTCTTAGACAGCGACCCTTCCCCATTGCGCCTTTGAGGCGGCTGTCCCAAGCTTTAGTGCGTTCCTTAGCACGTAGTCCTGGACTTTGGAATGTGCCAGTCTGCAACACTCAGTCGGGGACAACTCTTTGCACTGGAAGACCAACAAGTTTCGGGCAGACCAAAGAGCGTCTTTCACCGAGTTGATGATCCTCCAGCTCAATGGTATTACCATCACTGATTCCTCTACTATCAACACCCTGAGGGCTACCATTGACCAGAAACGGAACTGGACCAGCCATATAATACTATGGCTACAAGAGCAGGGCAGAGGCTTTAATCCACTTCACACCTCTTAATCTTATGTAAATAAACACACAGGCATTTTAAAAAAACTCTTCAAAGAAAGATCAGGTTATTACAAGATAATAAAGATATCAGTCAAACAAAGCTGACACTCCCTTGCAAGCTGATCTTTCTTTGGAAAGTTTTTGAATGCCTGTGAGTTTATCATAGAATCATAAAAAGTTTATGGCACAGAAAGAGGCGACTTGGCCCATCGTATCTGTGCCAGCCAAAAAACGAGTCACCCAGCCTAATCCCACATTCCAGCATTTAGTCCATAGCCCGCATATTATGGCACTTCAGGTGCATGTCCAGACACCTTTTAGATGAGTTGAGGTGCTTCTGCCTCTACTATCCTTTCAGACAGTGAGTTCCAGACTCCTTACTCCCTCTGGGTGAAAAGATTTTTCCTCATCTCCCCTCTAATCTTTCTACAATCACTTTAAATCTATGCTCCCTAGTCACAGACCTCCCTGCTAAGGTAAATAGGCCCTTCCTATTCACTCTCTATCCAGGGCCCTCACAATTTTGTACGTCTCAACCAAATCTTCCCTCAGCCTCCTTTGTTCGAAAATTAAGAGGTGTAAAGTGGATTAAAGTTTTTAGTCATTGATACGATGGATGTGTGAGATTCCCCTTTTACCTTCGCATAAATCTGTGAATGTATTTCAAAGAGAATGTTGAATGGATGTTGTTTTTGGTTCCTGACTCAAGACTAGGCACCACCCTACCCCACCATATGGTTCACAACTCCTCTGAGGTTTACAAACAAAATGGGTCTGACTCCATCAAAATTACACAGGATTTAAAATGCCCACCCAGAAATGGAGCCTGTAAAGATGGGGACATTATGTGTGGGTGCACTACCTGCGCTTTTGTCCTGCGTCGGCAAAATTTGCAGGAAACGGGAATGGGGCTCGATTCGAGTCTTGCCTGACATTTTTAAAGGTCTTCCGACTCGGGCCAAACTCCTTGAAAATCTGGGCCTATATCTTTTTGTCTGAATTCGCCACCAGACAAAACAGTTTGATTCCACCCTTTTTGTCATCTTAAACTTCCCTATTAGATGACCCCTCAACTGTCCTAAAATGGAGTGGATACAAACCAAGTTTATGCAACCTGTCCTCATAATAACCTTTTTTAGCCCTGGTACCATCCTTGTGAATCTGTGCCATGTCCCCTGAAAAACCACCATAATTTTCATGAAGTCCAGTGCCCAAAAATGAACCTAGTCCTCCTGATGAAATCTGAACAAGGTTCTGTACAAGCAAAGCATCATTTCCTCACTTTTGTATTCCAATCCACTTGAAATGAATGCCAACATTGTTAGCTTTTCTACTTTTGATATTTAGTGTTTCACGGACGTAGATACTTAAATCGCTTCGCTCATTCACAATCCTGACTCAACTTTTAAGAAATATTTCTCTGCTTTTTTTGTATACAAACTGGATGCCCTCTTGCTTTCCTACATTTGACTTCCATCTGCTGCAATTTCACCCACTTAATTTGTCCATGTCCCTTTGTAGTTTCCTGCTCCCATCTATGCAATTTACTACGTTCCTAACTTTAGTCTCATCTGTCAAATTGGATGTACACCTCTCTGTCCTTCATCCAAATGACTTTTTCACATGTTTTGGAATAGAATAGCACTTGTCACATTTCGCCAATTGGAAAGCCCCTTATCCCTATTTTGTTTCATTTCGTCTACAGGTATACTGAGCCATGAAAAAGTTTGAAATTGGGAATCTTTTGAGGATATTGTAGCAAATATTTGAATGAAACAGCAGATTAATGTATTTTGTAATGAGATTCTTTGGGACAGGAACCCAATTAAATTCTTAATGCATTAAACAGTTTTCACTTTAGAATTCACCTTTAGATCTAAGTTCTTTAATGTTGTGTGTTACTTTACGAATATAAATCATTTCTTTTTGCATGTAAAAATGTGGAGAGGCTGAAATCTTGCATGAATAAAGATTAGAAATAGATTAATGAGCAGCTATTTCTAGATGCCAGCTGCTGTTGCAGTTTGTGCAAACTGCTCTTCACATGACTCTGACTGTACTGATTGATATCCCTATTTAGAGTTTTTATGCATAAAAAATTGAAATTTGCTAGATTAATTGTATAAAAAAAACCCCCCAACAGTTTGATCTATTCTGCTATGTATCAATCATTATTTCACCATATACAATGTATTGGCAAACGAGTATTAATCTAAACAGAGAGCACATTTTAATACTTAACTGTGAGAGATGAGGGTGAAATATGCATCCAAGTGAATATCAAGCTGGAATAGTGTGAATTTCTTACTGATTCATAGGTATTGTGTTTCTAGTATATAAAAGACTTGGCTTAGCTGAGAACCTTGGGTCTGTTTCAGTTGTTTTTACCTTTAACTTGCCATGTCCAATTGAAACTAAGCCATGCACCAATTTACAGTGTGATTGCTGAACTTCGTATTCTGTGGCTCAGTTCATAGCACCCTCGCCTTTGAATCAGAGGGTTGTGGGTTCATGTCCCACTCCCGGAAAACCAAGAACTGTGATTGTACTCGAAAGAAGTTGCAATCTGTGACTGTTGGTAACTCGAAAGAGTTTCCTCCATTCACATGGGATTAATTGTAATCAATGAATAGCTTCCTTCTCTGATGTTGGCTCTCATCCTATGGTAGCAAACTTACTTTTTGTCCTGGAATTTTATCTGAACAGGGGCTTGTACTTTTCCTTAAAGTTGCCTCACCAGTGGGGAAAATAAATTTTGTTGAGGCTAATTGTGTTATTTTGAAAATTTGAATTGTGGGAACTTGTGTGATTAAATTTTGTACAAAGGAAACTGATTTTGTCAGTTTTCAGAAAGACACTAGATGGCACTTATGTTCGTATTTAGACTTGTGTTTCAAGGATTTCAGAATACAGAATTTCTTAGCCTGCATAGTGAGGTCCAATGTTTGCAGCTTTTAAAATATTACATTTTTATTTTTGGCGTTTGCTATCAATCATCAATTGTCAACCAATTTGAATTGGGATTTTGAGAAAATCTGCTCCTCTTTTTGCTCACATTTAAGTATGTCAGATTCTCTGTTTCTTTTATCATGAATAACGAGATGCCAGAGCTGATTGCCAAAGGAGATTTGAAAGTAGCTGCCCTTAATATCAAAGCCAAGTTTGACTGAGTACGGCACCAACCAGCAAAACTGATGTCAGTGGGGGTCAGGGATATATCCTCTAGTACATAGTGTTATGCCTGAGACAGAATTGATGGGTTTAGAAACAGAAAATACTGGAAATACTCAACACATTTGGCCGCATCTGTGGGAAGAGAAGCAGCGTTAATGTTTCCGGTCGATGACATTTCATCCACCTGAAATGTAAACTCTGTTTCTCTCACCGAGATGCTGCCAGACCTGAATATTTTCAGCATTTTATGTTTTTTAATTTGATTTCCAGCATCCACAATATTTTGCTTTTGTAGAAGTATAGGTTTGGATGTCAGAGGCCAGTCATTGTAGACACAAAGGATCCTTGGGAAAATGTACTTAACCAAACCATCGTCAGCTGTTTGGTCATAAGGTCTGGAGTAGACCTGTTGGGTGACATTTCTACAGAATTGAACTCTTCTTGACTCAAAAACAGAATTACCTGGAAAAACTCAGCAGGTCTGGCAGCATCGGCGGAGAAGAAAAGAGCCGACGCTTCAAGTCCACACGACCCTTCAACAGTTCTGTTGAAGGGTCGTGTGGACTCGAAGCGTCGGCTCTTTTCTTCTCCGCCGATGCTGCCAGACCTGCTGAGTTTTTCCAGGTAATTCTGTTTTTGTTTTGGATTTCCAGCATCCGCAGTAGTTTTTTGTTTTTATCTTCTTGACTCTTCTGGTTATGAAGTAGCCCTTGCTAGTCTACAGCAGGAACTGAACATCTAGACTTGGGCTAGTAAGTGCAAGAAAGGTGCCAGACAGTGACCATCTCAAAGAAGAAAAGGCCCACTTATGTCCTCCTGGTCTTTCATGGTATTACAATGGCTGAGTTCCCCATCATCAACATTTTGGACATGAGAACTTATCAGTACCTTAACTGGAACAACCATGTTAAAAATGTGGTACAAAAGCATACAAGAAGCTTGATAATCTGCGATGAGTGGCTGAAGGAGTCATGCCATCTTTTGGGTCTGCCTTGTGGCCTCTTTTGTTTTTGTGGTACTGGCATTGTCAGACACAGGGCAATGCTTGACATGTCCAACCAGAGGAGTTGCTGATAATCAGCCACCATAACAGCAGTGGCAGATTGCCAAGTTGTCTAGTTTATCATTTTGGTTTGAGGCTTAACATTTCATGTAGTGTGCAAAGTGATCTAGAATCGAATCCATTGTGTTTTTGTTCATATTGAACAACTTTCTGGAATCCCACTTGTTTATACTGTTGGATCACATCTAAACTGCCTTTTCTTTCCATGAGTATAATTATCAATTTCCCTATAGCTCATAGCTCAAGTGTTTTTTTTTAAATCCAAGTTACTGTATGCTGAGAAAGCTAAGGAATGGTTTAACTGAAGCCTGAAAGGGTTATGATAATGTCAATAGATTGTTTCCACTGGTTAAATGGCTGAGGTGGCATAAATTTAAGTTGTTCACAAACAATTAAAGGCAATGTTGTATGTTAGCAAAGGCCACTTTGTACAGAGTGTGTGGATTGCTCACTAATGGCTGACGGCAGCATAAATTACTTTGAAAGGGAATTAGAAAAAGAAATGTTGAAGGAAATGGGAAGCAGGATTAGCCTGGATGGCTTTTGTACAAATGAAAAAGCCTCCTGGCTGAATGGCCTATTTCTGTCGTATATCATGCTTTGATTCTTGGTGCTTATTTCCATTTGTAAAGCTAGTTGCTATCTTTTCTACTTCCTACAGGACCAGGATGTCCCTCTAGGTGCCATGTCTTTATTGTTTGCAATATTTATATGGAATCTACAGCAATGCAATAGGCATTCGGCTTAACTGCTCTATGCCAGTGTTTATGCTCCACAGGAGTCTGCCAGTTAAATCCCCTGTTCTGATTTAATTTGTATTTACACTTTCCTTTCTGCAGTATCATGAGTTTAATTTCTATATTAAACAATATCTCTCCCTTTTTTGGATCACATTTCCAACCTATCTATTGGCAAATTTGGAGAACTTTCTTAGAGTCTTCGCTTCCAAATCATCAAGAACAATACTGGTCCCTGCACTACCCCACTAATCACTTCATGCTGATGTTGCCCTAGTTACAATGACCCTTTGTGCCTTCTCTTTCTAAACATTTAAGTATTCACCTCAAAAGCTTCCCTCCAATTTCATACCTTTTCTGTATTGTATGGTGCAAAAGGTTTTGCTATCAATAAGGTGTATTAAATCTACTCAGCTCCTCTTGTCAGCTGACACCATTGTATTCTCAAGCCATATTACATTTGTCAAGCAAGATCCAGCAACTGCAAAGCCAAGTAGACTGCTTAGACTGTGTTTTTCACTTAATGCCTCGTACTCTCTGTTTTGGGTTACTTTCTATTGTCCATTATCGATACTGAACTTAGTACTTTATTCCCAGGGTTATCCTTCCACCTCATTTTATAAACTGGCCTGTCAGTGGTTCCTCTCTTGTCCCTTAAAATGTAACAGTTTCATTGACACTTACTTTGACTATTTTACTTCTAAATTCATCAGGATTAGGTGCTTTTATTATCTTTAGTACCTTTTTGTCTATGAGCTCTTTGTGGGAAATTTCTAAATCAACTTTTTTTCACTTGCCTTGTTTGGGTGGGAAGTCTTCAAATTCATTTGTGAACAGCTGCACAAAGATGCTAAAACATCTGTGTGGGTTTCTACTTTTTACTATGTGGCATAAACAGTACATTTTGTCGTTGCTTAATTTTGTCAGGGAATACTTTCAGAGATTGCAGTAATATCTTAGTTTTTGCCCCACAATACTTATTTCTTTGACTCATTTATACACCTTCTTGATTTGTCTGCAAAATTCCAAATATTATGTCAATAGTGGATCACAGAAACTTTTTTTTGCTTCAAATGAGTGAAGCCAAAGAAACTACTTTAAAAAACCTCTCCTTTGCTAAAATGATTATTTTGAAATTTGACTTGTTTGGAATTCATCTTCTACAAAAATGAATAATTCAATGCTGCACTAAGGAAGACTGTGTATAATTAATATACTTCAACTTTATATTTGTATAGGACATTAATTACATTTAAAGTAAATTGTTTGACCTTTCTGTGATGAAACCCAGTTGTAATTTTGTAATGCTGAGGAGCACTATGCAATCTATATATGAATTGGCTGAACTTTCTGTGAGTGAATTAAATAATTGATGATAGACATGTTGTCTTTTTAAAAAAAAAAGTCCCAAGTGTTCAAAACCAAGTCTGAATTCTCAAGGCCCATTTTGATTCAACACGTTAATATTTAAAAACAACAATCATTGCCTTAATTCATTATAAGCCTTACTCTTGTTGATTCACTGCATCATGCTTCTGTCAGTTACCTAATTTATCTGTTGCTGCTTTTCTGCTGAACTCCTATTCCTCTGTTGTTCAAAGTTTTTGTCTCAGCTTGACAAGGTGAGAATGCCCAGAACAAAGTGTGCATCAATTATGGCATTCCCATGGTGGTCAAACTTCCCTACCAGCCCTTCCATGGTCCACTGATTAAAAGCATAATTGGACTGCTCCATAACTTGGTGCTGCACCCAACAAACCTCACTGCCCTCCAGGAGAGTGGTGTCATTTCCTGACTTGTCCAGCTCCTAGTTTCCCTTTTCACTGACCTGGCCATCCTTGATCAGACCACTTCTACTCTTGCACTTTATCTGTCTCACTCGCACGCTTTCACATACTCATTTTCCACTGACCCCATTCCAAAGCCCAAACACACTTGTGTATTGCTCGCAAGTTTAGGCACACTCAATTGCCTCAAATTACTGAAGGTATATTATGAGTATTGATTCTATTTCCAGTCCGGATTAGGGTTTCCAACTCTGGTTTGCTGTATTCCTATGGATTTGATCATGTGAAATATGTCCACTGGTTGCAGATGTTATTGCATTTATCTTAGTTGAGTGTTTCAGTAATATTAAGCTCCCAAAAAAAATTGGCATTTTCTTTAAGAATAAGGTAAATGACATCATTTATAAATGAAAGAACCAAATGGAATAGAACATTTTAAGAATGAAGTAATGTTTAATTAAAAACTACTTCACTGGCGTTCCTACATATCAAAGGCAATGTGAAACACCAGCTAAATTTCAATGATTCAGCAAAAACATCATCCATATAAGTACTTGTAACTACAATTTTATGACTTTCTGTTACACATGGCAAGTTATAAAAAAAAACAAACCTATTTCAATTCACTGACTCCAAGCACAATATTGTGGATGTTGGAAATCTGAAATAAAAACAGAAAATGCTGTAAAAACTCAGCAGGTCTAACAGCATTGTGGAGAGAAAAATAGAGTTAAAGTTTTGAGTCCGTATGACTCTTCTTCAGAGCTAAAGCCCAGGAGGGGTTTAGGGAGGTGGGACTCGATCCTCAGAGAGCAGAACCAAACTTATCTAACTCCCGTAATGAAACCCTTTATGCAACAGAGCACATCACAGGCTGACACGAGTCTATCCTTGCCTATCCAGTTTGTGCTGCGTTCTCATTCTCATCCACCCCAGTTTATTTTGCATTCTCTTTCCCCCTGCTTCCACAGGATCTGTTGTTCACTCATTCCCTTCCTCCCCAAGATAAAAGCACAATATTGTGGATGTTGGAAATCTGAAATAAAAACAGAAAATGCTGTAAAAACTCAGCAGATCTAACAGCATCTGTGGAGAGAAAAATAGAGTTAAAGTTTTGAGTCCGCATGACTCTTCTTCAGAGCTAAAGAGAAGTAAAAATGTGATGAAATTTATACTGTTTAAGGGGGGGGGTGGAGCAGGTGAAGCTGGATGGAAGGCCAGCGATAGCTGGGGGCAAAAGAGAGATTGGCAAAGATGTCCTGAAAAAAGGACAAAGGGGTGTTAATGGTAGTGATACTGGCTAAAGGAGTATTGGCTAAATGCCGATAGTGGCATTAAGGTAAGAAAGCAGAATGTGATAATAGCAGAACGAGGGTAAGTACTCAAAAAGAACAACGTGAACAAGTGACAGATGGCCCTTGTGGGGGTGGGGTGGCGGGAAGGGAGGGTGGTGGAAAAAAAGATCAAAATTAGGATAAAAGATGGGGATAAAACAATGAATAAAAATGAAAATAAAAAAAAATAAGTGGATTAAAAAAATAAATAAAATAAAAATGAATATTGAAAAAAACGGATAAAAAAGGGGTGAGGATGGAGGAGAGAATTCATGGTCTGAAGTTGTTGACCTCAATGTTAAGTTCGGAAAGCTGTAAAGTGCCTAATCGGAAGATGAAGTGCTGATCCTCCAGTTTGCGTTGGGCTTCACTGGAACATTGCAGCAGGCCAAGGATGGACATGTGGGCATGAGAGCAGGGTGGTGTGTTGAAATGGCAAGCGACAGGGAGGTCTGGGTCATGCTTGCAGACAGACCGAAGGTGTTCCGCAAAGCGGTCACCCAGTCTGTGTTTAATCTCTCCAGTGTAGAGGAGACCGCATTGGGAGCAGCGAATGCAGTAGACCAAATTGAAGGAAGCGCAAGTGAAATGCTGCTTTACCTGAAAGGAGTGTTTGGGCCCTTGGATGGTGAGGAGGGGGGAAGTAAAGGGGCAGGTGTTGCACCTTCTGCGATTGCGTGGGAAGGTGCTGTGGGAGGGGGGTGAGGTGTTGGGGGTGATGGAGGAGTGGACCAGGGTGTTCCGGAGGGAACGGTCCCTATGGAATGCTGATGGGGGGTGAGAGGAAGATGTGTTTGGTGGTGGCATCATGCTGGAGTTGGCGGAAATGGCGGAGCACGATCCTTTGAATGCAGAGGTTGGTGGGGGCCAGAGGCAAAGTGAGGGCAAGGGGGACCCTATCATGGTTCTGGGATGGAGAGGAAGGTGTGAGGGCAGAGGCGCAGGAGATGGGTTGGACACAGTTGAAGGACCTGTCAACCACAGTGGGTGGGAAACCTCGGTTAAGAAAGAAGGAAGACATGCCAGAAGCGCTGTTTTGGAAAGTGGCATCATCGGAACAGATGCGACGGAGGCGAAGGAACTGAGAGGATGGGATGGAGCCCTTACAGGAAGCAGGGTGTGAGGAGCTGTAGTCGAGGTAGCTGTGGGAGTTGGTGGGCTGGTAATGAATATTGGCGGACAGTCTATCACCAGAAATTGAGACAGAGAGGTCAAGGAAGGAAAGGGAAGTGTCAGAGATGGACCATGTGAAGGTGCTGGAGGGGTGGAAATTGGAAGCAAAAGTTATAAATTTTTCCAGGTCCAGATGAGAGCATGAAGCTGCACTGAAACCGGCATCAATGTACCATAGAAACTAGGAGCAGGAGTAGGCCATTCAGCCCTTCAAACCTGCTCCGCCATTCAATATGATCATGGCTGATCCTCCATCTCAATACCATATCCCCACTTTCTCTCCATACCCCTTGATGCCCTTAAAATCCCAAAAATGATCAATTTCTTTTGTGAATATACTCAGTGACTCGGACGCCTTCTGTGGTAGAGAATTCCACAGGTAGGCCACCCTCTGAGTGAAGAGATATTTCCTCATCTCATTCCTAAAAGGCCTGCCCCATATCCTGAGACTGTGGCCCCTGGTTCTAGATTCCCCAACCAGGGGAAACATCCTCCCTGCGTCTAGTCTGTCTAGCTCTGTTAGAATTTTGTACATTTCGATCAGATCCCCCCTCATTCTTCTAAACTCTAGTGAATACAGGCCCTGTCGAACTAACCTCTCCTCACACCACAGTCCTGCCATCCCTGGTATCAGCCTAGTGAACCTTCGCTGCACTCCCCCTATGGCAAGTATATCCTTTCTTAGGTAGGGAGACCAAAACTGCTTGCAATGCTCCAGGTGCAGTCTCAACAAGGCCTTATATAACTGCAGTAAGACACCCCTACTTCTGAACTCAAATCCTCTTGCAATGAAGGCCAACATACCATTTGCCTTCCTAATTGCTTGCATCACCTGTCTGTTTGCTTTCATTGACTGGTGTACAAGAACACCTAGATCCCTTTGTACATCCACATTTCCCAATATATCACCATTAAAATAATACTCTGCCTTTCTGTTTTTCACACCGAAGTGTTTAACATCACATTTGTCCATGTTATACTGCATCTACCATGTGATTGTCCACACACACACAACTTGTCTAAATCGTCCTGAAGCCTCCTTGCATCCTCCTCACAACTCACAGCCCCACCCAGTTTTGTGTTGTCAGGAAACTTGGAAATATTGCATTTGGTTTCCTCATCCAAGTCATTTATATATATATCGTGAATAGCTGGGGCGCAAGCAATGATCCCAGTGGTACATAACTAGTCACCGCCTGCCACCTGGAAAAAGACCCATTTATTCCCACTCTCTGTTTCCGGTCTGTCAACCAATTCTCAATCCATGCCAGTATTTTACCCCCAATCCCATGTGCTTTAGTTTTGCCCACTAGCCTCTTTTGTGGGACCTTATCAAAAGCCTTCTTGAAATCCAAATGCACCACACCCACTGGTTCTCCCTTACCTATTCTACTAGTTACGTCTTTAAAAAACTCCAGTAGGTTATTTAAGCATGATTTCCTTTTCATAAACCCATGCTGACTTTGTCTAATCCCGTTAATGCTTTCCAAGAGTTTTGTAACCATGCCTTTTTAAATAGACTCTAGCATTTCCAAACAAAGAGTTGTGGGCGGGGGCCTGAGTAGGACTGGAACAAGGAATGTTCCACATACCCCGTAAAGAGACAGGCATAACTGGGGCCCATGCAGGTACCCATAGCCACATCTTTTATTTGGAGGAAGTGAAACAAGTTTAAGGAGAAACTGTTCAGCGAGAGAACAAGTTCAGCCAGATGGTAGGAGAGTGGTGGTGGATGGGGATTGTTCGGGCCTCTGTTCAAGGAAGAAGTGGAGAGCCCTTACACTATCCTGGTGGAGTTGGCGGTGTAGAGGGTTTGGGCATCCATGGTGAAGAGGAGGCGGTTGGGGTCAGGGAACTGGAAATTGTTGATATGACGTAGGGCATCAGAGGAATCACGGATGTAGGCGGGAAGAGACTGGACAAGGGAGAGAGAACGGAGTCAAGATAGGAAGAAATGAGTTCCGTGAGGCTGGAACAGGCTGACACAATTGGTCTACCGGGACAGTCCTGCTTGTGGATTTTGGGGAGGAGGTAGAAGCGGGCAGTCTGGGCTTGGGAGACTGAGGTTGGAAGCTGTGGAGGGAAGGTCTCCAGAGGAGATGAGGTCTGTGACAGTCCTGGAAACAATGGCTTGATGTTCGGTGGTGGGGTCATGGTCCAAGGGGAGGTTGCAGGAAGTGTCTGAGAGTTGACACTCAGCCTCTGTGAGGTAGAGGTCAGTATGCCAGACAACAACAGCACCACCCTTGTTGACAGGTTTGATAAAGTCAGGGTTGAACCTAAGAGAGCGGAGCGCGGCAAGTTTAGAGAGAGACAGGTTAGAGTGGGTGAGAGGAGCAGAGAAATTGCGTCGGCTGATGTCACGCTGACAGTTCCAATGAAAAGATCAAGAGCGGGTAAGAGGCCAGAGGGAGGGGTCCAGGTGGAGGGACAATACTGGAGGCAGGTGAAAGGATCCGTAGAACGGGGGGGAGGACTCCTGCCCAAAGAAGTGAGCACGGAGACAAAGGCAGCAGAAGAAGAGTTCAGCATTGTGCCGAGCCCGAATTCATTGAAGTGAGGATGTAAGGGTATGAAACTGAGTCCTTTGTTGAGTACTGAACGTTCAGCATCAGAGAGGGGAAAGTCACAGGGTATGGTGAATACACAACAAGGGCTGGGATTAGAAGACGGGTTGGGGTCAAAGGGACAGGAAGGGGTGGAGAGACCTGGACGGGCATTGGTATCAATAAGTTGTTGGAGCTTGCGTTCCTTAGCATCTGAAAGGAAGAGACAAAGTTTCTTGTTAAGGCCTCTTCTGATTAGGCACTTTACAGCCTTCCTGATTTAACATTGAGTTCAACAACTTCAGACCATGAACTCTCTCCTCTACCCTCGCCCCCTTTGTTTTATCCCTTTTTTCAATTTTAATTTTAATTTTTACCCACTTTATTTATTTTCATTTTTATTCATTTATTCATTATTTTATCCCCACCTTTTATCCTATTTTTGATCTTTTTCCCCCACTGCTGTCCCCTCCACCCACCCCTCCCCACAAGGGCATCTGCCACTTGTTCATGTTGTTCTTTTCAGAGTACTTGTCTTTGTCCTGCTATTATCACATTCTGCTTTCTTACTTTAATGCCACTATCAGCACCTCCTTTAGCCCTTACCACTACCATTAACACCACCTTTGTCCTTTTTGTTCATGACATCTTTGTCAATCCCTCCTTTTTCCCCACCTATCACAGGCCTTCTACCCAACTTCACCTGCTCCACCCCCCCTTAAACAGTATAAATTTCATCACATTTTTACTTCTCTTTAACTCTGAAGAAGAGTCATATGGGCTCGAAACGTTAACTTTGTTTTTCTCTCCACACGTGCTGTTAATCCTGCTGAGTTTTTACAGTATTTTCTGTTTTTGTTCCTTCCTTCCCCAAATTGTTTTAGCAGGGCTAGTGCAGATTCCAATAATTTTTTTTTCACCTGTGATCAGTCACCTTCGCAAGTTCAATGAAGCAATATGTTTTGAACAATGGTGGGCCCAGCAGGGCTTAGGCAACTTGGTTTGCTTGCCAGCCACGGCAGCTAGGGTACTGCACATGTGCAAACTGTGCATACAAGGCAAGTCTCTCCTGAGTTGCCAGCTTGAAAGGCTAATCGCCCATTCCAGTAAACTCCAGTTGAAAGCGGGAGGGTTGTGAACCCAAGTTTTGTTACACTGCAATTGCCTATTGATTAAGCGTAAAGGATAAAAATAACTTAGTGACAAAGGGTAACATTCAAAAATTTTTTATCACTCCAGCAAATTATGTTACTAAGATTGGATGCGTTGCATCAAACAATGGCTTAATGCTTTTGGTACATGCCTGAGAACACACGAATGGTGGCACTGATGTAATTGCTGTCAATGGATATAAGAACGGAAGGCCAAGTTGGGCACAGGATACAAGACTCTGCAGATGTCAAATGTGCTTCTTGAACCATAACTTTGTCATTAAAAATGTAGCTCATATAGACATGAATGATTTATGCTGGGTTATGTGTGGTGTCGCCTGAATAAACTCATATTTTTCAACCAGCAATCTGTAACATTACTGTACTTGATCTGTCCCTGAAGAGTATTAAATAAAACATAGAAAAAGGAAAATACAGAAAAGGGTCATTTAAAGTTTAGGCAGATTGTGTCATTACTCCCTGAAGCCATTGTGAAACGATAATATTTTAATAACTGCTGCAGTGTGTGTGCGTTTGTGTATATATAAGACTTAGGCATTTGGTAATATTCGTGTTTTTTTTCCACTTTTGCCCTTGAATCGTTCCACCATATCCACACCTCATGTCTTGGCTGTCAAGTTTTTCATAGTGCTTCATAATCCCCAGATTCGCTGCATCTTGAAACCAGACTGACTTTTCTTTCTTTTAAAGTTTTGCACCTACACCCTGGCTGATATCACGTGAATCTCTATAATTGAATGCAATTTAATCTTAATAGTTGAGACTGATTTTAAACAAATAGTATTGAGCTTTACTGTAAATTTTCAAATTTTGCCCTCACACCTTCAGTATGCTGAGTAACCTTTTACTCTACCAGGTGCAATATGAAGACAATATTGTGAAAGAAAGTGAATTCTAATCAAAGGCCTTTTTCATCCTCATCTCTCTTCTGAGTTTGTTTTCTCAGGTAATGACCAGCCTTTCACTCTGCCCCGGTGGCCAATATTGACATCAAATTTTGTTTGATGCTGCTGTGATGTTCGAGGATTATTAGTTCGAGGTTACAACCTTAATATAAGATGCGTGATGTCACCATTCTTATTGCTAACTCTGAAGAGAAACTGCAAAATCTTTTGGATAGAGTAGTGAGTGAAAATGAGAAGAAGGGGCTGAGCGTACATTGTAAGGGAACAAAATGTCCAGTCATGTCCACAAAGAAAATCGTACCAGAATGTAAGATCACAGTGATGAATGAAAATATCAAACGGTTAGACAAATTTTGTTACCTAGGAAGTATGTTAACATTGGACGGAAAGTGCGACTGAGAAAAAAAGTGAAGGATTGGAATGGCCAAAGGTGCATTTCAAAAAATGAACAAGATTATGATCAACTCAAACTTAACCATGAAAACAAGACTGAGAATCCTGCAATGTTACATCACACCAATTTTGTGTGTTGGATGATCAGTGAAGCAATGCAAAGAAAAATTGAGGCTGCAGAGTCGTGGTTTTTGAGGCAAAGAATTAAGATATTTTGGTTAAGTCACATGACCGATGAAGCGGTGCTAGTAAAATCTGAGAGTAAAAGAACTTGCTGACCAAGATTAGGAAGAGACAGTTGGAATTTCTTGGACAAGTAATAAGGAATCATTATTAGAAGGTCTGACGCTGATGGGAAATAGCAATGGTAAAAGAGAGGTAAACAAAGAACGACCTTTTTAAAGAGGCTTGCAAACTGGATGAATGTACCACCAACAAAGATGATCCACACCTCTAGAGCAAGATTAACATGGAGGTCTATGGTTGCCAAAGCCCTCTTATGGCATGGTACCTGGAGAGATGTTAGAGGTGCTATATAAGTGCAAGTTGTTGCTCTCTTGACTCTGTTGATGGCACATTATTGCAGAATCATATCCTCACCTGATGTCAGCACACTTGCACTTTCATCAGGGGTTGGTGCGTAGAGATTAGGAGTGGGAAGGTAGTTGATTTTCTCTGAGCCTAGGGTACTGAGGCCAGTAGTAGCATCTCTCTTGTTGCACCAGTTTTTGATAAACTGTTCCTAATTTAGATTGAGGACAGTAGAGTAAAGCACTATTTTGGTATCATAACAAATGCGAAGTAATGGAAGATTTCTTAACTTTAGGTCAAGTTATACTGTGGCACTAAAATACTTTCCTACACGTACAAAGGCAATGTACTCAAAATTGTTGGGTGTGACTAATGGTATCTCCCAGGGATTATAATGGGAGTCTGTTTTTCAGTGTATTTGTAAATAACTTGGATGATGGCACAGACAGCATTTATCCAAGTTTGCTGACAACAATAAATTAAGTGGCACAGTAAATAGCATAGATTAGAGCAGGAAATTGCAAAAAGCTATTGAGTATTGCGGAAAAAGTTGAGACTTTTTTGTCCAAGCTTTTCGTCTTGCACTCATCAGGACAGTTCGCAAGAATACCAAATGTAAAGGGAACAACAATTTATACTGTATGAGAAGAGAGTATGGATTGGTTGGTAAGTGAACTCTGGTAGAGGCATTGCAAGATGAAAAGCTTTGACAAAAATATACTTTTTTTTCAGCAATACGCGAGTTCTGTACTACCAAATGGCTAACTAGTTATTGACTAAGTGAATGGGCAAACCTGCTAGATTGAATTCGATGTGGGGACGTCTGAGGCCATCTATTTTGGACCTAAGAAAGTTAAATCAGGATTTTTCTTAAATGATAAGAAACTAGGAAATGAGTGAGCAGAGAGATTTGGGGGTCTAGATACTGAAATCACTAAAAGTTAGCCAACAGGTTAAAACAATATTGACAAGCGAAGAGGGCACTCAGTAGAGCACATACTTCCGCCATGCTATGTTAACTTGACGTTTATTACAACTACGCAACTCTTGCTTGAATCTTATCTCTGCCTGGTTGATGCTCTGTAACTACAAAGTTGAAAAAAGAAATATTTCTATTAAGAGCTTCTATCTCACTGAGAAGTCTTCAGGTCAATCCACATCCAACAATCTGCTCACATGTTGACAGCTGTGACAAATTCCAACACAGTAGCAGAAATAATTCATAACATTCTAAAACAACAACATTCTAAAATAAAAGAACCCACATCATTCTTAAAAAGAAAAATCAACTTGCCCTATCTTTCATTGTTAATGGACCCTTTTTTAAAAAAGAACCTGGATCCACAGCTTCTTCAAAAACTGAACAGTTCTCCCTCGTATCAAGTTTTGTTGAAATCTGGCCAATAGGTTTTGAGATATATTGTTTACTAATAGACAAACAGACTAACAAACAGATGACAACATTATCATTACCCACTTTAAGTGGTGGAGATAAAAAGGCTAATGGAATGTTGACCTTTACCTCAAGGAGGTGGAAGATGTGTTACAGCTGTACAGAGCCCTAGTTAGACCGCATCTGGAAGACTATAATCAGTTGTGGACACTGCACATCAGGAAAGAGATGTGCATTGCCGATTCACTAGAATGATAGAGTAAAAAGGGTTAAATTACAACGACAGGTCACATAAACTAGGTGCTTGGTCCTTTTATTAATGTCCTCCTGTAATTTGTTGCTGTCCTCAGATTTGACTATCCTTTTCTGATTTGGTGTCATCTGTGAACTTAGAAATTGTGTTTTTGATTCCAGTGTCCAAATTATTAATGCAAATTGTGAACAGCGGTGGTCCCAGCACTGATCTTTCTGTAATTTGAATAACTGCCCGTTACTCCCACTCTCTGCTTTCTACTTGAACCTAGCTAGCAATTCATTCTGTTGCTTGTCCCCTGACTCTGACCTTATTCATTCGTCTATTGTGGGGCACCTTATCAAAGGCTGTTTGAAAAATCTATACAAATGACATTTACTGCATTATCATTGTCTGCTCTTTCTGTTATCTCCTGCAAAATGCAATAAGGTCGGTCAAGCAAGATTTTCCCTTTTGAAATCCATGCTGACTATTAAGGTTTTTGTTTCTAGCCGTTTTTCTATTCTCTCCTTTAGTAGGGATCACATTATTTTTTTCTACCACTGATGTGAAGCTGACCGGTCTATAATTCCCTAGACATGTTCTATACCCCCTCTTAAACATAAGAATTACTTTAGCTATCTACCAGTACTCTGGCACTATACCTTTTCCCCAAATTATTAAATATGAGTATGCTTTGTTATTTTGCTTTGTTATCCTTTCCCTCGATCCTTTTAAAATGCATAGACGCAATCTATCCGTGGGGTTTTATCCTTTTTGAAGTTGTTAGTTTATTCAGTACAATCCTTTTATATTTTAAATGCACTTATCTCATTGCTCATCTCATCATTCAATGTCATGTCTATCTGTTCTATCTCTCCAGTAAATACTGAAGTAAAATAAATATTTAATATATCTGCCATCTCTCTGTTGTTACCTGTGGTATTGTCCTGTCTATCCCTTAATTGTCCTATTCCCATCATAGCCTTCCTTTTTTCTCTTAGTGTGCCTGTAAAATATTTTACCATTTCATTTTATCTTCCTTGATGATTTAATTATATAGTTCCTCTTTACCTTAATTGCTTTTTTTGACTTTTCTCTTAATCTCTTTGTATTCTCTCTTATCATGCATTCCTCTGCTATGTACTAAATGCATGTCTCTTTCCTAACCTTCAATTGTTCCCATATGTCTTTATTCATCCATGGAGTTCCACGAGTGTTGAGGTTGTTCTTTCCTTCTAGTGGGAAATATTTTTCCTGTACCCTGGACAATGTTTTAAATGTTTCCCATTGTTATCTACATTATTTGCCAATATATTTGCATTTTTTTATCTCCCCAAGTTCTATTCACAGCCTCTCAAAATCAGCTTTTGTCCAATCTAGTTTTTGTCATTTTTATGTCCCCCTCTATTGTCATCTTAAGAGTATTATATTATGGGCACAATTGCCTGGTGTTTCTCTGCTTTTGACAAAAGCCAAATACTACAGGTGCTGGAAATCCAAAATTAAAGCAGGAAATGCTGGAAATATTTAGCAGGTCAGGCAGCATCTGTTTCAGGTTTCAGATTTTTTTGACCTTTCATCAAAACTTTGAAGGGTCACCATCGACCTGAGAAGTTAATGCTGCTTCTCCCCACAGGTGCTGCCTGACATGCTGAGTATTTCCAACGTTTTTTTTTATTACCCTACTTATACTTCTCCTACCTGTTCTAGTTCTTTCCCCATTACTAGGCCCAATAATGAATCATCCCATGAGAAACAGAAAATGCTGGAAAAACTCAGCAGGTCTGACAGCATCTCTGGAGAGGAAAACAGAGTTGATGTTTCGAGTCCGTATGACTCTTCTTCAGAAGAATAGGATTGCCTCTTACTTTATGTTGAACCCTCTTTTTAGACTCCTGTTCTACAATTCTTATTTATTCCCTTGCCAATCTCTCTCTTACTTTATTCTTTCATTATCTCTCCTGTTTTATTTTGTTTACATTTAGAATGCTTATGTTTCTTATGGATCCACCCCCCTTGCCCCTGCCCCATCTTTCTACTTTAAAGCCTTTGCTACCTTCCTTATAACCCTTTCTGCTGGGACACATATGCCATCCCGTTTCAGGTGGAGCCCATCCCATCGGTATAGCTCCTTCCTTTTCCAGAGCTGGTGCCAGTGTTCCAAGCAAAGGAATCTCTCTTTTCCCCCACCAGTCCTTTAGCCATGCATTAATTCTGATCTGTCTGCTTCAAAGCCAATCTGCATGTGGCTGGGGCTGTAATCCAGAGATTATTACCCTCAAGATTCTGCTTCTTAATTTAGTGCCCAAATCCTGATACTACTTCAGCAGTCCTCTTCTATGCCCATACCTATCATGTTTGTTCCAACATGGACCATAACAATTGGATTTATCTCCTTCCTTTCCAAGTTCCTCTCCAGCCGCTGTGAGAAATCCCTTATCCTGGCACTGGGCAGGGAAAACATCCTTTGGGATTCTCTTCCTTGGCTGCAGACAACACTATCTATTCCCATAATTACAGAGTTCCCTATTATTATTACATTTCTATTCTGCTCCCAACCCCCATCCCTGGACAGTCTTCTGAGCCATGGTACCTTGGTCTGCATTGTGACTGTCCTTTCTGCAATCTTTCTCATTGTCTTCACAGGCAGTGAGTACATTGCACCTGGTAGACAGAGTTAGTGTCTTGCGAGACCTCTTTTCAACCTTTCCTAAATCCCCACTACTGAGCTCCTTATCGGTCACACCCTCCATTTCCTGAACCTGCACTTTCCCCTGGGGTGTGACCATTCTGGATAAATTGCCCTGAAATTCCTCACCTTCCCTTATATGTAAGAGTCTCTCCAACTCGCACTACAACTCAATAACTCTGAGCTGGAGGGATTAAGAGTTGAAGACCCCTCCTGCAGATATGTTTGCTCACAATAGTCTCACAGTCCACAAACTCCCATATCCTGCAATCGAGGCACACAATCCGTCTGCCGTATTTTAGAATAGCCGCCTTTTACCTATTTAATTAAACTATCTTTCTTCAATGATTAGTTTTAGTTCTATCAAGCAGTTTAACTAATTAAACTATAAATTTAATACTGTACTGACACTTTCCTGATCCAAGTTTAAATGACTGCCCTTGTTTAGAGGGGGAAAAAGCCGATAAAAGTCAGCAACTAATCACCTACCTGCTTACCTAAATTACGCCTCTGGACTTTAGCTCTCTGGCCTCGCTGTCTCCCACTCCCTCTCCCAGACCACTCCTTGCCTTGTAAAAGACCAGAACAGTATCTCTTCCCTCATTTGCCAATTTGCTTAATTGAACATGTACTCTGTCAAGCTGGATTTCGTCTGTAAGCAAAAACCTCCACTGCTACTACTACTTGATCTCTCTGCCTGAAGGCAGGTCTGACCCACAGCACTATGACCTCCACCACAGGTAGGACAAGGAAGCAGGTCCCGAATCCATCCCAACCAGAATGGGGATTGACCCCCATGCTGTTGGCACCAATCTGATCCACGCTGGTCATCCAGCCAAATAAGTGAACCAGCACCTCCAAGGAGTCTGAGTTGTTGTGGCAACATACACTTGATATGCGTGTTGTAACCGGCAGCTATGGACAATGATGGTTGAGGCTCCAATTTTTTTCCATCACATGACTTGACCAAGCATCTCTTCCGCTCTTGCCACCTGCCGTTGGAAGAATTTACAAGTTGATACTCGGCCTGTTTGGCTGTGTTATGAACGCACTTTGGCTATGAAGTCCAAGAGTGGGACTTGAACCCGGACCCTCTGGCTCTGAGTCAAGGACGCTATCCACTGCACCACAGGACGACCTCCTCCAGTATTTATGCTAGCAAAAAATCCAAAGACCTGAGTCAGCCCCTGTTGACCAGATAGCCAGTTCTAACTAGCTACCAAATTAACTAACTGTGCAGCTGACTCTATCAGGCATCTTGTTTACCACTGACTTAGATCAATCTGTATTCCATTGTTTTATTATATTTAAGACAATTAATTTAAGGTTTCTGTTATCCTAATTTTACAAATGTTGAACTTTATCTGATATGTTTCTACATTCACTCTCTTAACTTAAACTATATATGAGCAACATATCAGATAAAGTTCAACATTTGTAAAATTAGGATAACAGAAACCTTAAATTAATTGCCTTAAATATAATAAAACAATGGAATACAGATTGATCTAAGTCAGTGGTAAACAAGATGCTTGATAGTGTCAGCTGCACAGTTAGTTCTAGGAAAAGCATTGCTCTTACACAGGACTTGCTCAGGCTTTGTCGTTAATCATTGCACTCAATTAATTTTAACTAATTCATTAACTTAATTGTTACAAAGACAACTTAAAAAGTGAGGAATCATCCTGATGCTTTAAGTCCTTCCTTGTATAAACTGGAAGTGATATGGAAAACCTCTTGAACCTCCAAAGCAACATCCTGGTGCTAGGTTTTGTAACAATGAAAAATGTTACTATTGACATTTTCTACTGAAGGATCCGCTAGCAACTTGAAAACCTGTTATGGAGTGTAATGCATAGTTCGAGGATTTTTAGGTCATAGCTTGAGGGTAAATCACTAATATAGGAACTGTACTGTGGCAGACAGCTTTAGCAGTCTTTAATGTTACCAGTTATGATGGTGAGACAGCTGCAGACGCTGGCCTGTTTCTACACTTCACTGTAGAAAGTATAGTTCTATGTTATGTCTGGGTTTGTGTAGGCTAAGGTAATGCAAGTACTACAAATGGGATAAATTATCTGCAGATTGTACGAGTGAGTTTGAGGCCATTGAAAGGGGAAGGAAATTTGATTTGAATTGAGCAAATGTGAGCTTTTGCTGCTTTTAGTATGATTTGGCTAGCTTTGGTTTTGCACTTCTAAGGTTCCAAATAAACAGTGTTAATGCACAGGACATTGCAAGAGATTGAAAAATGCCAACTTGTCTTAAGGTTGTAGTTTTGCATTGGAAATCTAATTTTTGTCTCTTTTTTGTGTTTCTCTTTGACTTTATCCTCCTGTTTTTCTCATCTAGTTGCACATTCCTGCAGTGTAGGGAATGGATGTGTGTTAAATTCCCTATTTTTTTGTACTACTCTGAGAGAGGCACCAGCAGTTGCACAAAAACATTTTTGTTGATGCTACCAGTTTTCCCTTTCTATTAGGTAGCAGCTAACTTAACGATTCCCACTGCAGCATAGCTCGAGATTGTGGAATCAGTGGAGGGGAAGGATCCCAGCACCCCGTGGCACTGTGATTTAACAATAGGCTGCATCATAATACTGCTCGCTGAATTATTCTTGCAATGGGAAAGTGAGCATCAAGGCGAAAAGCATACATCTGAGTTGATTCACTTCTTTATGCAAAGTTTTTAATTACAAATCTTCTTGTGTAAGTGTTTCATGTTTGTGTAAAATGCATATTTGAAGTCACTGCTTCACATCATTTAATAGAAATTGCAAGTGTTAGACTGGTATTCTATTTGAGCTAGAAACTTATATACAATTAGCAGATGGAATCATTTGTAAAACTTTTTCATAAGGTTGTAGTAAAGCCCGGAATACAGGAATTCTTTCTTAAAATCTGTCTCTGCACCATGCTCCTTTAAGGTACTCCTTTAAAACTTGTCATTTTGACAAAGCTTTTGATCGCCTGTCCTAATGTTGCTTTCTTAGGATTGGTGTAATTTTTTGGTCAGAATACGTTCCTGTGAAACAGCTTGGGATGTTATACCACATTTAAAAGGCTCTATAAATGCAAGTTGTTGTTGTAATGTCACACTTCATGTGGACGTTTTTCAAAAGTTCAAAGTTCAACTATTTATGGGTTGGTAGTGAGGTGCTTTGAAACTCCAATGTGTTGCAATGTCATGCAAATTGATAGGTATATGTTTGCTTGTACACAGTAAGCAGGAATCCAGGATGTAGGGGCTGAAGTGCGTAGCAAGTTGTAGGGCCATCCGGAGCGCAAGGCCTGGGAGTTTCCTCCTTTCCATGCCCCAGCTCTGAACTGGTGGAATGGCATCAGTAAGTGGGTGGGACAAGCCTGGGGTCAGGTCTGCAGAGGACCTTTGGAAAGAACCCCTGACAAATTAAGTATGGATTGGGAGTGGGGCTGGCCTTCTTGCCCCCAACACCCACATTACTCCTAGATAAAAGTAAAATACTGCGGACGCTGGAAATCTAGAACAAAAACACAAATACCTGGAAAAACTCAGCAGGTCTGTCAGCATCTGCGGAGAGGGATACAGTTGCCGTTTCGAGTCCGTATGACCCTTCATCAGAATTAAAAAATATAGAAATGAGATGAAATATAAGCTGGTAGAGGGGAGTGGGCCAGGAGGAGCTCGATAGGGGGCCAGTGATAGGTGGAGGCCAGGAAGAGACTGCCAAAGACATCATAGACAAAAGGACAAATTGCTGCAATGTTCCAGTGAAGCTCAGCGCAAACTGGAGGAACAGCACCTCATCTTCTGACTAGGCACTTTACAGTCTTCCGGACTTAATATCGAGTTCAACAATTTCGGATCATGAACTCTCTCCTCCATCCCCACCCCCTTTCCGATCCCCCTTTTTTCCAATAATTTATAATTTTTTTACAAATATATATTTTTTTTCCCACCTATTTTTAAATTTATTTCGATCTATTGTTTCATCCCCACCTTTTAGCCCATTTCGATCCCTTCCCCCCACCTCACCCCCACTAGGGCCATCTGCCACTAGCTTGTCCTGCTTGCTACCTTTAATGTCCCCATTAACACATCCTTTAGATAATATCACCACCGTCAACACCCCTTTGTCCTTTTGTCTATGCCATCTTTGGCAGTCTCTCCCTGGCCTCCACCTATCCTGGCCCTCTATCGAGCTCCTCCGGTCCCACCCACCCCCCCGGCAGCTTATATTTCATTTCATTTCTATATTTTTTAGTTCTGTTGAAGAGTCATACGGACTCGAAACGTCAATTGTATCCCTCTCTGCAGATGCTGTCAAACCTGCTGAGTTTTTCCAGGTATTTTTGTTTTTGTCCCACATTACTCATGCTTGGCAATGGCTCTAGAGTTCCTGATTTCAACTGTGCTGGTGGGAGCAATTAACTGGAAGCACTTCTTGAAGCAAAAGCTGGAAAGAAAATGATCCCAGTTACCTTGCTTTTCACTCTTTTGGATTTTCTTTCCCCATCTCTGGAAGAAATTGATTTCCTAAAGTTGGGTTTAGTCTACCTCAAACCTGGGGAAGAATTATAATGTTATCCTTTCTATAAATGCATGAATAGGATATTTTAGTTATATATTCTAGGTATTTAATGTCCAGGTGCTGATATTCCACTTAAGTTTTGGATGTAGGTGAATCAACTTTATAGAATTAATTTTCTTCTGTGAAGAAATATGAGTAGTATGGACATTTCACTGCCACAGGATCAAGTTCTCTGGCAAAAAAAGTTATTTTGCAGTATCTGTTGACCTTGAAATCTTGTGACCTGTTTTCTTTGGGTTCATCTCATTCCCATAAGCAGATACATCTATAGGACATGATAGTCAAAACAGAGACTGACGTTCCTGATTTTCAGACTGCTGTTGTGAAATTGAGTTTTCAGAATGGATCTGTAGAAATGTGAAATGTTGCCTGAGGCAATTTGTTTGACACAGGAGTTAGAAGCCAGCTGCCTTTGGTCAGAACAATAAAAGCCAACATTAAGTGCCTTTTTTTTTAAATCCACCCCACCCCCTCCATTTTTAAATTTTAAACTGTAGCGTAAAAATATAGCAGATTTTCCTAATACCAGTTCTGTTTTAATTAACCATTTAACATTCGGTGTAGGCATGCCTTAAATGAGGGAATGCTTCATTAAGGAGGCCGTTCCACTGCAGTTCCCCTTGTATAAGTATTGTATGTTGCTAATGATGTATAGAAGATTTTCAGATGCATGAGTGTCCAATAACACAAGTAATTCTTTATGTATCCAGTTAAAAATGTTATAGACTATTGAAATTACATTCGTGACCACCAAATAAAGAATGGTTGAAAAGTTATTGTTGTGCCAGTAGTTAGAACAAGGAATAGTAGAGACCAGTTCAAGTTCAAAGTAAACCCTTTGGACCAAATATGCTCAGCTTGTACACCACTGTTTATAGGCAGTTATCATCGTGGTGTTATTCTTCCAAAAGAGATCCAACTTACTTAGGTTTTAAACAAGCATCACAATACTCTTTGAAGATTGAATATTCAAAATCAGTAACTTTTTTGGTTGCTTTTTATGGTTGTATATGTGTCTGTGGAGAAATACAACTGGGACTTACTGTTGGAATTTGTTGAAGTCGTAACTCCATATAGAGCAGCTTACAGTGCTAACCTATTGGTATTCCTGAAATTCTACATCATGAGTGTAATTTTTTGTTGTGCTGTGCCATTGTTCACGTGGGTATTTTGCAAATTAAAAACAAGATTAATATGACTTCACGTTAATACAAAATCAGTTTTACTAAGTATTACAAATTATTATTAGTCTAATGGCTGTGAACTTCTGGCAAGATATGGTTTAAAGTTAATTAATTCTGGCTATTTTCAAATTTGTTTAGTATTGGGAATGGTGATGTGATCTTGAATGCATTTCTTAACTTTACTTTCTTAACTTATTTAGAATATTTAAATAGCCTGTACAAATAAGATTGTTGAACACTAGTTATGTTATAGCATGGTACGGCATAGTTCATTGCATTTACTAAACTTTTCCATAGTCTTATGTTTCAAGACTTTCTAGATATGTTGTTAGAAAGTCACCTCAATATTAATGGGAAGGAGCTTTATAACTTTTACTTTTCTGCTGAGGTGAACTAGAATATTGTAAAAAAAAATTACATGTGAAATTGTTAATATTAAGACTGATGTATTTGAGCTATATAGTTTGATGATACAGGTTTGGTTATCATGACATTCTGGCTGTGGATGATTAACAGTCTGGTACTCTAAGTTGAAAGGTATTCAGACATCCACAAGTTGATGGCTGAAATCACTTCCTGCAATTGTGAATTTTTAAGATGGCAACAGCAGCTGTTACAAATGTGTTTTTTAAATGCAGGTTCTGAAAGTTGACTTATAATATGTCTAGATACTGATAGGAGTGTGAGAGTGCCACATGTTCGAAGCATTTGTGGTTATTAGTCACTAGACTGCTAAGCTAGAGAAATAGTGGCGGCTATTTACTGTATATCCAAATTGGTTTGCCTTTAAGCAGTATTTGGAGGTTAACGTTCTTCTCTCAAAATGGTTTGATTGTGAATGTCAAAAATGGGCTGAGTTTCTGCACCTGCTTTGAAGGGAAACTGTTGATTACAAGCAGCTGTCGAGCAAGAGGCAGATGACAAAGTGCGTCATTTAGCCTACATGTTTGTGTGAAAAGTGGCTGGAGGCCGCTAGTGTATTTTGTTTGGACCACGAAGGGTTTGTAAGAACCTGGGAACAAGTTTTCCAGTTTTTTAACTTCGTATAAAGTGCAGTGTTTACAATATAACAAAATCTGTTCTTTTTGCAGTTGGTAGAAATGAGTATTTTTCTTCTTTATAGCACAATTTATTAAGTGATTCAAAATACAAATTTGAATCAGAAGTAGAAATATAGTTCTGTCTTTAACGGTGTTAGTTCACTAGATGGCAGTGTTTATTATAAACTTTGGCATAGGTATATGATTGAATAGATGTGGATTTTTTTTAGTCCATGCACTAAACTTAAATAATTAGTGTGAGCACATTACCTGGAATTAATTTTTATTGTTATATTATTGTTAAGTATTAAGTAGTGGGCTTAACAGTGCATCCTACTGAAAACAGTTAAATTCAACTTGCACAGAGCTATGTTGTCTACTTGTTGTTCTTAACCTATAAATGAGTGTGTGTGTGTGTGTGTGCTATTTATCTTTGTCACCATTTCCCTTAATTCCTTGCTGCTGTTTTTAAAACAGTTTTTCACATAACCAATTTCTCTTGCTTGATAAAAGCAAAATACTACAGATGCTGGAAATTTGAAATAAAATCAGAAAATGCTGGAATAACTCAACAGGTGTGGTGGCATCTGTGGAGAGAGAAACAGATTTAACGTTTCGACTCCACTAAGACACTTTTTTTCAGAAATGGAGCGAGGTAGCAATGTGATGGGTTTTATGCTGTTGAGAAAGGGGGAGGGGCAAGTGGAGTAAAATAAAAGGTCAGGGGTAGGTTAGAGGGCAGGGGAGATTAAATGACAAAAGATGTCATGAAACACAACAAAGGATAGTGTTAAAGACTAAATTTTTAGTCTAGGATAGGTGTTAATGTCGGAATAAAGGTCAGCACTGTCTGAAAGCAAAATAGCAGAATGTGTTAATAGCAGAAAAAGTGTCAGTGCTGTCTGAAAACAAAAACATAAGAGCAAGGTACATACTGGCAGTTGGAGAAAAAAATTCAAAATGAAATTTCGAAATTTCAAAACTGTCCTCCATCACATTTCTACCTCTCTCCAGTTGCTTGATACCTACTTTCATTTTTTTATGTACTTTAAAAAACAAAATTAAGTATTTTATTTACTTTTTTAGCTTGCTTCCTGCTGTTGAGTTTCTTGGGATTGATTCTAATTGGAAGTGAATTTGCGAAGGTCAGAAATGGGCATGTGCTATCTAGCAGGAGAGGTCGTATACAGTTTGGCTATGTTGCTGATACAGTTGTAGTCCACATTGTCTTGTGGATGCTATTTTCATTTGTGATGCCATTCATTAATTAAAATACTGTGTTTTGCTATTGTCCCAACACTCCTGGCGGTTACGCAAGTTAGTTTGCAGCTTTTTGGTAGTATCATTACAAAACTGTAATTATAAATTAGTTATATTTAAAATGTTTTAAGGTAATTTCCCTAAATATCTTTGCATATGCTGATCAGTAAATATGAGAACACCCCCACAATTTATTTCTCTGGTGCCTTGTGGGAAAATGGAGATTCATATGCTTCATTTATCCAGGCATAATTATAAAACATGAATAAACCTATCTGAATTTGGAGGCTTCCTTTGCCCATGGACGAAACTGAAAATTATTTTGATTGTCTACAAATTTCCTCCTCATTTTTGCATTAAACTTGATGCAAGATCATTTGAGGTGCACCTTTAAGAAAGCTGGCTTTACTGAAAGTTGCGTACTCCAAGTGATTGTTAGTTGGCTGTTTTTCTAGTAAGGAGATGTCTGCTAGCGTTCTAGACATGGTTCTTTAGTGGAGGCGAGCTATCGTAATCTCTTTCAGCCTGCAAAGTGCCCAAGACTCCTGATGTAAGTGGGAGACACCCAATTTGCAAGCTGAGTCATACCCTTCAAGTTGATGGGTAAACTGGGTGTGGTACTGTAACAACTTTAAAAAAAAAAAGTCAAGGTTGGCAACATCAACACTGCTCAAATTATAGCTCAGCAAGACTTCAAAATACTGTTTTTGAAATGTCTATGAAAATAATATGTTCCTAATTATTGTCATTGGGTTTTTAAATGTCTTGGCAGAGGCATTTCAATAAAGCAATGCTATATTATTTTATAATTTCTCAGAAGTTCAGATGCAGTGCAAGTTATTTTTGATTTTTCATGCTCTGGCTTACTAACGCCAATATAGTCATTGTGTGCACGTAGGCTAATTCATTTATGATCTCTGCTTCACCAATATTTTTTTTTTAAACATTTCCTTTCTGGAATCATCAGATTCTTTCCGATTTTCAAAAAACTTGTGGTCTCATCCGGGACTTTACCAAAGAAGGCCTGTTGTTGGTCTTGTATTCTCACTGGAAAGTTTTATTGTTCAGTCGACTTTGGCCAACATTGGGAGGTCTTGAGGAACTTGCCAACGCAAATAAGCCCTTGGGTGCTCCTGATTCAAAGAAGCTTGGAATGACAATTGGGTGCCTTTCTTTTTTAGCAGCATTTTAACCCTGAAGCTCTTTCCTGTTGAATTAAATGTCTGTTTTAGGTGCTTCTTTCCCTTTTGTTGCTGACATTTCAGGTCATCATTCAATTCTGGGTTTGTTGGAAGAGCTGGCCAACCTGGCTTGCCTTTCTACATTTCTCTATTCCTAGGATTGTTTATGGCCTTAATTTGGAAGGATCTGATTTAATATCTTTGATGGAAGGAAAAATACGTCAAACCTATTGAACTTTTACTGTTGCATTGGATTGTTCCTGTTCTACTTATTTTCAGGATGACTCGGGTCTATATGAAAGATAGCAACACAGATGGGTGAAACTAAAGCAGTGCCATTGATGCCCTTGAGATTGAGAACACTCTATTTTCCAAGACATTGAATTATGCACTTGGAGAACAGGGACTTGAAAATCGATAAGGTTACCTTCTGAGAAAATAATTCCTCTTTGGGATGTGAGTTGAAGAAGTGCTGTAATTTTGTTTCAGAAAAGATTAAAACCTGCTTAATAAATGGTTCACTTAGTCATACAGACCATAAAGTCCTAAATTTGCTTTTTGATCTGTATAGTTAGTTCATCTAAATTGTGAGCTGAGATGGGAAAAACCAACCTTATCTGATCTCTAATCAGTTACTGGAAATTTTATCTGCCTGGATAAAGGTTAAGTTAGGACATGTTGGGATGTCATTGTGATGGATCAGTCTGCCAATACTCGCTGTCTAAGTTTACATGAAGAATGGCCACTGGGAAAAGTAGTGGTCGGCATCAGCAGCCAGATAAGTGTCATCCAGTGTATGCTGATGTCTCAAGTGAGGGGGAAGTTGGTGGAGAAAAGTTAACGCTATAATTCAGCTCTTCCTACCCCCCACCCCAACCCACCCCATCACCCGGAAAATGTCCAACACACAATTCTCTGAAGCAAAAGAAACTCTTTTATGCATCTGGGTGAACAAAATGGCAAGACAAAATTCAACATTTTCAAACTCAATGCAATAACATTTTATATGTAGCTATCAGCTGCTTCTTTGTTTTTTAACCAGCAATATGATATTTCATTTTTGTGTAATGTTAGTTTCTTTTCCTGAGTCGGTTTATGATAGCTCAGCTTGGTCTAGTCTTAATTCTTAAAATGAAATATTCTTTAAACCGAAGAACCTTGTCCTTTTTCCTGTTGGTACTAGGGGATAATTACAAACTAACATAAATTATCATTAATAAATGACTGGCTTTTCCTGTTCTCTTTAAAAAGGCAATCAGTGTACCTGATAATTCATCTTGACCTAAGTTAGACTATTTGGAGATAGTATGTTGTAAGTTTTAAAGCCTTTGGGATTGGATATGAGGATGAATGCTTACCAAGATAGTGGATTTGTTTTTCTTTTCATTCTCTGTACATTGCAGGAAGATGATAAAGTGCGAAAATCTAGTAGGACGAAGGCTTTGAATGATATTTCAGCACCGGCTTATAAGGACAGATCTGCCAAACTTTAGATTCTGGGAATCTGTCACAACACTGTTTTGCAAAGGAGTGAATTTTTTCAGCTCTACAAATATGTTCATTTGGCATATGATTCAGTGAAGTCCAAGATGAGGCCTAGAACTTGTGGTTTGGGCCACTACTCATTTTTTGGGTTCATTATCCCCTAGGCTGCAACAGAGAATACGTGCTATTATTCATTTGGCTATACATTGCTTGGTTTAATGGCCTACCTGTGGTTTTAGTCCCATAAGAAATGAATAATTGTCGTGGCTTATAAAAGAGTTCTATACGTTAAGATAGAATTATAAAGCCCTACAGGCATCTACTAAATGGACTTGGTGATGCAACTTCAGTTTGTAAGGAGGAAGAAGAAATGAAGGAATAATCTATTGTCCTAAATAGAAAACAGGAGGCTACTTTAGTGTTGAAATTAAAATGAGTTTTGAGAACTACAGGGTCTGGAAGCCATAGCAAATGTGGTTTCTCTATAATGAGAGCTTGTAAGTCACTAATTCAGTCTTTGGAAACCACTGTTAGCAGAAAGGCATTTTTCCAAGTCGTATGAATTCATCGGTTTAAATGGCGTATTCATCATTTTTGGTAAAACACAGTTAATGTGCCAGGTTTGAACATACTGAAAAGTCTGAGGGGGCAGAATTCACACGTCGTCTATATGATAAATGACCCCAGTAGCTAAACTGCTAATGAAACAGGCAAAAGAAGTTCATGAGGAGATGAAAAAAAGGGAACATAAACTTGAATAATGCTTAGTTTCAGCTCCAAATGTTGTGAAAATAGTTTAGTTCTAGTAACTGAGTCAGTATGGGCATGACGGGCTGAATGGCTTCCTGCACTGTTTTATTTCATGCAATATCGTAGAATCACATTAACACTTTGCTTGAAGTGTCAAACAATAAGTACTTTAAACTTACTGTTATAAGTTTTGATCATGGAAACTCTGGAGGAGTTTCTTGCAAATTACAATCATTGTTGAAAAGCTTTGGTAAATTAGGCCTCTGCCTTTTTAATAAATAGTCTTGAGCATTGGGGTTTGGTGAGGGTCGGGTCGGTGGGGGTGGGGGGGGGAGGGGGGTGGGGTTGCGGGTGGTGGTGTGCATGAGAAATGATTTTAACCTTGAGATCTTATAAGTTACCCAGGTTATTCTCCAGGACCAATACTCCTGTGGCCTGTGTGCAGTACAGAATGACAAAAAAAACCTTTCAATTTCACACACAAAGAAAGATCCCAATATGGGGGAGATTATGTGACCATGTGTTTCTGCATCTAGAAATAAGAAAATTAGAGTGTGGTGAACTTGTGGAATGAACTGAAAGAAGGCTTTGGAGTTGGACAGAGTGGAAAATTTTAATAGGGACTTGGACAATATTGGAGGCTTTTGAGAGTTTTGTTTAGTGGTAGCCAGATGGACTGTGTGGCCTTTGCTAGGCCTATATTTTCCTACATTCCTGGTGTGAAGGAATCCTTTTTTTTTGATCACCCAAACTAAGACACTTGTTATCTTTGGAATTATTTTACAAATATTTGATATATTTCCAAGAATCTTAATTATATTGTAACTAGAAATGTAATTAATTATCCTTGAAGGCCACGTAAATTCTTCCTTTTATTCGAGACTGGGTCAGGCAGGGCCTGGCGATTGGAGGTGGGTGCACCCTCCAGCAATAGGAAGTAGTCCTTAACTGACGGTTTAATTACCCCCTCCCCTTCAGTTAGTGGGCTGAACATTTCGCTGCCATTTTACGAGGCATTCTGCCTCTCAGCCATTTCCAGACCACTGGTAAAATCCAGCTAATTACCATTTGTCAAATAAGCTATTTTTTCCCCCTATATTAGAGAGTCAGTTGGGGGTTCAGTATAAACCCTGATTATCTAATCTCAAGTAGTTGCATGAGATGTGATCTCCCTGAATCTTAGAAGATTCTGAGTGGACTTCACAGGTTAGCTCCTGAGAGGTTATTTCCTCTGGCTGGAAAGTGTAGAACTGCGCTTCCCAAACTGTGGGTCAAGAGCCTAATTGGGTCCCAAGATGAGATTTTGGGGTTGCCAACTCCAAGGCAGTAATAACTACTGTGGAGTTCGGACTAAATTCTAACAGCCGTGATCCCCATTTTAATTCCTTGCTTTTTGTTTCTTGGGCGTTGCCGAATGGACAAATCTTTTGAGGCCTGATTACTGCTGCAAAAAAAAAAAGCCTATGAAAAGGTAAATGTTTTTTTTAAAAAAAAAAGCCCTGCAGTTGAAACAATTCCCACTACAGTGAACTTCTTCCCTCCCACCCCACTCAGCAGCTGAAGCTACCCCCCCCGACCCCCCCCCCCGACCCCCCCCCCCCCCCCCCCCCCCCCCCCCGGTCGCTTCCTGGGGTCACACAAAGTCTCAGGCATTAAAATGGGGTCACACCAGTGTGGTAAAGTGGAGTGATATATATATCTTTTAAGGGAATGTAGTTAATTGACCATGTGACTGTATCGACCAATCACTATACAACGTGGTCTACGTGGGTCATTATAAGTCTAGAGCTGGAGGTGATTGAAGAAGCACACATTGTGGTAGTGTTCTGTTCTTAATTCCAATAAACCACCAGTTTAAGTAAATCAGTCTCTCTCTGCCAATGTTGTTTCAAGCACTGGCTAGCGTGTTGATATCAAGGGTACGGCTCGCGTTCACGGGACACAACGAACCCGATAACCCAAAACATAAAAACCAGGAAAAGGTTTGGGATGTACTGGTCTAGAATGATGGGGCATTGTCTCAGAATAAGGGGTTGGTCATTTAAAACTGAGATGAGGTGCAGTTTCTTAACTTGGAGGTTTGTGAATCTTTGGAATTCCCTACCCCAGTGGGCTGTGGGTGTTTAGTCGTTGAGCATCCTCAAGGCTGAGATAGATTTTTGGACTCTAAAGGAATGTAGAGGTATTAGGATCAGGTGGGAAAATGGGATTGAGGTCAAAGATCAGCCATCTTATTCAATGATGGAGCAGGCTTAAGGGGCCATATGACCATCTCCTGCCACAAATTCTTATGTAAGGAAGTTCAAGTTCCAAATCTTACACTGTCACCGAATTTGAATGTTTCAGGAAAAATTGAAATCAAATATGTTACTGCACAGGCGAGGCCACTGACCTGATACTGTCTATTCTGCTGAGTATTCCCTTCATTTTCTGTTTTTATTTTAGATTTCCAGCAACCACGGTACTTTGCTTCAACGTTACTAGGAAATGTAGAGTTAATTTGTTAGAACTAGATATGGTTTGGTTGCTTTACTTGCAAGATTTGGTTGACTGGCACGTCAAACCTAATTCTACAAGGGTTCGTTTAGTGGTCACTGCAGCTTTTTATCCTCTCTTCTAAATTAAAAATATGAGTTCATTATTTGGTTTTTGGTTATGATAGGGTTCAGTGGTAAAGAAAATCAGGGGCTTGGTGTAAAATGGGATGCTGATTGACTGTGCGTCACTTTTGCGCTGTCAGTGGAGGACAGTTTCGCCCCCGGCAGCTTTTTTTTTGCAAATATTGTTGCCATTTTGAGATCTTGTGGCATTAAGTGTGTTCTGTTTAAGAGTCTCGCTTCTGTTACTGGTTTGGGTGCACTGAGCCGGCAACTTCAGGTGTTCGTAGTAGACCATCATATTTTATTTGTCATTCTGATAGACTTTTCTCTGACCTCCGAATAGTCCCATCATACCTAAAATTGTTTTCTGAATTCTTTTCTCTCAACAGATTATATTGAGCTTTCAGTCAAAGCATTCTTTCAAGATTAAATGTAGATATCTTTGAAGTTCTGATGTACTATTCAAATAGCCCTGAAGTTTATGTTTAAGAATAACTAGTCTGGTAACGGTTTAGAGGCACTCATTATAAACAATTAAATACCTCAGCCAATAGGAGTGTAAGGTATGAACTGTCAATTCAGCAATCACCAGGTAAATTGAGCTCACTTGATTTGAACAGTGATCATTTCATCATCCTTTGTCAAAAGTTGCTGTAGATTCCATTTTGTAACAATACAAATGGAGTAACATTCACTGCTCTACTAAATACCATTGTTAGATCAGGTCTTGCAAAGTATATATACTTGTTAAAATATCACTTTTAAACACACCTTGGCATTAAACCATAGTTAAGAAACCATGTTTAGCATATTTAAGGTACATGGAATATTAAAGAGTAAAGAATGAGTTAAGTATGGTTTCTAATCATTATTTGGAAGCGCTTTACCCTCTTTACCTTGCTTCTATTGTTTTATTTCAGAGGTTTGGGAAATTAACTCTGCATAATTATTTGCATGCATGGAGAGCTGCTTCTATCGAGGGCCGGGCGGTGGGGGAAGTGGGGACTGATCTGTTGACTAGATGTTCATGTCTCACTATTACTAGCTATATTTGTTGGAACTTGGAGTAATGGAGCATAAATGACAAAAATACATGGAATGAGTAATGGCAGAAAACTTGATGAACATGTGCTGAAACACACACATTTGAATCTTTCAAGATGGGGAATAATGATGATGGCCTTGAGATATCTGATATAAGAAGATACCTGGTGTAATTATGATGCTGAAGTTAAGATCAGGACTGATGGAATTTGACCACATCTAGAAAGCAATCCTCATGCAAGCTACATACATTGCACATAAAGGCAGGATAAGTTTAGAAGTGGCCATGAGGGATGCGTGAGGCATGTATTCTTGAAATAATGAATTGTAGTTAATACATTTCTGCAAGCTTTCATTCTTTTTCCAGCCAACCTGACAAGAAATTGCAAATAGACTGAGTAATTGATTCTGTTCCTCTTTGAAAAGTTACCTTATGTTCTTGATTAATCTGTAATGATGTTTGATTTTAGTGCAGAGAAACATGTGGTTTACAGTACTAATACCAGTTTTAAGTTGAAGTTCATGTCATAGTTAGATTGAATAATTTAATGATGTCATCTTGAAAGAAGCTACTGTACTTAATGCTCTCTCCCCTGAAAAAGCATAAAAGGTGGTGACTGTTTGATCTGCTTTTACCATCTGTGAATCCCTCTAGAGACGAAACAACTTTCTAGGGCGAATGTTATATAATTCATATTGGTAGATTTTTAGGAATGAAGCTCTGGAAAGTCAGTTGTTTGAATTGCCAAAGTTGAGACACGTTGAACCTCGTGCTGAGAGAGACATCTTATCTCATTCTTCAAAAGTTAGACTGCTTGATCTATGTTCCAGTATAACGAACGATAAGAAATCGATTCTCGGGAAGAAACGGTACAGGCGTCAGAACACTTCTGAAAAATGTTTTGATATATGTAAATATATTTGTCATTATATACCAAGTGAAAATTATATATACAGTACCATTGACTATGTAATTATATATGCTTAGGCCTGAATTGTATATTGAAGATAAAAGCAAAATACTGCGGATGCTGGAAATCTGAAACAAAAATAAAAATAGCTGGAAAAACTCAGCAGGTCTGACAGCATCTGCGGAGAGGAATACAACCCCCCACCCCCCTCAACCAGCTTATATTTCACCTCATTTCTATTTTTCCTCAGTTCTGATGAAGAGTCATACGGACTCGAAACGTTATCTGTATTCCTCTCCGCAGATGCTGTCAGACCTGCTGAGTTTTTCCAGCTATTTTATTTTTGTATATTGAAGAGTCAGTTTTAGAAGAACTGAATAATTAATTGACAATTGTCAATTATGAGTTGAAAAAGCAATAAGAAATTAATTTGAGAGTTTACATAAAATTAGGACTTAACCTGTACAAAGTTTACATCTATGGTCTGGGAAAATCTTATGTAAGTTTTTAATTTATTCTAAACTTTAATGTTTTCCCCATCCTGCTCATCCCACACCCTCTTGTCCTTGCCCCCGGCCCATCCCCTGACCCCAGCCTATGATTTCATTTTAATTAAATATTTGCCTTTAACTAAGAGACAATTCTGGGTAATTGGGAATTGTGCTTTTGTTCCTACAGCCCTTCCATAAAAAAAATGGGTCTGAGTATGTTCCAAGGTGTTAATGCATCTTGGTTTTGATGTATATTTAAGTTTGACTGTTGTTGTTTATGATAATTCCTTGATGTATTGCTTGCATGTCTCTTTAATGTTATCATATGAATATAAATTTGAGCATCTTTAAGTACAGAAACAAGAAATAAATCAAAAATGTATGAAGATTACCTAACTGGAAAAATGACTTTATAGCTTTCAAAACACTTATCATTATTTGCAACTCATCCGAAGTGAGTGCTTGGCATTCTTCAGTTTGTTTTGGCTAAGATTGTGTTTTCGTTATTTATTTGCAGAAGACTGAGACAATCTAAAGCCTAAAATATTACAGGGAAAAGAATTGCTTCCTGTCCTTTTCCAATTATGAGATTTTTTTGGCTTTAAATATGAAATTTGAATTTAAAACGCAGTATGTTACTATCCAGTGAGTAACTCTGTCTACTACTGTCTGGAAAGGTTTGAACATGGCAACATCTGTTTTTCTTTGCTAGTGGTAGGACCATCAATAAAGTACTTTAGATGGTCACCTGTGGTATTATTGCCATGTTTCCAAAGTAGAAAAACAGTGGCTGAATTTAACAGAAACTAATGGCCCAAAATGCCATCTTAAACTCCTGCATACATTGTGTCTTACTGCAAATAAAACACCAGCTGCGAGTAAGGGGAAACAAGTTCAAAGTAAATATTTCTATTGTTAGAGCGTACTGAACATTGGTGTTTTCTAACCTTCATTCCCCAGAATTGGGAAGGGTGCATAAAAATGGCAACTCAGAAGCTTTGGTACACGATCAGCACACTGATAGTAAACACCACTGTTGGTCAGTGATTGGTCAGTGGCGGAGTGTATATATGTACTGTCTATTAGAATTTAATCTCCTTGGGAGCATTGTTGCATAGATTTACATAAAATGTACAGCATGGACACAGGCAATTTGGCCCAACTGGTCCATGCCAGTATTTATGCTCTGAGTCTCCGCATCTAATTCTTATTAGCATAGCCTTGTATCTTTTTCTCTCTTGTATATTTGTCTAGCGTCCCCTTAAATGCTTCCAATCTATTTGCCTCAAATATTCTTGTGGTAGGCAGTTCCACATTCTCACCACTCTATGAGTAACTCCTGAATTCTCTGCTGGTGCCTCGCTTGCATTTTTGGCCATTAGTTTTGGTCTTCTACACCTATCCAGTCAAACCCATCTACAATTTTTAGAGTTCAATCAGATTATACCTTGGTCTTTTTTTCTAGGGGGAAAAAAGACCCAACCCATTCAATATTTCCTGATAGGTGTAAACCTCTCAGTTCTGGTATCATATTTTTTTTCACCTGCCCCAATCCTTTTTATAATATGGGATTCAGAACTCCAGTACTCAGTTCACAGTACCCTAAAGGTGCTTGAATAAAGTTTAACATAGCTTCTCTGCTTTTCAACTTTATCCTTCTAGAAATGAACTTCAGTGCTTTGCTGTTTTCATGGCCCTGCAGCTAACCTGCAGCTGTATACATTACAAAAATTATTTCTTCTCTCCTTGTGTTGTGCTAAAGGTTCCATCAGCATTGACACCGACACTCTCAAACTCCAACAGGGATGCTGGACACCAATCAGTGTCAGGTTTATTTGTAAAAAAAAACCCCTCCCCCCCACCCCACCAACACCTTGTAATTTCAGGGCCACTGTGGCCATTTACCCCCTGACACAACTAAGCAAGGCCCAGGGCTTGTATTACACGCTGTGCGATGGGGATCATTGATTTTTGAGTGGCTTGCACAAGCTGGAGCTCAGATTTTCAGAGTTGGAGAGGAAGAAGGTTAGACGGCAGAATAATGATGTCGCTGGCATAGCAAAACCTTTGTTACCGGTCACAGACCCCAGGCTGGGTTTTTATATCCTGTAGGGGTTGGGAACCAAGGTGGGCAAACACCGTCAAACATCTCTGCACCACCAGCGCCACTGAACAGTCAAAGTTCAAAGTGTGACGTACAGTCTGTGCCTGAGTGTGGAGTTCCTGCATGTACTCCAAGCTGCCACATAGAGCTCTCCGTGAGGTTGACCACTTTCTCAGTGGAGCTCATGTGCTCGAAGCCCTGAGCCATGGTGGTGCACATGAGCCGAATGGACTCTTCCATTCTCAGCTGATGACCCCACACTGCTTCTGGGAACTCATCACGTGGGAGCACATCTGTTGCTGCTGGTCTAGGTAGAGCCTCCTTTCCTGTGGCTGCTGAGGTCCTTCATCTGTGCCCAGCTGAGCAGGGCTGTCTCTGTTCTCCCCACTCTGAGGGAAACTGTTCATAGCTGCTTCTGCCTCTGTCACCACCTCCTGCACACACCTGACATGGTCATCACATAATGCCACCTTTATCTGTGCACATTTGAGGATCTATGAGAGGACTGTATCTGAGCTGGTGGAGGGTGTGCTTCCTGATATGACAGTGCTGCCTCTGATCTCCTCTGGCAAAGATTGGCTTGGTGATGGTACAGGATTTTGTACCACAATGGGAGAACCTGTGGGAGAAGCAAGAAGAGGTTGAGAACTAGCCTTAGAGAGCAGAAACTTTGGCATGCTGCGAGATGGGTTGGAATGCAGTGCACCTTCTTAATCTATGCACTGCAGTATCAATTCACTATCTCCACCAGGAATACCCATCTTGCCTTCCCCGACATGCTTGTGATCAGCAACACTGGCAAACTCCGTAGCTCCGTCTTTCATGGTGGTGATAATGTGTAAGAAGGGTACCCCTCCTCCTGTCAGAGCCCTTTCACAGGCATTGTGAGCCTGTTTCTCCAGCAAGGACAAAAGGGAGAGAGAGAGTTAAGGCACTGCTGGCCCTCATGGCCAGTGGCAACAGTTCATTTTCATAAGCTGCATGTATCAATGCTGGCGGGTCTTGAACAGCATTTAAAACCTTGCTGAGGGGTCATAGGTACCTTAGGCACAAGTTACTCCAACGTTCAACAGCAACATGCACCCTCAAGCTCCTCAGCTGGTGTGTCTGCTGGAGAATGAATATCCAGAGGCCTGGCCTGAGTGTCTGGCATTGTACTCATCTTGCCAGAGTAAATAAGGTCAGTGAACCTTTTCTTGCATTGGACCCAGTTCTTATGGACCACACTCCATCTGCTCATGACCTCTGCCACATCAACTCAGGCCTGCTTTGTCTTGGAGAGCGACCTTCTCCAAACACCATCCGGAAAGAGGACCTCTCCTCTCCTCCACCACCTCCTGGGGACCCGCAAGTCTGTGTCAGCAAAAGGAGGGCAGACCTGCTCTGGGTTCCAGCCCCCAGCCTTTCTCGTTTCATGTTTAATCATGAAAACACCAGCCACAGTAATACCTGCCATGGTGGGTTTAAATCAGGTCCTGACTCTGTTCCTGCCCCCATGGCTGCTAATTGGCCATCCAATCTACCCTCCAGCCAATGAGCAGTCTGCCCCCAATAAGAATTTGAAGGTGGGGGGGGGGGGGTGACTGCTTTTCCCCGGGGCAGGATCGGGACTCTCTAATGGTCCTGATGTCAGTTTCCTCCCCCGGAAGGAAAATCCTGCCCCTGTCTCTGGAGATCTGCTTCAACCACGTCTCTTCACAGTCATCCTCAGCTCCTTGTGTCATCGACGCTGGATTTTACAAGACAATAATCTTTTAAAATGCCTCCTTTAACATAAAGTGAAACAGAACATTCTGACAAGGGAGATAACTTGGAAACATGCTCATATGATCTGGTTGCTATGTAGTGGGGGGTTGGGGACTCTAACAGAAACCACTGAAATGTCAAATGACAATCTTAATACCTTTGCAAGCGCCTCAGAAAAAAAACAGCTCCTTTTTGAGAATCAGAGAGACAAAGAAGATACTGCTATGGAGAAGATAAGGATTGTTTAATGTTAACAACCAACATATATTTTCTGTTCGACAGGAAGGGAACAGAATAGACAAGGCTCTTGGGGATTTAAGGAATGGAGAGTCACCAAGGTGGGCTTTGTTGGTGAAAATTGGTTCCAGGAAACTCTGGCTGAGCGGAACAATTTTCGAAGGACGTGCAGTTTTGATCTAGCATGGTGGGGAGAAGTGAGCCTGCTGGAGAGCTGTTCCTGTAATGCAAGAAGTGTAGTGCTCAGTGAAATGGGTTGTAAGGCTTATCTCAATGCCGTTAGTTAGTTAATGCAAAGTACCTTTTCTGGGTTTCCAACAGCTTCCAACCTCAGCCTCCCAGCCTTGGACAACCCACTTCTACCTCCTCCCCAAAATCCACAAACAAGACTATCCCGGCAGACCGATCGTGACAGCCTGTTCCTGCCCCACGGAACTCATTTCTTCCTATCTTGACTCCGTTCTCTCTCTCCCCTTGTCCAGTCTCTTCTCACCTACGTCCTTGATTCCTCTGATGCCCTGCATCATATCAACAATTTCTAGTTCCCTGGCCCTAAACGCCGCCTCTTCACCATGGACATCCAATCCCTCTGCATCTCCACCCCCCCACCAGGATGGTCTGAGGGCTCTCCGCTTCTTCCTTGAACTGAGGCCCGAACAATCCCCACTCACCACCACTCTCCTCCGTCTGGCTGAACTTGTTCTCTCACTGAACAATTTCTCCTTAAACTCCTCTCACTTCCTCCAAATAAAAGGTGTGGCTATGGGTGCCCGCATGGGTCCCAGTTATGCCTGTCTCTTTATGGGGTATGTGGAACATTCCTTGTTCCAGTCCTACTCCGGTCCCCTCCCACAACTCTCTTTTTCGGCATATCGATGACTGTTTCGGTGCTGCTTCATGCTCTCGTCTGGACCTGGAAAAACTTAGCAAGTTTGCTTCCAATTTCCACCCCTCTCTCACCTTCACATGGTCCATCTCCGACACTTCCCTTCCCTTCCTTGATCTCTCTGTCTCAATTTCTGGTGATAGACGGTCCACTAATATCCATTACAAGCCTACCGACTCCCACAGCTACCTCGACTACAGCTCCTCACACCCTGCTTCCTGTAAGGACTCCATCCCATTCTCTCAGTTCCTTTGCCTCCGTCGCATCTGTTCCGATTATATCACTTTCCAAAACGGCGCTTCTGACATGTCCTCCTTCCTCCTTAACCGAAGTTTCCCACCCACAGTGGTAGACAGGGCCCTCAGCCGTGTCCAACCCATCTCCCGCGCCTCTGCCCTCACACCTCCCTCTCCCTCCCAGGACCATGATAGGGTTCCCCTTGTCCTCACTTTTCACCCCACCAGCCTCCGCATTCAAAGGAACATCCTCTGCCATTTCCGCCAACTCCAGCATGATGCCACTATCAAACACATCTTCCCTTCGCCCCACCCTTGTCGGCATTCCATAGGGACTGTCCCCTCCCGGACACCCTGGTCCACTCCTCCATCACCCCCAACACCTCAACCCCCTCCCATGGCATCTTCCCACGCAATTGTAGAAGGTGCAACGCCTGCCCCTTTACTTCCCCCCTCCTCACCACCCAAGGGCCCAAACACTCCTTTCAAAGTGAAGCAGCGCTTCACTTGCACTTCCCTCAATTTGGTCGACTGCATTCGCTGCTCCCAATGCGGTCTCCTCTACATTGGAGACACCAAACGCAGACTGGATGACCGCTTTGAGGAACAACTTTGGTCTGTCCGCAAGCATGACCTAGACCTCCCTGTCACTTGCCATTTCCGAGCACCACCCTGCTGTCATGCCCACATGTTCGTCCTTGGCCTGCTGCAATGTTCCAGTGAAGCTCAATGCAAACTGGAGAAACAGCACCTCATCTTCCGATTAGGCACTTTACAGCCTTCCGGACTTAACATTGAGTTCAACAACTTCAGATCATGAACTCTCTCCTCCAAGCCCACCCATTTTTGATCCCCCTTTTTTATATTTATATTTAAATTTTTATCTTCCACTTTTATTTTCATTATTATTATTTTCAAAGTTTAGTTCCATTTTTATTCATTGTTTCATCCCCAGCTTTTAGCCTCTTTTCGATCTTTTTTCCCACCACCATCCCCTCCCCCCCAACCCACCTCCACTTTCCAGAGTGCTTATCCTGGTCTGGCCATTATCACATTCTGCTTTCCATTCCTAATGTCACCATTAGCACCTCCTTTAGCCAGTCCCACCATTATTAACAATCCTTTGACCTTCTGGTTATGACATCTTTTAGATTCTCTCCTTTGCCTCCACCTATCGCTGGCCTTCTATCCAGCTTCACCTGTTCCATCCCCCCATTAAACAGTATATATTTCACCATCTTTCTACTTGCCTTTAGCTCTGAAGAAGAGTCACACAGACTTGAAACGTTAACTCTGTCTTTCTCTCCACAAATGCTGTCAGACCTGCTGAGATTTTCCAGCATTTTTGTTTTTGTTTCAGATTTCCAGCATCTGCAGTATTTCGCCTGTACCTTTTTCTTTAGTTTGATGTATTAGTTGTCTGTTAAGTAGTGTTTCATCTAATGTTAACTCCAATTTGTTTGTTACAATAAAAGTCTTGAAATGTGAAACCTTGTCCTTCAGTTCTTTCCATTGCTGGACAATTCATCTCTTTTGAAAAGTTATTTATCTCTATGTAACGTAACATTTGTTCATGATTACTGTCTGCTTCATAGTTAGTAGCCACTTTTGGTAATGTTGCACTTGGCTTTTAGATCTCTCCTCAAGTACTACCATCCAACTCTTTCAAAAGCCCGCTGAAAATTCTTACCTTTGGCTCAGCTAACTCTGATTTTATTTTGTTCCTCTTTCTTGCCATCCACTTTTCCTCACCCTTCCTGTCCCCTTCCTGTAAGTCACATGGTGTTTTGTACCCAAGTGCTTTGAAAATGTAAGGTATTGGTCAGCTTTCTAATTGCAGCGGATATGTATTTTTTTTCCTCTACTTCACCCAGTTACATGCTTGTTTGTCGCCATGGTGAGACACTTTCTGTAATTACAAATAGGGCTGACTTGAGATGAGACAATGCACAGATGGTCAATTTTTATTTGTTATCTTGGTAACTCAAAGATTTGGTCAGTTTTGGTTGGCACCATTCTTACAAGTACCTGGAATAAATCTTGTTTCATGAGCTATTGTGTCCCATACTATTCTGGTGGCAATTGTACAAATTTATAATGGGGCAGAGCTTGCTATCATTGTAATAGTGAGGCCAACGATATCCCCATTATTAGTGAATAAATTGTACAACAGCTACAGACTGGGAGCAGATATGTAGTTCAGTACGAATGCCCAAAAGATGCTGAGTTGTGCTGCTGCACCGTTGGCTCATGAAAACGTTTAGCTGCCTGCCTCAGTGTTGGCCTGCATTAAATGTCATCAAGTCGTTGTAGTTGTAGGCACAAACTAAATCTGCTGCAGAAATTTAGAGCTAGTAATTATTAGCCATGGTTTTTGGTCCCCGTCACAAACTCCGTTCCTTGACCACAAACTCCGTTCCTTGACCACAGACTCCGTTCCTTGACCACAGACTCCGTTCCTTGACCACAGACTCCGTTCCTTGATCACAGACTCCGTTCCTTGACCACAGACTCCGTTCTTCTCCTTGGCAACGGCCTGAGCCTCGGTGGCTCTGCGTGCTTTCATCTCTAACAGCATCCAACTTGGTGTAGTATAAATACCCTTTAATATTTGAAAATTAACTATTACAAGTGTGGAGTCTCATTACTTCAGGATTTGAGAATTTCGGGGAGATTTTAAAGATGTCAAATTTCAAACGTTGGATTCTATTTATTGTGTTCCCTTTCTATCTTTCGTTCTCTCTCTTTATCCATTTTGAAAATGCCTTTAGGGTTGAAAAATTGAACTTGGAAAAATTGAAAAATGGATTGTATTACAGGTAAGAGTACCTCAAATCCAGCAACCTTGGGACAGAGTCTGTGTCGGATTTCAGAACTTGCCAGTTTTTGGGAGGACAAAAAAATCGGAGCTCCTTCGTTCCCTTAGAACCCCAAATCATATGATTGCAAAGCACTTTAGGTTAATGGCCATGTCACTGCTGATATTAAATCCAATGCGTAAGAAGTGAATTCATAACTCTTTCATTGCTCCCCCACTTCCCTACGTTAGCTGCTTAAAATGAGAAAAGATCAATCAAACTGCAGTGGTGTTTAAAAATACCCCGTAGTTGTCACTGAAAATGAATGGTTTTTTTATTCGTGCTAGATTGTATGATACATTTTAAGAACTCTCTTGGGCCAGCTGCATGAAGGCTCAGATTGGGCGGGAGAAAAAATGTCTGATTTTCAGATACCGTTGGTTTTTGTGCAGCCAGATTTGAGGTACTCTACCTGTGTAACGGTCAATCATGAAACAAGCTAAATTGTTTTAGTTGTGTAACGTGATTTCAGGACAGAAAGGAGTAATATATTTGGATCAAAAATAAAAACACCTGGAAAAACTCAGCAGGTCCGACAGCATCTGCGGAGAGGAGCACAGTTATCGTTTCGAGTCCGTATGACTCTTCAACAGAACTAAGGAAAAATAGAAAAGAGGTGAAATATAAGCTGGTTTAAGGGGGGGTGGGACAGGTAGAGCTGGATAGAGGGTCAGTGATAGGTGGAGATTGCCAAAAGATGTCATAGACAAAAGGACAAAGAGGTGTTGAAGGTGGTGATATTAGTTAAGAAATGTGCTAATAGGTGACATTAAGAGTAGAAAGCAGGACGAGCAAGGTACAGATAGCCCTAGTGGTGGTGGGGTGGGGGGAAGGGATTGAAATAGGCTAAAAGGTAGAGAAAAGACAATGGATGGAAATACATTTAAAAATAATGGAAATAGGTGGGAAAAGAAAAATCTATATAAATTATTGGAAAAAAGGGGGATCGGAAAGGGGGTGGGGATGGAGGAGAGAGTTCATGATCCAAAGTTGTTGAACTCAATATTCAGTCCGGAAGGCTGTAAAGTGCCTAGTCGGAAGATGAGGTGCTGATCCTCCAGTTTGCGTTGAGCTTCACTGGAACAATGCAGCAAGCCAAGGATGGACATGTGGGCATGAGAGCAGGGTGGTTTGTTGAAATGGCAAGCGCCAGGGAGGTCTGGGTCATGCTTGTGGACAGACCGAATGTGTCCTGCAAAGTGGTCACCCAGTCTGCGTTTCACGGTCTCTCCAATGTAGAAGAAACTGCATTGGGAGCAGTGAATGCAATGGACTAAATTGAGGGAAGTGCAAGTGAAATGCTGCTTCACTTGAAAGGAGTGTTTGGGCCCTTGGATGATGAGGAGCAGGGAAGTAAAGGGGCAGGTGTTGCACCTTCTGCGATTGCAAGGTAAGGTGCCGTGGGAGGAGGTTGAGGTGTAGGGGGTGATGGAGGAGATGTAGGGGGTGACAGGGTGTCCCGGAGAGAACGGTCCCTACGGAATGCCGACAGGGGGGTGAAGGGAATATATGTTTGGTGGTGGCATCATGCTGGAATTGGCAGAAATGGCAGATGATGATCCTTTGAATGAGAAGGCTGGTGGGGTGTTAAGTGAGGACAAGGGGGACCCTATCACGTTTCTGGGAAGGAGAGGAAGGTGTGAGGGCGGATGCGCGGGAGATGGGCCGGACACGGTTGAGGGCCCTGTCAACCACAGTGGGTGGAAAACCTCGGTTAAGTAAGAAGGAAGACATGTCAGAGGAACTGTTTCTGAAAGTGGCATCATCAGAACAGATGCGACGGAGGCGAAGGAACTGAGAGAATGGGATGGAGTCCCATGATATATAATATATTTGGATTTTGGCTATTCTACAGAATTAGTCTGCTTTGACTCGTCAGTACTGTACTTTTTCAGATTTTATAATGAGCAGATAAACCTTATTTGATGATGGAATGTATGATATGTTTTGACATCAGTGGTCCATGATTTTCTTATCCTTCCTTAGGAATTTATAAAATGTCAACTGGTAACTGGGCTGATAGAAATTTCTAGTTTGACTATTGGAGATGTAAATTGTCATGTTCTCTTAAAAGCAGAATAAATTCTCTCTTTGTCCCATTTGTACAAAAATACATTTGATGTTCTCAGCAGCCACATGTAATAAGTAGATTTTTATTTATAAGTAATATTTAGCTTTTACTTTAATTATTATTTTTGGCTGCATCCAAAGTTCCCTTTGGTCAAGAATTAAGTGTAACCTGAGTGGAAGAATTAAACTGCTTTTCTCAAGATTGTATTTCTCAAGATTCTGAAGTCCCCAATATACAGTTCATTTAAAATTTCAAAGAACAAAGCTGTCAATATTTTTCTAATGTTGAACTACATTTGATTTTTAAGATATTCCATTGAGCTTTCCCATTTTTTTTGATTGCAGGAACATTTCATTAGTTTTAAACAATCAGTATCAGATTTTCTGGGCACTTTTTAAAAAATAAGTCAATTCTTGGGATATAACCATTGAGTAGTGTTCAAAAAAAGTGACGCCTAAGCTTTTCATCTTGCACTCATCAGGGCACTTGCAAGAATACTAAATGTAAAGGGAACAACAATTTATACTTCATGAGAAGAGAGTGCGGTTGGCAAGTGGACTCGGGTAGATGTGTTGCCATGGAGAATGCATCAGTTAACTGATGACTGACAGTTACCTGCCAAGCTTTGTTTAAATTCAAACCAGGCAGGTTGACGCTGATTGGCCAAGACATTGCCCCGGGCAATGAACCAAACAATGGCTGTTCCCTATTTTGTTCAATTGAAACAGGCGCAATGTGTGTAAATGTTCTTTCTGTCTGCAATGAACAGGGCTCTGTGTATTAATATATGTAGCTTCTAGCATGTGTAAGTGTGCCACACTGTGAGACTGACTGATAATCTTAAATTGGTTGTTAGTGTAATTCTTAGAACCCTCAGGATTGTTTAACAAATATTGTACAATTGCGAAATCACATCTAATGTTGGACACCTGGGTTTTGAGTTTTGCAAGCATAGGCTAGTTGGGTCTGGTCAGTACCTTGCCTGCTGTGAACAGCCAAAGCTGTTTTGTATGATCTGTCAGTCTTTGGAATGTAAGGCCTACACACCTAGCATTACACTGGCACTGAAATTCATATATATCACATTACTCATTTGTGTGATTAGCAGAGCATTTTTTTGGCTTGCCGTCAGCATCCTGTTAGTGACGAACACCACTTGTGTTGCTACAGCATAGTAACAGCGTGAAACGGCTAGATTCACCTGTTGCTCAAATATTTGAGATACCTTACCCTTCCAGGGTAACCTGATGTAGACTGGGCACTTTACAGGACCGAAAATGGTGGCCTTAGGCCCATTCATTTGTTTCCGCAATATACAATGAGCAATGACCTCAATAGGGTGGCCATTATCTTGCAGGATAGCTTTGCATCCTATTTCAGCATCAAGCTTGCATAGTAAGCAAATGACTTGGGCCCTATTCATGGCAACAGCCATTCTCTGGTTCATTCCTCACAGCAATGCCTTGACCAATCAGAGTCTACCTGCCTGGTTTGAATTTAAACAAAGCTTGGCAGTTAACTGTCAGTCATCAGTTAACTGGTGCATTCTCCATGGCAATGCCTCTACCAGGCATAGTCCACTTGCCAACCAATAAGCACTGTCTTCTCATGAAGTATGAACTGTTGTTTCCTTTACGTTTGGTATTCTTGAGAATGTCCTGATGAGTGCAAGACAAAAAGCTTCAACATGTCTCTTTGCTCGGTGATACTCAAGTTCTGTATGTCCAAATGACTATTTGACATAGCCGTTACTAGAAAGAGCAGCATTTGTTGTTCACCCTAGGTGGCCCTTGAGAAGGTGGTGGTGGGTCTTGAACTACTGCACTTTGCTTGGTGAAGGTGTTTATATATAGATAGGAAATTCCAGGAATTTGGCACAGCAGTGATGCACAGCAATATATAATAAAGTTAGGATGCTGTGTGACTTAGCAGCAACTTGGAAGTGATGGTCCTCCCAAGCGCATTTGTTTATTTTCGAATGTGTAATCTGTAATGAACTGAGCTGTCCACAAGAGCTGATCAGTTAAAACTGGAGAGATGCAAGAATTGTGATACCCAATTGACTAGGGACTGTTTTGTTTACTAATTCCTAGTAGTAATAAGCCTTTGACAATTTAATAACTGTTACTTGTTCCAAAACTAAGTGATATTGTGATTAGGGTGGTTGATTATTTGTATATAGTATTCAGTATTATGAAGCATTATTGCAGTTGATACATTTGGTTCAGTATGTTTTATTGTGATTTTATAAGCCAGTATTTACAGTTGCATCTGGGAACAGTTTGCTCACCTGCACCAGGATTTTCAATCATGAATGGCTCTTTGCCACCTCTATTGTATGGATGAGCAAATTTACAGAGTAACTGCATGGGTTGTCAGCCATTGCCTGGAACTGACATCCAAGCTCCTTTGAACTTTTGAACTTCTAAGAATCTAGAAGCTGGCACCCGGCTGTTGTGTACTGCATCGAGGAAAGGGTCACCATGTGGACTTGGAGCAAGCAACCATTATTGACCTAACTTTGTTTACAACTCCTCAGCAGAGAGGACAGAATAACAAAACACTGCACCAGCAATGGCTGGAACATTAATTCAGCCACTAGATGAGAGGCTGGCAATATTTGTGTCTTGAAATTCTTAGTCATGTCAAGGCCGTAACACAGGCTTCCCTGCTGCAAGGGAGCACCTTCAACCCTTCCCACCTCTTGCCCATTCCATTCCTTTTGAGCCAGGATTGGATTCTTGTTACCACTACCTGTTGGAACGTTCCTACCCTGAGCAACTGCACCCTGCTTCTCTTTTTTTCCCCCACTGCCTTAGTCTTTTCTTTCTGCCGTTTCACCAATCCAAAGCCATGAAGCTGAACAACCATGGCTTTCCTTACACTGCTGTCCTGTTACCCAGAAAATTGTTTTCACTGAACTTTGAGTGCCCTCCCCCCCACCCCACCACACCTTCCAACTCCAATGTTCCCAAAATCTGCCTCTGCCATCCTCATGCAGCCAAACTCCATGTCCACCCTTCCGTGTTTGACCCACACAAACTCTTCCCAGTGCTCAGATTTCCAGGGACCTTCCTCTCTCTTAGCTTGGATTCAGTGGTAACATTTCATCTCCAAGTCAGAGAATTGTTGGCTCAAGCCCCACTCCAGAGACCTGACCACATAATCAAGGCTGACACTTCATTGCTGTAGTGAGGTCTGCTACATTGTCAGAAGAGCTGCTAAAACCAAAGCCCTTCCTGATTTTTAGAGTAAACTGAAGAGATCTTGTGACTTTTGTTTTGAAGAGGAGCAGAAGAGTTGTCCTTTAGAACTAAAATCATAAGATAGTCAATATGTGTTCACAAAGGGGAAGGTCTTGCTAATCTAACTTAGTGTTTTTCTTTGAAAGTGTGACGAAGGAATTTGGAAGTAAAACAGTGGGTGTGGTGTAGTTGGATTTCAGCAAGGCCTTTAATACAGCCTCTAAATTTTGGCACTGAAAATGACGAATGTGGAAATCAGTGACAATATCTTACAATGCATATGCATTTGGTTGACCAATATAACTCCTAGGATAGTGGTAGAGGGATTGTTATCAGCTGTGGAGAATTGTACTTATCGTGTTCCATGGGTCTGATTTGGGACCTCTTTGTTTAATACCCTTATGAATGATCCGAAGCTAATACTAAGAAGCATAGTGTCTAAATTTTCACAAAATTAGTGAAAGGAGCAGATAAGATCGAGGAAGATTTGAATATATCTGGGAATTGGGCAAGCAGGTAGCAGTTGAAATTCAATGCAGAGAAATGCAAAATGCTTCACTTGGGGGCAGTAACAATCTAAGAAGGGATTATTTGATTATTACTTAAATCAAAAAGTAATGTGCATGGAAAATGAAAGCGATTGGGGGGTCCTGGTTGGCAATAAATTGCAGCTATTAATTCTCTATTACAGTGAATAAACAAATCAGATGTTGGAAAGTATTAAAAGATCAGTATTGAGCCAAAATAGTGAGCTAATCCTGTTCCTTTCTAAATCGGTAGTGAGACTGCACTTGGAATACACTGGCTGCTACAGTACAAAAAAAATGTTGTAGCTGCTGGAAAGATACAGAAAAAAAGCAGCCAATGGTTGGGGGGATGGAGCGATTGAATTATGAGGAGCAATTATGTAAATTGGTCTTTTTTTTTTGCTGCAAATAGATTGTGGAGAGACGATATAATGGCTGTGTTTAAGATTCTAAAGGGGCTAGGTAAGGTGGACCATGCTGAGCTATTTTAACTTGTCCAGAACAATAGAACCAAGGGAGATGACACTTGAAGGGGAGGTGAATTCAAAACTAATCTGCAGAGCAATATTTTAGTGAGCGACTGGTCAATCTATGGAACAGCTCCCTAAACAAATAAGAAAAAATGCTCCACCACTCTGGTTTTTCTTGTGTCATGCCAGAGTGTGCTCCAGATTGTTTGGTGAAAACTCAGCAGGTCTGGCAGAACTGTTGAAGAGTCATACGGACTCGAAACGTTAACTGTGCTCCTCTCCGCAGATGCTGCCAGGCCTGCTGAGTTTTTCCAGGTATTTTTGTTTTGGATTTCCAGCATCTGCAGTTTTTTTGCTTTTATCTTGGTGTTTGGTAGAACAGTTCGTTTTGTCAATCTTGATAATTGTGCAAGATTGTTTGTAGGGCAAAGATTATAGAGCTTTATGATTGGCCATTCCTTGGTGAGCATTTAAGGTGGTTTTGTAAACCAATCCAAGAGAGATCTACTTGACCACAAAACTGACATAAGAAAGACACACCAATTGATGAAGTTGCTGCACACAAACAATCCGTATTCTATGTTTATCATCTTTGGAATTTGTAGCTTCTTCAAAACCATTAACGTGCTGTGTGTGCATGAATCGTCACAGTTGGTGGCCTTAATGGTTTCCATGCTTTGATTTCAATAGCCAGCATTGCTTCTGGTTGGAAGCAGTGGTATTGATAAATTAAAATGTAGGTTAGATTTCTTGCAGAAAAGATCATTTTGGGAAATCGTATGTGAGCAATTTGAGACCTAGAATGTGGGAAATATAGTATGCTGGAAGGAACAGGTGACTTTGGACATATGGTTCTCAAAGTGCTCTACCACTCTGGTTTTTCTTGTGTCATGCCAGAGTGTGCTCCAGATTGTTTGGTAGAGATTAATTGCTGTAATTAGTCAACAACTCCATTATTTTATCTTGCGACTCTTTTCTTTCTTAGAAGGTCCCTCAGGATCAAGGATGACTTGCTTTTGTTCCAATTCAAAGGGTTCTGAAATAGCTGCTAAGTTCAATGTGTAATCTGCATACTATGCCACATACAGGATTGGTGGTGCTTGAAGGGTTGGGTAGGTGGGTTGTTTGAAGGCTCTCCCTGACATTTTGACTTCACCCCTGCATATTCCCAGCAAAGTTTCCAGGTGTGTTTAGTGTCTTCCCGAATGAACCTTCTCCATTTTGGTCGGTCACATGGCCAGTGCTCCCATAAGTTGCTGTATATATCTGACCTCTTCAGGGATGCTTTGAGGACATCTCTAAAGCGTTTCCACTGTCTCCTGTGAGTTTCCTGCCGTGACCGAGTTATGAGTAGAGCAGTTGCTTCGGAAGTTTGGTGTCGGGCATAAGAACAACATATCTCACCCAGTGGAGCTGGTTTTGAGTGATTAATGCCTTGATGCTGGGCAAGTTGGTTTGAGAGTGGATGCTGCTGTTGGATTGCCTTTCTTTCCACTGGAATTGGAGGTACTGCTGATGGTACTTCTCCAGTGCTTTGAAGTGCCTGCTGTAAGTTGTCCAAATCTCCAAAAAATGTAGGGGCACAGAGGTCACTGCTGCTTGGTGAATCATGACATTAGTCTCAGGTTTGAGATTCTGGTCCTCAAATACTGTCTTCCTCAGTTGGCCGATGGCTGAGCTGACACATTAGAGGTGATCATAAATTTCACTGTTTGTCTGCCTTCGTTGAGAAGAGGCTCCCAAGATATTGTGCGACTAACTGAATTTTATATGACAAACGAGATGGTGTTCCAATCCCCATAGAGTTTGCCAACTTTTAAAGAGATTTGAGTTCCCAGTGCCCAACCCAAATGATCACATGACAAGATTTCACATTTTAAGACTTCTATTGTAACAAACAAACTTAAATCAACAAACTAAAATCAACATCAACTAAACATTACTTGGTAGGCAGCTAATACATTATAAACTACAGAAAAGATATCTCCCCCCACTTAGCTTTCTAACACAACCGAAAAACCCACACCACATTTATACGTTACACTGTACTCCCTGCAGAATTGTAGTCTTTACAGGAACCAGTCCAAAGTTATTCCCAGCTTCCAACAGGCTCGCTTCTCCTCTTTTGCTGGGAACATCCAGTGTCCATCAAAAGTAATTTCCCTTAGCCTATTAAGAATCTCTGAACCGCGTTCCAGCAGCAAGGCCCCCTCCGGCGACTCCTTCTCCTGGCCATACCAGGGCAAACTGTCCAATGTCCCTAAATTTCCACCTGCCCCACCTCTTTGGTCAGCGAGCGAGCTCCCACCAGCATCCTGCCTAGTGGCTATTTACAACAGTGTGGTTCCCCTGTTTATTTTTCTCTCCCCAGGACTCTATCTCTCAGTCCATGGTCCCTGCAAGCAGTAAGAACAGCTGCCTCTCTCCTTTCACATTCAGCTGCTAAATCTGGTACTTGAATTTGAATATGTTTTGACCTGGGCCCCTGTCGCCATGGCGACCAGTTTACACAAGCTTTTTTTTATTCGTTCATGGGATGTGGGTGTCGCTGGCTAGGTCAGTATTTATTACCCATCCCTAATTGCCCTTGTTCAGAGGGCATTTAAGGGTCAACCACATAGCTGTGGTCAGGAGTCACATGTAGGCCAGATCAGGTAAGGACAGCAGAAATTTAAAAATAAAGAATTTTAAGATATTAAAAAACTTCCTCATGTGACTCTGTCATATGAGCAGGGACATGTTAGAAATTAGCATGAAAACTTTTTTTTTAATGATGGATCGAAACCCCATCCCGCCCGTGGATGAGGTTTCGCAAAAGATGCAAAGGCTGCTTGGCTTTCTCGCCTGCCTGCCAACCGTAAGGTTGTTCAGGCAGCGAAAAATTTAATTCAATTAGATTGTTAATGGCCTTAATAGGCCTTTTAATTGTCGCCAGGTGCTCTGTTGACTGAAATATTGCGCGAGTGTGCGATGATGTCGGGCCGTTCGCCCAACGTCATCATGCGTCATTTTACGCTTGTTCGGGTTGGGCGTGTGCCCGCCTGATGAGCTAACAATTCTGGCCTAGGTATTTACCAAGAGAATAAAGCCGCAAGATTCCACGGTTTTTGAACAAACAAAATAAACGTTACTGTACACAGTTGGAAATGTAAACAATATATAACATTTATCTTATAGTCTAACATTCAGAATTATTGTGAGGTACATGTGAATTAATAGGCAAACTGTGGTTGAATACACAGCACTACACAATAAGTGGCAGATGTGACTGAGCTCAATCCCATGAAATTCTCAGCAACCCATCTACTGAGAGTTACAGAATCTTGTTAAAACTGTCTCCCTCATGAGAGATTGCAAACTTTTCACTTGTGGAGACCAAATCTCTGAATTCCTTCCAAAAGTTGCTCCGACTTGGACTTCCTCAGCGACTGCTCAGGTCTTGGTTGAGATTACTTTCCCTGGATTCTTGAGCCTGCACTCAACTCCGATTCTTCAGCCACACGAGTAGAACACCAAAGGGCTACCATTTTCCCAACGGCCCGCAGCTTGGAGTCACCAGCCTTCTGGCCTTTCTGTTCTCCAGAGCCTCTCCCGAGCACTCATTACTTGGAGCCCGGCAACCGCAGCACTTGTATTGCGTGGAGACACCTCCTTTGCCCTTCTCCCAGGTGGCCTCCCCGGTGATGATATCCTCCCGGTGGCTCCTTCCCTGGTGCGCTCTTGCTCCTTTTCCTGTTCCCTTTACCTCTCTGGACCTCTCCCTGTCCTCTGTCCCGGTACCTCCTCTGTTATGGTGCCCCACCTTTGGTTCTATGATTTGGCTTGTCTATCTACACAGGCCCCCTGGGCACTTGTGCCCAGCCTGAAGGTCTCACAACACTGACCTGTGCATGCGCAGCCCATTCTGGTTTCGCGCATCTGTGGCATGCCGGGACTTGAAGCTCCTGAACTTTGCTCGGCAATTGGGTAAGTTCCTATTTCTTGACACATGCAAGGGGTTGTAGTTTTCTGCCTGAGTCTGTGGAATTATTGTACTACTGTGACAAATTGTGAAAGGCACAAGTAAGTGTGAGGTATGGTAACTGTGAGGAGGACTGATACCCTCCCCACAGTACAAATATTTGCATGCTTAGATGATGAGCTCGAGTATTTTGTTCAAGGTGCTGATTTTGGAAGATTTGATGGTGGGAAAAGTCTCCCTGGTTCAGCACTATGTCAACAATGGGTTCAGCAAAGAGTTGGAAATCCCCTGTGGGAAATAAACAGGAGGTGTGTGGGGTGGAGGGAAGTAGTTTAAAAAAAGGCAGTTTTCAGGAGAGGAGGGTAGAATTAGTGAGAATATTGGCATCTGAAGCCAATAAAAAAAACTACCATTATTTATATTAGAAAAAAACCAGACAACAGAATCAGAGAATTTAGGGAAGGAAGAACTAGCAAAGTCTCTAACCAAGTTCTTTAAAGTAATAGTTTATCTAAGATTGTTTTTATTGGGTGTGAAGGGTGTAAGATATGTAATGTCAGTCATGTTATCTATTTCTTCATTTTAATTTGCTGTATTAGTGATGTTTTCGGCTGCTTGAGACCATGGTAAACATCAAACACTGTACTGGTCCCAAACATAACCATGTGGAATGCCATGGGCAATCCACTAGTGTTCAGTAGAAATTTGTCCTGTGGTCTCCAGTATAATGAAACTTGTAATAAAGCATTTTCTTTCTGTCCGGCTAATCTGCTTAACAAATTTATTCCATAGGTGGTTTTAATTAGTAAGCTGTTTAAAGGCTAAGGAGATGGGAAGCTCATTCTTGAAGTGTAGCAATTACAGAAAATTATCAGACAGCAATTATTTTAAATGTTATTTTTGATAGTACATCTGGGGTTTATAGGAATTGGAACATTACAAACTCTAGGTCTTTGTTTTCTTGAGACCGAAAGCAGAGAATATTGAGTTATACTGGAAACACATTTTTCCCTGAAGCCTTGTATGCAGTCACATTTCTGAAGCAAATTGAATTGATTAACATCACTGTATGTCTGAATTTCTTCCTCAATTTACGCAGCTAGTTACAGGAAAACACTGTAGGGATTAAAAATTTGCAAAAGTTCTTTTTCTCGGCATAGTTATTAGTGGACTGTTTCTAATTATCTTGCCATCTTTTTCCCCAGTATCTGAGTTGCCTCAGTTTTATATCTTGCTAAAGGGAATGTTAGTGGTTTTGTTTAAGCATGATAATTGGGAAAAGGCATGCTGTCTAGAAAGGAGAGAAAGAAAAAGCTCGTGTCTTTTTCAGAACTCGTCATTCATCCTGTTGGTTCAAAATGCAACATCAGGCAATAATTGGCCTACAGAAAGCTGTGAATGAGTGGCCTTGTGTGTGGCGTTATGGCATACTTTTACTGATTTGTGCGTGTAGCATATGCCTTACAAGAGCCAAACCAGGAGCAGTGTTTTACATGGGCAAGGCCATAGCAATATTTTGAGCCCATGCTGACTTTTAATAAAGGCAGTCAAAGCTTTAAGAACAAATTAGTGGCAGTGCATAGTGGCTTATGAAGACCATGCTTCAAACTGAGGATGTGAAACAAACCCATAATGACAGGAGATATTAAAGCCCACTTGGAGGTGCTGATTAATCTAACTTGAGCCTGAGGTTTAAATTTATTTCTTGTCAAGCATCTTACTGTTGAGGATGTTGTTAATTAGTGTTTGAATGGATGCAAATTAAGTTGGTGTATTATTTTTATATAATCCACTTTGTCCTGGGATTTCCAAATTTATTTCCTAATTATTTGATCTGTTTTGTATAATGACAAGTCATTATTTAGAGCTAAGTACATGCAATAACTTTCATGAATTTTTTTGAGAGATGGACAGTTTCAGGCAGCTGAAAGTAAAGGCTATCCAAATCTGCTGTAACCAGTGTTTCATTACTGACTCTGTAGTCGTAGTTTGTGCTTTATTATATCCATTCCCACTTTTTGGACCTATTTTTGAAAGACTGTCTTTGATCTTGCAATATGATTTACTGGATGCTAGATTTTCAAGTAGTGTGTAGTGATAATGTAATTTTTAGATGGGGACCCTGTGCCATTTTTGCAGCACCTACATCTACAAAGACATTAAGTGTGGAAGCCTTTAAAGCGCAAAGTCCATGGGTGAGTTTTGTCCTAAACTACATCCACTGGGTTTTGTTGACTTCCATACTGTCCACGTTTCATAGGTGGGAGTACGAATTGGCAGTATCCAGCATACAAGGACAACATGCTAAATATATGTTATATACAGAGAGACAGACACACACACACACAGACGCACACACCACTATATATGCGTCCCATCTGTCTCTGTGGGAGGTCTGACTGTCTAGTAGATGTCATCTCAGAAATTGGAATCAGTGAAATTTGGTGCTTCTGTTTTCCATGTTGCTTTCAACCACTGCTATCTATGTGCAAATGGGACAGTAAAAATATGAAAATGCCCCCATTATATATAACATTACTTCACTAATTATAAGTTTAATTAGTGAGCCTCCACAATATATAATTAACTAGGAGGAGGAGAATCCAATGAAGGCACAGGATTGAAGCCACATTTGGGATAATCTAAAAGAGCCTATGCAATGAATGTAATGTTAACTGGGATATTTTCTCACTGTACAGAGAAAATTAAACAACCACTGAGCCAGTCTCATCCAGAATTTTTTACCTGAAAAACGTACAAAACCTGATCACTGAACATCTTGAGCTTTCTCTCATTCAAAATCATCGTTCTCTATCCCCTCCCAAGAATTAAAAAAAATTTTATCACCGAGATATCTTCACTGCTTTCCTTCCTCAGCTTCTGCATTGAATGACTTCTCATCCTTAGTGATTTCAACCTTCATCTCAACTCATCATGTTTTCTCTCCTCTTGAATTCACTGCCCTTTAACCCTCCCTAAATCTCTCCCTCCATGTAAATTCCCCAACCCATATTCATGGCCGCCCCCTCGATCTTGCCATCTCATGTGGTCTTGCTAACCCCATCTCCTTAATCACAGATAAGATCATCTCTAATCTCTTCCATGTGTCAGTCTCCACCCACATCCCCCTTCCATGCCTGGACTCTACTTCCTTCTGCATCCAAGTTATTTATAACTGCACTTTAAAAATCCCAACTATCTAGTCTTTGGCCCTATGCTTGTCATAATATTTCTACAGAGGCTAATTTGCTCAACCCCATCCTTGCCCCCATCTTTAATGCCCTCGTTCTCAATAAAACCCTTGCTTTTTCTCACCTGGGCCATTGTTTTTGGTAAGTTGCTCATCTCTGCCCCCTTAAGCGTGAAGGACAGAAACTTGAAAGGATGTGCTGGACAACTGGTTTAACCATTCACCACCAGATTTGGCTGCACCACATAAAGCAGTATCGGGTCCTGCTCTCCTCTGTTAAAACTGCTCACTATCCCAGGATCATCCTGGCTAAAAAAAAACCCTGGCTTCTTTTACTGCACGTAAGCTTTTTAAGCCCCTCTCCCCTATCCCCTCCACCCTCATCTCCTACAACGAGTGCAAGGAGCTCATGGACTTTTTTACTAAGATTGAAACCATTCCATCAACTTCCTCTACCGCTTCTCTTCCTTCCATTAGCCTGCCTGACTAAACTTGCTCTAAAGCTCCCCCCTGCCCTAGTCTTGAACTTTGATCTTTCTCTAGTTTCTCTCCTGTCCCTCCTCATGCCCTCTGAGCCCATCTTGCCTATGAGATACACCTCCCGCTCCTTTGACACTATTCCCACTAAACTGCTGACCACCTAACTTCCCCTCCTGGTCCCCATGTTCGCTGACATTGTTAACGATTCTCTCTCATCAGGTTCTGTCCCCCTCTCCTTTTAAATCTGCTGTCATCACTCGTCTCCTCAAAAATCCAACTCTTGATCCCACTGTCTTTGCAATCTACTGCTCATTTCCAACCTCCCTTTCCTCTCCAAAGCTCTTGAATGTGTTACCACCTCCCATATCCATGCCTATCTTTCCTGGGACTCTATTATATGTGAATCTCCCCAGTCAGGATTCTGCCTCTGCCAAAGTACCGTAAAGGCTCTCATAAGATGGCATCCTGTGTGGCTATGACGAAAGTAAGCTATCCTTCCTCGCCCTTCTCGACCTGCCTGACACAGTTGACCACACCATCTTTCTCCAATGCCTCTGTATTGGCCTGTAGCTGGACGGGACTGCTCCCACCTGGTTTCATTCTTATCTAATTGTGGCCAGAGTATCATTTGCAATGGCTTCTCTTCTCACTCCTGCATAGTTACCTCTGGTGAGTCCCAAGGATCTATCCTTGGGGCCCCTTCTATTTCTCATCTTCATGTTGCCCTCTTTGATGTCATCTGAAAGCACAGAGTTAGTTTTCAGGTGTACGCTGACGATACCCTGCTCTACCTCACCACCGTCGCGTTCTACTCTGCCATTGTTAGTAAATTATCAGACAGCTTATCCTACATTCCGTACTGAATGAGCAGAAAACTTCCTCCAATTAAATATTAAGCAGACTGAAGTCATTGTTTTGAGTCTCCACTCCAAACTCTGTTCCCTAGCGACTGATTCCATCCCTTTCTCAGGTAACTGGCTTAATCGCAGACTATCTGTTTGTAACCTTTGTCATATTTGAGCCTGAGATCAACTTCCAACCACACATTCACACCATCGCTAAGACCACCTATTTCCACCTCCGTAATATTGCCGGACTTTACCACTATCTCAATTTATCTATTGAAACATGCCTTTGTTGCCTCTGGATTTGACTATTCCAAAACACCCCTAGCCGGTCTCTCTCATTCTATCCTCTATAAACCCAAGTTCATCCAAAATTGGTGCCCGTGTCTTAATTTGCACAAAGTCCTGTTTCCCTGTAACCCCTGTGCTCATTGACTTATATTGGTTCTCACTCAAGCAATGCCTTGATTTTAAAATTTTCTTCCTTGTTTTCAAATCCTTCCAAGGCCTGGCCCCTCCCTACCTCTATTCTCCTCCAGCACACACAGCACTCCTAGGTATTGGCACTCATCTCATTCTGGCCTCTGCACGTCCCTGGTTTTAATACTCCTCCATTGGTGGCTGTGCCTTCAGGTGCCTAGGCCCTGAGTTCTGCAATTCCCTCCCTACACCCCTCCACCTCGCTTTCCTTGTGTAAGACAATCCCTGAAACCTACCTCTTTGACCAAGCTTTTGGTCATCTGACCAAATACCTCCATACGTGGCTGAGTGTTATCTTATATTGCTCCTGTGAAGCATCTTGGGATGTTTTATTATGTTAAGGACCCTTTCTAAATATCAGTGGTTGCCATTTCCTGAAAGATGATGTGATGTTTGAAAAGGGACAGAAACAAAATGGCTGGAATGCATGCTGTGGCCATTATAATAGGACGAACCTACACTTTTTAAGTACTCCAAATGAAAATGCGTAATGCAACTTTGGAGAACACGTGTTTATTTTATTGCGGTAAATGGGGAAGATATGTCGATTGGACTATGGGCAGAGTCGTACAGTGGTTGGGCAGCAGGAGGCTGTATTGATGCACTTGATGGCCGAGGAAAAGTGTGAGCGTGGAGCTGTCATATGGTGGATTCAGATAGTAGGAGGTGTTTTTGCAGCATTTATTAGCTTGTGAAGAAATGTGAGCTTGAAGCTGTTGTGTGGTCGGTTCAGGCAGTGGGAGGCTGCATTGCGCTAATCAGGACTGGGCTGAAACTTTTGTCATGATAAAAGTCAGGGGCAATAGGCTGGGAGCGAAGCTGGAAACCAGAGTCTGAATGTCGACAGCTAGTCAAGCAGTGAACAGCAGCAGGGTAAGGAGAATTGCTTGCAGGTGGAAAGAGTCAAGGCTGGGAAACAGGGGAAAAGGAAATTAAACAATTCAAAATTAAATTTGAGTTTGAATTTTTTTTATAAAAAAATTGAAACTGTAAAGGTTTTGAAGGATCACCAGATGCTCTCTGGTGATTGTGCAGATAATCATTACAGATGAAGTTGGGAACTTCAACCAGGTCGCCATCTACTGGTAGAGCAAGGAAATGCAATGGCTAAATGTAACACTTGAATTTGGGAATTCCCATAGAAAATGTTTACATAGCAGTTTTAATTTAAGTTTGTGACCCCCAAGACTTTTTAGCTATTATTGATTGGGGAGGGTTGGGGGTGGAGGGGTGGGGGGGGGGGGGGGCGCGGTGCTGGGATAGTAAAATGTGATGGTGTATTGGCCATAAATTCCAAATTATGTTATTGCTCAATGAACAAGGCTAAAAGCTTCCTGAAATGCTGAACACGCATTACAACAGTGACCTTTTGATATGCTGTAGTTTATTTGAGTTAAATTCCTTTTGTTGTTTTACGCTTTCTTGCATTGTTTTTTCTATATTTTTTCCTGTTTAATTTTTCCTCCTTGCAACTGCTGACTACTGAGACCCTGAGCTTGTCAAAAGGTCATGATAGCCTTGCATTGTGGCCAGCCATTGAAGCCCTTATGCTGTAACTGTTTGACTGCATTTCATTTTTGTTTGTTCTACTTAACCTGTCTAATTTAGGTTATCCGGAGCAAGAAAGAAGCACTTAATGCCAAATTTTGTTCTTATTCATGTCCTCCATTCTCCCACCATTAAACAAAACATCAACATTTTTGCTGTCAAACATAATGTACAAATTCTAATTGTTACTGAATTTCTACCCATATAATCGTTTCCTTTTCTACCCATGCAGGCAACAAAAATTCTTAATTTTTAATTATTTTGTTGCAACTCCTTGCAGTCAAGCAGAAAACTGAAGCAACATATTTGAAAGTGGAGCACCATTTTGATATTTGTAATGAAATTAAACATGTTAAAGCCTGAGTTCAAGTTTTCGTATTTAATTCGTTCCCCAGTAGTTAAAAGTAATTTTTGCCCCCGATTTATTTGTTCAAATCCATCTAATAGTCTATTGACAAGTATTGCAAAAATTCACAACTGCGTTGACATCACCATTCATTCCTCGAGGACGCAATATTGTTTCTGTATAAAAATCTATAAATGTTGAATCATAAAAAGTACTCACCAAGCCATTGATTTAGTACTAAGAACTCATGAGAAAGTCTGTCTGTTTCGTCTTTCAACACCTGATGCGAAATAAAGCAGTTGTTTACTTTATGCTTTTAATGTTCCTGAGGCATTGAGAAATCCATAGCATTCTTAGGAGAGTTGCCATAAGAGAGCAAATGGACTTTACAAAGCAACAGCAATTATTTTGAGGAAGAGCCATTTGTAGAATATGTTGTATATTTCAATCTGGTACATGCGTGTCAAGGGCAAGACTGGTATTAACCTTTAGTTGACCTTGAGAAGGGGTGGTGATCTGCCAGATACTGAAGTTACTCCCACAGTGCTGTTGGGAAGGAAGTTCCAGAATTTTGATCCAGCTTTAATGGAGGAATGCTGATATATTTCCAAGACAATATGGTGTGACTTGTAGGGTGACTTGGAAATGATGGTGTTTCCACACATCTGCCGCTCTTGCTCTTCTAGGTGGTGGAGATTATGGGGTTGGGATGTGTGGCTGAAGAAGACATGGTGGTTTGTTGCAGATCGTACCCATTACAGCCATATCATGATGGTGAGGAAAGAGTGAATGTTGAGGCTGGTTGATAGGGTGTTCATCAACCAGACAACTTGTGTTGGATGGTGTTGAGCTTCTTGAATTGTGTTGTAGCTTCAGCCATCCAAGCAAGTGAGGAGAATGCCATCGCACTCCTGATGAGCTTATAGGTGACTTTTGGGAGTATTTATTTGGCTGATACAGTTGAATTGTGAGTCAATGAGGACCTGCAGGATAGTGATGATGAAGAATATTTTTATTCTTTCACGGGATGTGAGCATCGCTGGCTAGGCCAGCACTTATTGTCCATCCCTAATTTCCCTTGAGAAGCCTGAGGTAAACCACCACCTTGAACTGCTGCAATCCATGTGGTGTAGGTACACCCACAGTGCTGTTAAGGGAGTTCCAGGATTTTGACCCAGTGACAGTGAAGGGATGGTGATATGGTTCCAAGTCAGGATGGTGAGTGGCTTGGAGCGGAACTTTCAAGGGGTGTTGGTCCCAAGCATCTGCTGCCCTTGTCCTTCTAGTTGGTAAAGATTGCGGGTTTGGAAGATGCTGTCCCTTGGTGAGTTGCTGCAGTGCATCTTGTAGGTGGTACATACTGCTACCACTGTGCGTTGGTGGTGGGGGGTCAATGTCTTGTGTGGATGGGGTGCCAATCAACTGAGCTGCTTTGTCCTAGATGGTGTCAAGCTTCTTGAGTGTTGTGGGAGCTGCACTCATCCAGGCAAGTGGAGAATATTCCATCACACTTCTGACTGGTGCCTTGTAGATGGTGGACAGGTTTTGGGGAGTCAAGAGGTGAGAATTTCCAGCCTCTGACCTGTTCTTATACTCTCAGTATTTGCATGGCTAGTCCAGTTCAGTTTCTGGTCAATGTTAACCTCCAGGATGTTGACAGTGGGAGATTCAGCAATGGTAATGCAGTTGACTGTCAAGGGGTGATGGTTAGATTCTCTCTTGTTGGAGGTGGTCATTGACTGACACTTGTGTGGTGCAAATGTTACTTGCCACTTGTCAGCCTGAACTTGGATGTTATCCAGGTGTTGTTGTGTATGGACACTGACTGCTTCAGTGCCTGAGGAGTCGTGAATGGCGCTAAACTGATCTTGCGCTATCTGGCGCATTTAGTGACGGCGATGCTATTGAATATGAAGGAAAGGTAGTTAGACTGTTTCTTGTTTAAAGCTGTAGAACGCTGCCCTGAGGAACTCTTGCAGTGATGTTGTGGGGCTAAGATGATAGGCCTCCAATAACCAAAGCCATCTTCCTTCGTGCTAGGTATGCTTCCAGCTTCCTGTTTTACCTGGTACCTGATGCTTTAGTTTCCCTCTGGCTTTTTGGTGCCATTTTCTGTTGAGCCTTAATGTTAAGGTCAGTCACTCAACTCATCTCACCTCAACAAGTGTTAATGTTTCTTTTTGATGAGTTCACAATGGCTCTTTGGGCCTTTTCAATATTGGACATTTAGGGAGCTCAACATAAAGCTTAGTTTGCTTCATTTGTTTCAGCTTCATGTTGAGTTCCCCCAGTGCGTAGAATTTAAAATCCCCTCCCTCATTTACAAGTTCTTCCATGCCCTCATATTTGCCATATGTATCAACATACACTACTCGTTTCACAACCTGAGAAAGCCCAAAAATGCTTCGTGGTCAATTAAGTACTTTTAACACATCTTCACTGTTGTAATTTTTGTCTGATTTCTAAGCATTTTGAATTATTCTGAGACCGAACAAATTTCAGAAGTGTTATGGCTTTTTTGGCCAAACTGCTCTCTTTTTTTGGAAACATACTGCACAGGCAGTCAGGTAGTGAAGGGCTGTAGGAAGGTAGAAAAAGATAGAAGGCTTCTGAGAGTGAGGTTCTGCCTAGGAGTGCAGAATAGGAGGCAGAGAAGTTATTCTGTTTAAGTAAGGTGAACCACCACAGTGGGCAGAGCGTTGCTCGTTCACCGTTTTGTATCGTACAAGCTGTAGCGCCTGTGGACTAAGTGACTCTGAATACTTTGCCTTAATGATTCAAACTGATCTTGTACTATCTGTTTTCTCTTGATCCACCTTCAGAGAGTCTGAGAAAATACATGTGCTGGAGACAAAAAAAAACTGGTTCAAATTGGAGGGGACTTTATTGTTACTCCCCAAGATTTTTGCTAGCTTATTGTAAGATGGTACACTAGCATTGTGGTTATGTTACTGAACTAGTAATGCAGAGGCCTCAACTAATGATATGGAGACATAAATTCAATCCCACCATTGCAACTGGGGAGTTCAAATTCACTTTTTTTATTGGAAGTTTTATTTAATTATCAATAATGGTGACGTGAAACTAGTGGATTGCCTTAAAAATGTTGTCGACTAATGTCTTTAAGGAAGGAAATATTCTGTCCTTCCTTTACCTGGCCTTTGTAAGACTCCAGACACACAGCAATATGGTTGACTCTTAACTATCCATTGAAATGACCTAGCAAGCCATTCAGTTGCATCAGATCACAATGAGAAAGCACAATATGAATAAAACTGGACTGGCATTGACCAACGCACCACACAAGACCAAGACACACCCAGCCCAGTCAGCCCTGCAAAGCTCTCCTCACTAACCAGACCCAACAGAAGTGATGGCACAGTGTTGTACAATCAAGGGTGGGGGGGATCGTCAAGGGAGTCCTCAACGTTGAATCTGAACTCCAAGAAGCCTCCTGGCATTAGGTAGGTATCAGCTAATACCCTCCCTCAGCTGATGAATCAGTATTGCTCCATAGTGAAAAACATTTGGAAGAAGCACTGAGGGTAACAAGTGCACAGAATGTTCTCTGGAAGAGGAAGTGCAATGTCCATTACCAAGAGTGGTCAATAGTGGTGCTACTGAGCCAATGTGTCTAAAGCTTGAAGGAGCCAATTTGACCTCATGCTCACTATTCTGCCTATCATAAATGCATTGTCTCATGATAATATTGGTAGGGGTGACCACTGCATAGCCCCTTGAAGGCAAAGACTCATCTGATGACACCATCAGTAAAGTAATGGAAGGGGTCATCAACAGTGCTATCAAGCGGCACTAGCTTCGCAATAACCTGCTCACTGACGGTTAGTTTGGGTTCCGCCAGGGCCACTCAGCTGCTGGCCTCATTACAGCCTTGGTTAAAACATGGACAAAAGAGCTGAACTCGTGAGGTGAGAGTGACTGCCCTTAACATCAAGGTCGCATTTGGCCAAGTACGGCATCAAGGAGCCCTAGCAAAACTGGAGTCAATAGGAATCGGGGAATATTCTCCACTGGTTGGAGTCTTACCTAGCACAAAGGAAGATAGTTGTGGTTGTTGGAGGTCAGTCACCTCAGCTTCAGGACATCACTGCAGGAGTTCCTCAGGGTAGTGTTGTAAGCCCAACCATCTTCAGCTGCTTCATCAATGACCTCCTTTCCATCATAAGGTCAGAAGTGGGGATGTTTGCTGATCATTGCACAATGTTCACCATTCACGATGCCTCAGATACTGAAGCAGCCCATGTCCAAATGCAGCAATATCCAGGCTTGCGCTGACAAGTGGCAAGTAACGTTTGTGCCACACAAGTGCCGGGCAATGATCATCTCCAAGAAGAGAGAATCTAACCATTGCCCCTTGATATTCAATAGCATTACCATCGCTGAATCTCCCACTATCAACATCCTGGGGGTTACCATTAACCAGAAACTGAACTGGACTAGCCATATAAATGCTGTGGCTACAAGAGCAGGTCAGAGGCTAGGAATCCTGTGGCAAGTAACTTGCTTTCTGATTCCCCAAAATCTGTCCACCATCTGGAAGGCACAAGTCAGGAGTGTGATGGAATACTATCCACTTGCCTGGATGAGTGCAGCTCCAACAACACTCGAATCTTGACACCATCCAGGACAAAGCAGCCTGCTTGATTGGCACCCCCTTCCACAAACATTCATTCCAACCAACACCAATGCACAGTAGCAGCAGTGTGTACCATCTACAAGATGCACTGCAGGAATTCACCAAGGCTCCTTAGACAGCACCTTCCAAACCCACGACCACAGCCACCTAGAAGGACAAGGGCAGCAGATAGATGGGAACACCACCGCCTGCAAGTTCCCCTCAAAGCCATTCACTATCCTGACTTGGAAATATATCGCTGTTCCTTCACTGTCGCTGGTTCAAAATCCTGGAATTCCCTCCCTAACAGCACTGTGGGTGTACCTACACCACATGGACTGCAGCGGTTCAAGAAAGCAGCTCACTACCTCCTTCTCAAGGGCAACTAGGGATGGGTAATAAATGCTGGCCTAGCCAGCGGAGCCCACATTCCTTGAATGAATTTTTTAAAAAACCCTCCATGAGTATGTGGTGCTACCACTGTGCTAAATGTGATAGAATCTGAACAGATCTAGCAAATCAGAGCTGGGTATCCATGCGGTGCTGTGGGCCATCAGCAATAGCAGCAGTATTGTGAAGCAAAAACAGAAAATGCTGGAAAAACTTCGCAGTTCTGGCAGCACCTGTGGAGGGAGAAAAACAGAGTTAATGTTTTGGGTCCATGTGACAGTCATGCAGACTCAAAACATTAACTCTGTTTCTCTCTCCACAGATACTGCCAGAACTGCTGAGTTTTTCCAGCATTTTCTGTTTTTGTTTCAGATTTCCAGCATCTGCAGTATTTTGCTTTTATATTATAGCAGCAGCATTGTATTCCACCACAACATTTAACCTCCAGGACTGATAGATACCTCAGTCTACAAGCATCAAACCAAGGGACCAGCTGGTTGAATGAGCAGTGCATGAGAGCATGTCAGATTCAGCACCAGGCATGCCTAAAACTGAGGTGTCATCTTGGTGACGCTACAACACGAGATTGCACACATACTAAACAATGGGAGCAGGATGCTATTGAAAGGTTAAAAAAAAAAACCCACAACCAGCAGATCAGATTAAATCTGCAAAGTCCTGCCATGTCCAGCCCTACTAATGGGAGGAGGCAGCTCTATGGACATCCCCATCCGCAAAGATGCATGTCAGTGCAAAAAAAAACAAGGGTAAAAATTTTGAAACCATCTTCAGCCAGAAGTGCTGAGTGGATGAACTATCTCGTCCACGCCTTGAGGCCTCCAACATCACAGATGCCAGTCTTCATCCAAGTCAATTCACTCCACATGATATTGAGGAGTGACTGAGCGCAATGGCTACAGGAATAGCCTGTATTTTCGTTGACCGGGCCCTCAACCGTGTCCGGCCCATCTCCCGCGCTTCCGCCCTCATGCCTTCTCCTCCCTCCCAGAAACATGATAGGGTCCCCTTTGTCCTCACTTATCACCCCACCAGCCTCCGCATTCAAAGGATCATCCTCCGCCATTTCTGCCAACTCCAGCATGATGCCACCACCAAACACATCTTCCCTTCACCCCCCCCCCCCCCCGGCGGCATTCTGTAGGGATCGTTCCCTCCGGGACACCCTGGTCCACACCTCCATCACCCCCTACTCCTCAACCCCCACCTATGGCACCTCCCCATGCCCACGCAGAAGATGCAACACCTGCCCCTTCACTTCCTCTCTCCTCACCGTCCAAGGGCCCAAACACTCCTTTCAAGTGAAGCAGCATTTCACTTGCATTTCCCCTAACTTTAGTCTACTGCATTCGTTGCTCCCAATGCGGTCTCCTCTACATTGGAGAGACCAAACGTAAACTGGGCGACCGCTTTGCAGAACACCTGCAGTCTGTCCGCAAGAAAGACCCAAACCTCCCTGTCGCTTGCCATTTTAACACTTCACCCTGCTCTCTTGCCCACATGTCTGTCCTTGGCTTGCTGCATTGTTCCAGTGAAGCCCAACGCAAACTGGAGGAACAACACCTCATCTTCCGAGTAGGCACTTTACAGCTTCCGGACTGAATATTGAATTCAACAACTTTAGATCTTGAACTCCCTCCTCCATCCCCACCCACTTTCCGTTTCTTCCCCCTCCCTTTTGTTTTTTCCAATAATTTATATAGATTTTTCTTTTCCCACCTATGTCCATTATTTTTAAATCTATACCTTTAATGCCCTGTCAGTCTTTCCACCCCACCCCCACTAGAGCTGTACCTTGAGTGTCCTGCCATCCATTCTTAATTAGCACATTTGTTTAGATAATATCACCACCTTCAACACCTCTTTTTCCTTTGTCCGTGACATCTTTTGATTATCTGCTCCTATCACTGCTTGCTTGTCCCTACAACCACCCCACCTCCCCCCGCACCCAACTTCTCTCCCCCCACCTTAAACCAGCTTATATTTCACCCCTCTCCTAATATTACTCAGTTCTGTTGAGGGGTCATGAGCACTCGAAACGTCAACTCTTTTCTTCTCCGCTGATGCTGCCAGACTTGCTGAGTTTTTCCAGGTAATTCTGTTTTTACAGTGGCTACAGGCCCTGACAACATCCTGGCTGTGGTGTCGAATACTTATGCTACAGAACTGGCCAAGCTGTTCTAGTAGAGCTATAACACTAGCATCTACTCAACAATGTGGAAAATTGCCCCAGTGTATCCTGTCCACAAGACCAATTATTGATCCTTCAATCTAGTCTTGATCATCAGTAAAACGAAAGAAGATGTTGTGAACAGTGCTGTCAAGCAGCAGTTACTCGCGAATAACCTGCTCATTGATGCTCAATTTGTGTTCTGCCAGGACCACTCGGTTCCAGACCTCATTACAGCTCTGGACCACACGTGGACAGAAAAGCTAAATTCCAGAGGTGAGCTATGAATGACTACCTTTGACATCAAGGTAGCATTTGACTTTGGCATATAAGAGCTCCATCTGTAATCTCTAGCTGTAATCAATGAGAATTCGGATTGGGGGGGGTGGTGGGTGGAGAAGAATCTCCACTGGTTGTGAGTTGTACATGGGTCATTGGAAGAGGGTTGTGGTTATTGGAGAAAAATCACCTCAGCCCCAGGACATTGCTGCAGGAATTGCTCAAGCCAGTGTCCTAAACTGCTTCCTCGATGAACTACCTGCCACTGTAAGGTCAAGATTGGCAATGTTTGCTAATGATTGCACAGTGTTCAGTCCCATTCTTAACTTCTCAGTTGATGTACTCCTGTCCACGTGCAGCAAGACCTGGTAAACAATCAGGCTTAGCTTCATTTGTGACATGAATGTTACTTGTCACTTAAGTGCTTGGCAATGAATATCTACGAGTGTGTCTTCCCTTGACTTTGAATGGCATTACAATTGCTGAATCCCTACCATCAACATCCTTTGGGTCATCATTGATCAGCCACAGAAAATATTGTGGCTACACGAGCATGAGCAGCCAGAACCTGGGCATTCAGTGATGAGTGACTCGCCTCACCTCACTTCACCTCTTGACTTCCCAAAGTCTTTCCACATCTACACGGCACAGATGAGGAGTGCAATGGAATATTCTCCACACATCTAGATGAATGCTGCTCCACAACAGTCAAGTAGCTTGACACAATCATGAAAGAGCAGCTTTCGTAGTTGGTACATCCACTACTGGCACAATGGGCTGCAGTGTTTATCATCTACAAGACTCATTGAAGCAACTCTCCTAATATCACCTTGCAAATCTGCAACTTCTACTGCTTAGAGGGAAAAAGGCAACACGTACATGGTAACGCTGCCACCAGCAAGTTCCCCTCGAAAACAAAAACAAAAATACCTGGAAAAACTCAGCAGGCCTGACAGCATCTGCAGAGAGGAATAAAGTTAATGTTTCGAGTCTGAATGACTCCTCATCAGAACTAAGGAAAAATAGAAAAGAGGTGAAATATAAGCTGATTTAAGGGGGGGTGGGACAGGTAGAGCTGGATAGAGGGCCAGTGATAGTTGGCGATTGCCAAAAGATGTCATAGACAAAAGGACAAAGGTGTTGACGGTGGTGATATTATCTAAGAAATGTGCTAATGGTGACGTTAAGGGTAGAAAGCAGGACGAGCAAGGTACAGATAGCCCTGGTGGTGGTGGGGTGGGGGGGAAGGGATCGAAATAGGCTAAAAGGTAGAGATAAAACAATGGATGGAAATACATTTAAAAATAATGGAAATAGGTGGGGGGAAAAAAATAAATAAATTATTGGAAAAAGGGGGATCGGAAAGTGGGGTGGGAGAGATGGAGGAGGGAGTTCATGATCTAAAGTTGTTGAACTCACTATTCAGTCCAGAAGGCTGTAAAGTGCCTAGTCGGAAGATGAGGTGCTGTTCCTCCAGTTTGCGTTGAGCTTCACTGGAACATTACAGCAGGCCAAGGACGGACATGTGGGCATGAGAGCAGGGTGGTGTGTTGAAATGGCAAGCGACAGGGAGGTCTGGGTCATGCTTGCGGACAGACCAAAGGTGTTCCACAAAGCGGTCACCCAGTCTGCAAGTCCCAGTCCCCTCCGAGTTGCACATCATTCTGACTTGCAACTAATGACCCAAATCTTCCGACGTAGTGAGAGGTGAATGACTCAACTTAATCCTCTGATACACCCTTGGGACCCTGAAGAAGTCCCGACATGTGCGGTACTTAAGCTGTTTTACCTTGCCCACATTGCTTCGTGATCCCCTACGACAGTGGAATCAGATGATCAGAACTATACTGACTTACCCTATACTTATGCTGGTTTTTACAAGAATTTGGTGCTTTTCATGGCAGGTGTAAAGCCTGCTGAGCAGTGTAACTCGATGAGTAAATCAGTGGCAGTGTGATAGCGCAATGGCAACCACAACCGTATTCATCCTTGCTCCGACTGTTCAGCACCCACCCAACAGTGTTCACAGCCCCCACACCTGGCTCATCTTCCGCCCAACCCCCTTGCTTCTGGACAGTAGTTGCCCGCACCAACTCACCACCTGGAATCCCTGGCTTCTGTCTGGCTGATACCTGAAGAAGCAGCAAATGTTGGGGAGTATAAGGGGTGAATGAGGGTGAGCACTGTTGGGGTGAAGGGAGCTTTGAACATTTTCATGGGGTGAGTATTTTTGAGAGTGAGCATTTTTGGGGGCTGGTGGGTGAGGGAAGGGGTGAGCACTGTCAGGGATGAGAGAAGGAGTGAGTACTGTCAGTGAGGAGGAGGCAGCGTTGTGTTGGGTTGACGGGTCCATTACAAACAGTGCAAGTCAATGAACTGAAGACTGCCTTCAGTTCATGATGTAAAAAGGGACATGGCTGTGCTGGAATTATGCTTGTTGCTTGGCATCCTGAATCAGTTCATCGCTGCATCTCTGGAGCTGGTGACAGAAGGTGCAAATGCTCCGATGTAAAATGGTAAGTGGGCAGATTAAATCGCAGTCATGGGTGGGCAGACTCTCTCCGATGCTAACCATAAGACCTGGGCCAATATTATTGTTCCTTCATCAAATTTCTGGAAACCCTCCTACCTCACAGCGTTGTGGGAGTAACTTCAATACACAAGACTACAGCATTCAAGGAGCTGGCTCACCACTCCCTTCTCAAGACCACGGATGGGCAATAAATGCTGGCCTCGGACAACTCCAGTTGTGGTTCACATGGGCTTGGCCAGCAATGCCCATGTGAACAAATAAGAAAAAGATTGATTCTAATTCTGTTACAATTTAGAGTGGCTGATTCCACTGAATCTGAAAAGGTTTTTATGGCAGACCCAAATTTCTAAACCTTCAATTTGACATTAGAAGGATGTTGAACTAGTAGAGGGAGATAATATTCCTTGTTTACATTGAGTAATTTTTAAATGAGACTTGTTTATACAGTTGATCTGGGTGAGTGTAATTCAAATTATTTGCTGTGGTGTGGAAGATACCAAAAATTCTGTAAAATCTTTAATGTACCAACCTGATAATGTAAACCATTTGCTTCTCTGGTTTTCAATCCAATAAAGTGTTTTAGGCCTCTTATCGGGTTGTGGCATTCAATTGCCAAAAGACTGATTAAAAATTCTAAAAAGCCATCCAATAAAAACAGAATTTTACTTGTACTGCCTTTCAAAAAATAATTTCATTTACCCAGCAGTGATATTCATCATCCTCATAAATGCAAAATCTGCCAGATCAATACGTAAGGGTACAAATTTAAAAGAACAAAAGCTTCAAATGCTGAAAATTGGAACTCAAACAAATTGCTGAAAAGACAGAGCAGCCCTGGGAGCATTTATAATGAAGAAAGACGTGAAGCTTTCAGACTGTTCTGATGAATATCCTTTCCCCATAATAGCATATTTTCTCTTCATGGATGCTAGTGAATCCTCTGAACATTTCCAGCAGCCTGTCCTTTCTTCCTTGTGCTATGAATTGGAGATGCATGGAAAATTTGAACAGCTAATCTAAGAGACTTCGTAAGCTAAAAGCTAACCATCTTAAATAATTCATACAAGTGGGACAATTTTTTCTTTTTTGTTTGTTGCTGAAATTAGGATATCTGAGAGGTATGTTCCTGCTTAAGTTGGACTAATCTTCCTCTAGTTTCCCAAGTTTGGGAGGGGAAAGGTTAGGCTGGGTTCCCATTCCTGAAAGCAGCTAATTATCCCTCAGGATATTGGGAAATGTATGCACCTATGCTCAGTTGAGGCTCGCATAAAGAAACACATGCATTTATATACAGATACAGTATCTTAAATCCGGCTGTCCAGAACTGCAGTTGACCAAAAACTGGACATTTTTTTAAAGAAAGTACCATGCATCAATTTTAATTGAGTAAAATCTGAAAAAACTAACTCACCTGGACAATTTGTCTAGGTACTGTATTGGCATGGTGTGGCACTGGACTAGTTGTCCGCTTTGCAGATTGCACGCCAGTCTATTCCTGTGCTCCAAGTGACCTTTGGCCTGAACCACCTGATCTGAAATCCGGCACGGCCTCGGTCCGGAGGTTGTTGGTTTTCCAACTTTCACTACTTCAGGAAGCTCCAAAGTGCTTAACAGCCAATAAAATACTTTTAAAATGTAATCAATATTGTGACATAAAAATTGTAGCAGCAAGGTTGGGCATGGCAATGCCAAACGAACCTCTGATCAGATAATATGTTCTTGGTCAAAACAAAAACAGAATTACCTGGAAAAACTCAGCAGGTTCTGTTGAAGGGTCATGAGGACTCGAAATGTCAACTTTATTCTTCTCCGCTGATGCTGCCAGACCTGCTGAGTTTTTCCAGGTAATTCTGTTTTTGTTTTGGATTTCCAGCATCTGCAGTTTTTTGTTTTTATATTAATATGTTCTTGGTGTTGGTTGAGGAATAAATATTGGCCAGGAATCCAGTGGCGAAATCCCTTGCTGCTCTCTGAAATTGTGAGAGGGCTGCAGTCCCTCAGTACTGCATTGGAATGTCGACCTAGACTGTGGGCTTAAATCTTTGGAGTGGGACTTGTACTCTCAACCTTCTGACTCAGTGATAGCAATCTTGCCTGAGCCACTTACTGACACTTGGAATTATGAATATTATGCTCCCATGATGGAATACCCTGCTACTGCTCATAGTCCAGGTTCGTACATCAAGAAACTATTTCAGGAAGTGGCAGACAGATGCCAGTGTGAGTTATTCCCTTCATTGTCAGCTTGGCTCAATTGATAGACTGTGGGTTCAAGCCTTAGAATAGACCTCAGCAGATGATCCAGGCTGACAATACAGTGTAATACTGTGGACATGCTGCATTGTCAGAGGTGCTGTCTTTCTGAGGAAATGTTAAACAGAGAATTCACCTGCCTGCTCAGGTGGAAGTGCAAGATCCCATGGCCCTACTTGCAGAACAGCATCAAGTACTTCTGAAGCTGAGGTCACCATTATTCCCTCAACCAGTGCCACCAAAAACAGATTGCCTGGTCATTCATTTGGTGGTGCTTCCAAGTGGAAATTACATGTTTATGTTGCAACATAAATGCCTGTCATATTCATTTGTTTCAAAGCACTTTGAGGCACAGAGATGTGAAGAGGTGTTTATAAATATAGTTTACTTATTTTTGTACTTCACTTTTTTTGATCCTTCAGAGGAGGAGGTAGATAATCAACAGTTACAGGAGCAGCTATTAAAACACAGAAGGGAAAGGGGAAACAACAGGTTGAAGACCAAATAGAATTGCAATTTTGTTTGCAGTGTTCTACAGATTGAGCCACTCCAGATTTAAGTTGTAAACAAACCTGGCTGGCTATGACACCCAGAAGAAAAGTAGAACCCAACATGCTAACAGATATTACTGCCCTGGTTTCAGTGTAAAAGCAGAAGAGTGGTGCATTGCGCGCTCTCACTCTCTCGCTGTCCTCTGACCTGGCCTGCTAAGTGTCACAAATTCCAAGTGTCATCTCTCGAAAGCCCAATACAACCAAGAGCCTTGTCACTTTAGGGAGGAGTCCAACCATGCAATAGTGTAAGTCTCTATACTGTGGGAAAGAAATTCCTCAGTGGGTGGCCTGCTGGTTCATTGCAGCATGTAAACTTCATTGAGTTGATATCTATAATTCAATCCTGCGGTTGTGGGAAGCAGTGAATCTTTTCAGTTCTAAGTGTACCACAAAATCTATTGCTGCCTGTGAGGGAGATTAACACACCCACGTTTCAATTTGTAGCCTGAACAAAAGCCACATTCAGTGCTGGAAATATTGGAAGTCCTTTTTTGCATAAAGTCACTTAGAATTACATAGAATCTATATCTTGGAAACAGGCCATTTGGCCCGACCACCTATGTGCTTTGTATCCATAACAGCCTCCTTGCACTCCAATTACTACTTCCCACCCAGTGTCCATATCTCGTCAGCCTTTTGTGTGTATTCTCCCCACTCTTTTTATGAAGAAGTCCCTCCTGAATTCTGTCATATTGTTAGCTGTCTTTTCACTCACAGTAAACAAAAATTCTCTAAATTGACCTAAATGAATCCCGTCAGAATTTTAAAGACCTCTATCAGATTGTCCGCTGGTCTTCTGTCTTCCAGAGAAAAGAGCTCTATTTTTTTTCTGATAGTAGCATTCTCTCAATTGCAGGTTTTTGCATTTTCTCCAGTTCTTCAAGATCATTTTCTATAGAATATAGATCAAATTGCACAAAGTTGGATCAGATTTTGCATCACAATAATGGCACAGCTAATGGCATTCATTACTTGTGTAAGTGCTATAGAGCAACTTCAGATGAGGAGAGGATTCACCTTAAATGCCAATATTGAGAAGTTACTATCTGACTTGTTCCACTCTGCCATTAGCTTTGTAAAAATGGCATTTACCATCTGTCTCCCCATTAACATACAGTGTCATGAATTTGTTGTACTTGCATGGTAGATATGAACTAAACCTGCCACAGATATTTAGGACTGGTAATTTGTCATGCAAGCACCCTCTTAATGTAAAAATTAGCAAATGCGGAGTCTCATTCCTTTAGGTTTTGAATTTTTGGGGTAGATTTTAAAAGTGTAAATTAAAATCTTAGCATTCCTTTTTGCCTCTCTTGGTTTTTCTTTCAATACCTGATTTGACAGTGGACTTCACCTACTTTAATTCACCCTTGTTCTCAGTCCTCCTTCCACCATTTATTTTCCAATGCCTAAACCTCATTGGTTGAATTGATGCTTTTTTGATTGCCCTGTATCTGTCACTGTGCTGTTATCAGTTCTCGCTTCCAGCAACTTAGTGGGCAAATATTTTTTTGAACTGGGGATTGCAAGGGCAAACCTAATGCCAGATGCAGTTAGATGGCCTGTTTCAGAAAAACTTGGCCCATTGTGATCATGATTCCCTTGATTTCCTCTCTCTCTTCCTATCTTGGGAGAAGATTTCCCGATGCTAAATCATCTGAAAGTCTAGCAGTGCTTCTATCTTGAGCTTCTTGCATGTTGGACCGGAAAGGAGTCTTGTGTACACGATTGAAAAATTCACTCCATCTCTTTTATGCCCTTTCGCTTCCCCTCTCTGATCATTTATTTTGATGGTAGTTGTTAGCAATTAAGTAATATAGCTGTTCAAATATTTCAACAAGTTTTGTTATTATGAATGTGAAATGTAATTAAAAAAAAAACAAGTCTTTATATCTTCACACGATTCTGTTTATCCTCCCCTCTTTGCCCTGTTCTTTGACCTACAGCATTTACAGCACAGAGGCATGCAGGCCATTTGACTCAACCATCCATGTTAGTGTTTAAGCTCCACTCTAGCCTTCTATTCCTTTTCTTCTAACTCTATTAGTATCACCCTCTGTTACCTTCTCCCTCATGCTTATCTAACCTCCCCTTAAATGCATCTATACTATTCGCCTCAACCACTCCCAGTGATGCAGAGTTTTACATCCTTGCCATTCTCTAGGTAAAGAATACTCTCTATTTGATTTCTTGGTCACTTTCTTAAACTGATGACCTTCAGGTTTGCTCTTCCCACTATCTATTCTACCAAAATTTTTCATAATGTTAAAGACCTATTAAGTCACCCCTCATCTTTCTCTTTTCACCTATCCCTTTCTGATAGGTATAATTTCACATTTCTGGTATCATCCCTGTAAATCTTTTGCACTCTTTCCCCCAGTGCTTTTTAATAATATGGTGATCAGAGCCGTACCCAGTACTGTGTGGTCGAAGGTTTGATACAAGTTTACCATAACTTCTCTACTTTTATATCCCTCCTGAAATATACCCTAGTTTGCTTGGTTTGCCTTTTTATGGCCTTATTAACCTGCGTTGCTACTTCTGGTGATTTGTGTGTTTGTACTCCCAGATCCCTTTACTCCTCCATGCCATTTACACATACTTAACTAGATATCTAGTTTCCCCTTAAATGGATCTATGCTGTTTGCCTCAACCACTCCATGTGGTAGCAAGTTCCACATTCTAACCACTCTTTGCATAAAGAAGTTTCTCTTGAATTTACTGTTAGAGATTTATTAATAACTCTTATATTTACGGCTCCTAATATTGGATTCCCCCACAAGTGGGAGCAGCTTTTCTACGTTTACTTTATCAAAACTCTTCTTGACTTTAAAAACCTCTACTATATTTTATATTTTCTTTGGCATTTCATTCTTTTAAGCAAACGTATTTCTTGCATGGTTTAATATTTCTACAAAGCCAGACTTCAGCCCATCTTTTCCTTCACTTCCCTTCTTGCAAGCTATCCTGCGTCCTTGGATTTGGAAGTTTTTTTGGGCACAATAAAAATGTAGACTTTTGTTTATTTCACTAATAACGAAAATTCTACTTGCAAGCAGTACAATGTGCAAATTATTAAAACCCCAAGTTGTGTTCCTTACAATAGGAAATGGTAGGTGAATCATTTGTATTGTTTATGAATAGTGTGTATACCATAACAGAGCTCCACTGAGCAGTACATGTCAGGTGAAGTAGTTAAAATGCCTACTGAAAAGTTAATCATTGTGTTGAGTGCTAGATGTAGATGTTGAGTAAAGTAACTATTTAGCCCTTTAAGAGCTCAATGAGGCGGGAGTTACTTTTACTACATCAGTGGGGTTAGGGACACTTAAAGTAACCCTTGAGCCAAAGGTCAGCAACTGAAGTGCAGGACAAAGCAGTTTTGTTTTACCCTGAGTTTACTGAGGCTTTAGAGACTGGATGTTCATAAACCTTTCAGTATACAGTTACTGTCTGTTACACTTTGGATCTTTGTAGCATATCTTGACACTTTAATGAAGTAAATGAGGGGGCATTGGATGATCTTATCCTGATGAACAATGATAAGCTGTTAATGGACAAGAGCATCTTCCATCTGAGGGTTAAGTTTCCCAGCCACAAAGCAGCCTATGGTTTGTCTTTGTTGGATTGTCAGCCTAATGACAATGCTGACTTGTCTGTAATGTAAATGGAATCTTGGTAAGCATTATGCAGATCTGCTTGGTTGAAGAGTTCCAAGTATTTTTAGTATGAAAATTGACCACAGCAGAGTATAAAAATTATGTAGTAAATTATTTTATCATGTATGCTTTGAGGTAATGAAATATGCATCTGATGTTTTATCATAGCAACACATCTGATGTTTTATCATAGCTGAGTGAATATAATACAGTAAAGCTATCAAATGGCTTGATTGAAAACATTTTAAAATCCCACCAACAGTTTACTGTTGGGCCTGCATGTTCCAAGGGTATCACCAGCAAAATTGGGAATATTGCACTGGTAAGGACCAGGAAAAATAAGATCTAATGCTGCATTTGTACTGTTACAAATATCCATCTCTGTATTTCTCCTCACTTTCTACTCTTTTCCCTCTACCATTTGCTGCCCTCTCTCCTTTTCAGTCACTTTTGCCCTTTCCACTTCACTTTTCTCCTCTCTTCATTTATTTCTGTTTCTTCAATCTTTCCACTACAATCTCCAGCACTTCTCCCTCATTCTCACCCTTTTGCTGCTCCCCTTTTTACTCCTCCCATTTTCTCTTTCCGCTACCTTTTGTTTGCTTATTACACCTGGCTATATTTCTCCCTATTCCTACGTGACTCTGCCAGTTATTATCTCTGTCTGCCCATTCTCTTCCTTTCTCTGTCTTTTTGCCTCTCTCCTCCCTCTGCTCCATCCTGCTTCCTCTCTCTGCTGCCCAGCCCCCTTTCCCTTACCTCAAATCACCCCCAGCTGTTTGCTTTGCCACTCACAGTCTTGCACACAAAAGTCTAGGCTGACACTCTGGTGCAGTACTGAGGGAATGCTGTTCTGTCAGAGGTGCTGTGTTTTGGATGAGACATAAAACCGGGGCTCCATCTGCTCTTTCAGGTGGATGTAAAAGATTCCATGGCCACTAGTTTGAAGAAGAGCAGGGAGTTATTCCCAATGTCTTGACAAATATTTATCCCTAAGATCAACATCACAAAAACAAATTAGCTGATCATTGTCGCATTGCTGTTTGTGGGTCTACGTGCATAAATTGGCTGCTGTGTTTCCAACATTTTAACAGTGGCAACACTCAAAATTTCTTAATGGCTGTGAAGTGTTTTTGGAGGCCTTGAAGACATGCAAGGTGCTATATAAATGCAAGTCATTTTGCACTTCCATCTGTGGGTTTTGCCCCTTTTCCCAATTCCTTTCTCTCTCTCTGCCCCTCTCTCTGCATCCTTGCCTCTCATTCTATTTCTCTTTCTTTCTCTGTCTCCTTGCCCCATTGCCCCCCTCCTCACTGCCACTCTCTCGCGTGGTCTCACTCTGGGTCTCCCTCAAGCCCCCTGGGGCTCCCTCCTTGGGCTCTTGGACACCCCCACCCTCAGGCTTTTGCCCCCCCCCCCCCCCCCCCCACACACACACACACACACTTGAGCCCCCCCCCCCCCCCCTCACCGGGCTCTCACTGGCCCCCCTGCCTCCCCGCCATGAGCTCTCAGGGCCTCCCTCTCGGACTGTTGCTCCAACCCCCTCCCTCTCGGGCTCTCAGGACCCCCCTGCCTTGCTCGATCTCGCACTCGCTTGCTCTCTATCCAGCTCCCCCTCGCGCGCTCTCTCTCAGCCCCCTCCCCCTCTCTGTGACTCTTAATCTTCCTTACGCTCAATTCAATTCACCATAAAACAAAGCATATCATTTTGTCTTTGTTCATGGTCTTGATTTTGTTTCTATTGGAATACGGTGTAATATTTTGGTGGCCCCACATGGTAGTTTTGACTGAAGTTTTGGAAAGGCACAAACGAGGGCCCCAGGATTAATTTCTAGTTTAAGGGTAACTAAAGGCTGTGTTTTTATACTTCAGAGAATCAGTGACAGGGAAAAAAGGGGCAATATTTGTGTTGAGAACAAAGAATTACCATCAAATCTTCTGTATTTTACTTGGATTTATGGCGTCATTTAGGAAGAATTAATTATATTAATGGTGTAGGGTTCCCAAAGTGTGGTATGTGTATCCCTGGCATACAGCAGATGTCTCCACTTATCTCTTAATTGTGTAATGGTGAATTTTCAGGTATGAGAATTTTTTTCTGACCTCCGCCTGCCCTTCTGTGTAGTTCACGTCGTCCCAAATGCAAGTGTCTCTGCTGCTAAGGCTAATCCCCTGCCACACACCTTGCTCGCTGCTCCTCCAATCACAGGTGGCTCCTCTCCTGTGCTTGCTCCTAATGGGCACACTAGTGAGATGCAGTTGTGCCTGTTAGCAGCAAACATAGAAGAGAAACAACCTATGATTGGAGAAGCAGTAAGAAGATGAGTGATGGTGCACGACCTTGATCACTGGTGCAGCGTTGGTGCCAGAGCAGCTGTTGAAACACTGTCCAGTTGGGAGAGGCTGCTGCTTGACCAGCAGGTCAGCGGACGGCTGGGCGGATATGGCCTGCTTGGCCGAGGCCATCACCTTGGCTGAGCTGTCCCGCACAGTTACAAAGGAGTGAATGGGGGTAGGGGATTTGGGAAGAGGGGCTGCTAAGTGGTAAGTTAAAAAATATATTAGAGACATAAGTTTACCTGTAATGTGCAATCATAATGATTTACAAAATGTGTTGTCATTAGAGGGGCAGTTTAAAAGAGAGAAACTGCTTGTAGAGGTATGCAAAAGGTTGGTAAGTCTGAATGGGTTTACATGACCAAAAACTTTGGGAACCACTGCCACTTTTCTTATCACAAATCTTTGAGTGCCTGCAAGTACTTAAATAGTCATTTTTGCAGTAAGCTTGCCCAAGGATCTTCCAACAGATTAATGCAGTTCCTACATTACCTATCAATAGATCATTGATTTTACTATGTATGGTAGGATCAGGTAAACATGATTTTTAATAATTAAAGGAACAGTGAGTTGTAACTGAAGGTTTGCATTCATTCCTAGAATAACTTAGAAGTTTTCAACAACCTTTAGCGATTTGACATTTTCATATGTTAATTAAATTGTGAATTGCACTGGGAACAATACATTGAAAGATTAACAGTCATTACTTGATTTGATTTTAATATGATGTTGCAGCAAAATATATGACCCTGTTGGTTATGTTGGAAATGACCTCAATGTGACCACACTATAAGCAGCAGATTTGGGAGCTGTGCAGTCCCATTCATTTTGGAAGTTGATGCAGTTTTCTGGAAGAGCAGTACCCAAGGTTTGACAATGGAAGTGAAGATGTTAAAACAGAATAACCTCACACTTTTTCTTCATAATTTGTATTTCAAATTCTTCTCAAACTTAGGTTTTCTTGAAAAATAGGTTTCATAACTAGTTCTCTTCATGGGCATGAAATCAACTAACTGTGCAATATACTGCATTTCAAAAAGTAGTTTTTGCAAAAAGAAATGAAAGCCTTTCATATCCTCATTCAAATTGGTAGAACGCTCGCCCTCTTAAACTTGAAGGTTTTGGGTTGAAGGTCTAATCCAGAGATTTCAGCACAAAACGTAGGGTAACACTCCAGTGCAGTGTCAAGTGAATGCTGCAGTGTCGGAGGCGTCACCTTTCAGATGAGATGCTAGACCTGTCTTCCCGCTCAGTTGATTGTAAAAGATCGGATGGCACTATTTGAGAAGAGCAAGAAGCTCTCCCCAGTGTCTTAGCCAATGTTCATTAACCAAAATCACTTGATTTAAAAAAAGCTTGGATTACCTGGTTGTAATCTCATTGCTGTTTGTACAGCCTTACTGTGTGTCAGTTGACTGCTGCATTTCTTACATTACATCAGTGATGCGCTTCATTGACTGTAAAGAGCTTTGGGATGTTTTGAGGTTGTGAAAGTGTTTATATAAATGTAAGAGAGGCAATTCATTAACTCTGGGGAAAAAATGTCAGTGTTTTATAGGCAAAAACAAGGCAAGCAGCAATAAGCACATTTTTTTTTGAGGCATACATGCTGGTCAGGTGACCAGAGCTGCGCACAGTCCTCAACTTGTGGCCTAACTAATGTTTTATACAGTTCAAGCATAACCTCCCCGCTCTTATATTCTGTGTCGCGGCTAATAAATGAAAGGATTCCACCTTATCAACTTATCCTGCTACCTTCAGGGATCTGTGGACATCCACTCCAAGGTTCCTCACTTTCTCTATACCTTTCAGTATCCTTCCATTTATTTTGCATGTTGTGACCTTCTGACTCGAACAAAAGAACTACCACTTTGTGAAGCTGACACTGTGGATTTTAGAAGTAGATCAAGTAAATACAACCCTGTAAGCTGTGCAATAAAATAATTCTTTAAGTGCCATTTAACTTAATTTTTAAGGGGGGAGAATTGGGAATGTTTTCTTACCAGTTTTCTGCTGAAGGGCAGCGGTTTTTGACGTTGCAGATTCTTGACGAGGATGTGCAACTTTAAATCCTTTTTTAGTGAGCCTTTTTTAGTGTTCCATGTGATAAAAGGGAAAAGCAGCTATGCAGATCTTCCTTATTTGAATTGTTTAGATTGACTTCTTGGTGGGTTGGTCATGAGCAATACTGGTATAGCTGTGAGATAGTCATCCAACATGATCGAGGAAATTATGATGTGGATTTGAAGTTGAGGAAAGTTATGATGCCTGTGTGATGCAGTGCTCTTAATTTACTAGAATTTCTAAAGGTTTCTGATTTATACCAGCTAACTCAATTGTGATTACGAATATTTCCATTAATGACCAGAACCATGTATACTACAATGTTAAATACAATTCTTGGTGTCTCCTTACAACATCTAAGTGTTTTTCTGTATTGCTGCATGTGCAAAATGAAGGCCTGGCAACTTCTCTTAGGTGATATAAAATTGGATGCGAGCTGTTACACATCTCGTAATGGGTGACTCAGGAACTACATTGGTAGAGCCCTGGGCATAACTTGCTTGCTGCACCTCTTAGCCATTCGCTGTGTGCATATTGAACAAGAGCAAAGAGTTGCACATGTATATTCTTTTAAATTAATCCAAAGCTATCTTCTCTTGATGACAGTGAATGAAGTTAATCCACCATGTACAGGTTATTGATGATGGGCCTCAACAGAATTTTCCAACTTGGTGCAATACCATCGAAAACCCAAAATAATTCCCAAACTTAAGCAAGATTACAAATGAGTCAGGAGAACTTCAAAAACTCTCACTTTTTTTTTTAAAGAAAATTAGCTGCAGTGTGTGAAGATTTTTTTATTTGCACCAAAAGCTGCAATGCAGTGATTTGTTTTTTTTTTGATAGCAATGGTTTAACATGCATTTCAGGAACTTTGATCTGCAAATTATGATAGGTAATCATACTTGGTTGAAGCGGGGGGGGTGGTGGGGGGGTGTGGAAATACAGAATGAATAGAGTGCTCCTAAATCAGTGCAACATACCAGTGACTCATTGTCTTTTAACTCGTTTTATTAGAATATTAGCTTTGCAGAGATAAAACAGGTTCTCAAATGATTCCCTGCACATTGCAGTTTTAAGTCCACTTGGAAAACCCATTAAAGAAACACAGCCTGGAATGTTTGTAACTGCTCCTCCAGTTAAAGAGGTAATTAACATATTGTGGAGTTTTGTGGTGACCTCGCTTCGTGAAACGTCCAGGAACAATTGATGTTGCAAATCCATGCCGAGAGTTGCTGGGAAAGTACACTGTTATAGCTGCTGCAGCGAGAACTTTTCTCGAGCATTTCCACAGATGTATTTTCTTAAATTTGAAACAGATGTGCTCACACATTGATACAAGACGTCAGTCACTGGAGGATCTCATTAGGTACATTGTCTTTTTGAATGGCGTTTGTTGCACAACATTACAACAGGATGATTTGGCCCCTTTAAAATGGCAGTGTGCTTTTTCCTTGAATTTATGAAATATTACACCCTATTACAAAAATTACATGCTCCAATTGATTTGTTTTACGTGTTTACTTGCAGATGCATTTTATTGTAATGGCTGGTCTGATCTTCAAAGGGTTGTCACTTCATTTGTTCTTATGTTTGTTGGATTAAAAGTATTTCTGCTTCACTAAGTTTTATTGGATGCATAGGGTTTACAGTATAGTTACATAGAATCATATAAAATTTACAGCACAGAAACAGACTGTTTGGCCCAACTGGCCTGTGCTGGTGTTTATATGCCCCAGACTAGCTTCCTTCCACTCTCCTTTATCTAACCCCTAACTGCAAAGCCTTCTATTCTTTTCTCCCTCATGCACCTATCTAACTTCCCAATCAATGCTGTTTGCCAGTTGAAAGACAAATGATGGTAATATGGGGAGCAATGGTTTAAAAGCAATTAATGCTCTGTCAAATGAGTTGTAACATGAGCCAAAGTAAAAGGCTGATGTGCAGTTTTGAATAACATCTTTTACATTTCTGAGCACTTAATAAGAATTATTGCAAATAAAGTGGTAGCTTTGATAGCACTGGCTAAAATTTCAGTTGCCCTTTTTTGCATACCTTTAATTTTCTGCCAGGAGCCTTTACAGAGCTGTATCAGTAGTTTGTTGCTATCTGAAGAATGATGCTTCAACTATTTTAGCAGTCACTGTGCTGTTTTGAAACTAAGTAAAACCAAATAGATTTTTTCTGTGATGATTAGCTTTTGTATGATTTGGAAGAGCTGGGCAGTTTTGATATCATAAATTTTAAAATGTATTTATCCAATATTAACTTCATACTTTTTAATTCCCACTTTCTCTTGAGTGCCTAATTTCTACTAGCGAAAGTTAGTTTTCTAGAGTAAATACGTTTGTGACATTCTTGATTTGTGTCTGTATGTTTAAGTATTGACATGTTTAATAAGCATCAATTAGCTGTCAAGAATGCAATGAAGTATGGCTCAATGACTATGAAGAAGTTGTGCTGTTAGATTAAATGGTTTGAGCGTTTGCTTGCTGTCATTGTCACAATTGACATTAATTATTGATAGAAGCTGACATAGCGCATGTGCTGGTAGCAATGACTGTAATATAAGCTAGAAACTGCAGTGTGTTGGGGAGGTTATCAAAGGCTGAACCTGTGGCGTGTAGGCCATTTAATTTCTCCATTTTTTAAAATAGTTGATTTATATCTGTAGGGTACATTGTTCCATTACTTAAATGAGTCGTCAAGTTTCCTTTCATCGTGTACCTCCACAGGAACTGCACAGGAGAACACCAATCCAGTCAGAGTCCGCGAAGACGAAGGCTCTTCAGACAGTTATTGAAATGAAGGTAAGGTCGTTTACAATACATCAACAGGTTACTGTAGTGTGATGCTGAAAAAAAAATTCATGTGATTGCTGTAAACTAATTGAGTTGAAACTGTGGTAGCAGTCCTGTGCAAGTTTCATGTTTAGTTGAACTTGTGAATTGATAATTTGCTTTTAAAGACAAATTAATACATTGTATGCCTGAAGCTTACTAGGAAGCAGTGGTGACATTTGTCAAACACTTCAATATTGCAGTACAGGCAGTGTTTATTTTTTTCTGATTAATGTCCGGGATTTTACTTCTGCTAAAAGTTTGTTCCAATCCAAAAGGCCAGCAGGTGTACAATTTTTGACTAAATGTGGGGAAAAATTAGAATTCTCAACTTAAAATATTAATTATATAAAAAGACTCCCACAACATTAACAGATCAGGCAATTTCTGTTAGCACATTAATGTGAAAATGCGATCAAAAGTGAAATGCACAAAAGAAATAAGAACCCAATAATGGAAATATTTGTTATGTACTTCATACGATAAAAGTTATATGTCTGGCTGAAATAATACAGGATGTAAACTCGCTATCACTTTGCCTTTTATTGGAAAGTTGGCATCCATTAAACGTTCAATTAAAGCTGAAATGGAGGAAAGATGTTCCTATTTTATTAACCTAATCAGTTTAAAATGGTTGCTTAATTTCTGGATGTTGTCAGATATTGATAACCTATAGCTAGCAATACATTAAGCTTTGAAGAAATGCTTGGTAGGTTTTCTTGTTTTTTTTGGAATTTCTTATCAATTTCCTCAAGGCTTAGTGGTCTTTTAACCTGAAATTATAGCCCCCCAGTTTGTTTTTTGCTTCTATTGGATTTTGCAATTTTGGGTTTTTAAAGTGCCATTTCTCTCTCGCTCAGCAGTTTCTGTAAGTGAAATGTGTTCCCAGAAGCTGCACTTTTTTTTAAGACTTTCCAGGTGTAGGAACCACAATTACCCTATTTGAAGCCATTTATCAGCTGGGTTAATTTGAAGTCATTTATCAACTAGATTAGTCATAAATTGACCACTATCGTGCTACTTGCTTGCACAAATGAAGCAACTATGTGTTTTTTATAAAGCAAATTAAATGGCAACCTGAAGGATAAAACCATGAGAAATGAACCAAATAATAAACAGTGCAATAAGTAAACAAAAAGAAACTGCTCCTGTTGGGTAATTAGCCTTTTCAAGAAATGTCTTACAAAAAGTGTTTGATTTTTGGAGATTTATACTGGATATTTCCCTTGGGGCGCAGCATCAATTGTCACTTTCATAAGTGGATCTCAAGTTTCTTACAAATGAGAATCTGCCTTTATATGCCCAATATATCTATCTAAATAACTGTCGCATAGACCCTGGATTAAATACAGAGAACCCATGTCATTCTAATTCAATTTATTGTAATCCTTTGGGTAAGTCAGCTATCTGTACCACCTTTAGTTTCTCAAAGGGCAATATACAGCCTTCCAAAGGAATTATTATCCCAAAAGAACTAAATATTTGTGTTTGCACTGTTGCGCTTGGAACTGAAATAGTTGGTAAACTGCTGGCCCTGGACTCCTTTTTCTAATGGATGAAGTACAGAACCCTGTCACATGCTAACAGCAACCACTTAGCTAGCTATCCAGGGCTCACTTGTGCTTTATTTCCCAGTCTTGGCTGCATCCTATTGTGTAGTCTGACCATAACACCTTCGGTATGCCCATTTAAAGCCATTAATTTACAGCTGCTGAAACCATGTAGCATATCTCAGCTGAACCACAGGTACATTTATGATTCCTCTAACACTTCGAATCTGACCAATTCCATCTTTTTACACACTGGTATCCCCACAAACGTGTTTGCTCTAAAGAAAAGGCCACCATGTATCACACAACCCCTGTGTTTGCCTCACATTTACCTTCTCTGAGGGTGGATATAGTCATCACAATGCCTCTTCTTTGTTCAAACACACTTTTATATTATGGCTGCACTTCGTTCCTGCAAATGTACTGCAACCCTTTGTAGAATCAACAGTTGTTGATTTGTGACCCCCTGCTGCATTTAAGAAGTGGTGTCAGTTTTGGGTTTAGGTCACTGGAAGTGGCTTCATTGCCCACATGAATCCCAAGCAATTTTAAGGGCAGAACCTTACTTAAATGCTTTATGCTGAGTGGCGAGCTGCAGGCACCCTCTACAACTCCTTGGGGTTGTGGGAGGGTAGGAAATCAGCTGGTGTTCATTCTGGGCCAGCAGTTAGGTTGGGTTGGGGAAGGACTCTGAATGAGCTTAGCTTTTTTGGCCTTCCTTATGGCTTAGCCACACAAAAATGCTGTGCTCCTTAGGCTGTTCAGTGCATGCTCTGCGGTGAATCCTTTTGAGGCCTGGTGGTTAGGCTGCTGCTGCCTGAAAATTGCAGCTGAGACCCTATAATTGGTGTAAGGCATAAATTTCCAAATGATGTTTTATGTTACTTGTTCATTTATAAGCCCACTACATCAGGCAGGCCTTGGGTGTCAATAGGATGCTAAAGCCCATCGTTTTCCTTGCTGGTTCCCTATTTTTTTGAGGTGAGAACTGGGCAGCTGGCAGTTGAAAATAACAGCACCTCCCCAATCCCCCACCAAAAACTCTTCAAATATCCCTGTCATGGTATTTTTGTGTCCTGTTTTAATGTAAGCAGATCTGCTGAGTCAGCGGGCCTGATGGACCATTTGATTTCCCACCTGTGGAATCGTTTGCTGGCATTCAAAAGGCCGGAAAATAATCATGTAATTGCTTGAGAGTCTTGCATTCCTTATTGAGCAACCAAGCTCTTAGATCATCTGGAACTGTTATCCAGAATCAATCATTTAACATTAATTAATGTAGTGCTTTTCTAATAACGCATTCAATGGATGCAACCGCAATTTTTAAGCACTCTGCAGCTCCAACAGCCGTATTCTGCATATACTAAAAGGAGAATTACACAAATCATAAGCAGTTAGGATAGCAAGGTTGATTCATAATCCGTGTTAATACTTTGAGCGGTTACTGGTAAATAATGCAAATTGCTATGCCCAAACTTCTTAGAATTACTAAACTATAAGTGCAACAAAGGCCCACAAAAATTCACCCATGCCATTTCTGGTATACACATAGTTGTTTGGTAGTACAGAACTTGAGTATTGCTGGAAAAAAAGATTTTTTTGGTTGAACCTTTTCATCTTGCACTCATCGGGACAATTCGCAAATGTAAAGGGAACAACGATTTATACTTTGAGAAGAGACTGCTGATTGGTTGGCATGTGGACTCATTGGTAGAGGTGTTGCCATGGAGAATACACCAGTTGATGGTGACTGACTTAACTGCTAAGCATTATTTGAAATTTAAACCAGGCGGCTTGATTCTGATTGGTCAAGGCATTGCCCTGAGGAATGAAGCAGCAAATGGCTGTCACTTATTTTGTTTAGCTGAAACGGGTGTAATGTGTGTACATGTTCTTTCTGTCTGCATAGAACATGGCCCTGTGTATTAATACATGTAGCTTTCAGAACACACACGTGCCACATTGCGAGCCCCACTGACTATACTAAATTGGTTGTCAGCGTAATTCTTAGCACACTGAGGATAAATTAGCAAATGTTGTCGAATCACGGAATCACATTTAATGTTGGACCTTGTGTCTTGAGATTTGCATGCACAGGCTGGTTGGGTATGGTCTGTACCTTGCCCATTGTGAACAACAGAAGGGGCTTGCTGTTTGATACGATCTGCCAGTCTTTGGGATGTACAACCTACATACCTAGCATCACACTGGCACTGAAATGCATATACCACATTACTCATTTGTGTGATAGACAGAACGTCTTTTTGGTTTGACGCCAGCATCCTGTTAATGGCAAATACCACTCGTGTTGCTACTGCATAGTAGCAGCGTGAAACAGCTAGCTTCATCTGTTGCTCAGATTTTTGAGTTACCTTGCCCTTGCGGGGTAATCTGAGGTAGGCTGGGCACTTTTCAGGGCCAAAAGTGATGGTCTTAGGCCCGTTCGTGAGCTAATGCGATATACAGCATGAAATGATCTGCTCAGGGTAGCCATTATCCTGTAAGGATGCCTTAGATTTGCTGTATTTCGGCATCAAGCTTGCATAGTGATAAAGTAGCTCACGCCCTCTTTACAAGGTTGCCGATAAGGCCATTCTTATAGCATGTGGAAGTATAAGAATCCCAACGCATATATTGACCAGTGAAGGTAGACTTGCAGTTGACTGTGATAGAGATTTCTCAATTAGTATGACAAGGAAAGGGAGTTCATTTGACTGCTCCATTCCAAAGGTGAATTTGAGCACAGGATGGAGCCCATTAAGACATGTAAGGAAATTATTACATGCAGCTGCAGATTTAAATATAGCAAACGTATTATCCACATATCGAAAATATGCAAGGAGTAGGAGGTTAGAAGACATGTTTCTCGTGGAACCCAACAAAGATGTTTGCAAGAGCTGGCCCTAGAGGGGATCCCATGGCAAGACCACATATTTGGGCCTACACTGATTCATTAAAGCTGAACTCAACTGCACGAGTTGCTGAGTTCATACCATGTAAATTATTATTCCCTTTACATTTGGTATTCTTGTGAAATGTCCTGATGAGTGCAAGGTGAAAAGCTTTGACAAACAATGTCTCTCTTTTTTTGTTTCACAATACTCATGCCATTTCTGTTATCAGATTGGATTTAACCGATTATCCTGTACCAAGTTATTGGCTGGTTCAATTATATCCTTGTGCCAGACTTGCTGATGCTGTGGCATTCTATGCCTGTTCAAATTGAAGACAATGTTCTTTTTCCTTTTTCACTTGTTACTTACCATTTTCCTCTTGAATTTATATAGAACTTCTCCAACTCAAATCTTTGCTGGTGTTCTTATTTGCCCCAAGTTTGTGCCATTTAATCTCTTCCTTTGTTTCTCCTTGTGTTGTTGCCTTGTAGCTTCCAATTTTGACATTTTTTGTGCACATCCATGCCTTTCGACAGCAGCCAGTTGGGCTAATTTAGTTTTACAAGTCCTCTCCAACCCTTTGTGTATCTTTCACTTATGTGCTTTGAAAAGCCTTTCCTTTCATGTTGAACATGCTTTTTCTCTCTTCTTTAAGCCTTTCTAATTTCACTCCTTGCTTCCCTTCTATGTTTTTATATCTTCCATGAAGGGGAGATAATGCTGAAGAAAATATTTTTAGCATATATTTTACACTTTCTAAAATAAAACTCATTTGTACCCTGACTCAGTCAGTACTATAGTGGCTTTGACAGTGTGGTTTTGCCTGCCAGAGGCAACATTTCCTTGGAACAAGTAGCTATTGGTACCAGTCCCAGGGTAAAGTTATTTACTGATGAATTATTATTTCGGCCCTTGGCTTGTTGGAACTGAAAGCCTTAAGTATTAAGTAACTTAAAAATGTAGAACTGAAATGTTTTAAGTGCCTCCCATCACTGGATGGAAATTGAATATTGCAGCATTTCTAATGGTACGCTTATTACAGCGCTCAGCATCGTATGATTTTGGACCCGATAAGATATGGCAGGTATGTTAACTTGAATTTCCAGACCGTGTGTGTGTGCGTGTGTCCCATTTCTTTTCTTCAGTGGAAATCCTTGCAGAGAAATTTAAGTATTGCCACAATATGGATATTTTGCTGCTGAGTTAATACACCACTGCTGTTAGATTTGTTCAAGACCAGGTTCAAGGTTCATTAACTCTCTGGCACTTTTCAATATTTTCCTGTTGTGATTTGTAAATATGTTTTGTGTGGCATGTGGAAGCCCAATGTAAATGCATTGTTGTGGTATGCTTCAGTATTAGTATTCACTGCTGTATTTTTATTGTGGCATCCCTTACCTAAAGACAAGCTTTGATTTTAAATATAAGCTTTGTTTTATTTCTTTCCATAACTGTGTGAAGAGATGTTGAGTTTGTTTTGCATTTGTGTGCAACAGTTCATAATTTAATTAAAAACAGTAAATTAAACTTGATAAAATTGCTGATTAAAAATCTATTCATTTGGTGCATGCCAGCTGTGTGTTTTGTGCTGTCTGCTCTGATGATGACTTAGCATTAATGCAGCATGGTATCAAAGTTGAAGCATCCTTAATGAAAATTGTGCCAAATTACATTGAACAATCCCTGCCCAAAAAATGTAATTTCTAAATAGTTCCAATTGTAATTTTCCTTTTTCAAGGTAAACGGAACATTGGGATCCAACACTTGTTGCAATGAAAACCAGAGAATGTTGGAAATATTCAACAGATCATGCAGCATCTGTGGGGAGGGCCACTGTTACTGATTAAGGTCAATGACCTATGGTCAGAACTGGAAGAAGTTAGATATCTAATATGTTTTAAAGAAGTACAGAGATGGGGATAGGTGTGGGGAGAGGTACAAAAGGGAAGCCTTTGACAGGGTGGAAAGCGAGATTAAATGACAAGGTAAAATGAGATGGTATTGGGACAAGTAAAGAAACAAAATAATTATCTAGAGGAGGTGTAAATGGGAATAGCCCATGAGAATCAGCAACAGCTGTTGTTTGAAGAAATGAGGGCAGAGGTTATGATCTGAAATTGTTCAGCTCTGTGTTGAGCGTGGAAGACTGTAAAGTTCTTAATTGACAGATGTGTTCCTCGAGCTTGTGTTGAATTTTGTTGGAACAGTGCTTGAGTGTAAGAGTAAGAGGTTAGGTCAGAGTGGAAATGGGGTGGAGAATTAAAATAACAGGCGGCTGGAAGCTCAGTATCACGTTTGTGGACTGAGAGGTGTTCTGTAAAGTGATCACTCAATCTGCATTTGGACTCCCGGTGTAAAGGAGACTGAATTGTGAGCAGTGAATACAGAATACTAAATTAAAAGAAATACAAGCAAATCACTGATTAACCTGGACAGTTGGAAAGCAGGAGGTAAAAGAGTGGGTGTTGCATCTTCTGTGCTTGCACTGGAAAGTGCTGTGGGAAGGGGATGATTGAAGAGTGGACAAAGGTGTTGTGGAAGGAGTGGTCCCTTTGGAATGCTGGGAGCAGAAGGGTAGATGTGTTTAGTGGTAGAAATGGCATGGGATGACCTGTTGAATGTGGAATGTGGAAGGTGAGGACAAGGGGAATCTTATTTTTTTTTTGCGGCCAGGGGGTGTAGTGGCTGCAGAAGGAATGAGAGCAGAAATGTGGGCAATGGAATGGACACAGTTGAGGACCCTGTCATCTACGGTGAAGGAGAAACCTCAGTTGAGGAAAAAGACATATCGGAAGCACTGGTATCGAAGCTGGCACCATCAGAATAAATATGACAGAGACTGAGAAACTGGGAGAATGGAATAGAGAGCTTACAAGAAATGGGGTCCGAGCAAGTGTAGTCAAGGTAGCTGTCGACTTATTGTAGACGTGTTGCATCTCTACATTTTTCCAGTTCTGACCAATGGCCATCAGCCTGAAATGTTAACTCTGTTTCTCTCTCCACTGTGTGCTGTGTGACCTGCTGGGCTTTTCCTGCATTTACAATTTGTATTTCTGGTTTCCATTCTTCGCAATATTTTGGTTTTGTATTTAGGATTTCTTATTTTTGTTTTGCATGTTTTATTGAGCCAAAGGAGATATTAGAAGGGATGATGAGCAGCTTGCTCATGGAGAGGGAATGGTAGAACCTGGAGCTTGAAAGGCTTAGCCACCAATAGCAGGGCAAAAGGAGTAGGGGGTGCAAGAGTTGGGTAACGCAGAGCTTTTGGAGAATTGTCGGGCTGGAGAAGGTAGCCAAAGCAGTTACAAAATCACTAAATATTTGAAATGCCCAGCAGGTCTGGGAGCATCTGTGGAGAGAGAATGGCGTTAACATTTTAGATTGAAGATGTCTTGTCATCTCCGTAAATGCTGCCAGATATGCTGAGCATTTCTAGCGTATTCTGAAGAAGAGCCATATTGGATTCGAAACATTGGGTGGAATTGTCCCAGGTTTGCACTAATTGTGGTAGTGGGTGGGTGGGTAAAATGGCATTTTACCTGCTGGCCGTGATGGTGGGTTTCAACGTTGTATCGTCCCACACCTTACACATTACTTATGCCTTCCTGGGAAACATGCTATTTCCATGGCGGGCAGGCTCTCAGTCGCCCACCATGCCATCACCTCGCCGCTTCAGCACGCCGGGCGCCATATTTAAAGTCCAGCCACGGGGACAAATCTCAGTGCTTCCAGCCCACGACTGCTGGAAAGAAGACATGGCCCTGAAAGGCAATAAGACTGCAGCCCTCAGGTTCAGTGATACATCCCTCGAGCAGCTTTTGGACGCAGCGGAGGCCTGCTGCGATGCCCACTATCCCGCTCTGGCCGCAGGATGGGCAGCAGCGTGATCAGCCAGGCTTGGAAGGTGGTGGCAGCTGTGGTTAGCTCCAAGACCCTTCAAAGGAGGACAGCCACTCAGTGCCACAAGAGGATGAATGATCATCTCCATTCCTCCAGGGTAAGTCACTCTGCTCACATTCAACACTCACACTCTCAAACCCATCACACATTCACAGGGACCTCACTCACTGCCAGTTGAAGGGACATCACCTTCAGTCTTTCATACACAACTTCATTGCCCTCATCCCATCCATTGGACCACTCACCACCCGCACATGCCCAGGCATACTTATCATCTGGCCTGGCAGGCCTCCTGCTTATACCTTTTCCATCTCTATTCATGCAGGACAAGCTGGCACACAACAACGGGGAGAGGTTGCAGACCGGTGGAGGAATCCCTGAAATCAAGGTCCTCATGGACTTTGAAAACAGAGTCATCTAGCTGGCCAGTGAGGATCTGGACCGGTCCTGTGCTGACGGTGAGGTTGGCGCTGCTCTACCAAGTGAGGACCCAACAGTGCAACATCTATCAGATAACCATGCTGTGAGTGATGTGTCGTGTTTCACAGGCCACTGCCATGCAGTAATTATCTCCATTGCTTCCGGAGGCACATCTGCCAAACAGCCGACAGAGTCCATGACCCAGGGCCTCCAATCAAGCCCCGAAGAAACCTCTGAAGAGGAATCTGAAGGCACCCTCCTTGAAGTCCCATCACAGCGCTCACCCACACTCTCCACCAACGCAGAGACACACCTCGGTGGGACCTAGCTTTAGAATAGCCTCGGGATCACAATCTGGTGAGCACTTTGCACTATCTGACCCACAGCAGGCGGCGCAGGGACTTCGCAGGTGTCCGGCACTTGGAGGACTGCTGAAGGCCAGAAACTTACTGAGTCCAAGCCAGATGATGAGCCCCTGGACTCGGTCATGTCACAGTTGCTGGAGCTGCAAAGGCAAGTTCAGGAACATCAGGAAGGAATGTCCATTGCACTCCTCAGATTGCAAGGCACAATGGAGGATTTCGTCTCCCTTCAGGCTGAGGTGATAGCGTCAGCATGCCAACGCACTGAGGTCAATAGTGGTAGGATTGCGGCTGCCATGGAGACCTTGATCCAGGGCGCCGTTCCTGCACTGCTGTGTGGGCTCAACTCCATTGCTGATGCCATAGTTGGCCTCCAACAGTGCGTATGCGAGAGGGGTGCGGGGCAGCTCGATCTCACTCTATCTACCTCTTCTCCTCAGGGAGTCAGCTTGGTGATACATTAATGCTAAAAGGTTAGTTAAGGAAAAAATGGAACCTATCAGAGATGAAGATAGAAACTTGTGTGTAGATACAGAGGCTGTGGGAAGGGTTTTGAATGAATATTTTGTCTCTGTGTTTACAAAGGAAAGGGAGGATGTAGATATAGTAGTCCAGGAGGAACACTGCGAGATATTGGACGTGATAGTCATGAAGAGAGATGAAGTGCTCGAAGGGTTGAAATCCTTGAAAGTTGATAAGTCACCGGGGCCAGATGGATTGTTTCCGAGGCTGCTGAAGGAAGTCAGGGAGGAGATAGCAGAATCATCTGAGGATGATATTCCAATCTTCACTAGATACAGGGGAGATACCGGAGGGCTGGAGAAATGCAAACGTAGTTCCATTGTTTAAAAAGGGATCCAAGGAAATGCCAAACAATTATAGGCCAGTTAGTCTTACATCAGTGATGAGCAAATTAGTAGAATCAATCCTGAGAGATAGGATTAACTGTCATGTGGAAAGGCATGGACGAGTCAGGGATGGTCAGCATGGATTTGTTAAAGGAAGGTCTTGCCTCACAAATTTGATTGAATTCTTTGAGGAAGTGACAAGAAGGTTGATGAAGGTAGTGCAGTGGATGTTGTGTACATGGATTTTAGCAAGGCATTTGACAAGGTCCCACATGGCAGATTGGTCAGGAAAGTAAAAGCCCATAGGATTCAGGGTAATGTGGCAAACTGGATAAAAGGTTGGCTTTGTAACAGGTAACAAAGGGTAATGCCCTTGCGAATGGAAAGTTGTCTCAATGGTGTTCCACAGGGCTCGGTGTTGGGACCCTTGCTGTTTGCGTTATATATTAACGATTTGGACGTGAACGTGGGGGGCACGATTGGGAAATTTGCAGATGACGCAAAGATTGGCCGAGTAGTGGATAGTGTAGAGGATAGCCATAATCTCCAAAGCGATATAGATGGGTTGGTGGAGTGGGCGGTAAAGTGGCAGATGGATTTTAACATAGAGAAGTGTGAGGTCATACATTTAGGGAGGTCAAACAGTTACAGGGATTACACAATAAATGGGAATATACTAAGAGGGGTAGATGAAGTGAGAGATCTTGGCATACAAGTACACAGGTCCCTGAGGCAGCAGTTCAAGTAGACAAGGTTGTAAAGAAGGCACATGGAATGCTCTCCTTCATTGGCAGAGGTATAGAATATAAAAGTAAGGATATAATGTTGGAATTGTATAAAACACTGGTAAGGCCACAACTGGAGTATCGTGTGCAGTTCTGGTCGTCACATTACAGGAAGGATGTAATAGCTCTGGAGAGAGTGGAGAGGAGGTTTACAAGAATGTTGCCAGGGTTAGAAAAGTGTAGCTACGAGGAGAGATTGGATAGGTTGGGGTTGCTCTCCTTGGAACAAAGAAGGCTGAGAGGTGACTTGATTGAGGAGTACAAAATTATGAGGGGAATTGATAGAGTGGACAGGATAAAATTGTTTCCCTTGATGGAGAATTCTAGAACCAGGGGACATAGATTCCAGATAAGTAGATAAGTGGCAGAAGGTGTAGGGGGGACATGAGGAAGAACTTTTTCATGCAGAGGGTAGTGGGTGTCTGGAATTTGCTGCCCAAGTTGGTGGTAGAGGCAGAAACTTTAAACTCTTTTAAGAAGTACCTGGATCTGCACTTAAAGTGCTGTAAGCTGCAGGGCTATGGGCTGGGTGCAGGAAGGTGGGATTAGAAAGGGCACCTGGGTGTCCTCGGGCTGGCCTGGGCAAGATAGGCTGAAAGGCCTCCTTCTGTGCTGTAACTTTACTATGGTTCTATGGTGCCCTTGGGCATCCTTAGGAAGGAAGATCAGCAGGTGTCCCCCCTGGAGCCACCCACCCAGGTGTCTCCGGGAGTGTTGGGCTCATCCGAATCTTCTGTGACCTCAGCAGCTCCAGCTCCACAGGCTGAGGAGGCTGCCACTGCCACACAGCAGGACCCCGAAAGCAGGCCGGGGCCCTCCAGGTCTCAGCTCTCCAGAAGGTGCCTGCCAAGGTCATCACAGACAGGGCCTAGCAGTCAGCAGGCTGCCTCCACCTCCGCTGTGGATGTCTAGGGAGCACCAAGACGTAGTGGCAGGGTTAGGAAAATTAAGAAGATGTAACTCTTTCGAGTACATTCACAGTTCTTGACTTTTTTTTTCCGGGAGTGGGACATGAACCCACAACCTTCTGACTCAAAGGTGAGGGTGCTGTGAACTGAGCCACAGCTGACACCTTGCACAGCCTGGGCACGAGTGTTAATTACTTGTACGTAATGTTCACTATTGTAAATAAACTCCCAAGAATGTCTGAAACAAAAAATGCTGTAAAAACTCAGCAGGTCAGACAGCATCTGTGGAGAGAAAGAGTTAATGTTTCAAGTCCGTATGACTCTTCAGAGCTCTGAAGAAGTCTTACGGACTCAAAATGTTAACTCTGTTTCAGATTTCCAGCATCCGCAGTATTTTGCCTTTATCCCAAGAATGCCTATGGCTCCTTGTTCTGATGAGCAAAGTTCACGTCACTCAGATGTGAAATCTTTCTGCGCAAGATAAAGGTAGGTGTCTCAGTCCAGGGCCTCTTCCCTGTGCTTTGTGCAGCCTTCAGACCAAAATGATGGTCTGGCCTCTCTCTGCCTGGGCACATTACTGCTGCCTGAATTTTGGTGCTTGCCATTGCTGCCAGAGTGTACTGGGCAGGCTTAACCGAGTTCTGTCATTCTCTCAGTGCCCTCAGCACCTTTTTAAAGGTGGGGCTGGCCCCCATCTCTTCAGCATTTGTGACCAGTGACACTGTGCTCCTGAAGGGGTCAGGTGCTGAAGGCGGAAAAAGGATCTGGTGATTCTAAAGTTTCATGGCTGCGTCTCTATGATATAACCCTGATCATAGTGCAAGCGAGCTGCCCTCAGCCAGACAGGAGTCAGACATTCACAGAGACTGAGAAGATGTATGGAGTGTCCTCCCTGCATCCTGCAATCAAATGACTATTAGGGCCTCCAATGCGTCTCCATGACAGGAGCTTTATCACAGAGGTGTGCGTACTACCATAAGCCAGACTGGAGTCAAACGTTCACAGATTCAATGTGAGGATATATGGAGTGTCCTCACTGCAAGTTGTCATCATCATCCTCCACAAATCAGCAGCTATGAAGGCCTCTCGAGTGCACCTGCCTCATCGAGCCAGTATGAGGGCCTCATCTCCGCCTTCGTGGACCTCCTCACCCTCATCCCCTTCGCCTTCCTCCCAACCCAAGGAGACCTCCAGCTCCTTCATCTCCTCCTCAGCCAGCTCCTCTCCCCATTGCAGCGCCAGGTTGTAAAGGGTGTAGCAGGCAACGACAATGTGTGACTATATTGCAGGGTTCCAACCAGACCGATCCAGGCACCGGAACCGGTGTCATTTTCAGTACCCCGATGGTTTGCTCCACCAAGTTGTGAGTTGCAGCATGAGTCTCGTTCTACCTTCGCTTTGCTGCAGTCTGAAGGCCACCGCACAGGTGTCATCAACCACGTCCTCTGTGGGTAGCCCTTAACCCCGAGGAGCCATCGCTGCACCTTTTGTGGACCCTGGAATACGTCAGTGATCTGTGACTGACTGAGAATGTAGGAGTTGTGCACACTCCCTGGAAACTTCGCAGACCTGCAGGAGCGTATCTGGTGGTCGCACACCAGCTGCATATTCAGCGAGTGGAATCCCTTGTGGTTGATTTAGTTGACCGCATGTTGTGATGGAGACTGAGCGCCACGCGATTTCTGTCGATGGTACCCTGCACCTATGGGAAACCCGAGATCTGGGCAAATCCAATTGTTCTTGCATCCTGGCTGTCTTGATCCCGGGTGAAATGCGCAAAGTTGTATGCCTCCATGAAGATAGCATCCGTGACCTCATGGATGCATTTGTGGGTGGAGGCTTGTGATACCCTACAGAGGTCACCTATGGAGCCCTGAAAGGAGCCACTGGTGTAGAAATTGAGCGCCACTGTCACTTTCACTGGCAGTGGATGCCCTCCATGCCCCCGTGGTGCCAAATCCTGAAGCAGGTGGCAGATGAGACTGACCAGTTCCCTAGACATGTGCAATCTTCGGTGATGCTGGTTCTTGGTCATCTGCAGGAATTAAAGGTGGCGTCTATAGACCCTGGGTGTCGCTAAGCGCCGACCAGTGATGGCTTGCTGTGGCTCTACGGCATGTGCGGGAGCCCTAGCTGCCTCTCCTCTTGAGGGTGCTACTCCTCGCTAAGCGCAGCCAGGTGCCTAAGTTGCTGCCTCCTCCATTGTCTCATATCTCTGTATGCCACGAGGCACACAGTTCACCATGATCCATGATCCTGATGATGTACTCCTGCAGGATGAAATGTTAGTTAGCATGGGTGTACTAAGAACCTGTCCTGGTTAAGTGTGAAGGCCCCTTAATGCAACCCGGAGAGTGCCGGCCACCACTTGGATGGCCAGAGTTTAGTGCGTTGCATGGCTGCCCGAAACCCCCACCCACCCCCGCCCCACTGCACCCGACTGATTGGCGGCAGCTTTACTCACTGGACTGCATGTTGTGCTCTCAGCTCAGGTGCAGGCATTCTCCTAACCCAGACTGCAAGGCTGCACTGTTAGCTTGAATCAAGAGGGAGACTGGTCCAAATCTGAATGATGACATTGCAAGGGGCTGTGAGCGTCTCCACCAGTGACTGCTCCATGGCCAGCTTTTGCAAGGAGATTGTACAACGTGTCCAGTCATCCAACTGTTCTGCAGTCCACTAAAATGCTCATTACTTTGCAGTCTGTGCTAGGGGTGGGGAAAAGCTCTGGAGCACTTGGTGGTACTTTGATGCCTCTGCATTGCTTGAGTGAGCAGATAACCCAGAAGCCTGACTCCAATCATATCAGTGGCTGCGCCTGAACTGTCTCAGTTGCAGAGGAATGGCCACTTTACTTAATGTGCCCCTAAAGCGTGGCTGTCTCTCTCGCCCAACCCCCCCCCACCCACCCACCCCGAATGCTTGTGTGCTACATTTAACGGTAGGGCTGCCCTTGCCCCCCTCCTCAAGCGCCTCAAGCTTGAAGTCCAACAGGCGACCCTGGTGAGCGCTGCACAATGTTACTGAGTACTCACCTTCGAGTTCCTCTCAAAGTGCAGCCCGCCAAGTGCACACCTTTCATATGCTGTTGTGAAACACGCTGGCGTGCTTTCCCGCCCCATGTGGGTTGACAATCCAGCGGGGAGTGGACAATTCCAGCAGGTAGGCTTAATAGTGATATGCAGATGTATTACAGTGAGGTTCCTGACGTCCGATAGTGGGAAACGGGCTGAGCGGACGATCACAAGCTGGTTTAACGCCGTGGTGAAACCCGTAGCGCCATATTGTCTGCTCACGCCACCCAACATGCCTGAAGCCGGAGGACACGGAGAATCCTGGCCATTCATTCTGTTTCTCTCTCCACAGATGCTGTCAGACCTGCTGCGTTTTTCCAGCATTTTCTGCTTTTATTTTAGATTTCTGGCATTCAGTGTTTTGTTTTTGTGGCACTGCAGTGTGATGGGTCTGACCGGATGAGTAATCCGGAAGCCGGGACTAATAATACAGGGAATGTGAGCTTAAATCTCACCCTGGCAGTTAGAAAATTTGAGATAAAGCTAGTATCAATTAAAACAAAAATTACCATGAAACTCTCCTGTATGTAATTGCAATCTAGAGTTCCCAAACCCATCCAGGTTTAGGTGGGAGATTCTCAGAATTGGAGATTCCTCCCCTTAAGCATTGCCTCCAGCAGCTCAAAAGACCAGCTCATTAAAGTTCCTGCTACAATGCATCCTCAGTGCACCATGACATTACCAGCTGCTGTTCAGAGTAGCCTCTGGCTCAGCAGCATCAGCTGATATCAATACAGGGAGCTGTGACTGGCTGGTGTGCTGGGAATTGTTGAGGCAGGGCAGCTGAAGAGTCTAGAATTTGGGCATGTTGGGGATAATTGGAGGAGAGTTGGGGGACTAGGGGTGTGGGGGTGCTCTGGAGGAGAGATGGGGGGACCAGGAGTTCTGGAGGAGAGATGGGGGGGAACTGGGAACTCTGGAGGAGAGATGGGGGGAACTGGGGGCTCTGGAGGAGAGATGGGGGGAACTGGGGGCTCTGGAGGAGAGATGGGGGGAACTGGGGGCTCTGGAGGAGAGATGGGGGGAACTGGGGGCTCGGCAATGGAGGAGAGATGGGGGATTCGGCAATGGAGGAGAGATGGGGAACTGGGGGGGTCTTTGGGGGAAGAGATGGGGATGAGGGGTGTCTGGGAGGGAGAGACAGGTGCTGGGGGGCTCTGGAGGAGAGATGGGGGAACTGGGGGCTCTGGAGGAGAGATGGGGGGGGACTGGGGATCTGGAGGAGAGATGGGGGACGAGGGGCAATGGAGGAGAGATGGGGGGACTGGGGATGAGCTCTGGGGGAGAGATGGGGAACTGGGGGGTCTCTGGGGGAAGAGATGGGGATGAGGGGTGTCTGGGGGGGAGAGACAGCTGCTGGGGGGGCTCTGGAGGAGAGATGGGGGGGACTGGGGGTTCTGGAGGAGAGATGGGGGATGAGGGGCAATGGAGGAGAGATGGGGGGGGACTGGGGATGAGCTCTGGGGGAGAGATGGGGAACTGGGGGGTCTCTGGGGGAAGAGATGGGGACGAGGGGTGTCCGGCGGGGGCTCTGGAGGAGAGACGGGTACTCTGGGTGCTGTGGAGGAGAGATGGGACTGGAGGAGAATTTAGGACTTGGGGGCTCTGTGGGAGAGATGGGGACTACGGAATACGGACATGGAGCAAGAAAGAGTAGAAATGGGGCATCTGTGAATGAGAGATGAGGAGAGAGGGAATAAGGATTGAGAAAAGGAGGGGGAACACTGTCAATGAATTGGGACTTGAGGGGTGGAGTGTGGCAATGGGCCTAGGGGTGGAAAATCGTCAGCAGATGGTTATGCGGACTGGCTTGTTCTGCAAAACTGGGAGCAGCAACAACGTGGTGAGTGGGAATGGCACTGAGAGAGGAGTAGCTGGTAAAGAGGCGAGTCAAACCTTGAGGACTTAACTGTGGGTAAATAATGAGATTTTTTTTCTATTAATGGGCGAATTGAGACCTAGGGAACGGAGGCTAATGATTATTACTGGAAGAAATCGAGTAAAGGAGGAAGATGGCTCTTGAACTGAGGGCTTTTAAACTATAGGATCCTTCACCACATATGGCTATCGATAGGAAGAAATAAAACTCCATTGAAAGGTAATGGGATAGATATTTGAGCAAGAGGAATATAAAGAAACTGGTGGGGGTGAGATAGGGAAATGGGGTTACTTGAGAGCTGCCTGTACTTGGGGCCGAATGGCCTCATCCTGTGCTGTACTTTCCATAATTTTATGCCAATCCTCCTTTCTTGGATCTGGGCTTAGTGAGTACTTTAGTTTAAAAATGCTGGTGCTGAACTGAGTTTAAGTCGATGCGTCCGGTGAGAACCATCCCAAGCACTTAGCCTGTTGCTCTTTGTGCAGTCTCCCAGTTTGGTTCTGGTCAGTTCAAGTACAGGGCAACTCTGGCTGAGGTTCCCAGTTGCCACCACTGAGTGGAATTTCAGTGAGTTACCACTCGTTCCTCCCACTTCTAGTTTCCACCCCCCTGTGAATTGTGGCCCCGCCTCCCTCAGGGCTAACCCCACAGTTCTGGGAACTTGTTGCACGAAACCACTCACAAAAAAAAACACTCAGCTACAGGAGACCTAACCTTTGGAAGGTAAATACAGGAACATTTGTAGAATCCCTGTGATTGGACATCACATATTCAGATGTCATGTGGTCAGAATGTCATTTGACATCCAAGGAATGCCTCCAGCCAGAGTTTGCACAGAGTCCTACACAATTTTGATTTAATTGCCTCAGAAATGATGCAACTCTGGTGGCAATAAATGCTGACCTTACCCGACACCCATACAATGAAAGTGGGAAGAAGAATCGCCGTGCCCCACTGAATTAGGGAATGCTGCGGTCTTGCTCTTCGGGAGAGAACAAAAAGACTTGCATTTTCAGGTGGCAGATTTTGATGTTTGTGTGCAATGTATGTAACATGCACCTCTCTAATGGTTAAATCACAATTATTTTGAAGTCAGTAGGCTTTGCACATGCTTAATAATCTCTTGTATACTTGTGATTTTCCTTAATTACAAAGGAATTAAAATAACTTCAGTTTTAAAAAATTCCCAAATCTCACTTCAAAGTACAGTACGTAATTTATACAGAGGTAATTCCCACGGACTGATTTAAAGATTGTTGCTTCCAACTAGAACAAACCCTTGTATAATGTTCGATCATAACTGATTTTTAATTGATTTTTATCCAAGGCAGCCGCGCTCTCTCTCCAGCTTTGTTATACAATTATATGAAGAAAATGCTGGTCCCAGATGTGCAGCTGCATTAGCATGTGACATGATCTGTTAGATGTTGCTGGACTTTATTAGGTTCAAAGAATACAAACAGTGCTTTTAGGATCATGTGATTAGTTGCTGCCAGCAGTTCCCGATTTCTGCTCTAGCTCTGGGGAAGGTACAGAGCCCGGATGATACTTGGATTAAATTGCCCCAGGCTGCTTAAGCCATTTGTAGACACCTAGGAATAGAACTTGTGCCAGCGTTCTTCAAGAAGCTGTATGTGGTTCAGTGATAAGGGGGAAATAAAGTTAATTATCTTTTCTAAATCGAGAAGTAATTCTTTCTCTTTCTCTTCTCACTCTGAGACATTAAGTTTCCTGGGGTACTATTCCCTGGACACCAGTCTCCTCCTGGTACATTATCTAAGTGACTATTCCTCCTGTAGGAACCTGTAATTCTGCCACAGGGTCGTAATGGCTGTATCTGATACTTCCTTCACATTTCACACATGTATGCTGCCACCAGTGATTTCTGGATAACAATCAGAAGCAGCAATCCTGCCCCATTTCCTCACCCCTGGATCAATGGCACTAAGATCAAGTGCAACCCCTCAACTACTATCTTGGTCAAAACTAGAAAACTTAGGCACAGATCCGGAGTGCAACTTTGGACCTCCTGATCTATGTGGGAGAATTACTTTCAATGAATGTAGTAAGTGTTATTGAACACATTTTAAAGGGAAAATTTCCCCAGGTACACGAAAGCTACAGTAAAATCTCAGAAGAAAATAATTTTAATACTTAAAAATTAAGAATCCAGAACATGCTTGAACTGGGATATGGTCTACTTAACCAAGTTAGCTTTTTGACCTGCTGGATACAATAATTATGACCATATGCAAATTCCATTGAAATCTTGTCATGGAACTGTGCAGCTTGTTGATGGAAAAGTGACATGGCCATATGTAATTCTGCATCATTATTGAATGTTAATATTTGGCATTCCCATGTTCTGTAGCAATCATTCTGGTTGCACAGATAAACATACAGGGCTCCCTGTGTGGTGGTAAACAGGTGAGATGGGCAGCTAAAGTAGACTTACTCCCTCAATCTGGCAGACTGCAAATTTAGATTAGAGGTGGGAAAGATACCTCCTGAAGCCATTGGGCTCTACTTTAAATATGCAGATAGTGGTCCGATGATATTCGATCTGTTATTTTAACCTAAGGTTTGAGTGGGTGAGCAATGATGGCTTTGCCGACAGGCCCCTGGTTCTACAGGAATCCTTTTGGCTATCCCTCAGTTAGCAAGGATTCCCCTTTTGTAACACTTAACTTGTGCCTGGAATCATTCCCATGGGTCTTCAGCAGCACCTTCAGGCTGTCCAATTTTAGTCGCTTGGCAACCACTTTCCGCTGACTTCTTAGCCCTTTTGATCAATGTCAGCAAACAGTACTGTTGACGAGGCCTGACCATTGAAGTAGGCTGAACCTGCCTCCTGCCGCTCCTGTATGAGCACAGGTTTGTTTTGTTGTGCTCCAGCTGGGAATAAAAATCAAGCGCACACAATCACGATATGCCAGGACTTTGTCATGGCAATGCAATTTTATTATTTGTTAAAATAAGTCAGTTGTGGGGCTGTATAAGTATTGCATTCTTTAAACTGCAATACTTTATTTGCTTAATTTAAATCTGTTGTAATTGAGAATTATAGAATATCCTATAAACTAGAAATATAAGGGTTAACCAGCTAATGCGTTGTCATGGTCTTAGGCTCAGCAATATTGATAGCATATGCTTATCTGAAGCCAGCCACCATGGCAACAAGGCCTATCAGTTTTCAGGAAAGAATTGCCTACAGACTTTCCTCTACTGTGCGAGCTCTGTCAAATATCTTCTGTTCTTTTATGCAACCATGCATATTTAAAGGCCCAAAAGTGAATTCGCACAAACTCTCGATTGAGCAGTTCCCCTGTCCAGTTTTTATATGTTAAATTGTACGCTATTGGGCAATCATTTTTCACATCGCTGTTAAAATCTGTTCAGCAATAATGTGGGACCATGTTTTTCTGCTTTGAAATCAAGTTTGCTTTTGAATTTGTAGCTGGCCACGCGTGCAATTAAAAGCAACTTGGTAAAATACAGAGCCTACGGGGAGATGGTAGTGCAATGGTAATGTCACTGGACTGTTAATCCAGAGGCCCAGGCTAATGCTGTGGGGGCATGGGCTCAAATCCCACCCCAGCAGCTGGTGGAATTTAAATGAATGAATTAATCAAATGCAATTTAAAAATGAAAGCTGGGTGGGCGTTCACCTGACCTGAGCGGACGTGAAATAGCGCAAAAGCTGACACCGGGCGAGCGTCCCGAAGTCATCCCGCATGCGAGCAGTCTTCAGGTAGGCAGGCACGTGCGGGTGTCGGAGCCGTGCCCGCCAGTAATTCAAGAGCCACTTAAGGCCATTAAAAAGGCAATTGATCCTGATTTTATGTTGCCCATGCGGTTTTGCGCTTGTCGCACGGGCAAAACGGGCAGGCTGCTTTTAATGAAAGCTCGTCCAAGGGCGGGATAAAAAAGATCTGCAGCATTGCCATTTAGAGCAGCGAGGAGTTTAGGAGATTTAGTTGCTTATTTGAACTTGACAGTTTCATCTCTGGTCTGGGCTTCAATCTTAGCATTTCTAGGCTTCATTTGAGGGCTCATTGGCATCTCCAAAGTCCTCGGAGTATTTTGATCATGTGGACCCTTCCAGGTACCAGACAGCCTTCCCTCACCCTGGGAATGGGGATTGTGGTCTTCGCTGGTGGCACCTCCTCTGAGAAGGAAGAGAGAGGCAGAAAGGAGAGGAGGCCAGGTGTCCCTATGCAGCTACCAGGGGAGCAACCTGTGGGAGGAGAGGCGCAGGCACAAGCGGCACAGAGCCAGCAGGTAGTCCAAGGCAGAAGGGGCTGCAGAAGATGCCACTATCCTGCTGCCAAGGTTTACAGGCAGTGATGTAGCTAACTCAATATGTCCGAGGTGTAATGCCAAAGGAGGCTCTGCCTTTCCAGGGAGACTGTGCTCTCCATTGGTCAGATGATTGGGCCTGAGATCACCTCCAATTGTGTAGGTGGATATCCCATGCCAATGGCTCTGAAGGTCACAACTTCTATGACTCTGGCTCTTTCCAGGGGTCAGTGGAGGGATCTTTGTGGAGTGTCCCAAACAGCTGTCCACAATTGCATCAAGCTGGTAACTGATGCTCTGTTCAGATGGGTAATGACATTTATTTATTTCCATATGGATGAGGCTGAGCAAGCCAGAGGTTTTGCAGCGATTGTTGGGTTCCCCTGCATCCAGGGTGCAACCGACTGCACACATGTAGCCATCGAGGTGCCAGTGTATCAGCCGGGTGCCTTTATCAGCAGGAAGGTCTTCCAGTCAATGAACGTCCAGATAATTTGTGACCACAAGATGCAGATTCTGAAAGTCTGTGCAAGGTACTCTGGCAGCTCCCATGACGCTTACATCCTGAGATGTTCCCAGATGCTGAGGCTCTTCAGTGCTCCAGCCCGACTGGATGGATGGCTGCTGGGTGACAAGGGCTATTTGTTCAAAAGGTGGCTCATGATGCTTCTCTGCCACCCATGAACAGAGGCAGATCAGCATTATAATAGCCATGCCTCCACAAGGGTGGTGATAGAGAGGACCATAGGTCCTCTAAAGATGCACTTCCGATGCCTGAACTGTTCAGAGGGGGGGGGGGGGGGGGGCACTACAATACTCTTAAGAGCAGGTGTCACTGATAGTGGTTGCATGCTGCGCTCTCCACAATCTGGCTCTAGCCAGGGGCTCATGGTGCCTTAAACTTAGGTTTGTGAATGATGCGTCTTGTTGCCCGCCCGCATTGGAGACAGGCTGCTGACTGTGCTGCCCTGTTGGCCTTGATGACCATGGCGGTCGTCCTCTGGCCAGTGGAACCTGTGCTGGTCCTGCCTGGGAAGGAGTGGCCAGTGCCATAACTGGCATCTCCCCAGTCATCGCAGCCTCATCAGATGCCACAGTCACTGGCAGAGGGGCGGGGGAGCTGCTGCTGTCATCCGGAGTGCCATGAGAGGAGTCCACAGAGACGACAAGCAGCTCATGTGCCAACGTGAGGTCGCTTTGGACCTTCCTGCTCGCCATTGATGGACGGGCAGCTAGCCTGGATGCTGGGCGTCTCATTCATCTTCCACAGAGGCACTGACCTCCTCAGCTCATTGCCTGTGTGAGGGCTTGCTGGTCTGAGCGCATCCCCAGGAACCCCTGATTCTGTCCTTGGAGTTGCATCTCCATAAGAGTTGCCACTCTCTCAATGGAGGAGGCAGAGGGCTCGCTTATGAGGATCAACACAGTGCTCATGCTCCGCATGGACCTCTCCACAACAGAGACCATGACATGCATACCCTCATGGATCTGTGCCAGATTCTCCCGCACATCCCAGTGGACATCCACCATCTACCGCCTAATGGATGACTCCAGAGACTCATCATCTGCCTTTGAATCGGCATTGTCCCGGTTTCCAGTAGTCCTCTGACCGTTGGTGCCCTGGGCACTCTCTGCCACCGCTTTGCACTGACATTCTAGCCGATAATCTAATGCCCACCAAGGTGCTGGTATCTGCACTGGTGCCTGGTTCAGAGAGCGGGTGTGACGCAGGTGCATCTAAAGCCCAGTGGTCCCCTGGTGCCAAGGGTGGTTCTTTGGGCTCCTGCATTTGTGGGTGAGCTGGCATTCTAGGGGAGAACAATGACATGTCATTAGTTAAAGTCATCACACTGTCTCTGTGCATGCCAGCGCCCTGGTGAGACAATGGCGATCCGCATCATGATGCCATTGTCTTTCAGTGATTAATGTGGACTCTAGGTTTGAGGCTCCCATTAATGATGAGATTACACAAGAATGTTTGCACGTTCCGATGTGCACCTCTGCGCACTGCACTCTTACCTTCGTCAGAGACCCCTGCCTCCTCACAACTGACCGAGGTGGGTTGCGGCACTCCAGCTCCAAGGCATCCATCTTGTACCTCGTCAAATTGAGGAGGTTTGGGGGGCCCTCTGCCTGTCTTAGTTCTTTCGTTGGTGTTATGGCTTCTCTTCTCTTGAAATGACAGAGGAGCATTGATTTGTCCACTCGCTACCTGTAGTGCCATTGCAGCCTGGCAAACATGACCCGCACCTTGGAGTCGGTGTGGTGTTGGATCGAGCAGTGTGTAGAAGCAATCGTGGAGACAACTCCTAGTTTGGACCTTTACTGTACCCGTGTATGTAGTTTCTAGTAGTTAATAAATACTTATTGTTGAACTACCTAAGACTATGAATACCTTAAGACCTACCAAACTACACCCATAACCTTACAACATGGTGGCAATGAATGGAACAACTCGAAGCTTCGCAGAGACTACAGAAGAAAATTAAAATCCTGGAAAACTGAAGGAAAAATTGAAGAAGTGCTCTGACCTGAAGAAGAGTTCAAGAACCGAAAGCGCAGAAGGAAATTGCGAAAGAAAAGCTCCAAAGAAAGGCCTGGAAGCTGAAGGCGGAAATTAAATTCCTCATTACAGCAGGACACTCCATTGAATCCCATACACGTCCAGCATCAATACCCAGAGTGTGCAGAGTCAGGAGACCTAGCAGGGGTGAGCTAAAAATGTAAAATCCCTGGACAACACAAGTCCGGAAAAAAGTAACTACAATAGTGAAATTGACATTTAAATTGCAGTCCGAGAAAACTGATTCCCGAGTCGGTGCCTAAACGCATAGCAGCCGAGCTCGCTTCGAAAGAAAAAAATAATTAATTAAAAATTAATCGTGACTAAATAGGCAGCTTTGAAAACCCAGCAAAGGCTCGGATTTGATGCTTCCAAGACCTGAGAACCTTGCGCTAATGCGGGGATCACTCTAATCAGTCAATCCAGGCAGCCATTGTTGAAAAAATTTAAATGCTGAGATCACGAATGTCATTACTGCAGGAGCCTGCCATAACTGGCAATCATGGGAAAACCCTTTTTGAAGAAGCATATGGTGGCTCCTGAATTTTTGGCAACTTCTTAAAGCTGAACCTGCAATTTAAATATTTTAACCATGGATTGAAATCCATTCTTGGTGATCAATTTGGACTTATCCAACGCCCATATCAATTACAAATTAGGGACTTTGGGAAAGGAGATTCCTTAGATACATAATTGCTTCAGGCCTGGATAAAAAGACATATGCTGAACAAGTTAACACACTGCTTTATTCGGTAGGCTTGATAGCCGATGATATAATAGCCAGACAAGGAATCAACGAATCGTCTGCAAAATGTAATGAAGTTTTAAAATCATTCTATGCTGAATTAACCTCAAGAGTAACAAAATCCTTGAAAAGGCTAAATTTAATAAATTTGTCCAGCAGCCAGGAGAACCTGCTGACTCCTTCATTAATGAGCTGTACAGAATGGTTGAAGGCTGTGATTATGGTGATCTGAAATCTGAGTTAATCAAGGGCAGAATAGCAGTAGGAGTGGCAGACAACACACTGAGACATGCTTCAAGCGAAGGAAGACCTAACCTTTGAGAGAGCCACCCAGATTGTCAGGCAAGCAGAAATCCATTTGCAGCACAGATCCATATTAAGGGGAGAAAGCAAACCGTGGTACAAAGTAAACCCCATTGTCCAGATAGTTAAACAGCACTGGAACAGGGACACTCCGGGCCAAGGGAAGCAATGCCCTAACTGACTGGTAGAGTGACCATGCCAGTGCTGTGGAGCAAAGTGTCCCCACAGGCATGATCAATGTCCAGCAATTTCAGGCCAGTGTTTTCAATGTAACTGAATAGGATACTTCGGGAAGCTGTGCAAAGTCAAACCACCAAAATGCACAGAAGATCTCAAGAGGATTAACAAGGTCGAGACAGCACACTGAGAGGACACACACAACCATGCTTCTTTGGTGAGGTCAACGATCCTGGATTTTCCTTCTGGAATGCTCACACCTGTATTAATGGCCATCTCACAAACTTTAAATAAGACCGCAACACTGGCTCCCGTGCCCAGTTGGACAAAGAACTGTGGCTGGGAGACCTCTGGCTATGGACAGCAGACACACTGCTTTCTGGGCCTGGAGGAACCTGACTTCCAGTCATGGGCGTGATTCTGGAACCATTGCGGTACGGTGGCAAACAAATCCTCGAGCTCATGCATGTCATCGTAACCAGTCTTTTTCTCTCTTGAGCAGAGGAATCTGTGCAGCCCTCAAAACTGCAGAAGATGTCAAGACAACCTCTGTTGTAAATTATGTAGAACTGCAAGTTCTTGAGAGCCCCAACAAGAAAGATTCTCTTGACTGGGACTCCAGCTCCAAATTGTCTTCTCTCTTTGCAGAGCAAGCTTGTCCACTATCGTTACAGGTGCCAGCAGCCCCTCATTGGTCAGACCAGCCAACCACTCAGATAGTTACCATGACACCTCGAGTAGATGACAGTCGAGAGAGGAACCAGTAATGAGAAGAGCCTCAACCTCCGGCAGTTGGAGAGATAAACCCCGAGGCCGCTGAGGAATCCCAGTCAGCCTGATAATGCCACAAACAGCGCGGGATCTGAATAGCAACCATCCATTGATGACAGCACACCACACAGCCAAATGCAAAGGTGAACTTACTGCCAGGTCACACCCTCACAACAGGAAGAGCCATCTTGCATCCCAGTGTGCATCACGGGCGAGATGCACGAAGGAAGAGGAGAAAAAAACACTTTCGAAACAAGCCCAGAAGTCATCCGCCCCGTAAAGTGTGGGATAAACCAACCCCCATCTCATTACAATTGGGAAATCGGCAAAGAGCGATTCAGTGCCAAAGAAAGGAAAAAGAGAAATTGAGGAAGATCCCCAGATGCCGGAAGAACCACCTATTCAACAAATTTTACCCGGCGCGACAGATCCTCCAACTCCTCCAACAGTAGTGAGGACAAGATGTGGAAGGGTTATAAGGCCTTCAGACTCCCTTAACCTATGAACTCAGACTTGAGGGAGGGAGACCGGGTAGTGTCATGATGTAAATACATGGGGTAAACTGGGATAACTTGTAAATACATTGGATCAAGACTTGGGGAGGTGTAGTGTAAGGGTGTGGCCCATAAAAGGGGTTAACATGGGACTGAGTACAGCCTACGCAGTGATATAAGAACAAATGACCTGCACCTAGGAGTCAGAGTCGGGCTGGACGGAGCCATGTGTAGAAGTAACAATGGAGACAGCTCCGAGCTTAGACCTTTACTGTACCTTTAGTAGTTAATAAACACTTATTGTTGAACTTAAGTCTACAAATAACTTGAGACCTACCAAACTAATCCCAACACTTCCCAGCACCTATCACCCTCTCTCAGCTGATGAATCAGTTCTCCTCCATGTTGAACACCAGTTAGAGGAAGCACTAAGAATGCAAGGGCACAGAATGTGCTCTGGTTGGGGACTACAATGTTGATGACCAGGCGTGGTTTGGTAGCACCACTACTGACTGAGCAGGCTGAATCCTGAAGGACATAACTGCCAGAATGGGCCTGGGACAGCTGGCGAGGGAACCCTACTAGCCCTGGCACTTGCCAATGTTGCAGATACAACTGTCCTTGATATAGGTAGGAGTGACTATCACAGTCTTTGTGGAGATAAAAGCCCATTCTTCGCACTGAGCAGATCCTCCATTGTGTTGTGTGGCACTACCACCGTGCTGAATGGATAGATTCAGAACAGATTTACCAGCTCAAAACTGGCATCCATAAGGCACTGCAGGTCATCAGCAGCAGTTTTGTGTTCAACCACAATCTGTAACCTCATGTTACATATTCCTCACTCTGCTATTAGCATCAAGCCAAGGGATCAACCCTGGTTCAACAAAGTGTGCAGGAGGGCATGCCAGGAGCAGCACCAGGCACACCAAAAAATAAGGTGGCAATCTGGTGAAGCTACACCATAGCACTACTTTGCTGCCAAACAGTGGAAGCAGCATGTGATAGACAGAGCTAAGCGAACCCACAACCAACAGATCAGATCTAAGATCTGCAATCTGCCACATCCGGTCATGAACGGTGGTGGACAATGAAACAACTCACTGGAGGAGGCTCCACCAATATCCCCATCCCCAATGCTGGGGAAGCCGAGCATGTCAGTGCAAAAGGCAAAGCTGAAGCATTTTTAAAATTCATTTACAGGATGTGGGAGTCACTGGCTAGGCCAGCATTTATTGCCTGTCCAGAATTGCCCGCGAGAAGGAGGTGGTGAGCTGCCTTTTGGAACTGCTGCAGTTCCTGTGAGGTGGGTACACCCACAGTGCTGTTAGGGAGGGAGTTCCAGGATTTTGACTCAGCGACAGTGAAAGAACGGTGATATATTTCTAAGTCAGGCTGGTGAGTGGCTTGGAGGGGAACTTCCCGGTGGTGGTGGTGTTCCCATGGGCAGGAGTTTGCTCTTGGCTGGGGTGCTCGGCGGGGGCGGCTGGGAAGCCGGCTGTCACCTGCGATCAGCTCCGCACCACGATTTTATGCGGGTGGGCCAATTAAGGCCCACGCAGCGTGGATGGCGAGCGGCAGCGCTGCCTGTGCGGGCGGGGGGGAGGAGGGCGAGTGGGCCGAGTGTGAACTTCGCACATGCCTGAGAAAGCACTTCAATCTCCCCGAGGCACAGAGCTGCCTGTGCGGGCAGGGGGGGAAGAGGGCGAGCGGGCTGAGTGTGAACTTCGCACATGCCTGAGAAAGCACTTCAATCTCCGTGAGGCACAGAGCTGCCTTGGAAATGAGGCGCTGTTTTAAAAAAGTAAAATAAAGAAAATAAAATTGTCATAAAACACGTCCCCTCGTGTGACTCTGTCACATGAGCTGGGACATGTTTTAATTCAAAAATAACATTTTTATTTGATGTTTATTTGCTTTAGGGAACCTCATCACCCCCGTGGATGAGGCTTTTTAAAAAAAATGTAAAGGCCACTTGGCCTTTTCGCCTGCTCACCAACCGTTAGGTTGGACGGGCAGCGTAAATTTGAATTTAATTAGCTTCTGAATGGCCTTAATAGGCCTTTCAATTGTCAATGGGCGCGCAACTGACTGTGGTGAGTGCCCGCTGAATGAAATATCGCGAGACTGCGCGATAATGTCGGGACACTCACCCGACGTCACTGCGGGTCATTTTATGCCCGGGCGTGTCGGGTGCACGCCCACACACCGAGTGTAATATTCTGCCCCATGTGTCTGCTGCCCTTGTCCTTTGCAACCGTCTTCAGCCACGAGTGCCGCATGGATGATCCATCTTGGCCTCCTGCGCAGGTCCGCAGCACCACTGACGCCAGTCTTCAGCAATTCACTTAACTCCACGTAATCTGAAGAATCGGCTGAAGGCGCTAGATACTGCAAGGGCTATGGGCCCTGACAACATCCCAGCAAAAGTACCGAAGGTTTGTGCTCCTGAACTAGCCGCACCATTAGCTGAGCTATTCCAGTACAGCTACTACACTGGCATCTGCCCAACAACATGGACACCGCCTCAGATATGCTTTGTCCACAGAAAAGAGGACAAGTCCAATCGGCCACTTACCACCCCATCAGCTAGCATTGGGGGCGTGCTGTCTTTCCTGCTACAAGCATCAAAATCCGTGACCTATCTGATTTTCGGTGGTCAGCATTGGTGACACATACTTGGAAGATCTTTGAATTATGTATAGGTTGAACTTTTTTTAAGCGTCAAAGAACATCAGTGAGTTTCTGATTTGTGTAATGCACACAATTTTAACTTCAGGTCACTGAGTATAGTAATCTGCCATCCCTTGGGATTCGAGCATGTCTTAATTTTGAGTTGGTCCTTGAAAACTGGTTAACATCAATACATGACCTTAGGTTTTCAGGCATAGGTATGGTTTACTTACAACTAGAAATGAGTGCAAAATGTATTCTAATATGCTGATGTCACACACTTTTCAGTCGTAAACTAATTAACATAATTAATTAGCTCTATGCACTGCTTTGACCTCGTGAAAGATGGTAGCCCAATGATGGAAAATTTCAGTGAAATTTAATGGGATTTTTAAAATTCTTTCATGGGATGTGGGCATTGCTGACAAGGCCTGCATTTGTTGCCCAGCCCTAATTGCCCTTGAACTGAGTGGCTTGCTAGGCCATTTCAGAAGACAGTTAAGAGTCAATCACATTGTGTGGGTCTGGAGTCACATGTAGGCCAGACCAGATAAGATTGGCAGATTTCCTCCCCTAAAGGACTTTAGTGAACCAGATGGATTTTTACGACAATCAACAATGGTTTCATGGTCACCGTCACTGATGTAATTCCACCAGCTGCCGTGATGGGATTTGAACCCTTGCCCCCAGAACTTTAGTCTGGTCCTCTGGATTACTAGTCTAGTGACTTTACCAGGATGCCACCATCTCCCCCACAAACTTTGGAAAGGCTTAAAAAAAACATTGTGATGTATTAATAGCCTTTGTGAAGGCTGAAAGGAAAGTGAAAAGATGTGTTGGTCTAATAAAGAGTAGGTCTGGAGTCACATGTAGGCCAGACCAGCTAAAGACGGCAGATTTCCTTCCCAAAAGGGGCATTAGTGAACCAGATCGGTTTTTATGAACATTGGCAATGTCATCACCAGATCTTTATTGTATTTAAATTTCACCTTCGAACTGGGATTCAAATCCAGTTCCCCAGAGCATTACCCTGGGTCTTTTGAATACTAAACCAGTGGCAAAACAGCCATGCTACCGCTCCCCTTTGGGGGCTTCCAAAAAACAACCCATTCCTCACTCACTGCAAATACAAAACATTTGGTAATTTGCATGCGCTAACCTCAAATTGACTTGCTCACTTTTCCAGAACCGCTTTATCCAATTCAGGGTCGTGGGGAGTCGGAGCCTATCCCAACAGGCAATAAGGGCTAGGCGGGATGCAGCAGTCCATCACAGTGCGTGTGCGCACACATACCCTCCACACACACACACCACACAGGGGCAATTTAACTGTAGCCAGTCTGCCTAACCAGCCCGTCTTTGGATGGGGGGAGGAAACCGGAGCACCCGGCAGAAACCCATGCAGGCACTGGGAGGATGTGCAAACTCCACACACAAAGACACACCCGAGGTCGGAATCGAACCCAGGTCCTCGGAGCTGTGAGGCAGCAGCACTAACCACTGTGCCACCCATTAACCTCTAATAAAGTGAGGGAATGCGCATCCTTTTGTGTAAGTGCAGGTATGAGTGTCAAGTGGCACAGGTCACCCCTGGTGCAGTCTTACCAACTTGGTACATCTCTGCTCCCTTCCTTCAACCAAAAGGTTTGTTCATAATGGATTTACCAAAAGGAATTCCCCTTTGATGCCAGTGGAACTGTTGTAGGACAACAGTTGACACCAAGGCTTTTAGAGCTTAAAGTGACTGTGAAAATAAGATGGTAGACATATCCTAAAAACTGTTCACAGAATCTTCATATTATGCCTTTTAAACAAACACGAGTATGGTGGTCATTTTTCAGTAATCCTAGATGCCTGTGTAATATGAGCAGGTATGTCACTCAGTGTAAATGGCTGCATAAGTGCCAGAAAATCACAAACTAGATTGTGTCAATATACTTTAATTTAAGCTTTGCTGTGAAACTTTTACCTCCATTCATTGCCAAAAATGCATGTGTTACAAAAAAATGGATTGAGATTCAGATCTCTGCTCCGTTTTCAGACTGGGTTTGTCCAATTTATACCTTTAATTGAGGAAGCCAAATTGGAGTGTGTCATCTTGTGTGAGCAGTGTGGATTCACGTGTCAATTGACTGCAAAATGTACTGTGCTGGGTTATTGATTATGAAAAATAACGTGCATAAGGACTTAAAAATTTAACTACTAGTTGCATTTTTAAAGTTGAATATTTCAAAATCTTTGGATTGAATTTAAGTCTTTCATTTATGTTGGTATAAATTGACAGATGCATTGAATTGTCTAAATGTTTTGGAATTCAACACCATTTTAAAAAAAAAAGCATCTGATGTTTTAGAAGGTTTTTCCCCTAACGATTACTGTCTATAAAGTTCTATTGAAGGAAGAGCCTTGGGCCGAGACTTACTGGAGAAACAGCAAAGAAAACATGGAGACTCATACAATGCATTGCTTACTACGCTTTCTTGTGGCCTCCCTGCCAAATGCTGTCCTCAAGGTTACCGTTGAACTTTGAGCCTTAGCCTGTCTTCAGTTGCCTGAAGTTGGACTGCAGTCCAGTTCAACCTTACATCTGATTTTCTCTCATGTCTGAGTTTCTCTCACGCCAGTCAACAATCATGGCCTTGTTTCCACATCAAACCTGGGTACATAATTAAGCCACCTCTGATTCATGTATCTAGCTGTGTAACTGAAGTGCCTCACTTTGGTGAATGAAGTGTAAAGTGGGGCATTTTAAATTTGTTCTTCCTTCTAACTGGGTATGAGTGTGGTTTCATGGAGGAACCTGGGAACCAGACTGTTGTGCATCTTTCTCCAAACAAGATTAATGAGTATTGAGGAACTGTAGCATACACCAGCTTGTCCTTTGAAATAAACACAGAACCTGAGGATTTCCAGCATTTTATATTGGCATTTGTGCAGAGAAACAGTTAATGTTTAAGGTCAAAACAAAAACAGAAATACCTGGAAAAACTCAGCAGGTCTGGCAGCATCGGCGGAGAAGAACAAAGTTGACGTTTCGAGTCCTCATGACCCATGAGGGCTCGAAATGTCAACTTTGTTCTTCTCCGCCGATGCTGCCAGACCTGCTGAGTTTTTCCAGGTACTTCTGTTTTTGTTTTGGATTTCCAGTATCCTCATTTTTTTGTTTTTAAAACGTTTAAGGTCTGTGACCCTTTCATCAGAACTGGGAAAAGTTAGATGAGTAATAGGTTTTGAGCAAGGTTTGGGTGGGACAAGGAGAAAAGGAAGGTCTGTGATAGGGTAGAAGACAGGACAGATTGAATGACAGAAGAGTTAGTCTTCCAGGTCCAAAGGGAATGGTGATGGGGCAAGGAAAGAAACAAAAGATGTGCCTAGAGCAGGTGTGCTGCTGACTACAAACAAAAATTAAGAAGAAAACTGACACATGCAAAGAAAAGGAATCAAAATAGGTACCGAGATTATGACCCGAAATTGTTGAATTCAGTGTTAAGCCTGGAAGGCTGCAAAGTGCCATTTGAAAGATGAGGTGATTTTCCTCGAGCTTATGTTGAGCTTCATTGCAACAGTGCAGCAGGCCAAGGACAGAGATATTCAATGAGAAGAAGGTGGAGAATTAAAAAGTACAGGCTACCAGAAGCTTGGGGTCATAGTTGCGGACTGAACTGAGGTGTTCTGCAAAGTGGTCACCCAATCTACGTTTGGTCTCCACATTGTAGAGGAGACCACTTTTGAGCAGTGAATTCAGTATGCTAGATTGAAAGAAGTACGCTTAAAATCACCACTTTGCCCGGAAGGAGTGATTGGGGCCTTAGATGTAGGAGGTTAAATGGCCAGGGGTTCATTTATTACATCTACGTTTGCATGAAAGGATGCCATGGGAAGAGGATAGAGTGTTGGGGGTGATTGAGGAGTGGACCAAGGTGTCACAGAGGGAACAGTCTCTTCGGAATGCCTGAAAGGGGAGGGGAGGGGAAGATATATTTGGTGGTGGCATCATGCTGGAGGTGGCGGAAATGGCGACAAATAATCTGTTGACTATGGAAGCTGGTAGGATGGAAGGTGAGGACAAAGGGAACCCTATCGTGGTTGTGGAGGGAGGGGAAGGGGTTGAGAGCAGAATTGCAGGAAATGTAGCAGACACGGTTGATGTCTCTGTCAACCACAGTGGGTGGGGGGAAATTATTGGTTGAGCAAGAAGGAAGGCATCCCAGAAGTGCTTTTGTGGAAGGAGTTAAAAGGGCAGTCAAAACAGGTGCAATGAAAATGGAGGAATTGGGAATGGAATGGAATCTTTACAGGGTGTGAGTTGCATGGAAGTGCAATGGAGGCAACTGTGGGAGTTAATGGGCTTATAATGAATATTAGTTTCCCCAGTTTGATGAAAGGTCACAGACCTGAAACGTTAACTCTGTTTCTTTCCACAAATGCTGCCATAGCCTGCTGAGTATTCCTAGCATTTTCTGTTTTTATTTCAGATTTCCAGCATCCGCAGTATTCTGTTTTTTGATTAGCTTGTCCTTTGAGCCTGTCCCATCTTGGCTTAGTGTAGCTTCTGCACACCATCACCTCCGTTCCTCTCCATATGACCACTTGGTCAAGGCCAAAGTATGGAGAAATCATGGGTCAATTTACGAAAGAAGCTCTGGGAAATTTCCTGTCCGATTGCCACTGATAATCAAATAAGTTCCTGGAGACCACTGTGACCCAAACCTCAATGACCTGCTGTCCTTGTTTTTGTAGATATGTTTGCTACAGATGTTGTGTTGCAAATGGTGTTTTGCTGTTTTAACTTCAATGGCTGTTAGAATTATTGCACATTTTTTTCTGTTTTGTGGTATATAACAATAACGGTAATAGCTTAAAATTGTAATTTTGTTTTCTGTATTAGGATACCAAGATTGCCTCACTGGAGAGAAATATTAGGGATTTAGAGGATGAAATTCAAATGCTGAAGACTAATGGAGCTCTGAGCAATGAGGACCGGGAAGAAGAGCTTAAGCAGATGGAAGTTTACAAGAGTCATTCAAAGTTCATGAAAAATAAGGTGACATTTTGTTTTTAGTTAGGTGTAAGATTCGTAAGTAATCACATAGGTGTCCTGTTGAGGCTTCTTGCTTTCGCTGTTTCATGCACTAATGATTGTGTGCTGTTAAACTTTCTACAGCCAGGTGGTGAAGGAGGAGACGAGAAGTCACCCTTTACTCGGTTTTAGATTTATCCACAAAGTGAAACATAACAAATGTAAAACTCCTCACCCTAAAATAACCCCCCCACCAGTGTCAATAAGTGTCTCTTCATATACGTACAAGTAATTATCCAAGAATGCCCCCCGAACTGTAGATAATTTAAATAATTTAATAAAATATTACCAGTTTATTTATGACTTCCGGAAATGGTCACTTGTTTTGTTTTTGGAGAGCTGTGTGTATTGATAACATTCTTTATAGGCTAGCCCTAATGGGGCAGGCTTGTTAGAACAAATGGTCTTTCCCTGTCTCTCATTTTCATTAGTTTGTTTAAGGATTTTGGCTCAAAATTATATTTAATGTAAATGTTACTGCATTAGTAAGGTTGGACAGATATATCAGGGCGTGTGGTGTGCTGTGACTGCAGCATATGGAGAGTTTGTGGAAAGCATTGCAATCCTGGTCAACCATATTTGTGCCAAGTGTCTTGCAGCTTGAGCAACTTCAGCTCAGATTTGTGGAGCTGGTGTCTGAGCTACTGATATTATGGGGTATCAGGAAGGGGAGAGTTACCCAGACATTTTGTCCCAGGAGGCAGTCACATTCCCCTTAGGTTAAATAGAATTAGGGTTTAAATTAAAATGCAGAACCTCAAAGCTAATAGCTTCTGGATTGTTACCTTAGCCATGTGCCAATTGGATGGGGTCAAGCATGTTAGAGAATTAAAAGCATGGCTCAAAGAGCAGTGTGGAAAGGGAAAGGAGGGGGTTTCGATTTCTGGAGCACAAGACGACAACTGGGGAAAGGGGGAACTGATCTGATGGGATGGACTCGGCTTAAACCAGGCTGGGATCAGTGTCCTATGACTAGAGCTATGGATAGGGCTTTAAACTAAAAGGGTGGGGTAGTGGTGGTGGGAAGAGTCACGTGAAGGGTGAATTTGAAATCTAAAGAGAAAAGTCAAGGCGATAGAGCAGTATAGCGATTTGGGTAAAGCCACGCAGAGTGGGACAGGGAGGAACAGAGTTTAATGGTTATAGTGTAGCACCAAATGAAGTCCACGTAACGCATAGTAATAAAGAAAAATTAAAGGCCCTTTATCTCATTACGTGCGAAACATTTGCAGTAAGATAGATGAACTAATGGCACAAGATAAATGATTTAGATCTAATTTCCACTATAGAGACATGGTTACGAGGTGACCAACATTTAGAGATAAATATTCCTGAATGACAACATCTAGAAAAGACAGAATGGAAAGGAGGAGAGTCACCCTGAAAGTAAAGGATCTCAAATGGACAGTGGTGAGAAAGACTTTCAGCTCAGAAGATAGGAAGTAAATCATGATGAGTGGAGATTAGGAATAACCAGGGTCAGAAAAAGCTGGTGGAATTAATTTATAGGCCCACTAACAGTAGTTAGACTGTTGGACGGAACATTAAGCAAGAAACAGTTAGAGCTTGTAACAAAGGCAATGTAATAATTGTGGAGGACTTCATATGAATCAAGATTGTTTGGAAGATGAGTTCATAGAATGCATTCATGACAGTTTCCTGGGATAATTCGCAGTGAAACCAAATAGTTTGAAGCTATTTTAGATCTAGTATTGTGTAATGAGGTAAGTTTAATTATAAGGGGAGAGCTGCCTCAGGTTCATTGAGTAAATTGACTAAAAGATATGGCAGTTAATAAACAGTGGAAAATATTTAAAGAGAATTTAATAAGTTTAATAAAAATATCTTACATTAAAAACAAAACTCAGCAAGGAAGATCTATCCAGCGTTTACTAGGGAAGTTAAAGATGGTATGAGATTAAAAGAAGAGGCTTACTGTTGCAAAGAATAGTAGTAAGCCTGAGGATTGGAAGAGATTTAGAAACCAACAAGGGGTGACTAAAACGTTGATTAAAAATAAGTAAAATAGAATATGAGAGTAAACTAGCCAGGAATATAAAAACTGATTGTAAGAGATTTTGCAGGCGTTAAAAATGGAAGACAGCAGCTCAAGTAAATGTTGGTACCTTAGAAATAGAGACAGAAGAAATTATCGGGGAAATGGCAGAGACATTAAATAAATCTCGTGTCTGCCTTCACAGTGGAAGACACAAGTTAAATCCAGAAGTATAAGGTAATCTAGGGGCTAATAAAAATGAGAAAGTTAAGATAATTATTATCAGCAGAGAATAAGTACTGGAGAAACTTAAGGGACTAAAATCTGACAAATCCCCAGGACCTGATGGCCTACATCCTAGGTTTCTAAAGGAGGTAGCTGCAGAGGTAGTGGATGCTCTGTTTATGATTTTCAAAATTCCCTAGATTCTTAAATAGTTAACAAATGTAACATCACTGTTCAAGAAAGGAGGGAGAGGGAAAACAGGGAACTACAGGCCTGACATCAGCTGTCTGGGAAATGCTACAATCTATTATTAAGGAAATTTTACCAATGCACTTAGTCAAGTCAACATGGTTTTACAAAAGGGAAATAGTGTTTGATATATTTATTAAGAGTTTTTTGAGGATGTAACTGGTAGACGAGAACTATAGATGTAGTGTAATAAAAACAGAAAATGCTGGAAAAACTCAGCAGGTCTGACAGCATCTGTGGAGAGAGAAACAGAGTTAACGTTTCATGTCCGTATGACCCATCTTCAGAGCTCCGAAGAAGGGTCATACGGACTCAAAACGTTAACTCTGTTTCTCTCTCCACAGATGCTGTCAGACCTGCTGAGTTTTTACAGCATGTTCTGTTTTTATTTCAAATTTCCAGCATTCGCAGTATTTTGCTTTTAATATAGATGTAGTGTACTTGGATTTCTGAAAGGCATTCAATAAGGTGCCACACAAGTTTAATATGGAAGATAAATTCATGTGGAGTTGGACTTGTTGGCTATGAAAGAATCCAGCTGCTAATGTAGATCAGCCTGTGTGTATCATTGCTGGTCTCCAGCCTGGATAAATGGTGGTGGTGGGGGGTTAGTGGCAGGAAGGACATCTGGCTGTTTTTAAAAGAAAAACCTGCCAAATCCAAAAAAAAAGAGGGTTGGTATGAAGGTGATCAACCAGCATTGTGGTGACCCTATGTCACATGGGAAAAGCTGAAAGAGGAACTATAAGGACATGTGGAGTTGGGGATAATATATTAGCATGGTTAGAGAATTGGTTAATGGACAGGAAGCAGAAAATAGGGATAAATGGGGCATTTTCAAGTTGGCAGGCTGTAACTAATGGAGTGCTGCAAGAATCACTGCTGGGGCCTCCGCTATTTATAATCTATGTTAATGATTTAGACCAAGTGACTGAGAGTAATTTATTGAAGTTTGCTGATGATGTAATGTTAGGTGGGAATGTACACTGTGAGGCATACACAGAGGCTGCAAAAGGGCATAGACAGGTTAAATGAACGGGCAACAAGGTGGCAGATGGTGTATAATGTGGCTAAGTGTGAAGTTATTCACTATGGTAGTAAAAACAGAAAAATACAACTTTATTTTGAAAGCGACAAAACTTCTAAATGTTAATCATCAGAGAGACTTGGGGGGGTGGAGGGGTACACATACAAGGAACACAGCATAAGCATGCAGATACAGCCAGCAATTTGGAAGGCAAATGGCATGTTGGTCTTTATTGCAAAAAGATTGGAGTTCATGAATAAGGAAGTCTTGCTACATATAGGGCTTGTGTGAGACCACATGTGGACTACTGTGCGCAGTTTTGATCTCCATATTTAAGGAAGGATATACTTGCATTGAAGACGCTGCACTGAAGGTTCACTAGGTTGATTGCTGGGGTTGTCCTATGATAGCTGAGTTAGTTGGGCCTATACTCTCTGGAGTTTACTGGAATGTGAAGTTAATCTCATTGATATGTACAAGATTCTGAAGAGACTTAACAGGGTTGACAGACTTGACAGACACAGAGGTTGTTCCTCCTGGCTGGGACATCTATAATACTGGGCGCAGTCTCAGGATAAGGGATTGATCATTTAGGACTGAGAGGAGAATTCCCTTCGCACAAAGGGTTTGAATCTTTGTAATTCCCTACACCAGAGAGTTGTGTATGCTTCATCGTTGAGTATACTGAAGTCTGAGATGGACAGATTTTTTTTGTTCTCTCAGGGAATGAAGGGATATGGAGAGTTGGCAGGAAAGTGGAATTGAGGCAAAAGATCAGCCATGATCATGTTGAATGGCAGAGCAAGCTTGAGGGTCCATGTGGTCTACTCCTCCTATTTTTAAAAATATTCTTGTGCAATATTGCAGTCAGTTTTAGCATCATGGTTTAAAAGCTGAAAGTATAACAAAAAAAAAGATATTTTGAAAGCCCTTTGTGAAACCTCATCAGAACAGGGAGGTTGCAATGTTTGAAGGTTAAAATGAATGAACTTCCTGGTGTCTGGAAAATACGACTTATCAGTTATTGCCCTGGGACAGCATCATTTTATCATTAGATCTTTTACAAAAGCCATATTTATTTATTTTTTAGCACTGATGACAAGATAACTAAAATAAAAGCGAAATTTGGAATGTTTCACTTTTTAATTGGAGAATCATAGCTCGTGAGTTAAAATTGCTTATGTGCTAACAGTCAAATGTAATATTCGCTAAGTTTGTTATCACCTTATAACTGGGGTTAGAAATGGCATTTCAAAATAATATATTCATTTATCAATAATATTTGAATGTAGGAAAATGAACAGTCCTTATTACTTATGCTCACAACATTGTAAATGGGATGCTGAGGTTGCAGATGGTCGGTAGCAAAGGCTTGGAGTTTATCCAGGTGCTGAAAATGTTGGTTTTGTTCCCAGTATTTAACCGGAGGAAATTGTGATGCATCCAAGAAAAAAAATCAGACATGCAAGTTGACACTGGAATGGGAAAGAGAGGTGGTAGAAAGGTGCAGTAGTTGTTGTCCATGTACATATGGAACATGGTCCCATGCTTTTGGATAATGTTGCCATGGGACAACAAACAGATGAGGAAGAGGAGCAATGTTTGGAGACTCTCTGGCTGTGATCCAATAGGTAAGAGTGGGACCAAACCGCTGAGCTACACAATGGAGGAAAAGCTGCTTGAAGAAGTTGGTATCATTGACTGTGTCAGAGGTGCATAAAGAATGAGAACAGTGCACTGCAGTCACACAGGATGTCCTTTTGTGGTGTTGATTAAAGCCGTAACAATTCTGTAGCAGGGTTGGAAACCTGATTCAAACATGGAGTTGTGAGAAAAATTATTGTGAATTCTGAGGAGGATTGTGATGGTCTTCAAGAAGACATAGACTGGCTGGTGGAATGGGCAGACACATGGCAGATGAAATTTAATGCAGACAAGTCTGAAGTGATACATTTTTGTAGGAAGAATGAGGAGAAGCAATATAAAATAAAGGGTACAATTCTAAAGGGGTGCAGGAGCAGAGGGACCTGGGGATATATGTGCATAAAATTGTGAAGTGATTTAAAAATATATATTTGGGGTCCTGGGTTTTGTAAATAGAGGAAAAGCCAGGAAGTTATAAACTTGTATAAAATACTGATTTGGCCTCAACTGGAGTAGTGTGTCCAATTCTGGGCACTGCACCCTAGGAAGGATGTGAAGGCATTAGAGAAGGTGTGGAAAAGACTCATGAGAATGTTTCCAGGGTGAGGAGCTTTAGTTATGGAGATTGGAGAAGCTGGGGCTGTTCTCCTTGGAGAAGAGAAGTTGAGAGGCAATTTGAAAGAATTCAAAATCATGAGGGGTCTGGACAGAGTAGGCTTGGGGAAAATGTTTCCATTGGTGAAGGGGCGTGGACCAGAGGCCACCAATTTAAGGCGAATGGCAAGAAGGTCAAAGGTGACGTGAAAAGAAAATGGCTAGGATCTGGAATGCCCTGTGTAAGTGTGGTGGAGGTTGATTCAGTCATAGCTTTTAAGAAGGAATTGGATAATTATCTGAAGAGAGAAAATTTGCAGGGCTACAGGGTAAGGGTGTGCAGATGGGACTAGCTGAGTTGATCTTGCGGTGCACCGGCACAGACATGATGGGCTGAATGGCCTCCTTCTGTGCTGTAACCATTCTGAGATTGTCTGATTCTATAAAAATGTACGTGGATTTGGGAAGATAAGACCTTTCCCGATGTAAGGAAGATTGAAGATGAGGTGGCAGTTGCAACAATAGAGGAATTGAGAGCCTGTTTTGGAGGTGAGTGATTATGGTGGTTTTCAAAGGGAGGTGAATAACTTCTGAGATGAGGCACCCATTTATAATGACATAACCACGTGAGAAAGGAGGGGAATTGGAATGGAGAATGGTGTCGAAAGCAAGATGTGGGTCTTGTGAGAAAGGAGAGCTTGGAGAGGGATAGAAATTAGAGAAAGATGTAGAGCAAGCTTGGCGTGGGAGTTGTAGGGAAAGTGGTGTGGGGATTGTAGGGAAAGTGGCGGGGGGGGAGTTCAGAAGTGACAAACAGCTGAATGTATGTTCTCCATCTAAGTGACTTGTTGGAGATGAGGGGTGGAAGCAGGTGAGAGAGGGTTTAAGGTGATGGTTGGCAGCAGAGAAGAGAAACCAGATGTCATCTTCGCATTCCAGAATGATTCTAGAATAGTGAGCAGCTTTCGCAGAGGAGGGCAAGGCCCAAAGATGCTTGATCTTGCTCGGACAAATCTGCTGAGGGGTGGCTAAATGAGGTGTGTGCCCCTTGGATTGGAAGGAATTATGTTGGGGGCCATAGTCGGTCAAAGTGAGAGAGGAGTGTGGAAATATCAATAGCCTGCTGCACTGGGATCATTGGGTTGTGCATGCATGGTTACCAAAACACAAAATGGATTGTTCACTCAAGAAAGGAAGCACCAGGAAAGGAACAAAAGGCAGGTTAGGAGAGAGGGTAGGTAATTTTCTGAAGCAAAACTTACAGGTTTCCAACTGTCAACAATTTTATGCATAAGTTTCTAAATATTTAGACCATAAGATGTAGGAGCAGAAATCGACCATTCGGCCCATCGAGGGTGCTCCGCCATTCGATGAGATCATGGCTGATCTGATAATCCTCAACTCTACTTTCCTGCTTTTACCCCATAACCCTTGATTCCCTTACTTTGGTAACTTAAGTTTTTATGTTTGCCTCATAAAATAAATTTTAACTTGTGATGTATATAGCCAGGTACCCGAGGAAATAACATGGTTGCTCAAGCAAATTGGGGAAAAAAATGTTTGAAGAATTTGTTCTTTTATGGTAAATGTCATTTCCAGATTAGTAGATTTCAAAACATTTTGTTTTGATTGCTTGGCCTTGAGTGTTGTAGATTTCTGATTAGGAATGGTAACTTTTGCTAGATTTTCCTTTTTTTTTCTTTATTCTTTCATGTTATGTGGGTGTCACTAGCAAGGCCAGTGTCCCATGATGTCAAATGATCAAATATTTGAGCAAATCCGCACACACACACCTGAACAGAGAATGATTATTTAAGACCATTGTTAAAGTATGACAAATATAACTTGCATGCTTAAGGTATAATATTACTTAGGTGCAATGTTCCTTCTAATTTTTATTTGTGCGTGGCTTCTTTATTGCTCTGCACAGGATGTTGTGGATTGCAGCAAAGTTGCTCGTGCAAATCCTGTTTATTGCACTTAGCAGTACATTGCCAATTGCTGCGCTGGTATGCACCTGCACAGCCAAGAGAGAACATTGCCTGGATATATGACTTTTAATTATATTGATAAATCACTTTTAATTAATAAATACATTAAACAAAAACAGGAGAAATTGGAGTATGAGAGTAAATGAGCAAGAAATATAAAAACGGACAGTAAGAGTTTCTTCAAGTATATAAAAGAGAAGAGGGTAACTGAAGTGCGCATTGGTCCCTTAGAGGATGAGACTGGGGAAAAGTACTAGGCAAGCTAATGGAACTAAAGGCTGACAAGCTCCCTGGATGTGATGGCCTGCATCCTAGGGTCTTAAAAGAAGTCGCTGAAGAGCTAGTGGATGGATTGGTTGTAATGTTCCAAAATTCCCTACATTTTAGAAAGGTTCCAGCTGATTGAAAAGCAGCAAATGTAACCCCTCAATTCAAGAAAGGAGGGGGGCAAAATGGAGAAAACTTTAAGCTAGTCTGCCTAGCATCTGTGATTGGAAAATGCTAGAATCCATTATTAAGGAAGTAGCAGGACATTTAGAAAATTATCCTAATATCAAGCAGAGTTGATTTGTTTTTATGAAAGGGAAATCATGTTTGGCAAACTTATTGGTGTCATTTGAAAATGTAACAAGCATGGTGGATAAAGGGGAATCAGTAGATGTAGCGTTTTTGGATTTCCAAAAGTTATTTGATGAGGTGCACATAAAGGGTTACTATACAAGATAAATATTCATGGTGTTGGGGGTAATATATTAGCGTGGATAGAGGATTGGCTAACGAAAAGGAAACTGAGTCGGAATAAATGGGTCATTTTTGATTGGCAAACTGTAACTAGTGGGGTGCCACGGGATCACTGCTGGTGCCTCAACTATTTACACTCTGTCCTTTCATCCAAGTCATTAATATAATCTGCATCATAGCCAAATTTACTGACAATACAAAAGTAGTGGGAAAGCAAGTTTGAGGAGGACACAAGGAGTTTGAAAGGGATATAGATAGCTGAAAGGAGAGACATGTTGCTGAAGCTTTTCATCTTGCACTTAGGACAAATGCAAGAATGCCAAGTTTCAAACAATTATAACAATTTATACAACAGAAGAAAAGGGCGCTAATTAGTTGGGAAGTTGACTGATTGGCCGAGGCATTGCCATCGATAAAGCAACAGGGAACTATAGATTCCCCAAGCTCCCAGGTAACTCAAAGGCACAAGGCTTGAACATGTTCATTTTGTTTGCAGAGTCTGCATATGAATGTATTTCACTTCTAGCAAGCGTAAATAAGCCATGTTTCGAGCTCAACTGATTATCTTAAATTGGTTGTTAATGTAGCTGTTAGTGCACTCGGGAGTGTTCACCAAGTGCCGCCCAATCGTGAAATCACATCTAACAGTAGACATTTTTGTTTTGGGTTTTGCAAGCATGGAATGCTTGAGTTTGGTCTGTACATTTCTTATTGTGAACAATCAAAGGAACATGCTGTTTGATTCGATCAGCCATTCATTGAGACGTATGACCTACGTACCTGCCATCACACTGGCACAGAGATTCATGCCCAATGTTGCTCAGTTGTGTGGTTTGCAAAATGTCTTTTGCCGTCAGTCTTGCTACAACCATACAGGGCGTTGGTGTGATCATAGCTAGAGTAAAGTTTTGATGATATTTAAGGAGAGATGTACCTGCATTGGAAGCAGTTCAGAGAAGGTTCAACAGTTTGATTCCTGGGATGAGAGAGTTGTCTTATGAGTAAAGGTTGAGCAGATTGGCCTATACTTATTGGAGTTTAGAAGAATGTGAGGTGATCCTATTGAAACCTGGTATTCTGAGGAGGTTTGACAGGGTATCTGCTGAGAGGATGTTTGCCCTCCTAGGGAATCCAGAACTTGGGGCGGTGTGGGTGGTGATGTGGTAGTGTGGAATAGTTTCAGAATAAGGAGTCTCCCATTTAAATTGGAGGCGAAGAGGAATTTTGTCTCCCAGAAGGTCATTCATATTTACAATTTTCTACTCCAGAAAGCAGTGGAGGCTGGACTATTGAATATATTCAAGTCTGAGTGGAAAGATTTTTGATCTCTGAGGTGTCGAGGGCCCTGCCAGCATCAGATCACCCACGATCTTATTGAATGGTGAAGCAGGCTTGAGGGGCTGAATGGCCTATTGCACCCATTTCAATGTTCTTGTGCTTTTAATATGTAGTCTGCAGAAGGTAAATAGACTAAGGTTGATTTGTTGAGTTGTCATGTTTGTTATTCTTTAGTGGAGAATGAGAAAATCGCTTGATGTTTCTCTACTTCCATTTTTCATTTTCATTGCTGCTTAAACTGGCATGGTATACTTTGAAGTAACACTAAAAACAAATACTGTCCTTGCGAATGCCTCACTGATTCTAAACAGATTATGTGAATTTGCCCATTTGTATGTCAGTTATAAAGTCATTAACCTTGGCAAGGTAAAAATATAAACAAGCTAACTGGATTGTAATTTGGGCTTTGAATTTTTTGTTAACAGAATTTGAATACTGTGTTCCTAAAATAAATGCTGGACAAAATGGCAAGATTGTGACAGATAAATGACAATGAGGCCCATGAAAACATTGCTTCAGGCTGTGCATTTTTGTCGTTCTTTATACCCTATCTCTGAATCAAAAAATGCTTAGTGTTATTAACCTTTGAACTGCACTAACTGAGCAAAATAACCCAACAGAAAGACTTAGTATTTCTTAGATTTTTAAATTAGTTTTCAGAAGGCAAGTATTCTATTAAGCTTGTCATTGCCTACTTAAAAATTTATAAGAAGGACTTTCAACAAAATGAGCCTATCTTGTCCCTTGTCAACGCAGTAACATTTTGATGAATCTCCACAAGGTTCTTTCACCAGATCCATCCATAATTAATTTTGTGTTATGTGGGTTCTTAAATGTGTTACAAATCCCTCCATTCAACTGGTGACCTTTTGAGGTGGAAGTAGTATTTATTTATCTGCCCTTAATGTTTTCCCTCATAAAAGGCCTATGTTCAGATTGTATGAAAAGAATAGATAAAAAAATAGAAACCTGATTGTTGGCCAATGTTTGTACAACAAAGGTCTTTTCATTGAATTTGAATTTTGGGTGCAAATAATCTCTTGGTGCGTCAGTCTGAATATCTTCTTGAGGAATTGAGAGTCTTTTGTTGTACTGTTTTGTTCCTTAAGTCCTCTTCACACTAATTAGGTGCACAAGGGATTTTTAGATATATTTCAAAATAAATTTTACATACGTGTGCAGATCCTGTCAACTTTTCTGATTATAACTACATATGTCCACCTTTATAATGGGAACCGGCTGTGTAAACTTGTCATGTTTAATTGCCTCTTCAAGCCAATGGAAACACTGCAGTGCCAGCAGTAGAGGGAATGTGTAATTACTGTCACAGAGTTATGTAGGCAGTTTTCATTATCCATGTGGACAATTACATAGGAGGAGGACGCTCCATGAAAGTTCCCATCTTCAACAATGGTGGACCCTAGCATGTGAGCGCAAAGGAGCAACCCTGAAGCACTTACAACCATCTTCAGCTAGAAGAGCAGATGACCCATCTTGCCTACTTCTGAGGACCCAAGCATCACAGATGTCTGTCTTCAAACAATTTGATTCACTCTGATATCAAGAAACAGCTGAGTGCACTGAATACAGCAAAGGCTATGGACCCTGACAGCACCCCGGATGTAGTGTTGAAGATTTGTGTTCCAGAACTAGCTGCACCCCTAGTCAAGCTGTTCCAGTACAACTATGACACTAACATCTACCTGACAAAATAAGAAATTGCGCAGATATGTCCTGTTCACAAAAAGCAGGGCATCCATTACCGCCCCATCAGCTGACTCTCAGTCATCAGCAAAGTGATGGAAGACATTGTTGACAGTGCTCACCAATGCTCATTTTGTGTTCTCCCAGGGCCAGTGTGCTCCAAACCTCATTGCAGTCTTGGTCCAAACATGGACAAAAAAGCTGAATTCCAGAAGTGAGGTGAGTGATTGCTCTTGCCATCAAAGCAGCATTCCATGGAGTATGACACCAAAGAACCTTAGGAAAATTAAAGTCAATGGGGATCAGGAGGAAAACTCTCTACAGGCTTGAGTCCTACCTAGCACAAAGGAAGATGGCTGTGATTGTTGGAAACCAATCATCTCAGCCTCAGGACAATGTTACAGGAGTTTCTCAGGAAAGTGTCCTAGGCCAACCACCTTCAGCTGCTTCATCTATGAACTTTCCATCTTCATAAGATCAGAAGTGGGGACGTCTCCTGATAATTGCATACTGTTCAGTTCCATTCATAATTTCTCAGATAATCAACATCCTCGGGTTCATCATTGACCAGAAACTTAACTTGCCCAGCCACATAAATACTGTGGCTGCAAGAGCAGGTCAGAGGCTGGGTGTTCTTAGGCAACTAATTCACTTCCTGACTCGCCAAAACTTTTTCCACCCACAGTAAAATACTGGTGAATCAAATCCCAACAGATCCGCCCACAAATTAGTGTTAAGCAGAGCGTTGTGATAACTGAGGAAACCCCATTCTCACATACAAAAACAGAAATACCTGGAAAAAGTCAGCAGGTCTGGCAGCATCGGCGGAGAAGAACAAAGTTGACGTTTCGAGTCCTCATGACCCTTCAACAGAACTAAGTAAAAATAGGAGAGGGGTGAATGCATCTTTGTGTAACCCGATATGCCTTCAAACATGGTTGATGTCAAAAACAACAGATCCAAATTTCAAATGAAAATACAGTAAAGCAGTAGATGTATGAAAAGGTCTTTATTCAATTTGTTCACACCTTGCAATGGCCTGACCTCGTAAAAGACTGGAGCTTTGTATTGAAGAATGTTGGGAGTTAGCTCCGGTGAAAACTGGATAATCTTTTTTTGCTCAGCATCCTGTCTTCTGATGTGCGCGATACAGTCCGCCATGTTGTCAATGCAGTCAAACATGTTTTTGGTGTTTTCGTGCTGTAGCGCGAAATCCCCAGAGCATTTCTACAGCCTTTGTGGCATTGGCTAGGGAAACAAGTGGGTGAGCGGGCGGGTATTCATCGGATTCTTCAGGGTCATTGGCTTCCCCAGCACCTTAGCTGAAGAAAGTATTACACCTGTTATTGCATCGTCTGTCAGTTCAGTGTACAGCATTGTCCGCCTCCGTAAGTTTCCATGGTTGTTTCTGCTGGAATTTCCATGTCGACCTCCCACAGGCGAACAAAAAGTGCCTTATCATCGGGTTGGTGGCCTCACCCTGCTCTTCCTCGCTCTTGATGTCTTGTGCAGTCATAACTTGCCCAACGTGGTGGAAGCAGTTGACAATTGTGGCTTCTGTCACCATCTTCCACACCTTCCCCATCAAGAACATGGCCTCTGAACAGTTAGACTGTACCCTTGCTTCTTATTGATGGTCTTGATAATCTGAGAGAGTGCCTGCTTGTTAAACTTCACAATGGTGGGCAAACCTGATGGGGAATCTCCCACTCCTTCGCAGTGTCTGCTTTCCACTTCACGCCACGGTTTTCCACTTGCTGTATCAACTTCACCTTCTCTCCGATTGTCAATACATTTACTTTTTTCACAAGTTTAGCCATACTCCGAAGCTTTGTATGTTCTTCCACGGGGTGATCTCTATGTCAAATGATGGTTTGCCCAGCGCCCTATGATTTTGTGCGTTTGTGTGGTCTAACTCTGCTCTGGCCAGAGAGTCATTTGACAAAATTAGACAAATTCGGCTCGTCCGGAGTTGCCAGATTGTAATTTTTGCTCATTACAGGCATCCTTCTATGGGATTTGCTATTCTGTCAGTGGGAATAGTTGACGACTTCGACATAACTGGAATTTTGTGTCATCCGAGTTTGACTCATTGCGATTTCACTGCATCTACAAGGCGCAAGTCAGGAGTGTGATGGAACACTCTCCACTTGCCTGGATGAGTGCAACCCCAACAACACCCAAGAAGTTTGACACTATCCAGGACAAAGCAATCTATTTCATTGGCACCCCATCCACCACCTTAAACATTAACTACCTCCACCATGAGCGCAACATGACTGCAAGGCGTATAACCTACAAGACGCACTGCAGCATCTTGCCAAGACATCTTCACAGCACCTCCTACAATCAGGAATCTCTGCCACAAGGACAGCAGCTGCATGGGAACACTGCCATATGAAGGTTCCTTTCCTAGCCACATACTATCCTGATTTGGAAAAATATCAATGTTCCTCCATAGTCCTTAAGTCAGAACCCCAGGTCTCCCTACCTAACAGCACGATGGGAGAACCTATGCCACATGAACTGCAGCAGTTCGACAAGGCGGTTCATCACCACTTCAAGGGCAGTTAGGGATGGGCAATAAGTGCTGGCCTTGTCAGTGACACTGGCATCCCATGAGCAAATAAAAAGTATGAATTTATAGTATATTAATGGAACTTGTATTTGTGTGTAGATCCTGTCTGTACTGCTTGGTTTCCTGTTGTAATGTCTTTGTCACACTATTTGTATCACCTTTTACCATCATAAATTCTGATGTTGCATTTCTAATGGGAAATGCCAAGATAAACTCGTCACTCACAATTTGGCCATTTGTGTTCCCAAAATTATCCTTTTTTTTTCACCAATTGGCTATTATTGTTCTCAGCAGTTGAAATTTCTAATGTCAGAAAACGTTGTTTACTCCACAATTGTGTTTAATTTCATCCATGAAATCATCTGTTGTGGTTTTACATGCCTCCAGTATGGTTTCTACTTGAATGTCTCAGCGCCTGTAAAAAGTAATGGCTGATTTGGTATTTTTATGCAAAACTTTGACTTTGTCAGGTGAATTTGCATTTTGTAGCCTGAGTGTACTAGGGGTCCTAATTTTCCAGGATGCATTAGTATGGTTGAGTCACTGAGATCAAGGATTGTTTTTTTAGCACTTTTGCTTTGCAGTTTCTCAAGTTCTCAAGTTTTTTTCAAGAAAATCTACTGGTAAAATTCCGATTGTTTACGGGGGGCAGGGGGGAGGCAATGATTGTTCTGAATTCACACCTGCTGTAACTCAGGTCATTTTGCAGACACTGAAGTATTTGAAACAGCAATCGTGCTGAGCCACAAGCTCCAACAAACAGCAATGAGTTCAATGATGAGTTGATTTTTGAGTGTTTGATTGAAAGACCGATTTAACCAGTATGCACTGAGAAGTTTTTGTATCTCTCTCCTACCCTCCTGTTTAATCTTAAATTTTATTATTTTGTGTTCACTCTACCATGGCTTCTCTTAAGCTCCTTATTTTGGTTTGCGGTAACTGCCTTTGAAAATCGATTTGAAGCTTTCTATTTGCATGTTTCAAAGTCTGGGTTTTCCACCCTATTCATTTTAATAGACAAGGAACATTGAGAGTTGGGATGGCAGAAAACCATGGCTTTTTTTTCTCTTTTTGCAGTTATTTTTGTTGCTTTTGTTTGGGTGTGTTCATATTTTAACAACGGCATTGCTGCAACATAGTTCAGCTTCACAGCAATACTAAAATTTCAATCGAAGTTCAGGGTTTGGTCTTGACCTGACTGCAGGGATACCTGGAGGAGGCGGTTTCACACTTTGTGGGCTTGAAATTGCAAGGATTATAACCATGGGGTGCATGTGTTTGTTCACTTTTGGTCCCACTGATTTACAGTAACTAATTAAGCCAAATTCCATTTTCATTAAATGGCATTCTGAGATTTTTTTACTGGTCCTTTGAGGGTTGAATTCCACAACATTTCCCATTATTCTGTGAAAGCCATAATTGTCAGCTTTTATTTATAAAACGGAGCAGTTTTTTCGACCAGGAAGTAACTTTGATGGACAAAAGTGGGACGTGGGCCAGTTTGTTTTTTCAAGTGGAACAAACGAGGAAAATAGAGTTGCAAGTATTTTAAATTTAGCAGCAGAGGTGGGCAGAGTGAAACCAAGCAAGCAGCAGAAACCAGAAGATTGTCTTAGCAGGAAGACAGTGTGGGACCCAAGTGTGACAGAACCAGTGAATTTGTTGCACACCAACTAGTGAGCCCTTAGATCCTGGAAACTGGAGTGCCCAAGTTAAATGGTGCAAAAGCTGAATACTAAGGACATCAAGGGATATGGAGGGAGTGGTAAAAATGGCGTAAGAAATAGATGATCAGCCATGATCTGATTGAATGAATGGCGGAGCAGGCTTGATGGGTTGAATGGCCTACTTCTGCTCCTATGTTCCAAAAGCAAATTCAGTTGATTGATGCAGCCATATTGTGGAATGCATAATTTTCTGAATGTTTCCAATTTGTTCACGACCCTGTAAATTCCAGTTTCTGAGAATAAAATGATAGTCAAAATTGTTTGAAGAACTATTTTGAGCGAGTCAGTTTGTATATCAAGAACCAGAATGGTGAAAGTTGACAAAACAAAATTGAATGGTAAACATCAGTGCATCAATTAAAAATGGGACAAGTTAACACAGAAGTACAACCAAAAATTCTAATAACAGAAAGTAAGGTTTGAGGGTAGCATTTTGTGCAGGATTTTTAATAAGATATAGTTTTTAATATATTGTGATAAACGGTCCCAAGGATTTCAAGTTAGTGCAGAAGCTCTTGCCACACTGTCTAAATGTTTACATTTTAACTGCTGAATAGAATAAATACAGTTCCAGCCTGGTATTATGAACTGAATGCTGCCTGACTAAATCTATACTGTGATTTCAGACCTGCATTTACTATAGCTTTTCTGTTCACTTGCATTATTGTCTGCCACCTAGACTCAGAAATAAGCAGTTTGCGCCATCATTTTTTTTTCATGGGATGAGAGTGCCGTTGGCATGGCCAACACTTGTTGCCCATCCCTAATTGCCCTAGTGGGATTCTTAGAAGTATACAGTCTGGGTGAGTCTAGTTTGTAAATATACACTTCAGTCAAGTGGCTTGGAAATGTCTTGCTGATCATTTACAACTGGCAATTTCAATGGAAATGGGATCATTGTTGTAATTTTTGCATGAGCAAAAAATACATTCCTATTTTCTTCAAATCCAATTATTTGATATGAGCAGTTTCAAAGCAGAGTCTTTAATCATCTTTCCCAATTCAATAAAAGAACAGGGGTTTTGTTTGCTAGCACTAACTTGAGATCTTTTGACCACTCAAAATACTTAAAGCATTTGACTATAATTTGTTTAAGTGGAGTTTTCTTCGAAAGTTCATATTTGGTGCTTTTGTATCATGCAGCTACCAGGGTGGCAGAGGTAAATTAGATGGACTATGGTATTATCTATGGGTTGCTATGTTTCTTTGGTGCCACTTATAATTTCATTGGCTTCAGTATTAAGAACAAAGTATGGAAATACTGTACTGAATTTTTTTACTAAACGCGTTCAGTATATTTGTGCAAGTGTTGTTGTATGTTTGGATCTTAATGCCATTTGACTAAAGCCCACTGTTGTAAATATAATGTAGTGACTTATTAATAAATTCACTTTGTTCCTGCACCTTTAAGAGCTAACAATGATTGGGGAGGCATTGACACAGTGGTATTGTCAATGGACTAGTAATCCAGAGAACCAGGGTAATGCTCTGGGGACCGGGGTTCAGATCTCATCACGGCAGATAGTGAAATTTGAATTCAATAAAAATTTGGCCATGAAACCATTGTCGAATGTCGTAAAAACCCATCTGGTTCACTAATGTCCTTTAGGGAAGGAAATCTGCCACTCTTACCTGACTCCAGATCCACAGCAGTGTGGTTGACTCTTAAATGCCCTCTGAAATGGCAAGCCACTCAGTTGTATCAAACACACCTCACGGACAACATCATCACCATCCCTGGATATGTCTTGTCCCACTGGCAGGACATACCCAGCAGGGTGGCGGCACAAGCGAGAGGGAGTTGCCCTGGGAATCTTCAAATCGACTCCGGATTCCATGAATTCTCATGGCATCAGGTCAGACGTGGGCAAGGAAACCCTCCTGCTGATTACCACGTACCATGAATCAGTGCTCCTCCATGTTGAACACCGCTTGGAGGAAGCACTGAGGATGGCAAGGGCGCTGAATGTACTCTGGGTGGGGGACTGCAATGTCCATCACCAAGAGTGGCTCGATAGCACCACGACTGATTGGCTGGCCAAGTCCTAAAGGACTTGGCTGCTAGATTGGGTCTGCGGCAAGTGTTGAGGGAACCAACAAGAGGAAAAAACATACTTAAGCTGCCTGCCGCAGATGCGTCTGTCCATGATGGTATTGGTAGGAGTGACCATTGCAATGTCCTTGTGGACAAAGTCCTGTCTTCACATTGAGGATACCCTTCATAATGTTGTGTGGCACTGCTACTGTGCTAAATGGGATAGATTTTGAACAGATCTAGCTCAAAACTGGGCATCCATGAGGTGCTGTGGGCCATCAGCAGCAACAGAATTGTACTCAACCACAATCTATAACCTCATAGCCTGGCATATACCCAAATCTATCATTACTATCAAGCTAAGGGATAACCCTGGTTCAATGAAGAGTGCAGGAGGGCATGCCAGGAGCAGCACCAGGCATACCTAAAAATGAGGTTACAACACAGGACTACTTGCATGCCGACTGGCGTAAACATCAAGTGATAGACAGAACTAAGTGATTCCACAAGCAACGGGTCAGATCTAAGCTCTGCAGTCGTCGTGAATGGTGGTGGACAATTAAACAACTTACTGGAGGAGGAGGCTCCACAAATATCCCCATCCTCAATGATGGGGGACCCTAGCGCATCAGTGCAAAAGATAAGGCTGAAGCATTCACAACAATCTTCAGTCAGACGTGCCAATTTGGATGATCCATCTCGGTCTCCTCTGGAGTTCTGCAGCATCACAGATGCCAGTCTTCAGCCAATTCGATTCACCCCATGTGACATCGAGAAACCACTGAAGGCACTGGATACTGCAAAGGCTTTGGGTCCTGACAGTATTCTGGCAATAGTACTGAAGACTTGTACTTCAGAACTTGCTGCGCCCCTAGCCAAGCAGGTACAACGCTGGCATCTATCCGGCAATGTGGAAAATTGCCCAGATATGTCTTGTACACAAAAAGTAGGACAAATCCAACCTGGCCAATTACTGCCTCAACAGTAAAGTGATGGAAGGGGTCATTGACAGTGCTATCAAGCGACACTTGTTTAGCAATAACCTGCTCAGTGGTGCTCAGTTTGGGTTCCGCCAGGGCCACTCAGCTCCTGACCTCATTACGGCCTTGGTCCAAACTTGGACTGAAGAGCTGAACTCCACAGGTAAGGTGAGTGACTGCCCTTGACATCAAGACAGTATTTGACCGAGTATGGCATTAGGAGCCCTAGCAAAACTGGAGTCAATGGGAATCGGGGAAAACTCTCCACTGGTTGGAGTCATACCTAGCACAAAAGAAGCCTCATTTTTTTGTGGTTGTTGGAGGTCAATCATCTCAGCTCCAGGACATCACTGCAGGAGTTCCTCAGGGTAGTATCCTAGGCGTAACCACCTTCAGCTGCTTCATCAATGACCTTCCCTCCACGATAAGGTCAGAAGTAGAGATGTTCGCTGATGATTGCACCAATGTTCAGCACCATTCGCGACTCCTCAGATACTGAAGCAGTCCATGTGTAAATGCAGCATCTCCGGGACAATATCCAGGTTTGGGCTGACAAGTGGCAACTAACATGCGCACCACACAAGTGCCAGGCAATGACCGTCTCCAACAAGGGAGAATCTAACCATTGCTCCTTGATATTCAATGTCATTACCATCGCTGAATCCCCACTATCAACAGCCTAGGCATTACCATTGACCAGAAACTGAACTGGACTAGCCATATAAATACTGTGGCTACAAGAGCAGGTCAGAGGTTAGGAATCCTGCGACATGTAATTCACCTTCTGACTCCCCAAAGCCTGTCCACCATCTACAAGGCATAAGTCAGGAATGTGACGGAATATTCCCCACTTGCCTAGATGAGTGCAGCTCCCACACCACTCAAGAAGTTTGACACCATCCAGGACAAAGCAGCCTGCTTGTTTGGCACCCCATCCACAAACATTCACTCCCTGCACCTCCGACGCACAGTAGCAGCAGTGTGTACCATCTACAAGATGCACTGCAGGAATTCACCAAGGCTGCTTAGACGGCACCTTCCAAACCCACAACCTCTACCACCTAGAAGGACAAGCGCAGCAGACACATGGGAACACCACCACCTGGAAGTTCCCCTCCAAGCCACTCACCAGCCTGACTTGGAAATATGTTACTGTTCCTTCATTGCCACTGGGCCAAATCCTGTAACTCCCTCCCTAACAGCCCTGTGGGTGTACCCACAGCACATGGACTACAGTGATTGAAAAAGGCAGCTCACCATCACCTTCTTGATGGCAATTGGAGATGGGAATAAATGCTGACTGAGCCAGCGACGCCCACATCCGATAAATGAATCAATTTTTAAAAAAAATTCTCATTAACCTACTTCGGTTTGGTTTATAAACAAGGTACTGGATGCTTGTGTACTTTAGTCATTTTGAACTATGTTGTGTATAATTTCTGAAGCATTGGCTAAATCTCTTTGCTGAAAGATTAAACTACAGATCGTTTGAAAATATTCTTTTTAGCTTCTTTGTCAGATAATGAAAACAAGTGACTATTGGATTGAATAAGCTGTAACACTGGTACGTGAAGGGGGCACACTGACTTAAGTTATATCATTAGAGAAATGCTGTATTAATTTAGAAATTGCCTTTTTCATAGTTTTTTTTATGATGGTGTATTTGATTTCAATTACAGATTGATCAATTAAAACAGGATTTGTCCAAGAAGGAATCTGAACTCCTTGCCTTACAAACCAAGCTTGAAACATTGAACAATCAGAATTCTGATTGTAAACAACACATTGAGGTTCTCAAAGAATCACTCACTGCCAAAGAACAGCGAGCTGCCATACTTCAAACAGAGGTAAGCTAAGGACACTCGCACTCAGCTTTCGATAGGTGAATTTGATATAACCCCTGACCATTATTTTGTCAAAACTGTAAATCAATGACTTTTATATGTGGTTAATCTCCATTAGAATTGCATAGGGGAATCAAGGCCAAATGGCATCCTTAGGTATGGTAGGATTATAGATCAATAGTTTCCATTATACATGGATATAAGAATTTATAGTAGGAAAAGCTGAAAGGAAATGTGCATTCATACAAGATTTCTATTATTATAGATATATGGGTATGCTGCTATTATGTGCTACATGAAATGGTTTTGTGTTTGCCAAATAACGCGGAAGGTGTTAAGAGAAGGTGATGGATAAATCTTTCGAAGAAGGAAAAAATGTGGGCGTTGAAGTGGTGACGAAATCACCCTCTAGAAAGTTTCCAGGACTTAATTTTTCAGAGCCTTTTAAAAATTATTAAAGATACCGTTAAATTACTTTAAACAATTATGTTCCATGAATCACTGCATTGCTTTCTTAGTGAATTGAAACTTTTACTGAAGTGGCACTCTTACAGGACTCACATTTACTTTGATTGTTAGAAGGAAATTTCAGCGTGTAAAAAGTTTGTGGTTAATTCCTAGCTAACTTTACTGAGACTTGGTGCATTTCAGTGAATTTTATAATTAACAGTTAGGTTCAGAGGATGAACCCACAGTGCTGCATATCATCTCTTCTTAATTGTGATGACACTTAGACTGAGATGCCGTCTGTATTGTTCAAGATGTTTCTAGTAGACACCAGTCAAGCAGAAACAGAAAATGGGGAGATTAACTACTTTTTTCCCCTCTAAGCTTATGCTTATAAAGCTAATGAACACCTGTGGAGACTGAGAACATAAAATAATACTCTTTGCAATCGCCTTGCGGTATATTGGCACATTGATGTCAAATTAAAAAGTAGATGTGGTTACTGTTGTTTGTACCACTTCACATCAATACATAGAATTGTGAGTGTGCAAGACTCTACAAGGGAACAGAACTGAGAATATTTTGTTTTAAAACTAATTTTAAATGGAAGGAAAAACAATCATGATACTAATTTGGAGTAAACACTTGAGATGGGTAGCACTTTTCCCCCTATTATAGTAATTCAACATTATTCTAATGAAAGATTCCCTCCCTCTGCCGTTCACATTTTGTTGCATTTTTAGAGGCCGTCTACCATCTCTGTTACATGGTTGGATGTACCTGGATGGTACAGAATTCTGATTGTAAACAACACATTGAAGTTCTCAAAGAATCACTCACTGCCAAAGAACAGCCAGCTGCCATACTTCAAATGCTAGCTGAGAACTTGTGATGTGGAATCATGATGCACATATTGTTAATAAATGCAAAATTAAAACTTTTTTTGAAGGTGTTAAACTTGATATTGAATATGTATTTGAATATAGCCCATTTCACCTATTACATTGCACCATAATAGATACATTTCTGGGGTTGAACATATGCATTTTTTGTGCTTATTTTCCTGCCCCTTCCTCTTTACCATTTGTTGAGTTCTTGCTGATGAATTGAGAGCCCTCTGGGAGGTGGGCAGGGCCTGGAGCAATTTGTGGTCAATTTGACAAAAAACTAAGACTTATTTCGGCACATGAAAAACAGGTAGATAGTTCAAGAAGGGATGGGCTCATAGATAACCAAGGTGATGTTCTGATAGCAGAAAGTAAAAGAATGATGGGGATGCTTAACAAGTATATGCCACTGTATTTATGAAGGAGGATGGCAGGAAAATATGGAGAAATGGTTAAGAAATGTGTATGAAGAAAGAAAAGAGTTGCATTAAAGGTTGACTGGAATTAGAATTGATAAGTTTGTGGGGAGGTAATAGATGTAACCAGATGTTTTTGAAGTGGAAGCTGTATCAAAAGATTGAAGATAGTGAATTTTCATAGAATCATAGAGCACATAACAAGGCAGTTTGGCTCATTATGCCTGTGGTGGCTCTTTGAACGAGTTAACAGTTAACTGGTTAGGATCACTGTTGGTGAGAAAAGTGTTAGAGGCAATAGTATGGAATATATTGGTGAGCCCTTTCATAAGATAGGGCTTGGGGGGAACTCCGTGTCACAGTGGGTCAAGTACATTGGTATTTCAATTCTGGGACTTCGTCTGAAGTGTAATTCGAGATGATGGGTTGGAAGTCTCTTATGTGGAATGAGGTTGAGCAGCCTAGGAAAACCTCCTAATTGGTATTGACCTAGCAAAACTGTCTTTAATTTGACTCTAATTGGTAATCTTATTCAGAAAATATACAAGATGTGGGAATTGAAAAATGCCATAATGAATGTTGTGGGGTACTCTTATGGGGTTGGAGCTGAGAAACATTGCTGGGCAGAGCAGGGCTATTTTCCATCTGCATCTAGCTATGTCATAAACAATCTGAAAGAGTTTGAAATAAAAAATGTTCATTCTGGAACATTTAACATGCCACCCTTGGTGGGAAAAATTGACCAAAAAAAGTGAGGAAGCAAGGACTGATTAGGGACTGTAATCATAGATTTGTCGAGACCAGATTATGCTTGACTAATTTAATGGAACGCTTTTAGAAAATTACAGAACAAAGAAGATGTGATACATTTGGCGCTTTTTTTTTAATGATAAATTTGTAAAAGGTTAAAGTCCACAGTATTGAAGGTAAAGCAGTATTGTGGATAAAGGGAAAGCTTGAAGGATTGAAGGCAGAGAATTGGAATAATGAATGTTTCCCAGATTGGCAATATCCAGCTAAGGAGTTTGCCTCAGACTTGAAAAATGTTACTGAAGCAGAGGAGGTTGAGGGATACCTAAGTAAGGGTTTCAAAATTATGAGAAGATTCATTTGCTAAATAAGACGGATAGGATAAGACCCACTGGTCCATAAAGTATGTATTTCCACTTTTGAGAGATGGTGAAAAGTTATTTCAACTAATTGGTGAATCACTCATGAGAGAGCAGAAACTTCGAATCGACAAGGGGAAGGTTGGAAGGAATATTTTCACATTGGTTTATTAGTATATGAAATACATGATCTCACGTGTCTGTAGAAGATAATTCAATTACTGTTTGAACCAGTTAGATAAAGAGTTGAAGGAAAAATGTTAAAGGTATGGGAATGGAGCAGGAAAATAAGATCGCAGTACACAGCAGTGGCACCAGCACGATAATTCACTCCTGTGCTTAAATGTCTCTGATTTGATGGATCGAGGACCCTGCCCTACATTTTAATTTATTTCTGTCCCTGTCTAACCCACGTGCTCAGGGCAGTTATATTGCTTCACTTTATTATGTTTAGAATCTGTGATTTATCCAATGACAAACATGTTTCAAAGTAGATACTTAACTGTCTTGGAGGGATTGTTCACAATTCTTCCTCTCTGTCTCTCTCTCTCTCCCTCTCTTTCTCCCCTCCCTCCCTCCGACTTGAAAACGTTTAGGATTTTCACCAAACTTGACAAAACGTGTTTCTTGTCTGACTCTTGATTTCTGTATACAGTGATCAGTGCAATCTTTCGACAATCCCCAAAAGATGAATATTTCTGTTAGGATGGAGTTTTCGGCTTTTCTTTCAATCAAATTTGGAAAATTGGTGGAAAAACACTGCGCAGGATTTACTCATTTTCATAATAAAATTTAAATGCTATATATTCTAGAATTATACTCTTGCTCTGACCCACATTAGTTTGGACGGTGTGAAGAAATAATTTCAAGCAACAGTTGGAACCGAAGTACAAAATCGACATATTTGAGTATTGAAAGAATCAGTGCTTCTTGAAAGTTGATACATTTACGTTTCAAGCGAGAATGGATTTTCTGATTTTCATTACAAAAACTGTATTAACAATTTATTTGCATGATTGGTTTGCAAAGATTACTTGTGGCCCAATTGTGGCAGAAATGGAGAATGCTAGTGTGTGTCCACTCTTCACCACAGCCAGCAATTTTGGGGAAAAAATTAGGGCAAGGATTTTACGGCCCCCTTGTGCAGCAGCAAGATATAATGGTCCCCCTGAACTGAATGGAAACTTAGATGGCTCGCCGTGTCCGCCGGGGGCAGACACACTGCGGCGGGGCCAAAAAATCCTAGCCTAGGTGTAATTGTGTCTCTGTGTATGCAAATTATTTTGGCAGTATGGAGGCCACGTACGTCATGTTCAAAGCTATTAGTTGGATATTTTCTGGAAACGGAAGACTCAATGCCTGATGGATTAAGTATAAGGGTGGGTGAACTTTACAGCCTGAGGTCCACATCTGGGTGTGGGAATAGTATGCTGGACCACAAATACTCAAAAGAAGAATTCATGTTGAAACAGGGACAACAATAATTGTGTTTTAAACACGACACTGTTAAAATAATACAGTTAATCAATGCACTGTAAGAAAATTGCATCACTGAGTTGGTTGTTGATTTTATCACAGCTGCATTGCTCCTCTCGGAACATACATTTTATTATATCTAAAACCTTTCAGCGCACTGCACTAAGTAAAGGTTTGGTAGTTTTCCCATTTATTGACGACTTCTTTATGATTAAATCTGTAATTCTTCCTCCGGTAGCATCCTTGATTATTCGAGGGTCCCCAAACTATGGCTTATGCCGTGATTTGAACCAGGGCTCAGATTTACCTCAGCTGGAATGGGAATTGAACCCCACACTGTTGGCGTTATTCTGGACCACACACTGACCATCTAGCCACCTGAATTAACCGGCCTCCACTAAATCTGCAATTAGCTTTGTTGAATTATCAGTAATTCTCCATTTCAGGAGCTATCATCTGGAAAAAACCTCTTGCCTCCAACAGCCCTGCCCTCATCACAAAGATCATTTATACTTATAAACAAAAGTGTTCAGAAAAAACTGAAACCAAAATTCTAGTTCTTAAGCGACTGAAATTACTTTTCTAAGCTTTGTTGGCAGCAGAGTCGGGAGATTGGTGACTCCCAGGCAATCAGACAGGGTTGGCAACTCAAGTCCAATATTTAGTAGCCGTTTCCTGTACAAAAGAAAGAATACAGACAGGGGCTGCTGCTAAAATAAACTAACCATGTGTAATCATCATGGGCAGAATTTTGTGAAAGTGATGGGGGTCTTGGCCATTGGTTGGAGAGCTGGCAAGACCTCTATCACCTTTTCTTTCAGGAGAGCCTGAAATCTTGCATCTTGTGCTGCTCAGGCACTCAACAGGCCAATGTTGGCCCTTCCCACTCCCCCAGTGCATTGCTGGGGGTGGAAGTCATGCCTATCAAGAGCTGCTTGCCAGTCAGAAGCTGCCAGCTCTTCTCTACTCAGCTGCACCAGCGGGGAGGCAGTGCCCACCACTGGTACGACACCCACCCAAGGCCTAGGATTGAGGAGGGACCCAGGCAAAAGTGAGTGATGGCAGGAAGGGAGTCATGAAGTCCACAGCAAGGGCGGGGGCTGGCTCTCATTGGGTCCCCGCTTCCTGAAGCCGGGTGCCTTGAGTACCTTTGAATGAGTGACCACCCCACTCTCCAACCCCCAGCATCCCGCAAGCAAGCATGCCAAGGCTCCACCTTTGACTTTGCAAATATGGCTTTTCGCTGTCTATCTTACCATTGACGTGCATTAAATGTTATGAAGTTTATGTATTTACATAGTAGATATAAATTAAACACTCCACAGAATGTCAAGTTTAGTTGTTTCAAGCATATTGCAATAATTGTTAATTATTGCCAATCAGCCACTCTGTTCCTGGAAATTAACACTCATGTCTGGAATTTCATTCCATAATAGCTATTGATGATTTTAAAAATGTCAAATTTAAAATGTAATTTTTCAAAACATTTCATTTGTTCCTGTTTCTCCACCCCTCTCAATCCGATTTTTCTTGATCTATGTCAGAGGCACCTATGTCTCTGGAGTTGAGGGGCACAAAGTAAAATGAGATTAAATTGGTGAACTGACCATGTCCAAAAATCCAACCAGGCTCTTTCTCTCTTCAGGTACTATGCCCTAAGAGGGCGTTGGCAACCATGGACTTCTGTGTTGGCCCATGATTATGCTTGGCAAGGTACTGCAGTGGTTTGCTGTTGCCTTCTGCAGGTTCTGGCTGACCAGGAGACTGGCCTTCTCTTACCGCCTGCCATAGACATATTTGAAGGATTTATAGGTTGACAATCAACCTGTTGGGTCACATAGTGGATGCGCCTTCCATGGGCATCAAGTTCCGTAGTGGGACTTGAACCCGGAGCTTCTGGCTCAGAGGTAGGGAAGCCCCCCGCCTCAATCAAACTAAAGCAGAAATATTTTTATAGATATAAAGAAAATTGAGATGCTCAAAGATAGGTATCAAACTCAACTGAAGGCAACAAAAGCTGCTTCAGAGCAGCCAACGGAACACTGGAGAAAAGGATTGTGAGAAGGCATGATAATAGCAAGGCCCCTTTTTTTAAATTATGTCCGGATTCAGGGGGTCATTAAGGAATGTGTAGGGCCATCATTCAGGGTAAATTCAAGTGAACTTCAAGGATTTGGTAATAATTTTAAATGTATTAGTCTTCAGTACTCAAGATGATGCTGGGTTTATCAGTAATGCAGCATAAGATTGATGCTCTAATTAAACGTGCCAAGTAGATGCAAATTGGGGAAAAAAAGATAGGGGTGCATTCACCTGTGTATATTTTAAAAAAAGGGGACTCTGTGCTCGGTGAGCCATTTCCTCATATTTACTTAATCATTGGGAACTGGGATTGTTCCCACAGACTGGAGGGAAGCCCATGAGCTACCAGTGTTTTAAAATGCACTAAGTGCTATAACCAGGCAATTACGGGTCCATTAGTTTGACTTTGGTTGTTAACACTGTTGCTAGAAGGGATCATTAGAGATGCACTTAGTACCAGTTGGAAGAGATTATTCAGGAATCTGAGCATGGTTTCTAGAGAAGGTCCTGTCCCTTGGTTGAATTTTTTGTGTAGGCTACAAAGTTGTGAATTAAAAACCCATTCAATATTCAACACCTGGATTTTGAAAAACCCTTTGACAAGGTATCACCCAAAATCTATTGAATAAAATAGAGTCATGTGGATTGGCAGGCACATATTCAGTTGAAAAAGGAAATAGTTGACATTTTATGACAAAACTAGTTATTAACAGTAGTTAGTAATGGTAGTTATTTTGCATGGGGACTGTCAGCTAGTGGAGTCCAACAGGAATCAGTATTAGAATTGCTGCAATTAATGATCTGGATGAAGGCTTTGGGGAACTGTTTTCAGATTTGAGGATGATACAAGGATATATGCAGGTGTAAGGATCTTTTTTGAGAAAAAGAGAATGCAAGCAGAGCTAGATGTATGGGGAATGATTCTATATCTGGCAGGTATCTTTGGACAAAATAGTTTGATGCATTTGACTAGAGCCTCATTTTTATGAGCATATTTATCATTTTGTAAATGATCCACTCTGGCTAGATGAACTTAAGTATTATTTATACACTTTCAAGAGTTGCATGTTAAAAACTGCCGAGTGTGAGAAGCACATAGCTTTTACAATGCATGGCCAGCGCTTTTACAATGCATGGCTAGCGCGTTAAAGCTATTGCAAAAACAAATAGGGTCTTATGATATATTGGCGGAAAATTAAATCTAAAATTAAATTAAATCTATTTAAATCTGTTATTTGTTTAAGGCCTTGGTAAATCCACATCTAGAATTGTGTATCCAGTTCTGGTCTCGAACAACAACAGTAACTTGAACTTGCTTTTAACATTGATGTAGAGCCCTAAGAAAGATTTAAAGGATGGAAACTAGATTCATGCTTTGTTTGAGGACCCTCCCTTGCCACAATAGTCTAAAAGAACTGGGGCTTTTTGCTTAATGTAGACTTCAAGAAGAATTGATTTAAGGCCTTAGACATGTGGGGAGCTATTCCAGCTGGATAGTTTGGGTAGGGGCAAGGCATGCAAGTATAGAATTAGATTAGATGTTAGCGGGTACTTTTCACTAAATCGATGAGGTCCTTGCATTTGTTAGAGGTGAGCGTGGAGGCAGAGAGGCTTAGGAATTTGTTGGTAGTTGAGAAAAGAAGTTTGTGGTTATCTTTTCTCTATAGGACAGCCCTAGAATAGTTGGTGGCTTAGGAAAAGATAGAATTTCTGAATTCCAATGCAACATTAAACCAAACATTTAAAACAATGGATTGTTTTATACTGTGAGGTGTGTTTAGATGTGGGTAAATGGATTACATTTTAAGCACTGTTTGTGTACCTTGGATTGTGCTTGTGTAATCTTGGATTTGGAGAAGTTTGGAAGATAGTTGTCCAATGAGCATTGTCAGACTGCCTTTATATTGGTAAGTTATCTTTTTATTACTTCACTAAATTACAACTAAGTAGTTTTGTCTCAGCAGATGCATGCTGTGACAATCCATATGCCGATTTGTGCATTTGCACATGGTCACTTTTCAATAATGTTTGGCCAAATTTTCAAACTTCATAAATGCTTTCCTTTTACCAGGATGATGATTGGAAAGTGAAAGCTAGAGCTTTTAGGTAAACAAAGAAAGAATGTAACACTTAGGCTAATCAGTGAGTTCAGCAAGTAACTGAGAGAGTTGGGGGGAGTGGGGAGGATTACTGGAGTCATGGATGCTGTAACAAATAAATGTAGAAAATACCAGAAACTGCTCTCAGTTGAATTGAAACCAGGGAAATATCCCAATAAATGTCTGATGATTCTAATCACAGATAAGCAGAATAAAAGTGAATTAATTCTACTGCAACTATATATTCAAGTGTATTGTTTTAATTTCCATTAAAACTTAAATGATTTGTTAACCTTAAATGTTTGCACTGGGGTTTAAGGCAATTGTAGTTTTAAGTTTATGGAATAGACTATTAACTTTTAGACAAGGTAAAGGCACTTGAGCTATGTTAAGTGGATCAGAGCTTCCTCATGATGAATAAATTTGTGTTTTGGTAAACTATGATGCACTGTAAGCTTGCCACATATAGTCATTTAATTCATACTTAATTTTTTGGCATGGTCCAAATAGATAGTTGTCTTAAAATATGGGACCAACCTGCTTTTTGCTTTAAATTCTTAAGACAGAATTTCAGTTGTAAGTGGTGTATGATTATACCAAATGACTCGTGACCCCGGTCAACAAATGTGTATTACTTTATATCCTTACATTTTACTGTGTGCTTGAAGAATAGCAAATTGTTTCAGCAGATTTCAGAGGGTTAAATGAAGCTATGTAAACTTTTCTTGTACCAATATATGTAGTCTCTGTTTAGATTCTTTCTTTATTAATGATGTGAAAACATTGGGGTCAGATAAAAATGAGCTTAGGTCAGATTGCAAGAACTGCCTAACATTATAAAATTGTAGTAACTCTACAAAGATGTTGTTTGAATAGGATGAAAGGAGATACAATGAATGTTTCAATGTTTTGCAGCTGTTGGATATGCCTTACCATATAAAACTACTTCATGTGGCTATAGCCCTCCAAATATCAATGTATTTCTCAGTCTGTTTGTAGCTCTCATCCTCCCTTCATAAAAGGAAAAAATTCATCAGTGTTTGAAAAATGCTATCCTATTTTATTGCATCCTTTCCAGACTAAATAGTCAATCTCAATGACTGATATAATCAGAATGAAATTCTGTCTTTGTAAATGTTTTGGAAATCTTAACTGTTAAAAGTCTCGTGGAAATAAATCAGCATAATTGCATGGAAATACAATCAAAGCCGAACAACATTTCTTTGGTAGAATTTTCCATTCTTTGTGTTGACTCTCCTGATACTAAAATGAGCATCCCTTAAAAAGGAAAATTGGTCATGAACTAGCTACTCATCCGGGGTGTAAGGCAATTGTAGTTTTCTGATAGAAATTGGCCCATTAAGATCTGATTTTGCAGTTTAAAGTTCCAGGGGAATGTAATGTGGTTTTACTTTTATCAGTGATTTTTTTTTTTCCTTGATTAAAAATTGATCACTGAATATTACTCTGCTGTCATGCACCTGTGCTGTAGAACCCTCCAGTCACCAACTAAAGTTGTTAACCAGCCTGCTGACTTGCAATACAACATAAAGGGACTGAAAAATGTGTAACAGGATTTTTCAGAATTGCATCAAAAATCTCGGAATTTTATTTGGCATTGATAGATAAACATGTCCATCTTACTTATAATATCATATAATAGATACATATAATATCCAGGTATATTTTATGCAGTTGCATAAACATTGCATTTTTATCAATAATTTTATATTAAGCTTACTGTTGAATGAATATTACCTGAAGGCTTGATTTTATGTTGAGTATTTTTTAGTAAAAATTTGATGGCTGTAAGTTGCACATATATTTGATGGAATTAGAAAGTGGGAGAAAAAGTATTTTGTTGTGCGACCACCATGACTTTTTGGTTGCATACTACATAAAGAGATCTAATAATTGCAAGTAACCTGGTTAATAGGGCTGTTTAGTGGAGTGCCAATAAATCAGGGTGTCAAAAATGTAAACGAACTGACAAAATGATTACCATCTGTGAAAGAAGTATTTATAAAACATTAATGTACGTGAGTATGCTGTGGTTTCAACAGGAAATGGAGTAACATTAGATGTGCTTTAGTACCGGTTACAATTATGAGTCTTAAGATGATCCTGTGTTGCGGCTGAATGCTGATTAACCCCTAACCTCCAACCTCACCCCCACCCACAGCTACCAGTGCACGACATTATAGAATAAGTGCTTCAGCAAAACTTATTTTTGTCCCTTTTGACGATTTCAGTGGTCCCTATCAAATTATACAATATACTAAATTTTACTTGTGTTTCATGAAAGCAGTGTTTATCCTGAGATAGTGTTTTAAAAAAAGTATTTGTTCATCAGTTAACATAGTTTAAATGACATTTTTTTCTTATTTTACTGCTTTGCTTGATTTGGAAAAAAGAACCTACTGTAAGTTTTCTGCTTCAGTAACCCTATTTCAGCCGCTGTTAGCATTTCCTCAGTCAATGGGACAAACTGACCACCTGATTCCTATGTCTGATTTTATTTGCTTGGTGACTATGGAGCAGGGGGTGTGATTTCATGGTACATGATAGGATGCTTAACAATCTTTTTCCTTCCTACTTTCCCTTAGCTAGAGTTAGATGCTTGAAAATGATGCAGCATTTTAACTAGCAGAATGACCAACCAAGACTGAATTTCATAAATGATCCACTCTGGCTAGATGAACTTAAATATCATTGAAGCTTGGAATTTAAACTTGGGACTTGGAGAAAGGAATCCATTATTTTACCTCTACATGTGCTAGGCCAATTCTTCTGCAAGGCATTGCCTGTTTGATTGCTGATTAGGATACACTGGCATGAAAAGATTAGTAAGGATCCTATCACGTATGTCCTGCTGAGGAGTGACTTGTAAGGAGCTTAGTATATCTGAGGGAAATAAGGGAGCACAGACTTACTTCGAATATGTCTGGATATCAACAACAGATGTGTGAAATGGATTTAAAATTCCAATATGTGTTTGAGCTGAAGTGTGGAAATGCTGAAATGAACTCTCTTGCTGATAGCAAAATGAAGTAGATGGACTAGATTGTTTGCATTCCTCGTAGTTGTATTGCTGTCATCTAAAAGGACACTTTTTGATTGCAAAACATTTTGAATCCAAGTAGCCTTTTTACTGTTTGTTTTCTTCTCATTACCAACTTCTCTTTCATCTTGTACATTAGATCATTGCTTGGATTTGATTCTTTGGGAACCTATTGGCTTGCTGCAGCATGCAAGTGCACTTGTTTAATACTTGAACCTTAACGATATTGGCTGGCTATTCAACTGTGAGAAGCTGTGCAAACAAGCTCTGAAATATTCACCTGATATCCATACACTAACACTTCTAATGGGGACCATTAGATGGTGATTAGGTCAAAGAGACCAATTTGGTGTTCCTGCCACTTCTGGTTGAAATGATTAAACTCAGCAGATTAGGAACCAAACCCAGTACTGATTTGTTTCTTATGTCTCAGCTGTGTAATGGACAAACTAGCTGAGGTGTTGGGGGCAGGGTCATTGAACAGCATTTTCTCTTGGATGTGCACCATTTTCTTTCTTTAAAGTTCACACAGCTAGAATTTTAATATTTCTATTTATTTTAGGAGTAATCCTTATTTTTTGAAAAAAATATTCTGACTATTGAGGTGAAAAATGACTCCAGTTTTCAAGCTATCTAAATACAAAATAAAATAGTCAATGTCTAAGTTTCCATCTGGACAGAAGGGCTGGGAGTTAACTAAGGATTATTTATATGCTGAAGGGTAATTCTTCAGCACGTCCTCATCTCAATCATCTCTGCTGTACATGTCATGGATAAAGTTGGGATATGGGACACTGTTGATCATTCATACGTATTGCATCCAATCCATTGTGTTTACTGAACTGAGATATTAGTTTAACTTTGAGGTCTGTTAGCAACACAATGTTTGCTGTTATTTCTTTAAAGAAGCATTTTCTATTTCAACAGCCATCATGCTTGTTTTAAAATTCTGATTATAGCAATTCAAAAGTAAATTGTTTTCAAGATTCCAAAATATCGGCCAGGATTTTACCAGCCCAGCCGTTAATGCCCAGGAGATGGTTGAGCTGGTAAAATGCCAGGGAGCTGTGTCGACACCTCGACTTGAGGTGAGTGACCGATTTGAATAATTGAAGACCTAATTAAGGGCCGCTTTCCCAGGGCCACCGGAGACACCTTAGCCCAAGGAGGAAACTCTGATAGATTGGACCAGCAGCATGGAAGGCCCACCTTTCTTAATTGGCAGAGGTGTCAGCTGTGGCTCAGTTCATAGCACCCTCGCCTTTGAATCAGAGGGTTGTGGGTTCATGTCCCACTCCCAGAAAACCAAGAACTGTGATTGTACTCGAAAGAGTTGCAATCTGTGACTGTTGTTAACTCGAAAGAGTTTCCTTAATTGGCAGCCGCCTCCCCTGCATGCCATTTGCTATTTTATTAGCCCTAATAATACAGCTGACACTTTCCCCGCTGTCCTGGCCCCCCATTTGACAATTTGAGTTAGCAAATAGTGAATCAGTATTGTTTAGTTTTGAAGTATAAATTGTGATCGGGAATATTTATCTAAGTTCAGAGTTTTAATGTACTGCTCAAACTTTAATTGATATTAGCTTCTAAGTTTTAAACTTTATGTGAACCTCAATGTTGATTTGAGCTTACTAACCCCTTCACTGGACTTCCTTCAGTAGTATTTTTTTCATTTATCTTGTAAAACAGGCAACAAAACTGAACTCCCTATTTCAGATGCAGCCTCACCAAGGCCAGATAGAACTTTCATGCTACCTCACAATTTAGCTATGCTTCGCAACAGAGTTTATTAAATTTTGTCACCACCTGCAAATACTAAAGTAATAATTTTAATGATCTCTCTACCAAATCCCCAAATCCTTTCCTGCTACTTCAAGCACACCAGCATTTTCTATGTAATCTATGTTCACATTTTTATCCAATGCAGTGACTTTTTACATCCATGTTGATTTGTGCCTGACATCTCTTCATCCAATGACCTAGCCTCTGCAGATCCTTCTGAATATCACAGATCATTGCCACAATGCCCAATTTGGTGTTGGCCTCAAACTTGGGGACCTTTCATCTCTCATTGATTGTAGTAGTGACTTAATGGTTCTGAATAAGCTGCGGCTCTTTTCTCCTAAAAAGGAGAATGCTGAGCGGGTGGCTTGACGGAGATCCTTAAAATCAGTTTATGATGGTGGGACAAGATTTACATCCTCCCCAAATCCAGATAGGTAACACCTACGCCTTACTCTTGCCCTCCATATCTGTTAAACCCATCAAGAAATGCATTAAGTTGGTCTGACCCCTTAAAACTCATGCTGGCTGTGCCTAAATCAGACACTTCCAGCTAATTTTTTTATGCTATTCTCTTATCAAATTTTTGAAGTTTCTGCACAATCTAGTAAGGCTGACAGGTTTATAAACTGGCAGCTTACTATTTGCCCAATTTTTAATAACATTTCGTAATTATGGAAATCTAATCCATTGGGGTGTCATCTGATTCCATTGAGTTTTGCAAGAGCATTGGGAAAGAAATTGCAATCTCCTTAGCTACCTGCACTAGCATTGTTGACTGAATATTGCCAGAGTCCAGAATCTTGTTTACTCTCAGCTTCCGAAACCTTTCGACTATTCCCTTCTAATACTAACAGTTTCAGAATTGCTTCAATAAACATCCTCACACATACAGATCGCCCTCACTGTAAGTCTCAGACTCTTTCGGAAAGATTGAAGTTCCTCTGATTACAACCGAGGCCTTAGCATAACAGTACATCCACTCAATGTTTATTTTGTGGTGGCCTGTAATATATTTTTATCATTATCCCCCAGATCTCTCTCTACAAACTTTTGTGCTAATTCCTACTTCCTTCCTCTTGGCAACTTCCCCTGATAAACAATGGCACCCCATCCCCTTTGTTTCCTTAAACTTTCCTGATGTATATACAGCCCTGTAAATAAGGGGCTGGATATTACGGTCGGGCCTCTTTTCGGTGGGGTGAGGGGTGGGGGGGGGCATGTAAAATGAAGGGTGGCAGGCCTATCATCTCACCCCCAACTGGTCCTCATAATACGGAATTCGGCAGCCCACCCACCTTTTTAAAAAAAAAATTAACGGGCAATTGAGCTTCTTACGAAGCCAGTTGACCCATATTTCATGCAGCTCACACTATTAAAATGGTTGGCATGGGCAGGCAGGCTGGAATGGGGATCCCACTTTTGGAATAATTATTTTGGAAGGGGCATTCAGGGCTCTTTGCTCATTAGGGGCACCCCCTTGGTCCTCCCAGCTTGGCCTCCAAGCCACCTCCACCCCGACCTTCACACCTGCTGGAACCTCTTCCTTTGTTTGCCTAATCCCTCCTTGCCCTGAAAGCCTGGGACTTGCCTGGCTCTAGGATCCATCACAGTTCTTCGTGTGCACCTACTATTCAGTTCTGAGGGTGTGAAAGCCCACCCTCAGCCTGTTTGGCCTTCAGGCAGTGCATTATCACTGTGGGGTGGGCTTCTTTTTAGGTCTGTCACTTGCAATGGGCAAGGGAGAGAGGGGAACCAATACACCCCTCCCTGTGAAATTTAGCCCAAGGTTTCACTGATTCCTAGAATGTTGTTTACTAACTCTCAACTTAAAATCACTTCTAACTCATCTGTTTTTTCTCTTGCGCTGCTGACTTTAATGTACGTACGTCGTAGTTCATTCCTTGTCCTTGCAGTATACATTGAGTCTTCGTAATAATTGGTCCACATTCGTATTCCTCCCCTAGATTCCCTAGCTTATCCTTCCCAACTGTTTTTATTTTATCCTAATTAAACCAAGCTGAATGTGTGTATTTGGTTTAGTTGAAAGCCATCTTGATATAAAACCTTGCTTTTCCCCTGAAGTGTTTTCAGTGGGCCAAGAATTTGAAGATCTCACTTTCACAGTATGTGTTTAACTATACATTCACCTACCTAGTTAATCTCTTTTCGGTCCAATGTGCACCACGGAATAATTCAATAACTCTGTGATAATATCTTTAATGTTTCCTCTAAGTTCCTTGCGTAGGACTTCCATCCTACACCAATCTATATTATTGGCTGTATTGTGAACCTCAATGCCTTTGTGCATCCTTTTTGCTGTTGGGCCTTACCTACTCACTTGCTCAATGTGCAAACCTTAGGGAAGCACTGCGTCATTTGAGGCTAGTAGTCATATTTGCAGAAGTTTCGATTGTTAGTTCTTACTGCAGAATCCAATACAACTAAAATATCAATGCCGTTGTACTCATCTGAACGTTTTGTAGTTCCAAGGTGATCGGTATCCTGAACATAGTGCATACAATAAGTTTAACATCAACAGCAATCCAGTTCAGGTGTTTGGCAAAGACTTTGATTCTAACTATTTTACATCGTGCCTTCAAAGATTAACAGCTCTTCAGCTCTAAGTTCCTCAGTTCTGCTCCTTTAAGTATGGAAATATGTTCTTATAAGTGTAAGTTTTCAAATATAATTAAATTTATAATAGGTTACAACACAATCTTGAGTTCCTGTCTTTAGGAGAATTTAAATTTTTTTTAAAGTCCAGTTCTGCCACAATGGTATGGAATGGAACTGAAATTTAAATCTAAACAGTATTAATGAAATGTAATTAGCCCCTTGCTTCCTTAACTTTGTGTAACGAGGCAGTTAGTGAATGTGGCATCAGTGAGCTCTATGTGCCCATTTGTATCTTAGTACAATGCAACTCTCAATAGCACAGGGATTGTGGATTGTTTGAGCAACTGAAGACTAAAAAATATTTGTGTTGTTCATACAACTTCTATAAGAAGGCATTCCATCTAATAAGCTAACAAAAATAAACAGAAAAGTTCTGAAGCTGAATTAGCTGTCTATAATTTGAATTTGTGCTTGTTTCTGCCCATTGGTTCAACCTTTAAATATCCATTTTTGAACACTCCCTTGCCTGAGTAGCATCACATTGCAATGGGTTTATATTTTGACCATTAGCCATGCTGCTTCTGAGTCACTCCTGTGCTTCATGCATTGAATTCTAAATAATTCTTCATATTTTTGCACAAATTCGCTACTGGAGGGTTAGTAGGATTAACGGTTTAACTTATTGCCCTTGCAGTTAATTCTGGACCAAGATCTGATTAACTAACCGCCATACCCTATGGATGCCAAATTTTAGTGATGCAGCACCTGCGCCAAGCACTAATGCTTTGCCCTCCACAAAGCGGCTTTCAACAGAAATCTTTCTATTTTTAAAATTGACCTTCTCCACTGATCTTTCAGTGTGACCTTGGCCAGAATTTTGCATTCAGTGGTGAAGTAGCGGCACTTGACAGAAACTTTGAAGAAATCTGCCCACAAAGATCTGCTGATCTGTGGCATGGATTTCACCTTTTCCAATGTCAATTTAGTTATAGTGCCAGATATAGGGGATTTCTAAATTTTAAATGGCAAGATTAATGAGTTATTAACGAAAAAGTAATTCATAATTTTGTTTACAGCATTATCATTCTTTGCATCTCTACATGAGCCAAAACAGAAATGGGCATTAACACTATTAGAATTGGTTATCTTTAGAGCTATACCATTTGAAGCTAAGGTACCCATTGACTTTTCAATTTTTGGCCAATTTTTTGAAATAGCCTTTTGGACTCAACTTTTTATGCAGAGCCTTTGTGTAGGATTACTGCAGTATTTGTAATAAATCAGCTGTGCAGCATTTAACTTTACAACCAGCGCTAGGTTTACTGTAAAACAAAAAGCAACATGCTGCAGGTGCTGATAATATGAAATAAAAGTAGAAATGGTGGATCCCAGGCAGCCGCTCAGGCAGTACCTGTAGGGAACCAAAACTTAGGGTTAATGTTTCAGGCTGATGACTTTGCATTCAAACTTTTTTTGCAATGCCTGAATCATAAAGCGTATTTCTGTTCTTAAGTCATTGGTAATATTTTTATTTGTTTACTTGTGGCAAAATTATTAACCTATCAATTAATAGATTTTTGTACAGTGCCATAGATTTTAGCAGTGCTTGTCACCGGACTGTTTGGTGTTTTATCTTTGAACACAATAGATATGTTGAGTATCAGCCTTTGTGACCATGTAGACAGATGGATCACTTGATCGTGGCAGGAAAACCCATTTTTGGTCTGTTCAAAATGTAACTGTTCTAAGCTTGAAAGAAGCATAAACCAAAAAAAAAAGTCATCCCTTGCATGTGCGTTTTTAAGAAAATTGACTGGGTATAACTATGGAACACTTTCTCGTGGCTTGATTTTAAACCCACAGACCAAGCTTCACCTATGGCAGGTATCTTTACCTTGGCTCATCTATATCAAATGTGACACGAGGAGCATACATTAATGATTTACAAATAGACTGGAAAAGTTGTGAAGGTTTTTTTTTTAAGGAGGGTTCAGAAATAAAAATTGATAGCTTTGTTTTTTTTTGCCCAACCTGTGAAATTGCTGTAAAATGCTGGTGGAATGTTTTAAATCTTTTAACTGCTGCAAGGTTTAAGCCATTAGAATATGATAATTTATGGATAGCTCAGTGAAATACATGATTTATTGGTACAAAATGTGTTTGCTTGCCTGAAGGGGGGTAGTAATGCTTAGTAGGAAAATCCATTGAAAATCAAGTATTCGCTGCATGTTTTTCTGCTGTTTAACAGGTTTACCAATCTTTTTTGCACTAATTTTACCATTTCAGAACGTTTTGCCTTGAGATTTGGGAATTTAAACCTATCCAAAGCGTTGAATGAATAATGAACAAAATATATAGCCTAGACTAATAGCTGGAATGGGAGGGTTGCCTTATGAGGAAAGGTTGGACAGGCTAGACTTGTAACCACTGGAGCTTAGAAGAGTAAGAGGCAACTTGATTGGAACATATAAGATCCTGAGGGGTCTTGGCAGGGTGGATGTGGAAAGGATGTTTGCTCATTCAGAGAGCTGGTGCAGACATGATGGGCCAAATGGCCTCCTTCCACACCATAACAATTCTGTGATTCTGATTCTGTGCTTCTGATAGGACAAGCTAGAACTAGGGGTCACTGTTTAAAAAATAAGGGGTTGCTCATTTAGGACAGACATGAGAAATATTTTCACTTAGAGGGTCATGAGTCTTTGGAACTCTCTTCCTCAAAAAGTGGTGGCAGCAGAGTCTTTGAATATTTTTAAGGCAGAGGTAGATAGGTTCTTGAT